>NC_092466.1:8500560-9100560 GCF_047495875.1 Pithys albifrons albifrons | reverse complement strand
AGCAGAACACTGCAGTCCAGCTGGCAGCCTGCACACCATTTTCAAGCTTGCCAGCACTCCCTTGCAGCAGAAGTGCTGCCCCAACAGCTCAGGAGGGTACCCAGGTGCTGGCACAGGGCCAGGCAGGCAGAGCCCAGGATCCTGGCTCCATGGGACTGGGAGAGAGCACAGAGAAGGCACAGGCAGCAGACCATTAGTGCACCACACTCCAAGGATCCCAAACCAGAGGTTCAGCTTGGATCATGTCACATAACTGTCTGGTTAACCCAGTGCTATCAGTGCACCAATTCACAATGAGGTGACTTCTGAAAAGCCTTTTAACTGCTTGCATCTCTGAAGACAGCACCTCAGAAGCACAAGAGTGAAAGAACTGGCATAGCTACTCACTTTCAATGTAATATTTTTCAGTAATGTATCTTCTAACACAGCCTGTAGCTTCCTGTTTATCTCCAAGGAGAGTTCCAACGTGAGACCACTGTCTGCAGGATGAGATGTATACAGAGATGCCATAATTCCACCCCGTCTACTCAAGTGTACTTTGTTGAAGTCAGAGGCCTCTGATGACAGTGTTCCAGCTTCTTCCCGTAAAATATAACTCTGAATAATTCTGGGGGATAAAAAAAAAATAATAAACCAACATCACAACGTTACAAGGCAGCGAAAAGTCAGACACTGAAGTAACTTCAGATTCCCAACATGAGTAGTGTTATTTAAGCAGTACTGTATTAAAAAGCAGTATAAAATTTACTCCTGCAATTTCAAAGTCAGAAAAACCTTGGATACCAAAAGTGATAGAGGAGATGCTGGTAACTACAATGCACAAGGTTTACTTATTTACAAGTATTCTGAAAAGATACTGGGACAAAAAAGGTACTTAAAGGCTCTACTTTTCTATGCTGAAAGACTCCAGAGAGAGAATCTTAAGCTTTCTATATATGAGACAAAAATTAGAAAGTCTCTTCTCAAGAGTCTTCTCAAGCTGTGATCATGTTCTATGAAACAGGACCAGATGGGCATGAATGTATGGACTCATTAAGCAAGGGCTATTCTTAACAGGCAACTGCACTTTCCAGAGGAAGGCATATGCCAGCACTGCTTCCCTCCTAACTAAAGTTCCAGACATTATCCTGTAAGATGAGATTTCCATTTAAGTGAAATCTTGTCTCACACATTAACTACTGACCACCTTTGGCTCAGATATATCATTTGTGATATATATGCCAGACTACCATCTGGAGTTATGCAGATACTCCTTCCAAAACAAACACTTACAATCAGCACCCTTTTAAGCACATGAAGAGAATGGACTCTTCTGTTAGCCAGTGGCAGCAGTCCACCTCAAATCAGCCACCTGGTGACCATTTTGCTACCAAAACCCCACTTGCATCAGTTATTCCTCCTGAAAAAAATTAGTAATAGTAGTAATTTTCAAAAACTTGGCAATTACCATAACTGCTTGGGAAAGATAAGGAAAAACCCCTAAGACTAATCCTACCTTTGAAATGTACTATCACTGCAATGTTTTTTATTATTTTAAACATTTTCATTTAGACAATTACTTGTTTTACTTAAAATTCAAAATATTTCTCTAGTGCATTAGCTCAACACTGAAGAACTGTATGAACAGAATACAGAACATACTTTGTTTTTTTTCTGATTTCCTCCACCAGTTGTTTGATGTGATCCTCCATAAACTCCATCTTCTCATTTTTTCGAGCATGTGCCTTCTGTAGCCTCAGTATTCTTTCAACCAAGACAGCCTTGTCCACCTCTGGGAAGCTATCCACAGCCACTGCAGATCCAGTGTTCTCAGGTGACCGATCCTCATTGCTGCTGCGCGCATTAAGGGACCCTGAAACACACCCACACGTGTAAAAACTCCTTTTTATACCAGGTAAAGTGCCCCACCAGTGCACTGCATGCATTCATTGCTTCAGGAGCTTAGGATAACTCCTTCAGGATGTCAGTTTTCCACTAACATGGTGGGGGTTTGCATAGACAATCCTTAGGGACAGGCTGAGACAGCAGTGCAGTCTCCTTGCATGGGTGTACCTCCTTTAGCCCAAGTGTGCTTCCTTCAGTAATGCTTATTCTGCTTCAACACCTTCATATTCATCAACTTTGTTCAAGACTGAGCTGATTTTAAATATATCCACTTTGAACTCCACTAAAATTACAACACTATGAAAACTGTACAGACTGACAAAAGCCCTGTGTATAAACACTCCACAGCACTGATCACTTCAGAGTATGAAGTATTTTCTTTACTTTCTGTTCTTCTTTCTAAGCATTTGTCTTTCTCACACAGTGACATTACGGGACACTTTGACACAACTAACCCAACTTAAACCACCAAAAAATCAAGGAAGGAAACAGATGTCATTTTCAGTGCTAAAGATCACTGCTTTAGTTCTAACCAGATAGAAACCAATGAATTCTACACAAACCCACTCATGCCTCAAATGATGCTAATTGATTTATCATTTACACAGTTGCAACTGTCAATAAGGCAATTAAACAACACTGCTCATTTTTGTTTTGCCTCTGGCAGAATGTAAAATGGTCCTCTGTAAACTGAGTCTCCCGAGCTTCCTTCAAAGGTAAAAGCACCAAAATAAAACTGATAGTTATTTAAAAAGAACCAAGGGATATAAACATCCCAAACATTACACTTTAATCTCTTAATAAGTACCTACAACTGCAGTCAGCCAAGTGCACTTTGGTGCTATTTTGTCAGCTTTAATGGGAGGCTGCCCACACACTGCATATGCACAAACCACAGAAAGAGCAAGGCTCATGGCAGCACACCATGGCAACCTCATTAAAACTGAAGGGTTGTTTGGGCAGCCCTGCTATGTGCTGTATTACCTGATGAACTGGAACGGCTCCCCATGCTGCTGACTTCTTTGTCATAAATACCATTTTCCATCTGATCCAATTTCCTCCGTGCTAAAAAAGTGTAACAAAATGATGGTTACCAACAGCAGATTAAAAACTAAAAATTTAAAACTTTAATCCTCTATCTGCACTAATTTAACACTGCTTGACAGCTGCAAGATGATGATAGCAACTGAAAATAAACCCCAAAACCAAACAGCTCCCCAACTCTGGCCCTGACCATGAAGTACATGAATGTATTACCCACCACAACCCCTAAACACTGCAGCAATTGCCTGTTAAGGGGGTAATACCATACACAGGATTAACTGGGAACACTAAGACTAAATTGGATTTTATTTTTGAATAGGACTGCTCTGTAAATAACTCTTGAATGGAAGAATGGCAGCTTTGTTCCAGCATCTCATAACTGTATCACTACAGCCAGCCCAATGCAGTACTTGTACCAGAAGCACCACTCACTCTCAGTGGAGATAGAGAAGGAAAGCACACAGCTGTTCCTGTATGGACAAAAAGGGACATGGAACTTATCTTGCACAATGCCAATAGGACCTCTTCTTTCAAACTCACTTCAAACAGATTTGATTATCTTCAAATCTATTTGCATTCAGAACATATGTATTATTGGGTATTTGATGACTTCTATTTGTAGACAAAATTAGTCAGCAGTCTCTCCATATTCAGCTTTAAAAACTGAAGTGTTCTGTTTAATGTACTAAAAAATAACTGTCACCAGCAATTCCTGATAGTCAGCAGCTAGGAAACTTCTAGCAACTTTTGAACATACTCCTACACAGGCCAGCATGCATATATATTCACTGTGACATTTAAGTAGTCACATACACTGCAACAAAGACCAAGCTCTTTTGAAATAAATCTTTCATATTAGGTCTAAGCCCACATCAAAAGTTATATTTAAAACTGAAAACTGACAGAAAGGTCTGTAACTGCAGCTTCCACAAGATGTCACTTGCTCACTCACTCTCGTTGTCTTTAGGGACAGAGAGCTTGAAGGGCAACACTCAAGCAGCAGTGCGCACACACAGACAACAGCGCTCTCCCACACTGTGAAGGGGTTCACAGATGGGGCTGACTCATAACAGAAAGTAATTTCCACCTAGCTGAAGTTGTTTTGTGAGGTCTTTCAGGTTTGCTGCGTGCTTGCGCTTCTGTGTCGCCAGGTCATCCTTCAGTTCATCCACGTGAATCTTCAATGCTGCTCGTTCCTCCTGCTCTGACGCCAGCTGAGCCTGCAGGGTCTCAACCTCCAACTTTCGCTGATCCTCCTGCTTCTGTAACTTTGTGGCCTGAAATGGTAATTTTATTTCCAGTCATACACAAACACATTCTAGCCTAACCATACTGTAAGCTCAGCAGCTCTAACTGCACTTTTCACCTGAGAATCTTTCACATTTTTTACTTATTGTTTAGGCTGAATACTGGCACTGCAGATGAATAGTAGGATTCCTGAACTATCTCCAAAATGTCTAGATGATAAAGTACAAACCCTTGCAGAGCTGTATAGTAGTTACACTACCTTCCATGACACACTAAGTTTATTAAAAATTACATTTATCTCATACTACAAACGAGACTTGAGAAACAGTTTACACTAATAAATTTCACAGGAAAATGACAACCTTATGTTTGTTTCAATGACAGCTGCACAGAGAACAACTCTCTGCACTGCATCAAAGATAAAAAGAGCAACACAATAACACCTCCTCATTCCAATGCAGCATGCCTCAGGATTTTTTTTCCCTTAGGAACATGAGGTGTTCATATCCCACTACTCTTCTACCAAACTGGCAAACTCCATGAGAAACTGCAGTCAGTTAAGCAAAGACACAATGTAGTATTCATGTGCCACATCTTTATCTGTGTCAGGTATCATGCTAGTGCAAAAAACAAGCTGCACACTGTACTCACCAGATCATCTTTAGTCTGTTGAACACATTCCAGCTGATTCTGCAGCTCTCTTTCGCTGTGAGAAAGCTTATCCAACTGGCTCTGTAAGGAATTGTTTTCAGACTGAAGCTGTGCATTCTTACTGGTTAATTTTTCAGTGAATACCAATAGCTCAGATTCTCTTTTCCGACTACCTTCAATGTCCTTCTGGAGATCAGCAACCAGAGAATTGAAACCATCTACTTCTTCCTTTAAAGCATTGATTTCTTGTTCATCTCTGTCAAAACAATTGTATCTTATTAGGGATAACCTGAGCTTAAAGACATGACATCTTACTGAAATAAAGTCATGCAGGTCAAGCCCAAATAAGTTAGTCAGTCACTGGATGATTTTAAATATCAAATTTTCACTTGATTTCATGACATGCTGCGGTGATGAAGTGACAAGTATTTGCACCCCAAAAGAAGGACAAGCAGGCATTAGCTCCTTCAAGGAAAACTATCTCTATATTCAACTTCCTGAGCTTCAGAACAGGGTACAAACAAAACCCTCAAAACCAGACCCGGTAAATAAGAGGAAGGTCTGTAAACTCAAGGGTGACCTTTCTGCAAGAGGACTTGTCTTCAAGGGATGAAGGACTTGTCTTCATGCTCCAGTTCTGAGCTTTTCCAGGACAGCAGTACAGTGATTTCTGAAACATCCCTCCCCAAGCAGTGCCACTCTGAATCAAAGGACCTGTCTTACTCCACTATTCCTTCCCTGAAAAACAAGTGCCTTTCTCTACAATTCAAGTTCTTGTTTCTACTGAAACACTCCAATTAGAAGACTTTTGATGTATTGCACGTAATACATTTGAGTGAAAAATGCTGTATCTTCAGTTATCATCAACATTTAAGAGAAAATGTTTGACATTAATTGCAAAATTAAACAGCTCTTAAAAACATTACAAACTAAAAATGTCCCTCTCTCATTTGCTCTTGCAATATTACTTCATTAGTTATTCAATCACAGAATTTTCTACACCTTTTCTAAAATTTTACCTTTCAACATTAGCAGAAAAATGCTAATCCCTCAATTCTCTCACAGGGAGTGTGCATATTCAAATTTTAAAATAAAACAAGAGCACATTTAGTTCCCTGACAGACAGTGTAATTACCAGGAGGCTCAATTCAATTTAGATCAACAATCCTGTATCAGTATGTTTCTCCAAACAGAGCTGAGATACACTCAATCCAAATCATTAATAATTCTGAAAATGAACCATAATTTTGCAAAACTAAGTAACTGAATTCCACTAGAGCTCAATTACTCTAAGTTAGATGCTTCCAGCTACCAGTTTGAAGTGTGCACGTGGGTCAGGACAACAGAAGTTTGCAATCATTGCTCTACTAAAGGGTAATACCCAATGTACTGCACCCTGCCTTTACAGTCTTTTTTAGGCTAATTCCACCTTTCAGAAGACTTAAAACTGAACAACAACCACATAAATTTTTTCAGCCACTTGTGCTGCAAAATATCTCACCTGTAGCTCCCATTTAAGAATCTATGCCAGCAGGCTATGCTTGTATTTTACGTTTTCAAATATGTGGTTTCATTATGACAGGAGAAATCTCTGCCTAGAGGTCAGGGTTGAACCAGGCAGTATTAAATGTTTAGACCATTTTAAAAGAGATCTCTAACCAATCCTAAAAGTTTGCCAGTGAAGGAAACCAGGGAACACTGGAGGTCATCAGTATCCAGTTCACCCAGGAAGCTCTTCCCAGCATAGAACCAAAAATGATCTTCCTGCAGTGAACAAGGACAGCTGAACATTCCCTTTGTAACACAGCCTTTTGTACATTTCAGGATGTTTGCTTTCCATCTTCTCCTCCCTAGGCTAAAGAAACCTGCCTCCTCTATTCTTTTCTCATAAAGAAAATAGGTAAGATTTTGTGTGAATGAAGATGAAATTCCTTCCATTTGCTTCCAAGAAAATGAAGGCGGTTCAGTTTATTTATTCTACAGAGCAACAGGTAAAAGAGGGCAAGATTCCAGGATTCCTCTTTCATAGATGCTAACAAGAATTTACCAGTCAAAGTCTTAAAATCTGTGGTTGATATTGAAGAACTTTGCCATTCTAAGGAATACTGAAAACATCTTAAAGTCTTTTAAAGGAGAAATAAAAGACAGTATAAAATTTGATGTAGGGATAATAAATCTTGTATGGGAATGATACTGAAAAAACCCTCCAAACAGAAAAGGAATGATAGATATTTAAGCATGTCTCAGTTACTGAGAAGAAAGGATAACTGAAAAGACATATTTGTAGTTCCCCCCCCCTTAGATCACAGTCACTTTAATTCATTTGGCAAGATTCCAAATGAAAAATAACTGTTACTGGTCCAAGTGTAGGCTTCAGTTGTCTCCGTTTGCAGTTTCCCTAGAAAGGCTGAAGACACAGTGACAAAACAGTGACCAGCACACAGCAAAGAGAAAGAGTTTAGTTTTCTAAATTCTGATAAAAGCCTATAATTAATGAAGTATTTTTCAATGATAAATGAGAATTTTTTAATAGCACAAGAAGGACACATGGGTGGTTCTGCTTATCTGACATTGACCTATATCTCCATTTATGCAACAGCACTAGAACCAGTAGAGTGGAGACCATTTGTATGTTCTGGTCCTTATGTACCACCCAGAAATGTGACTATGCTCAGACACTCCTGAATTGTGTCTGAGCCCAACCCTTTTGAGATTATTTCCCTCACATTCTTAAATGAGCAAACTTTGACACAGCAGAATCAATTCCAGTCCATTAGAAATACAAGTGCTCCATACTGTCTGAACACAGCATCTCTCAAGTACATAAAATTCTTTTCATTAAATACTTTCATTCATCCATCACAACTGCACAATTACAAAGCAATCCATCTTTCCAGTTTAGTTGCTTCTCCCCAGTCTTTCAAAAAAATAAACCCACTGGGCAGATACCTAAAAGGCCTAACTTCCTACAGAGTATGCTGGAAATTAAGCACTCCTTATTCTAATAATGAAAGACATTAAACCAGATTTATCAATCTCAATCCCCTTGTTTTATGAGAGATCACCAAGGTTGATCTCCAGTACCTGCAATATTGATTTAAATTAGGACAGGGATTCTAAAAAATTACAACACATTTTAAATCATCAGTAACTTCAATAGAGAAAACACTTCCACATCTCAGAGAATCTTTTAAATCATTACTCAAAGTGCACAGCTGTACCTCTGATGTTGATCCTGCAGGTGATCTACAGTTTTGACTCTGTCCAGTAAATTCTGAATTTCAGTTTTCTGTCTATTTATTATTTCTTTATACTTGGATAACTCATCTTCTGTTCTTAAACGCTCATCCTCTAGACACTTGACCTAAATAGGAAAAAAAAATCAGAAACTATGCAATCTCACAAATTTCAGAGGTAAATTATTCTCATATGTCTAGATTGTTGTACAAAGCTCACATGTTAATTTTTTGGTGGTTTCAAGTGCTTAGAGCAATACCCCAAAATATTTCAGATCAAATACAGTCAGAAAAATAAAACAAACGAAATAATTAAATTCAACAAGTGTGATTAACCAGTTTTGATCAAAGACTCAAACTTATCACCCTAATGGACCAGGACCCACAGACATCCTCTTTCCCCCATTACCAAGCCAAACCCTTAGTATCTTCCTTTTTCTACAGTCCTGTTGAGCTAAATTCCCCACTCTGGATAAAGTGACTGACATGCTGATCCACCGACTGTCCACAAGTTATGGACAGCATATACTCCTTTACCAGAGGTCACATGAGCCTTCTAGTCTCATTCCAGCCAGTCACTAATCACACCATTTATTCCAAAAGAAGCAAAAGTACTATTTAAGAGACTGAATGCCTTGTTCCAAACCCCAACACTCTGCTTTCAGCCCCAGAGCAATCCAGCACAGCACTTGCTACCTTTGTTCTCAGTGTTCGAAGCTCATCCATTCCTTCCTTAAATGTCCTCTTCAGGTCTTCCAGTTCTTTTATTTTTGCATGATGCACCTTTGCAAAGGGTAAAAAGTTCATTGAGAAAACTAAATGTACAATGGCATCTCAAAAAAATCTGAGCCCAGACAGGCCACTACAGCAGCTGAGAGGGCTTGAGGGAGGACAGGTAACCCAAAGGGTTGGTTACTTCTTCAAAAAGCAAAGCAAAACCTCAAAGCTTCTGTATTCTCAGAACTGAGAAGAAAAGCAAGATTACATACTCTGGATTTAGGTATACAAATGGCTAAAACCATTTGTCTGTGCCACAACAGCCCCTGGGGAAAGTTCTAGGCAAACTGACACTTGGTCAGCCCTGAAGATGGCACATACGAGCTGTGAGCAGGTAACTACATCACTATGGAATTTCACTCCACACAGAACAGAGGCTGTTTCTTGTCTCACCTTGCCATATAGCTTGGTAAAACACTGGTCAGAGAAAGAGCTGTTTATTATGTGAATTTGTGCTTTAAATTACAGCAACATTCATGTTTATAAACGAAAGAGCAGTTATTTTGCCCTCATTATATCATTTTTCTCTTAACTTTGTTTTTAAAAAGTGAATTCAAGGTAGTACCTGAAAACATCCTCCAAAAAGCAGTGCTGGAGGCAGACCCTGGGATGTAGTATTAGGCCAAAAAAGGGAAACCTAACCCAAAGAGTTTGGCAAACACTGAAAGCAGCTTAAAATAAGATTCTCAAAATTAAAATCTCATGGAATTCTTAATTACTAAATTGCCAATTGTGTGGGCTTCACACACTACACAGTTACCTCCATATGATCAGACTTCTCCTGAGTTTGCTTCTCTAGTTCTCCTTTAGTTACTCGGAGCTTTGCATCCAATTCATTCGATTTAATTTCTTCTGGCTCCTAAAGGGATTAAAGAAACATAAGTAGTTTAAGAGTTTTATATTCCCCTTTCAAGTACTATATTGAGAGTACAGACAGATTTTCATATCACAGTGTCTTTCCTACAGATACGTATCTAATAATCCTGACCAGGACAAGAAAGATCCCCCCACACTGCACACCAACAAGGACAAACATTTTCTCTTTTATTTAACAATTTTTCAGTAAAGAAATCAGTCACTATTCATCTCAGCTTTGTATCTTGCACAGGATAATTCTTCTCTTCTACAGCTTAAGATACAAAGGAAGGAAAAAGAAGACTCGGACACTAAACATTACTTTGACTTTCTGAAAACATGTACCTACTTGATAGGATTTTATCATTTCTTGACAGTTTTTCCTTATCTGATCTGCCTCTTCTTTTGCTTCTGTTAATTTTGTCATTGCATCTTTGAGACATTCTTTGGTTTCCTACAAAAACAGTAATAAAGAATGGGTTAAAACTAGTTAAACCTGTTTATCTAATTTAAACTGGAAAGAAAATTTCTCATAATAAAACTTCCTATTTCAGTATGGAAAAATAACAAAACAAAAAGTCTTCTTGCTTCCATTCAACTACTGTTTTACGCTTTACGCTGTACCCACTTTCACTAGTCCCAACACTGAAAGCACAACAAAATGATCCCTTGTTTGTGTGCCAAACACATTTTAAGATAACAGATTTAACTCTATCACTTAAAAACTAAATATGACAGTTAATTCAAACAAACAAAAAACCACAAGAAATTGAAAGTTGATAGTCAGATTAAATAGAACGCTCCCCTACACCCTCCCCTCAAATCCTTTCAGACTATTCTGACTCTTGCTGCAGGTGATCAAATTAAACAACCCAAAACACTTTAGAAATAGATTTTAACACTATATAAAAAGTAAACAGTATAACGACTACATTACTGACTATATTTTCATGTCATAGTACCAGCACCACTTCACTAACCTTGTGTGAATCCATTTCTGTTTTCAATTTGTTCTGGGCCCATTTTACTTTGATAACATGAGAATTGATTTCTTCTTTCAGTTTTTCTATTTCTCTGTTGAGTCGAGTGGCTTCACCATCCTAAAAAATTTCATAGGTTTTACTATAATTTAAATCATCCAGTGCTTCTACAACAAGACTTCTGTTCAATGACAAGCTTTTTTTTCCCCCCCCTTAATGTCTGGATTTTGCAAAATCATGGACATAAGTATTTGAGAATGGCTGCTAATGCTTTAGCCCATGATCCAGTGAGAAACCCCCTCCATTACTGTTTTGTTTGAATACCAAGGTCAGGTTGTATTAGTGTATGTTAATGTCACATATCTGTTAAAAGACAAGGCATAGTCTATAGTTCTGATCTCGAATATCTCCTGGGCAAACTGTACAGTCCTTTTTTGTTCTTTTTTTTTATAAGAATGAGGTTCCAATTGGTAAGCACACTTTTGGAATTAGGCCTGGAAAATCCTATTGCTTTATTTTCAATTTTTAGTTACAAAAGAGGAACCAGAGAGTGAAAACAGAAAAACATCAAAAAAGAACTGCAATAATTTAATGCCACTGCAGCCTTTAAAAAAAAATCCAAACCACCGAGAAATTACCTCAAAATCTAGACATGTGCAACAAGCAGTCTTTTCAGTTTTGTCAGAAAAATCCCTAACATTTCACAAACAAATATTCAGGGAAATATTAAAAGGAACTTCAAAAAGATGATGACGAGAATTCAGTAGCTTCTTCCCCTTCACTTGGAGAAAAGGTGTTTTCACAACTATACAGCAAAACCAAAACAGGTTTCTTTCACCAAGTACAACAGCAAACAAGTGATAAGGGTTTTCTGACAGTGCTCTTAATCATTCCCTCCAGTCATACAGCAAAGCTTGGAGTACCTTAGTTTCATAGAGTTGGTGCAATCTTCCTTTTTCCTGAGAAAGCTGTTTGATTTTATTAATATGCTTTTCTATTTCTTTGTTTGCATCTCTCACTTTTCTCTCAAGGATCTCCTTTTCTTTCCGGAGGTCAAGTGACTCCTTCTCCCCTCGGACGTATTTCATCACCATTGTTTCCTTCTCATGCCGTGCCTCCTCACACTTCTTGTTTGCCTTGAAAAATACCAAAAGAGAATGAATCAATCTTGCATTTCATAGTTAACTATTGTAAGACACTACTGGATATTTTCAGTATTGCAGTAAAGTAGCATAACAAGGCAGGACTCAAAAGCTCCAGTTTTGCAAAGATTAACTTGAGATTCCTCTTAAGCACTGGAATTACTCATACATCTAATGGTGAATATGCACCTAAGGAGCTGCAGCATCACAGCTAAACATCTCAAATGCGTTATCAATACATTAGTAATGTGGTATATAATTTCTTGTTTGAGAAGGAAAGAAGTGTATTTGGAAGTTTTAGTAACAAAATAATTTTACAAATACTCAGTACCAGGCCTCTGTCTTCCCTCAACCACATGCCAACAGAACAGTCTTTATCCAGTGGATTTTTTTTCATAGAATCATAGAATCGATTGGGTTGGAAAAGACCTCTGAGATCATCAAGTCCAACCCTGGGTCCAACTCCAGTCCCTTTATCAGATCATGGCACTCAGTGCCACGGCCAATCTCAGTTTAAAATCCTCCAGGAATGGGGAATCCACCCCCTCTCTGGGCAGCCCATTCCAATGCCTGAGCACTCTCTCTGCAAAGAATTTTTTTCTGATCTCCAACTTAAATTTCCCCTGGCAGAGCTTGAGCCCATCCACCCTTGTCCTATTGCTGAGTGCCTGGTTTACTTTTCAGTGGCTTATTTTTACAGGTCCCCTCCATCCCAGCACTAATAAATTCTGCTTCAAATTAGGAAAAAAAAATAAATCAGACATTAAGCTTTAGAGTATATTCAACAGAGAAAATACTTGGCATAATATTTTATTAAGAAGGAAAAAAAACTCAGATATCAGTAATACATAAAAGCAAAATAAGAGCTTTGTGCTGGAGTTGAGAAAAAACATTAAATTTTCTGATAGCCTGTCTGAAAAAAGCCATTTCCAACTTTTACCCATTTTGAATTAAGTTCTGCTTAGAGGTAAGAAAAATGAGATTTCCTTGAGGGCTAAATGTCATACATATAACAATACATATTTTTAGAAGAGTTATCAGGTACTTTAAAGTGTTAAGAGCTATTTGGAAATTCACTGATAACAGTTATCAAAGCTACACATGTAACTGCACACGAGTAATTCCAGTTTGGGAAAATTTTGCCCTACCCAGTGATTCAACAAGTTTCCTACAAGAACCATGTTGCTTATTACATGCTCAATAATTTAAAGTTGTCCATATTACCTGTTCCATTCGAAAGGCCATCTCTTTATGCAACTGCTGAATAGTATTTTTGGCTGCTGCATCTTGAGTTACAAGTTTGTCTTTACTAGCTTTCACTTCTTTATTAAGCTCTTCTATTCTTGCTTCCAGCTGGAAGACAACATTATGATATAATTACAGGGAAAATAACACTTTGATCATGTTTTATACAGGCAGGAACATTTCACACAAAATTAGATGCTTCAACAGGTATTTACCTGTATTTTACACTTGTCAAGATGAAACTACCCATATCAACATCTAGCTTTGCATGACAGTACAAGCATGAAAGATGTCACTTCTCATCTTCAGTGAGACTGAAGATGCATCACATCAAGTAAAACAAAAGACACAGTAATTTACTACACAAAACTCCAGATTGACAGCAAGTGCTGAGATGCCAGAGCAGAGCTGGCTGCTATCTGATGTTTCTTCACCTTCCACCCTTTTGTTCCTATCCTTGTGCCATATCCATCACCATGCCAGCAAAGCAGCCATGCGTCCACACTGAACTAGACTGGGAAATAATTCATTGAAAAATAACGCAGCAAATGAAGAGGAGCTTAGTCATTCATTGTGCTGGCACTTTGTTTAACCACCTAGTGAACCAAATCAGAGCCCTGATCCAGCTGAAGAATAATTACCCACGTTAACTGGAACACTTCCCAGAGTGCATTCACTGCCAACTCATGCAAGTCCAGTAGGAGCAGCGTGGGGGCTCCATAAAGCTGTGACACTGCCCAAACCTTGTTCAAATTGTGCCTAAAGACTATCCCCTTGTCCCAGGGGAAAGCCAACTCACCAAAATTAGGGGTTTAATTTGCGTTTGGGGACAAGGAGCAAGATCTCAGAGTCAGTGTCTTACATTTTTGGGCAATTCCAAGCTACTACAATAGAAGTCCAGAACTACCTAAAATGCTCTGTTACCACACCATGACCTGATCACACACCGTTCAGCTTTGCAAACGTATCACTGCCCATACAAGAAGTTATGCACATGAAAGCATGCACAGTTTGCTTGGCGCTGTGAGTGCAGCCAAGCTTTCATTCACTTGAAAGTCATCACAGAATACCAACTCAGAAATTCTAACAACAAAATACGCCCATCTCAAATGAAGAAATTCAAGTGTTTCACAGCAAAGTATCTTTCAATTCCAGGTGCTATCCAACCACCATATAAAACTATTACACTCCAAAAAGAGTATTTTCTGAAATGACTTGCAAGCATGTAATATCACAAATTCCCTCACAAATACTTTTATTCAGAATGGGATAAAGCAATTGCTGCATGATACACCTTCGTGAAATCATACAGTGCTATCGTGGAAAGACAGACAACAGAGGATCAGTGAGCTGCTCATACTGATTTATTCAGGCATAAGCAATTCCAATTTGTAGACTAAAAATAAGACTTTTCAATTCCACTTTCAATCACATTATGGATTTTCAAAGACTCTTTGCAATTAAACAGTCTATGGACAGACTAAGCCTCTATATACATGAATATATTCCTCTGGAACTACAAGCCTGGCACACTGTTTTGGGAACACATTTCTGTGTGATGCAGATATGAAGAGAGAGACCTGACAACTAGGAGAGTCACCAGTACTTTGACAAACAGACATTCTTATTTTAAAAGCTATCTCTTGCCAGATTTCCAAGATATTATCTGCAATCAGCTGGTCAGTCAACTGTAGGGACATGAACAGGTATGTTTGCAACAGACAAACAGTGACACCTGATGTGATATCTTTTCTTCCTAAACTAAACCCAGCCTACATCAATGCTCACATCACGTTACTCCTCCACCATTTTCATGGTTCTGACAAGGCCCTGGGGAAATGCCTGTATCGAAAGTCAGTTCATCGAAATACAATAAAGACTTTCAAACAATTTCTTGAAATAGAAGAGCAGATTTATCCTCTTAAAAAGCTTAGAATAATAAGCACTGGCCTCCCTTCCTTCTTTGTGCTACCAGGGATGATGTCTTGTTGAACAGTGGCAATAGACTCTATATACAGTGAGATACTAACCAGCACTTCTGTTTTGTTATCTGTACCTGCTTAATGATGCCGAGGTGCTGCTTTTCTGTTTCTGTTCGTTTTTTCAATTCATCTTTTAAGTTGTCCTTTTCTGAGCAGATTTCCAAAATCAGTTCCTGATGCTTTTTGTTTTCTTTAATCAGTCTGTAAAGGAAAAAAAAAAGAAATTAAAAACAAGGTACATTGTTTGGTTTTGATTTTGAGATACATGGGTTTTGCTCATCAATCTGCAATATTGAGAAGTCAGAAACCTTAATGCAATTCATGAAAACCTTACACACACACACACACACACACACACACACACACACACACAAAAGAGAATAATGCTGTGCATGTGGAACTTAACTACAAACCAAAAAGCATCTTCCTTGTGAGGAAATTGCTTGTTTGCAGCATTTTAGGGTTGTTGTGGTCTATGACAACATGAGACATTTGGTAACTCTATGAAAATCCAGAACTATACACAGTACTAATTTTAAGGCACATGTAAGACAGTCACTTCCAATGAGACAGTCAAGTATCTGAAAATGCACAGATTTTGTCCACGGCCTGGTAAGAAATGTAATCCTGATTTTTTTAAGTTCTAAGTAGGTATACAACAAGTGTCCATGCTCATGCTTCTTATCAAATTCAATTTTTAGCAATAGTTGCAGTTCAGCTCAGCTATTTGAAGCCAACACATTCCCAGTTTCACCTTCTAGCATAAAACTCAGAAGTTTCACTGTCAGAACTGCTGAATAAAAAGCCTCAAATGCATTTACCAAATACATGTTCATGTAAAAACCCTTTTGTATGTATACATAACATATAGATACATACATGAACATTTGTCTCTAAGAAAGGAATGGGTCCATGGCTGAAAACAGTGACCTGCGTGAGTTTACTGTAAACAAGTAAAACTTGTTAGCTCTACAGAACTCCTGGAATTACAATTATTTACACACCCACCACTTCAGATTCCCACTCCTCTCTGTAACTACTCAATGTCTAACTGTGCATTCTCACACCTTCCTTTCATCAACTGACTTTCCTCACATTTATGATTTCTGAGGTTAACTGGTGAAGTGCAACAGAGTATTTTCCCTACTGGGACTCTCTCCCTCTATCTGGTTTCCCTTCTTTTGATGTTCTCCCATATCAAAGTGTTGAAGAGCCTTATATGAAAACCGGAACACTCATTTCCAGCTCTGCAAAAAGGAATAAATATGAAATTAGAGGCTACGTTTTGTTCTTAAAAAAAAAAGGGGCAGTTCTAAAGAGGTAACAAAATATGAAACGCCAAGTAAGGGATCATTACATCAAGCAATGAACTGGATTTTGATGAACAGAAATATCTTCATCTTGTACATACTGCCTGGTAGAACTATTAAGACTAGTTCATTATAGCAAAGCTTGTAAGCCATGCATTCCAGAAGTCCTCCTACAAAATGTGGGAAAACATTGGTTCATCTATATATGACACTTCCAACTCAAAGAACAGCTCTCAGCTGATTAACAACTTTGCTGGATTATGACAGGAGACTGATTACTACTTGAAAGAGAAAAGATTCAATTCTCTAAAGACACATAGGGACTGAATGAATTCTGGACTATTTTTATGTTACCATTAATTTACAGTATTTAAGTAATTCCAGACATTGGCAGACAGTGATAGTTGGCTATTCAGTTCCTGCCAAATTGTGCAAGAATTCAGATATCTAACCACATGCTATATTTACAAGGACACACCACAAGTAAAAATAATTCCTCACTTAGAGAACATAATTAGAAAAAGCGCATTAACTGTCCTTTTAAAAATGTCAAGAGACAATTGGCTTCATAACAAAATGTTATATGCAGATATACACAACATGCAGCTGAAATTGTTCAGTACAAACCTCCAACTGTGATGAGCACACTCGAATACTTACTTTTTTATAGTTTGTTCTTGCTGCAGGTATTTGTCTTGCACACATTTTTCAAACACAGCCAGGGCATGTTCACCCTTCTGCACCCCATTTGGGAGTTTTCGTTCCTTTGAAAAATCTGTGGATAACAGTTCAGACTCTATTTCCTTTAGCAAATCCTCCTGTGAGGAAGTCTGATGGATTGTGGAAATAAGCTTCTTTGTGCAGTCTGTGTCAAAAGGGCTTTCTGAATAGATTTTATCACTCGATTTTTTCACAAAGTCAGACTCCTCCCTTAGATCCTGTAAGATTTCCATTAATGATTGTTCTGTCTGGTTCGATTTTGGATTGTGTTGCTCAAGTTTTTCACTAGGTAAGTGTTCACTTTTTGTGGAGCCTTCTACCTTTCTTTCACAGCAGGAACTGGCACAGCAGTCTGTCCCTCCACTCTGCTGCTGTCCTTCTGTCCAGGCCCCACTGCTGTTTACACCAACAGCTGTTGAATCCTGATCCGAGGGCAAACTCGATTCCCTTCCCAAGACACCAGCACCACCTCCAGTAGAACCGATGCCTGAGCTGTCCTCCACTCCAGATGTTTTATCACACTTCCCGTTGTCTGTGGTCCTGAAAGAAGCATCATCTGACAGACTGGCTGACTCCATTGTGCTTTGCATTTCTGGGAAGTACTCCTCCATAACCTTCCTTCGGAAATCTAGATGCAGAATTCACATTACAGAACACATTATATTGAAACTCAGAAGAGACTGAGCAGAAGTAAAGGCTACTACAAAATTCAGAACATTATGTTAAGTGTTATGCAGAGTTTGCTTCTCTTTCAGCCCAACTTTTAAGTAAATGCTTCATTACAAGTTTTTCTAAAACAAGGTGAGAAATAAGGGATTGCAAACAGCAAATAGTGAGATAGTTAATGCCACGATGATAAAAAAGCAGAGCTTTTTAGACTAATAATTCTACCATTTAAATTCACAAAAATTCCAAGTAATCACCTGAAAAGCACTTCAGATATAACGACAAAAACTTAAGGATCTAGAGTCTTAGAGCTTTCACTTTCCTACACATGATTTGATAGCAACAATGTGTCTTTACTTACTCATTTTTACAACATAGGATGACTCCCCCATCCAGCCAGAATACTCAACTTCCTTACTGTCAGATCACACAACAGTCATACAAGCCAGTATGTGCACCAAGGAACCCAAAGGAAAGGGCTGGGGGAGGATGGGGGTGAGATTCTCCTTTCCCATCTGCTTTCAAAAAACCAAAATCCCCTGTGGAAGAGCACAGATGGTCTGTGGCAGATCTGCTCCCTCAAAAAGCAGCTTGCAGAGCAAACATTAGAGGACTTGAAAAGCTCTGTAGTGTTCTACCAGAAGGACACCCACCATCTTGAGACCCCAATAGCCAGAATACTTATGGAAGAGCTGGTTCTAATGCTGTATCTTCTTTTTCAGGATTCCCAGATGGTCAGGTGTCTGGTAAGACTACTGGCAATTTTAGCAAGCACAAGAAGCCCTTAATTCCATTAGGAGAAATTTATTACAGCAGTCCTAACTTTCAGATGCAACCCTATCCCCCTAGAGTGGATAAATTAGGCTATTTAAAAACAAGGCAAATTCTTCATTTATAAATTCAGCTCTGCTATTCCAACAGTTGTCTCCAAGGAAGCAAGAATCTTGCCACCTTGCAACATCAAATTTGTTTTCATCCTTGTTTCCTCATTCATTCAACTCACACATCCTCTGACTCACTCAGCTCCATGCCCTGCCCTTTGCCTCACACTGAAAGGAAACTCCTTCACACTCCTTGGCTCCACTCCCTCCGAGTCCTGCCTTATTATCCAACATTCCATACTAAGGTTCACGTTGCTAAAACAGACGGATACATGAGTCCCATTAGATCTGCTACTAATTGCTACCACTATCCCCTTGCACTATGAGGCATAAAAATCAGCTAAGCAAACAAAGCAGCAGCTTCAGCCCAGCTGCTTCTACCAGAAAACACCATCATACAAAACACCTCTCACAATCTGAAACCAACAGCTGAGCTTCAATTGCCTCTTCATCTACAAGAGAAACACATATGGAAAACTGAGTCTATGGCTGACAGGATGAAAGGGAACATTGTCACAACTGGACAAGAGTCATAAATCATCAAACAAGAATTATGCATTTATTGTGTAACATGCAAACCACTTTTGGTTTCAAAGCAAAAACCCTCAGGGCTACAGTCTCTAACCCAGTACAAATCAAGAGGAATAAATGGTAAGGGAGATGTACAGATGAGAGAGCCTGCATACAATGTAACACTTTTACAAGGATTCCCCATTTGACAAATAAATCTTCTCTGATAATTGACAAAATCCCTGATTCCCCTTTGCTTCCAAAGTTATGTTTCGGTCAACACTGGAGCCAACAAATCCATCTACCTGGTTTGTGCAGTGCAAACAAATGTTCTTTTGGAGCCTTTCTGCTCTTTGGTAACTTCTGCTGGTAATGAAAGCTCACGAGGTACTACTGATATTCCAAAACCAAACAAACCCAATTGACAATCTCAATGTGCAAAGAGCGTAACTGCAAGAAAAAGTATTCAGTTTGGTAACAGCAGAACACGTTAGTTCCTACTTCATTAAAAAGCTGTTAAAACCCAATGCCTTCCAGACTGGTACACTTAATACAACCAATAACCACAAGACAATTTGCAAATGATGCAGTTAAGATGGAAGAAAAAATTCACCTTACAGTATCTGTTCCCTCTTGTCATAAGTGGTTTATAATCCACACACTCAGCCATAAAAGATGCATTATTAGCATAAAGCCGAGGGACTATTTTTTTCTACAGCAGTTACTGCAGTCTTAAGTTCCTGCTGATTCTTTCTCTGGAATGATCAGGTTTTTTTAGCTCCTCTTAAGCTTTTTATAAAGTATCTTCTGAAGTGTTATAAAATGTTCCAGAATGTGCAGTTGTTTGATGAACTGCTGCCTCAACCCTGCCCATCACTGCCCAGCTGCTGCAGGTCGCCTCTACCACAAGAAAAGAAGTGCTGGAATCAGATACATGAACATCCATGCTGGTTGTTAAACCTAAAATTTACAGTCCAGTCAGCAAAGTGGGTAGTATTTATCTTCATATGAAAGCAACAACTGAAAAATACAGCCCTGTTAAGAGAGCACATTAGGAAGTCACTAAGTTTTCCTCCTGTGTTACTTCCTTCTGTAAATAACACTGTAATTAGTATTAGGGAGAAAGGTTAATCTACATGGAAGCAGAAATTCAATTATTTGCACAGCTCAATTAGTCACAGCGCAAAAAAATGGTCATGTACTCCATATACAGAGTAACTTCTAGTTAATATCAATCATAAAGTGTACATTTTGTATCAAACATGTGAGGAATTTGAGTAGTGATTATATAAATTGATTAAAACATGAAAAGTAAATTATGATGATTCAGTATTCCCTGCAATCCTACTTTGATTTTTAATGGTACCTAGAATATAATTTACCATGTCAAGTTCCCAGTGTTTCTGATTCCAATACACTGGATTTTAAGACTTATCTGTCCAAATCTATCTGAATCTGTTCATGACGCACATAGATTTTTTCCCCCTACTGTAACAGATTAGTATTAGTCTTTACATTCTAATTACTAACTTTTAAACAGAAATTAAACTTAAGAGTTGACCAAGGATCACAATTTATTTCCACATCAGAAATGTCCAAAGACTTCATGTGGAGCAGTGCAAGTTCACAGTGATACTCAAATGTCTCACACAGAATCTCAGACTATTCTGAGTTGGGAGGACCCACAAGGATCATCGAGTCCAACTCTCAAGTCAATGGCCCACACAGGGGATTGAACCCATGACCTTGGCATTATTACAACCAAGTTTTAACCAACTGAGCTAATCTCAGGGTCTCCTGAATATCCAAAGTCTGCTGTGCCTACCTCAGGCAACTCAATATACCAGATCCCTCCTTTATAATGCCAGAGACAGAAAACTCCAGTAGCATTACTAAAGAAAAGGCTCCTGGGCTTTGTGAGCCAAAGGTTTTGTGTGAAAGAAGCTTAAAAAGATCAACATTGCCAGCATAAACACACAAATACAGATAATATTTGGACACCAGCTACATATTTGATAGCAGCTTCATGCCTTTCCAGGTTTAATATCAATCTTCTATTACCCTACTCAGCCTGAGAAATTACTTTTCCAAAATGAAGGAAGTACTACAATTACGTATATTGCAATTTAAGAAAACAGAATAGTTGAGTGCCTTTTATGAGGTTTTTAGAAGGCACCAAAAACAATCAAAAAAGGCAAATCTTGACTCAAGCAAGTGAGCTGGTTTATTTAATGCTATGTTCAAACACCAGACAACCACCCAGAAAGGGACAGCAAAGTGCCAGGGGACCACTGGGTGACATTCCCTCACTGTTTTGCTGAGCTTCCACCTTCAACCACCTGCTGTGCTCCTTCCTCGGGGCTGGTGCTCACCTCTACAATACAGCACAAATGAGTGGCTCCTCATCCCCTCCATGTGATGTTCGTCTCACCCTCGCAGTGTATGTCCCTTCTGCTGCCTCTGCCACAGAGACTGTCACCACCACCAAGTCCGCTTAAAACGCCGACCACAAACTTCTCTAACTCACATTCTGAGATTAGCCCAGCCCAAGCTTGCTTGCCCACATACCCTGAATAACTTGCCATCCATCCAGTGCAGCCTGTGAAAAGCTTTCTGTCACCGGCTTGTGGCACTTTTCTACTGCTGTGACAGGACTCTCTGCACTCATAACTGGTTTGACCAGTTCTCTCTGATTCACAGCTCACAATTGGTTTGACACTCTAACACACCTCCCCTGCTCCCGCCCGTGTTCCACAGCTGAGCACACAGCCGGCTGTGTCCCCACAATGCAGCAACACAAATGGCAAGCAGCAGCAATTCCGAACGTGGTGATTGAGCAGCAGAGAATGAGGAACAGGAGCCCAGCTCAGCCAGGCTGTGCAGAGTAAAGGGCCCTCGGGCCGCCTTTGCACAAGCAAACAAAACATCTCCCTGCATATATACATCGAAACATAGACCAGATGTACCCTCCAAAAGCCAAACTTTGCCTTTTTTTAAAACATACACTGTTTTATCATAGATGGGCTCTTCAAAGATGCAAAGCCCATACATACTTTTCCTCATTACTCATAAAGTTTAAATCTGCATCACCACATACAATCTCCAAGTCCTAAGTAAAATTTAAAATGGGTAAGTAGTTAAAACAGCAGCCACAGGACATACAACATTAAAGGCCAGTACTGGGAAGGGTTACAAGCATTTATCGTGCTACTTAAACTGAGATGTGCTTATCTGCTAAACTGCTGATAGCACAAGTGACTGGAATCAAAAGCAGGGAGCAGAGTGTGCCAATACAATGAGTAGCAACACACCAGCTTTTTAAGACAGAAACCTCTCACAGGTATGTAAGAGAATGCAAACACAGGAAATAGCGATTTCTTCATTCACTGTACTGTCTTTGTCACACAATATAAACATACTCTACTAACTGCTAAACAAATGATAAAAATAGGAACAAACGTGACATTCACTTAAGCTCTTCAAGAAAGTATCTGATACAACAGAAAAACTGAGTAGCTTGGTAGAACATCACAAATCTTGATAACATGCCAAAAAAAAAAAAAAAGAAAAAGAAATATTTCCTGTAGCCACCTTTAGCAGCAATCCAAAGAAGCACATGCTTTACCAGTGAATTCTCACTTTTGAGTTCATTCAGTCTGCTGGCACAGAGAAAAGCAGTTTCTGTAATAGTCAGTCCTTTCCTTTCCCCTGCTGAAAAGTGCACACAGTCCTACTTTTTAAGGAAACTTGATCCCCTCATCCGCAGCTGCTCATCCACTGCACCTGTTGAAAATCCTTCCCCCCCATTCCAGGACTGCTAATTCCCAGACACCAGAAGGTAATTCATGATGAAAGCAATTCCCTGTATGCTTTCTACTGTCTGCACAGATCTAATTAGGAACATAACCTTGCCCAGCTATGGCCTGCTATCCTGTGAGTACAGGCACGCACTGACCATCTTGTACATTTTAATTCACTATTATGCCATTTCAAACTGCCTGCCTGTTCAATCTTCCTATTCAATGCAAACGTAATTCTTTTAAATCCCTGACTACAAAGGACTTTCCTAAACAGAGCACTATTAACTCCAGCCTTCAATTTCTGAAAATAGGTAGTTTGACCCAAACTATCACCACTTAAATTTTAAATATGCAGGAAGGAAACTACTCTGTTTCAGGCCAGTTTTAAAATACATGGAAGAGGACATCTAAAGAAACATAATAAATTATAGGAAGCGTTAGCTGAGGTGTGACTGTCTAGAAGAACTCACTAGCAAGAAGGTAAAAAAAAGAAAGTGTGTGCCTTGTCACCAAGTAACTATCACAATGGGGCTCTTTTACAGCAAACAGATTAAAGAATGACAGAATTGTGTGCCTGGCATGGTACTGTAAGCAAACAGACTGACAGCCAAGGTCCTGAGAGGTAAAAATCACTGCTTTACAAGGAAAAAAC
The DNA here is from genome assembly GCF_047495875.1 of Pithys albifrons albifrons. NCBI lineage: Eukaryota > Metazoa > Chordata > Aves > Passeriformes > Thamnophilidae > Pithys > Pithys albifrons. The sequence continues at coordinate 9,076,977 of NC_092466.1, read as the reverse complement.
AAGGTATTTATGCTACAAAGCTCAAAAAACTGCAGAGAGAGGCAAAAAGGGAAAGAGGGACTAATGCTCCATGTCTGTGTGCAAATACAAAACCTTCTTCAAGCCAGGGTTGGGAAAAAAGCAAAGAGCATTGAGATAAGTGACAGAGGCACAAAACCTTCTGAAAGGGGAGTAATAAGGTGTTAGTGCAGTAAATGCAGTTCACTGTACATGAGACACATCCAACCATGCACTACAAAATATAATGGCCAACAGCAGTCAATTAGATGGGCTCCTTTCAACAAGAAAAGGTTTTCCATCACCTTTGGGTAGGTGTTTTTCACTCATGGCTGTGCTCCTAAGAGAGACCTTGTAGCAGAGCCACTGATGAGAAAGGAATCATCTACTCTCCAAACAAGTACCTGTGCAATCCACAAAATCATGAAAAAACAGCTCTCACATCAGCTGAGACCATATATGCTCTTCAGCTCTGGACATATAAAATACCAGGTTTTACAGTATACAAAACAAGATCATTTTTGAACAGAAGTACAAAGTAAGTTTGCAAAGCTTTCCTCTTCCCATTTCATAGCCATCACAGCAGGGTACTCAAATTTCCTTTAAGTAATAGCCTAAAGTCACAAAATTACTGAAAGCTGCAATGCAGATAAAATGCATTTCAGAGAGCAGATGGGGGACAAGGAAAGCAGAGATGAAGTGCTCCGTGGCTCATGGGCTGATGACTCCAACAGTCAGTAAGTCCCAAGTACCACGACGTGGCCAGGCAGGCAGGTCAGTGACAGGAAAATCTGGGGACACCAACACAAGCAGCTCGTGTTCACACAAGTAAGTCCCTACCACTCTTACACGGATGTCACCTCAGCACTCACAGGGTTGCTTTGTCACTGCAGTGTGTGCTGTAAAGTTGCTAAAGCAACACTGCACATCTCAAAACAAAGTTCACATGTTTGCAGGAAAAACCTACCTGGAAAACAAGGCCCTTGAAATTGCTTCAGAGCAATTCTCTTCATGTCGCAATTTGCAGTTCTTACTTCCTCGTTCTTTCTCAAGAATTGGATTGATGGCTCACAAAATTGCTGCTGTTATTTTTTATTTTGCTTTTCAAGATGGCACATTCTCAAGCCAAGTTTCACTGGAAATTCATCATAAAAGTCTAAGCAAACACCCTTAAGCAACAGTGTCTTCACACACTGTAATACTCACTAACCTTCCACATTGGTTCTGGTTTCCGAACTATTCGGTTCAGGTTCAGAATGCACTGTCAATAACCAGGAGAGGGAAAAATGCCTGTCCTTTGGAGAGCTTCTTATGAAGAAATCTATAAAAGAGGTTTATTCTTAACATCCTCAAACTGCTCAGTGAAAGCAAATCATTACTTTTTCACAGGGCCTGACCAAAAACCTTGAGCAGCACTACACAAAACTCAAATAATGAGCTGTCTATCCCAGGTGCTCTGTTACTGTTCTCTGTACTACATTCCAAATTATTTTACAAACATCTCTCCTCTTCTGCATCCTTCTCTTCAACAAAAAAAAAGCTTGCTTGATGTATGGATTTTACAGATATGTTTTTGCCAGCAGATCCCACTGTTGTGGGGACAAGTGAGGGAAAAACAGGTTCACTTTGATACAGGAGGTGCCAGACATTTATGAAACATTCCAGTTATGGCAAAACTGAATTTAGCAAAGTGGACATAGAGCTTGCCTACATATCTAGAGACCTGTAGGTTTTATCTCTATACAGCCCAGTGTTACATGAACAGAAAATTCAACACGCAAGTTAAACCAGTCAGAAATTTAATGCTTTACCCCAGTGACTGCCCTGTTTGTTCACCTTCAATTCTTCAGACAGTGAAGTAGAGCACTGAAGCACCTGAAGCTACAACTGGACTACACAGATACCTGAAACTGCTTATTTCATTACTGTGGCTTTTTAACAGCTCTCCAATCATCAGGAGGTTTGTTCGCCCAAGTTTAAAAGTGATGAAACTCAATAAAAGGAGATGAACTGAACTGAAAAGCATCACACCACCTAAGAAAAAGAGAATTTCTAAGCTTAAGAAGATATGCAGTTGACCACCACTGCTTGTATTTCATACAAAACAAAGGGTGGCCACGAGGCCTCAGACACTCACGATCTTCCTGTATTTACAGAGAACACATACAGGAAAAAAGCAAACACACCTGAGTCCCGCCTACACCAGCTCTCCCGTTGTTAATTCACTTTTGCCCAAGACCAAATAGAAGATACTGCACTAATTCAGGCAGAAGATTATTGGGGTGTTGCTGAGAAGGAAGATGCAACACAACATGGTCCCTCCACACAGAAATGCTCAAGGACTGCAACACAGACAGGACAGCTGTGACTCGCAGCACAGGTGGAAAAGCTGCCTGTGTGCTGGGACATCGAGCTCTCCAGCCCAGGCCCAACTTGATACAGCTCCTGACTCGGCTCACACAAAGACTTGCTTTGATGCACACACTTGAAAGGGAGGTGTCGGGGTGACAGTGTGTGTGTGTATCTCCTAATGTCTGAGGTAATTAATGAATGCACCCTGAAGGACCAGAGAGCCACCTGTACAATGTAGGGTACCTTGTAACCAGTAGAATGTTCCATGTATGTTAGGTGAACTAACTAACCAATAGTGTGTTGGCATGTTATACACAAGAGTAGATAAAAGTGAAGCTGTAACTAAAAATAAAGTCCTTTGTCTTCAGTGTAAGTCTCCTGACCAGACTGCAGCCTGACTTGTCTCTGCCTCCTCTGACCGCTGCAAATCTACCTTACCCTGACAGGAGTGGAGCAGTGCGTACACTCAGTGGGTACTCTCAGGATTTCCTTGCTTTTATCAGGTTAATACTTTACCTCAATTATTTTTCTCAGGTTTTTAATCTGACTTTATTAAGTACCACTGATTACATAGAGTCATGCCAGCACCAAGGTGCAAAGCGCGGCACTTCTATCAATTCTGTGAACGTGGGTCAGTCAAGTACTTTAGAGGACAAGGGTTACTCAGGCCTTATCCTTGTTTGCGTCACAAGTTCCACAGCTGAACAATAACATACAATTCCTTCAAGGCACCACCAGGTTCTCCACCAGCCTCATGCACATGGTTAGTAACGTGGTCAGATTAACTCCACTTCTGGAGTTCAGTCACAGCACAACTCCGAAACAAAGTTCATCAGTTTAAGGTTTAACAAGTGAGGCTGGATTTGTTCCCATCACAACTCACAGGGTACACCTTGAGAGTTTTATTTTTTGTGATAATAGTGCCAAGGTTGGAAACTCATCTATCAGGGGACAACATACAAGCAAAAGCACCCTTTTACTGTGAACTTCATGAGACGGATACTTAAGGGTTTATGTACAGACTTGCAACCTGTTAGCAGAGTGTCTTCAACACAGAACAACTCTTTAATTACGAAAATGAATCTCCACTTCAGAAACCAATGCAATGCCAGCAACGGCATTACTGCAACCTTTTGCATTTTGTGCCTGCAGCTCCGCTTACAAAAGGGCAGGAGCAGCCTTGTCAGTCATTACTACTACCCTGTTTGCACTCACATTCTGACACTGATAACATCACCTGTGCCAAGAAGAATGTCTTAAGGGAGGGGAAGAACTCAAATTCATGACTGAGTACACAACCTGGACAGAGCACACATTCTATGACAGGTCTGGTACACCTATAACAGAGCCATAACTCTTGCTCATACTATAAAAGTTGGAGCATTGGCAACCTCCTCATAAACCTGTAGTGTCATGACACTGGTACAATACAGACCTTGGCATATTTCATATTAGAGATGACAGCATGTTTGCTTTAAATGGCTCTTTTCAAATGTTGCTTCGGGAACACGCAAAAGGATTGTAAATTCCAACCATGGCATTAGTCTGTGTGATCACTGTGTGCTGGAAACACCACTCAGGGGGATGGGAAGGCTCTACCCTTTCCAAAGGTGATTTTCCTAGAAAGTTTCTCCAGTACCCTAAAACAAACAAGTGAAAAACTTCAGCCCTTTAAGGATGTGAACAAGTTAACTAAAAGCTCCACAGAAGACCAGCTTCTGTTGATTAATGAGCTAATATTATATACAACATTATTACTATTTAAAAAAACCTCACCAGTATTCCACACACTTTTTGAAATTAAGGTCATGATCTTCCCTACTATGATACCAATTTGTTTCTCATGAATTTTTTCACCTTCAATTTGATGCAGCACTGTCTTAGTCTATGACTTCAGGATAAGAATTATCCATAAGGCTTTCCAACACTGTTTTTGGTAACAGGAAAGTAAGTTCAGAACAAGCCAGCCCAGAACCAGGTACAGGATATTGATTCCCAGAACCCACATGGTAGCAAAACTTGCAGACTACTGATTTAACATGCCTAATTAACACCGTAAAATCCAGAAAAACACTTGCTATTTTTCATAGCTCTTTAAAAAGCCAGCTTCAGGATATCCAATATTAGCCTTGGGTAGTGTTAAGCAACATAGCTGCCAACTGTGACCTAAAAAACCTCTCTCTTGTGTTTGGTTCTTTGGTCCTTTTCTCAACACTTTGAAACACTGAAACTCATAATGTGAAAAAACATCTGTCAGCAACTCCAAATCAAGTCTTATAAACGACAGAAAAACACTGTTTTTAAGCCAAAACAAGAACAGATGATGGAAGATTTTCAGAAACAGAAAAGGACTCAAAGGCAATACAGAACTAGAGTTGGGGTTTTCTTCATAAAATGTCATTTCAAATGTCATCACAGCCTCTTGAAACCACGTCACTTTCAGCTTCTCATACCTCTAGAGCTTAACCATCTCCTCCCCAAAGTCAATGGCAACGAAAGCATTCTTAGCAGCCAGTGATTATATTTTGTTGTGGATAGAGAAAAGCCGCTCTGGCTCATGGTGTTACAACAATTTCCTTATACTACAAAACATACTCAAGACACTGGCCACATGTGAGGTTTTACTGCATTCTGCTTGCAACATTTTAATTTCTGAAAAGCAGTTTTACAAGAAGGTAAGGTAAAGCAAACCAGCGCTAAAGCCAGAATGCCAGACTTCTAATCTTACACACAGGTTTCAATTCTTCAGGAAATCCTCTCCTGCTCTGCACAGACTCTTGCTTGGAAATATACACATACCGGACTCACCTGTGCAGATTATTTTCCAGGACAAAAGCCAAAATCCGCAAGCCTACATCATAATCACCTCACTGAAGTCCTTCTTTCAAACCCAGAAGGGCAAGCAGCTTTTGCAAATACCACCCGCAAGAGCAAGGACACGCAATCCACCGCAACACCGCAGCCGGCTCTGACAAATAACCTTCATTCAGGCATAAATTACTGGGGTCTGTTATCTAATTATTTAACCACACAGAGAAATCAACCCAGTTAATACCGTGGAGAAGAAAGCTGTGAAGAAACAAAGAGGCTGCGGGGCAGCACCGGAGGCAGCGCCGCCCGCCCGGCGGTCCCGGCTGGCAAGGGCACAGCCAAGGCTGGTCTGTCCCTTCCCGTCCCTGCGGCCAGCCCGGGGCACGGGGAGCTGCCACCTGGGGAATTCTGTCCGTCTGTCTGCCTGGTCGCCTCCCTCCCTCTTCCCCCCGCGGCCAAATTCCCCCAGGGTTTATCTCAGTGAAGCGATCCCTGGCCGCGACCGCGCCGGGCAACGCCGCCCCATCCCGTCCCATCCCGTCCCGCCCCGCCGAGCCCCGCGCAGTGTCCTCGGTGTGCCCGCGGGGCTGGGGGGCGCCGGCACCGAGGACCCGCACACCGACACAGCCAGACACAGACACACGGACACAGCCAGACATACAGACAGACAGACAGACAGACAGGCAGGCAGACAGACACACAGACACACACACCCGTCGCCCGGCGCGGCCCCTCACCCGCTCGCTACGCGGCCGGCAGGGCAGGCGGCAGCCCCGCCATGGCAGCGCCCGGCCCGGCTCGGCTCGGCTCGGCTCGGCTCGATCGGTGCTGGCCGGTCCCGCCGGCCCCGCGCGCTGACACATCAACAAAGATGGCGGCGGCGGCGGGCGGGGCCGGCCCGGCAACGGGGCGGGGGCGGGGGGAGCGGAGCGGCCCCGGGGCGGGCCCGGCGGAGATGGGAGTCTGCGGGCCCGGCGGGCAGGGTGCTGCGGGCAGGCTGCTGGGGGCCCTGCCCTGGGGCGGCTGCGGGCTCGGCATTGGGGTTGCCGGGGGCCCGGCGGTGTGGATTGCGTGGCCCGGCACTGGGGCTGCTGCCAACCCAGCATTCGGGCCGGGCGCTTTCGGCCCATGAGGTGTCGGCGGGGCCCGTCTCGTCGCCCTCTCCGCCGCCGCCGTCGTGTTCACAGCCCGCGCTGCCCAAAGCTGCGATCGCTCACGGGCCCAGCGGCACCAAACGAGGTGTTTGTTGTTCTCCGGCGGTGCTAAAAGCGCCAAGCGGCTGGAATTGGATATAGGACATGGGGAGGTTTAGGTTGGTCTTAAGCTGTTCCAAGCTTGGACATCAGGAAGAATTTTTTCACAGAAAGGGTGATTAGACGTTGGAATGGGCTGCCCAGGGAAGCAGTGGAGTCACCGGCACTGGAGGTGTCCCAGGAGAGACTCAGTGTCCTGGTCTGGTTGACATCGTGGTGCTCAGCCATAGGTCGGACACGATGATCTCAGAGGTGTTTTCCAACAGAATACGTGACTTCACATAGCAGATAATCTAGAGCATATGAATAAAATATCTTTTAATCTCAACCCCTTGTCATTTAAACGACGCCCTTTCTGGGCAAGGGATGTGGTGTCAGGCATTCTGTGGCACTAGCCAGGAACCACAACCCTGAGGAGGTGCCATACAGGGGGAATTCTTCAGCTCGAGAGCTTTCAGACATGGTCACAAAGATGCCTCTCCTTTTTGCTGGGTCTGTGCACAACTAATGAGTAATAGAATCTCTTCTCCCTTAAGCAAACAGCATCTCATTCTCCAGAACAAACCCTCTGCACCCACATGCCATGTAGGAGTCACAGTCAGTCCAGTGATGTTAATAAACAGTCCAACTTCACTTAGCACCTACCAGGATTTCATTCCTAATTCTGATTGGATTTGAATGGAACACAGCTTTTTGGAATCCAGAGCATGACATAAATGCCATTTTATTTAATACAAAATAAGTTGAAAAAAACACCTTAGCAGGCAAGCTGTTAAATGAAAACAGTTGTATTTACTCTAGCAGCTCAGAGAAAAAAAAGCACTGGCATCTCTCCTGCAGTAACTTTTTAAATATAATTATAGAAAAGCAAGTTAAAATAATTGAATAATTCAGGTTGGAAGGGACCTCAAGAACTTACCTATTCCAATCCCCTACTCACAGCAAGACTAACTTTGATGCTAGATTAGATTATTCCTTTACTTTGGCTAATTTATTTTTATATACATAGAAAAGCATACACATATCTGCATGTATGAAATCATCATCTAACAGTGATGATTTCTGTCCATACTGCAGATGACCTTGAAAATAGAATGTGCTGCATAACTTTACTTACAATCATTGATTGGGAGAGTTATTTCACACCAAGTTATTTTTCTCGATATTCTTTCTAGATATTTGGAATTTCAGAGCTGCAAGTGCAAATTTTGGGGTCCTAGAAAATGCTTCCTTGAAACCTCTTGTTTAACCCCAGCCAGAAACTAAGCCCCACACAGATGCTGACTCGTTCCCCCAACCCAGCAGGAGGGGGGAAAGAACTGGAAGACTCAAACGCGTGGGTTGAGATAAAGACAGTTTAATGTGACAGAAAAGAAAATAAAAATTATTATGATAAAAGAATTAGAATGTGCAAAACCAGTGATGCACAATGCAATTGCTTACCACTCGCTGATTGATGCCTAGAGAGTTCCCAAATAGTGGTCCCTGATCAGCTTTTCCCTCAGTAATATACCAAGGATGATGCCTTTTGGTATGGAATATCCCTTTGGCCAGCTGGGTTTGGCTGTCTTGACTGTCCCACCAAGCTTCTTGTGCTCTCCAGCCTTCTTCCTGGCAGGGCATGAGAATTGGGAACGTCCTTGACATAGTGTAAACACCACTTAGAAACAGCTAAAAACATTAGTGTGTTATCAACATTATTCTTCTCCTAAATCCAAAACACAGCTCTGTACCAGCTATTAGGAAGAAAATTAACTCTGTCCCAGCCAAACCCAGGACAAAACCTTTTTACAGATCTTTAAAGAAGAACAGTGGGATTTTAGAGAAAATCAATCTGCAAACTGTTCAATTCTATCATAACTATAAGCTCTTGAATGTCCATTATTTTGGGAAAGATAATACTCCTTCAGGTAACTAAACAATATCCTAGCCATCACCTCTAAAGCAGTAAAGGAGTCAGTCATATGAAGGCATATGTCTTTAAAAGCATTATTAAGTTGAAAGCATAAATGAAAGTAAGTTGCAGAGAGAACTCATGACCTCAGCTTTAACCTCCAAATAACATTTTAAAGGGAAATGACTAGCCTTCGCTTTGCTCATAATATGCTGTGCATTTCATCTTGCTAAAAAATTTTAAAAAAATCAGGTGTGGAGTAGAGATAAGTAAAAATTGTCCCTTTTCAGAGAGCAGCACCACGCAACACTCACTTGCTAATTGCCATGCAGCCCAAGTCTCAGCTCTGCTTTCAGAAAGGCTTTTTTGGCTCTCTTACTCCTGTTCTGCATCTGAGCTGCAAAGCTCACACAGCTCTGCTGCTCTGTTATACAGACTTTCAGTGCCCAATGTTTCTTGTTTGGTCTTCTAGTTATTTAAAGGCAACTGTAGAGACATCAGTATACTCTGGCCCTTCTCCTCCTAAGAGTTGTCCTTCTGCCTTGCTGAACACTTTATCTGCAGTCTCACTGACGTTAATGGTGTGTGGGGTAGTGTGTTCCACCAGACCTGGCAGAATTTCAGACGATTTTTACCTTTTATTCTGGACATGTTTTTTTCAGCAGGACTGAAATCAGGTTAAGAAAATAGAGCCTGGTTAGTGGAGTTCTTCCTTAAAGGCAGAGAAAAAGGATTTTTTTGTACTCAGCTGGACTCCCCGCAGCTCTAGTCCTGGAACTGATGCTGGCAGTTCTGACTCTTGTAATACCTGTGCTTAGGTATTTTTCATCTAAAAAGTATCTTATCCCCAGAAGGCAGCCACAGATACTTAGGAAATGGTAATGACAGGTCACAGTGAAAGCCCTCTCCCAAACTGATTGCACTGATATTAAATAAGAATGAATTACTGTACCTCTCTTAGCTAGCCTGTCATAGCTGTCATTTGGCATGTACAAATGCCAAGGAAAACAATTTCTGAGTGAAAGTACTTACCATCTGAAAGACAGACAATCCTACACAACAGACTTCTCTTCTGCTGCAAACAGGCTCTGCATTGCAGAGGCAGAGGCTGAACTTGGCCCACATATTCAATAGGTTGTAGTTCTGACTTTTGGCTCATGCTTTGTTATGTAAGAAAAAGAAAAGTAAGTGTTTATGTAAGTGTTCAGTTTTTCCAGTTGACATTTGTTTATTATACAGGGCATTTTTATAGCTTTGCCTGCTGAAAAGGCTTACAAACTTTTTTTTCCTCCGTCAGCTAGAAACGTGTTATCAACTCTACTTTAAGGGAAAACAATTAAGTGGCTGAAATAGCAGATGTGCTGAACAACACCCCACACTCTGTGGGACCACTGGTGTTGAAGGGCCATGTCTGGCACTGCCAAGGAGGAGCTGGGAGCAGAGTCCAGCATGCCCAACTCCCATCTTCTCTATTGGTCAGAAGGCTGGTCTGTTATAATGTAATTACTGCAGGCTGATTTGATTCCTACATTTCACATCATGGCCAGATTGCATAAAAGGTTATATTTTCTTCATTAGGAATCGCTTTCATTGTCTATTCTGAGCAGGCATAGTTTGTCAAGAGTCTTCAGGGAGCACCATCCACAAAGCCCCAGGAACCCCATCTTCTCTCTCTGTGTCAGGTAAGGACAGCACCTCTAATGAACCTGCTTGCCACCACTGTCCTGTCTGACCTACGCATGGTAAATCTTAGGTGGGACTGTGATCACTCAAGTATTGTAACTAGAAAAAACTACTTTCATTATAAGTTGCTTGGATTGTCCTTTGTTCAGCATGTAGCCCAGTGGTGTCCCAGCTGGTTCTCAGGCTCTTAGAGCTAATGACACAGTTATTACAGAACCTACATATAAGCAAGCCCAAAGCTCTTGCTAGCAATTGCAGGCAAGCCACATCAGCCTCCTGCAGCGCCTGTGATGTCACTCCTGATGAGCCTCCATGCTAACAGCACTGTCCTCAGTTATCTCTGACACTCACATATAAATATTTCACTACAGAATGGACAGCTACCCTGCAGAACAACATGGATAGGCTGGAAGAGTGGGCTAACAAGAACCTTATAAAGTTCAGTAAGGTCAAGTGTAAGGTCTTGCACCTGGGAAAACATAAAACAGGATGCTGCTGTGGAGAATAAAGCCAACAGGATGCTGGTATGCTTCAACAAGGGCACCACCAGCACACATTGAAGAAGTATTTGTCCTGCTCAGTGCATGCCAGGCTACACATGGAATACTGTGTTCAGTTTTGATCCCTGCTATGCAGAAGAGATGTGGACAGGCTAGAGAGGGGAAAGAGAAGGATGAGAAGCTTGCCATAGGAGTAAGGCTGAGAAAAGTCCATCAGAAAAGAAGGCTTAGGGGAGACCTTATCACCACATTCCAGTATTTAAAGGGTGGGTACAAGAAGATTACTCCCTTTTTTCAAGAAGTCCCATGGAAAAGTGAAAGGGTGATGAATACAAGTCACATATGGGGAGATGCAATTAGACACAAGAGTGAAATGTTTCACAATAAGACCAATCAGCCATTGGAATAATCTCCTCTGGGAAGTGGTAGACTCCCCAGTGCTGGACAATATTAAGATTCAGCTGGACAGGGTGCTGGGCCATTTTGTTTAGTCCGTGCTTTTGCCACTAGATGATCAGATGATACTTGTATTCATAGTATACCTGACCTGGGATTCTGTGGTTGGCTCTATGATATTTTTCCTTTGCTGCAGCCAGACCTGTTATTTTTTCTCTTTAGAATGAATTTTATTAGTGTCGTTTCCTGCCCTTTGTTTTTGCACTACCTTGAGGCATGGAAAGTCCCAAATGACTGACACTTAAAAAACAAAACCAAAACATTCACCTTAACAGGAAGAAAACTTTGTGCTGGTTCACATGCTGATAAAGTTCTGTCTCCAGTGGGATACTTGATTTTCCTTTTCATTGTAATCTGTCAATATATTTCCAGCATAGTCTATAGTGTTAATTAGTGTAATTTCAAAAGGCTTCAGACTGGCAGCGTTGTTTGATTCAGCAGGCCTTGGGGACTGAAATGACCAGCCAGGTGAATGTACTATAAACATGGATATTATATTTTAAGCCTCAAGCTTAAAGAGATTTTTTTGGTTTGGTGGCTTTTGGGGGGTTTTGTTTGTTTTTGTTGGTTTGTTTGGGTTTTGCTGGGAGTTTTTTGTTGCTTTTTTGGGGGTTTTTTTTGGAGAGGGATCTGAATGACAGAGAAATATTTCCTAATTCCTTTACCAGTATTAGTTCTTTTTAGGCATGAGGATTATTGGGCTAACCTTGAGGATAGAGGGATAAGGTGCAGGGAGGGGTAAAGAAGGCTGTACGATCTTGATTGCCCTGTTCTCCCCACAACTCTGATATGCAATGCTGGGCAATTTGGCAGATGAATTTCCTGAAATCCCACATAATCCCACCTAATTTCTCCTCTTACTTTCAGAACAACCTCTGATAAGAGTCAGTTTCTACTCAGGTTGCATCTGAGAGCTGGAGGTTCATTGGAGCCAAGAAGAGTCTTTCCTGTGACTTTGGTATGTGGTATCTAAAGCACTTAGAGAAAACTCAGCAACCCTTAGATGTGTTGTTCATTTTTCCTTTGAGAGTGCTTAGCAGGGAACAATAGTTCTGAAGACAGGATTCTAGACTTAAATACTGAAGATTTAGACTGAAATGCTGTCACAGCCAGACTCCAAATGCCTTTAAGGCAAAATAGCTGTGCCTCAGTTACTTCTCTGTGAACAGAGATAATTATTCCCTGCTGTACAGAACGTATAAGAATAAAATCCATCACTGATTTTATACACTTTAATAATAAGTTCAACAATGTAGGCACTAAACTAGACCAGATTAATTTATTTTTGGTGAAAGTTTAATTGCACAGCACTGGGAACACCTGAGATCATGCCTGAGTAGTAGCACAGCTGCAGCAGTCTTGAGGATAAAGTATGTTTTCCCGTTTAGATAGAGACATGAAGGTGGGAAACAAAGATTAAAAGAAGGGGAAAACACTTCGTATAGAAAAGAAAGAAGAGAAAGGACAAATGAAAACAAGAACAGGTTGGAAATGGGAGATGATGTATTTTCTAGGCTGCAGGTCAAAATGCAAATAACTTTAAAATACAAATGTATCAAATGTCATCATTTTGCATAGATCTCACAGCCAATGATGCCGAAACCCGGCCAGAAAGACCACTCAGAAACTTTTTGCCTTTGAGTAGCAGGTATTCGCTTTTACTAGGCGCAGGCAGTGAGGGGGTTAACTCTTAACTCCTCCAAACACACTCCACCGAACAAAGGAATTCGCAGTCTTTTAAGCCCAGTCTTAATTAGCGTTCATGCATTATGCATGAAGGTGGCTCCTTCTGGTTGCGCAACACTGGTCGGCTCACACCTGAACGTTTCGCTGCCGTGGAGGTGTCTCCCTGACTTCATCAATGGTGGGGGTCCCTTTTGGGGGCTCTTCCTCTGCTGAACTCTCCACCCCTCGTCCTCACTCTTGCTCCGCTATGTTGTTCTTGTTGGGGATCTCTTCTTGAACACCTCCAGTGATGGTGATTCCACCACCTCCCTAGGCAGCCCATTCCAATGGCCAATCACTCTGTAAAAAATTTCTTCCTTACGTCCAACTTAAACCTCAGTTTAACACTGTGCTCTCTTGTCGTGTAACTGGTTGCCTGAGAGAAGAGCCCGATCACCACCCGGGTACACCTGCCTGTCAAGGAGCTGTGGAAAGCAATAAGGTCACCTCTGGGCCTCCTCTTCTCCACGCTGAACACCCCCAGCTCCCTCCACCGCTCGTCACAGGACTTGTGCTCCAGTCCCTTCGCCAGACTCGTTGCCCTTCTTCGGACACGCTCCAGCACCTCAACATCCTTCCTGAACGGAGGGAGACAGCCCTGCACACAGCCCTCGAGGCGCGGCCACCCCAGTAGGGCAGGAACCCCGCCCTTCGCCCAGCTGGACACGCTTATCCCGGCACGGGCCCCGCTGTGGCGCTCGGGCGGTGCCGCACGTGGTGCCGGGCGCTCTTCTCGCGCTCCAACGGCGGCACGTGGGTGTGGCACGCCCCGCCCTGCGCCGGGCCGGGCCGGGCCGGGCTGGGTTGGGTTGGGTTGGGTTGGGGTGAGCTGAGCTGGGCTGGGCTGGGCCGGGCCGGGCCGGGCCGTGCCGGGCCGGGCCGTGCCGTGCCGTGCCGTGCCGGTCGGGGGGATCGGGATCGGCACCGGCACCGCGGGGAGTGCTGGCAGCCGCTTCCCTTCAGCTGCTGCCGCCCTCGAGTCACCCATCGGTGATCTCTGCCCTGAGGGGGAAACCGCGGCCCGCGGTGAGCGCTGCCTTGCGGAGGGCAGGGCCGGGTTCGGTGCGACGCTGAGGGGCAGAGAGGCCGGGGCTGAGCAATGCCGTGAGGGGGGAAGGCGCCGGGCTGGGCCGGGCCGGGCCGCGGGTTTGGCGAGGGGGTCTGCTTTCATTGACAATTAGTTAAAACAGCTTAATTGAATTAGTACCTAACTAGTGCTTTGTTGCGAAAGTGTGTTTCTGGTTGAGTTGGTTGCCGTGTGGCTTCAAAAACCGCCCTGCTCTGTTTGCAAGTTCATTGTAACTTGATTTCGCCTGTATAATATAGTAGGGCGTTTCCATTTAAAATAATCATGTCGTGTGTTAGCGTTTGGAAAGCAGAGGCCACAAGTTGGTCTCAGCAGGGGTTCCCCTGGGGCAGCGAGTATTTGTCGTGAGGAACACGGGGGTGAGCCTTGCCCTTTGCTTGATTATTGATAACATCATCAGTACCAGTATGGCTTATAAATGCAACAGATAGTAGGTATCTAAATTTGTGGAGGCTGAAATGCCTTAGATAATTGAACATACGAGGCTAATTGGAGTACTGGTGAATTTGGCAGAGATACAATAATCAAGCATATATACAGTAACAGAAAAAGCTGCTAAACTTTGCACAAAGTCTCTCTTATTGCACTTGTGCTGCAGTTAAAATTTTCTACTGGACTGTTTCTACACTTGTCAAAAATACCCTATATTGTTTGTTTACAAAATACTGATTTTTGTTAGGCATTTCAGAAACTCGGCCTCAAAACTGAAAAGTTGTAGTTCCTTCAGAATGTTTATTGCCCTATCAGTGCCTCGCTGCTGTCTCATTCATGTTCTCTCACTCCAAGTTGGGGAGGGGGAAAGGCTTGATTGTGAGAGATCTGAAGTAGTTTGGTATACAACCATGTTGAGTCTTGAGAGTGCATGAAACTTGATTTCATGTTAGGCAGAACTTTTAGTTCAGGCAAAGTTTACAAGGTTAACTTGCTTCCAAATCTGAAAAAACCCTCATAAGCTTTATGTTGGCTCAGTAGAGACCTTGGGCTACTAGTCCTGCCAGACTGGAACAAGTTCTGAATGGCTGAAGCAAATTCTTTGTGGGTGAAGGAGTGGCCCACTTATAAAATCAGAATTCCTGGTATATTGGTGTGCAGGCTTAGCTGAATGTTTTATAACAGTTGATTGATAAACAAAAAACTCGCAGGAAAGACCATACGGTTTATTAGGCACTGGCTATAAAGTTACAATCTCTTATTTCAAGTGTTTTGTTTCTGAATACTTGCTGATGTGACAAAACTATGGAGAGGTGTAAACACAGCATGGCTCCAATTTCAGCCATAATGAGTAAACTTGTAGTGTTTCAGCTATTGTAGAATTGCCTGTTATGAATATTGCAAATTATGTAACTTTTTTTTGTTCCTGGTGAACTTTAGTTGCAGCAAATTTATGGATGGAGGACGTAAAAGAACATTACATTGAGTGATAAGGACATAACAGTTAAAACTTGCTTTCATATTACTACTGGTTGTGTTACTGAACAAATGTAGTATCAGGGTGAAAACAAGAAGTGACTCCCAGAGTGCTACAGCCTTAGTATCTCCATTTGCTCCAATATGCTAGCAGAGTAGTTGAAGAGCCTTGTTTGTTTCTGCCAATACTCCATAACACCGGTGTGCATTAGTGTTGTTAATCAGATTCCTTTGCAAAAAGGTCTGCTTCTAGGAGGTTCCATGGAAGACAACACTTCTAAAGGGAACTTGACAGCTGCAGCTGATGAAGGAAATACTGTGAGTTGTTTCACTTGTAATTGTCCCAAGTATTGTGAGCTTTTCTGGATAGCAGAAATGATAAGCATGTATTGTTCATTCTAGAACTTTGATGTTTCAGCTCTTTTTATTGTCATATTTTTGTGTATCAGAATATTTCTACCCTAATGGGTAGCATTTTTCTGGTAGGAATGACTTCAGGTTTTTCTTCCACAGGACTTACATTCTAACTTGATTAATGAGAAGCCAAAGAAACTGCAATGTTTCTCTAAGAATGCTTTTTCTGTTAGCTGTGATGAGAGTCTCTTGAGTTTGTTAGTACCACCCCCTAAAAGTGGGACCTGCCATCATTGTGGTCTGTCTGGTAAGTGCCTGTTGTTCTGTAGTCTGCAACATACAGTATATTTGTTGGTGGAACCTGATCAGGTTTGTTCAAAAATTTCTTTAAATGGGTGTGTATTTTTAACTCAGACACAAGTATAGACTATTCATAACACAGCTGGAGTAACAGAACTCAGAAGAGGACATCTCCCTATCAGAAGTGGTGGTGTTTTTTCCTCCTCTTAAATGTAGAGGGAATTCAGTACATTTTGGCAGTAATGTCTGATAGCTGTGTGTAAATGCAAATACCTGTTAGTATGTGCTTAGAATAGCAGTGGAGCTGTTTTGTAAAGCAATTACCTTAACAGCAGTTGTCCTGTCCGATAGATGTTTCTCTCAGACTTTTCTTTTTCGTCTTTTCTCTCTCTTTTTTTTTAGGAACGCTCAGATGTTCACGATGTGTGCAAACATACTATTGCTCTGAAGATTGTCAGAAAAAAGATTGGCCATTGCATAGAGTTGTGTGTGATCCCGTTAAACACAAGTAAGGTTATTAAAAGTTCTGCCAAATAATCTGTACAGAAAGACAATATGCCTCCCAATACAACATAAATGACCATGGGAAGGCACTGGTACAGTAAAACGTTGCTTATTCTTACGCTGGTACTGCATTATCTTCTACTTGTCAGAAAACTCAGCTCTGCTGCTGCAGAAAGATTATTTGAAAAGTATCACTGGAATTCTTAAGACATACTGTAGTGTGAGTTAAAGAAAAAGCATTAATTTGACTAGGTGAACATGAAGTAAGGATAGCATTTTGTCACACGACTTTGTTATTGCTGTTGTTCCCATTGGGAAAGGAGAAACGAGACTCTGCTCTGAGCAGTGGCGTGGTTGAGGGACTGCATTTAACAGGCCTCTGAGGAAGCACCCTTTGAGTCTGGCTGTAGCATCAGTGAAGGTCATGGGTATTTATCTTTGAGGAGCACAGTTGCAGTTAGAAGTTGTTTCAGCCAGACCATTCTCTGCTGCTCTGCATTTATTTTTTTGAAATGCGGATTTAGATGCTCAAGAAATCACTCGCTAATCTGTTTCAATTAAAGTAAGCACCGATAGTTTATGATACAGTTACTGGCTTTGGAACAGTTCAGCAGGTGATCTGAGCATTAAAGCTGACAATCTTTAGCAAGGAGTGACGATTGCAGTTTGGTGAATCTTCAGCCAGGTGTACACCAGGGAGATTTTATTTCTGGAAAGTTGGAGAACATGGGACAGTGTGGCACGTATGTTACCTGAATATTACTTAGGTATTCTGCTAAAATAACAACATTTTTTTCTCAGTTTTATAGTTAAGGTTGGCTTGGTATTAAGGTGTTAGCAGAATTCCACAACAATGTAAGATTTCTTCTCCATTTTAATTAAAATTAATATATCAGGAAAAACACACCAGGTGTTACCTAATAAGAAACTAACATATTTGTCATTCTGCATTTTCTTGCATGAGGAATAAGATTTGACAAAAAACACATTATGAACACAGCCTTTTATTTCTATTTGCAAGTAGACTATATTGTTAATGCTATGCTACTTGTCAATTTTTGGTTCTTCAAAATTAACATCTTTTTCTCTGATGACAGTGCAAGTAACACCAAAACCAAGAAGGGAGGTTGTCTTAAGGTATGTGTGTTGGGCAGGTTACACTAAATGCTTAGACTTCTTGAAAACAGATGCCAGCAGTTCAAGCAGTAGCTATAATCTCCTCCTGGTTGTTAAGGCTGCAAGGAAGCAGGTGCAATTCAATTCCTCTTGTTTATGAGAGCATCCTAAGTAGGAAATACAGCTAAGTTGTCCTGTAAAACAGGTGTGAAAAGAAGAGGTGAATGTGTGAGTCTTCAGCACTTTTCATTGATGTTTAGTATATCTGCAACATTTTTTTATTTTCGAGAGTAATACAAAGTCTATAAGACTTTTATTGCAAGTCAACCAAAGCACTTTATTTACATGTTTCTTGAAATTATTAAAGTTCTCTTGTTTTTTTACTGCAAGGGGCTACAGCTGAACAACTCCAGCTTAAACTTAACTTGTACCTGTTTTAAATAGCGTAGTTCAACTTCTGTGAATTCTCTCTTTTTGCTTAATTTCCTAATTCTTTAGAAGAGAGTTAAGAAGTTAGTTGAATTGATAGCATCAAATCGCAGCAGCAGCTTTGACTTTTATATGTGAGGTGATACTTCTGAAGGCCTCAATTATTCAGTTGCTTAGATAGAGGGCAAACAATCTTCTATCCTCTTTCATTCTAATTAATTCTTTCCAGGTCACTGTTAAGTAACTGTTGTTGATATATTACAGGAGGAAGTGAGTTGTGCTGTAGATGTTCTTCCAGATTCTGGTAAGTACTTGGTTGTGTGTGGGGAAAAAAACCAACGCAAGTAAGGCTTTTAGATTCACACTCCATCACACCTTTAAAAGATGAGAGTTTTTTCTTTTCCTTTCCTCCCTGATGTCATTCTTCCAACCTGTCCCTTGACTTTTTTTTTTTAATTTTGTTTCACCTTTCCATATAGAGGTATTTTTAAAACATCATCACCTGAAATATCTTGTTAAGCTTAATAATCTTAAATTTTAGTAAGGCTAGTTTTCCAGTAGAATTATAATAAATTCAGTGTGTTCTGGACAGTCTTATTTTTTTGTTTTAATAGATGCATGAAAATTTGGTACAATTTTGTTTCTTTACCTCATACATTTTTAACTCTTTAAAAATTACAGTATTAATTTCTAGTTCCCCCTAGGATTTTGCCAGCTTTTCTTTTTATATTTCATACATCCTCACTAAAGTATCCCAAAGAAACAGCAACATCCAGTGATTGCAGTATCTAGTTGGAGACCTCTAAGCATGTTTGTATTTCTAACTTAACAAGCCCCAATAGATAGAGACAAACCAAGCACCAGATCTTTGAAGAGTCAAAATTCAGATTTTTCCTTTGAGCTGGGTGTCTTTGATTGTCAAACCAGACCAATACACACAAACTGTACCTTTTGTAATGATTTGGAGGGTTGTATTGTTTAGGTTTTCTTCTGGCTGCAGAGCAGAAACAGTATTCTGCTAAGAGCATATTAATTTCATTGATTTGCAGTCCACAGAAACTTTGAAGGAGTGATAGTTTATCCTCTTAGCCTGCTAAAATTCCTCATGTGCAGGAAGCTTATTTGCCAGCTCATACTCTCTGCAGTCTGTAAAAGGATGGGTCAGCTTAGTCCCATGTAAATTCAGCTGATTCAGGACATATTTCACATTTGGTTGCTTTACAGCACACTAATGGCAAAGCAATATATAACTTGCCAACCCTTTGGAGAGAACATCACATAAATATCACTGCATTCTTGAAATGTTCCATGCACTTACTTATTCTATGACTTATAAAGCAACTTAAACACCTGTATTCAGGTGTTCATTTGAAAATAATGATACTGAAAGCTTGGAATACTAGTTCATGCATCGGAATATGTAATAGCTAAGAGTCAAGATTTTGATATAAATCCTAGGAACTCATTACATACTCTGTGTTTTAAATATTAAGGTAAGTTATGAATCTTTGTGTCTGAAATCTGTAAGCAGTTTTTCAGTTAACAGTAACTGCAAGGAAGTGTTGATTGTTATTGTTTTGCTCACTTAATAGTTAAATAGTCTTGGAGCTGTGAATGTGGTCAGAAAACTCAAGTAGTTGAGCTACTCTGAAATTACTTTTATTTTGCATTTTAAACATATTAAGTGCTGAACAAGTAAGTAGAACATGCTCACGTTGTCATAGGGATATAGGTCAGGCTTAGAGGAGGGTTCTGAAGTGAAACTAACTGGTGGCTATCTTGTATGGTAAATCACTTCTTCTTATGTCTGTGCTTAAGGAGACTGCCTGAATAAGGTTCCCTTAGAAATGAAGTCTCATTTAATTCCAGGCAGTGATGCCAAAGGAGTGTCTCTAAGAGGTAAGCAAGCAAATCAGACTCAACTTGGGGAATTTTAGGTTCTCCCTTGTTGCATGTTATTCAAGCTGTTCAGTAGCATCGTCTCATATTTAAAATTATTGGCTAGTGAACCTTTCTTCAGGTCACTAGTGACAGTAACTCATACACTTCTAATAGTATAAAATATTTGTTTAGTCATTATTATGTGAGCATTAATTTTGTGGATGATGTGACAGGAGCCTTCAAAGTCTGAAGTGTCAACAAAAAGAATAAACTTCAGTATGTTTATATTTTCAAAGTCTTCTACCTTTTGATCAGCAACTTTTTTCATTTTTATGTACTGTATCAGAAAACCATTCAAAGGGAGGTGAAAAGAAAATACCTAAAGATGAAGACTCTCTTCACTGGGCTAATTCAGTTGCAAAGTATGTGTCTTTAAACATCGGAGATGAATTTTGTGGTGTGGTTTCCCACGTTGAAAATCCAGAAACCTTCTTCTGTCAGCGGATGGACAATGCCCGTAAGTGATGTGTTGGAAATGGGATACAGGATGCCTAGCATGGTGTTTTTCTCTTGGTTGGAGAGTTGCAGGGGCAAGGTGTTGCTGATCTTGTAGTTTGACCTGAAAACTAACTTTAGGCCTTGCCTCAGTCAGTAAAGAGCCATGGTGTTGTGTTCATTTGTGGGCAGTCTGAGTTATGCAAAGTGGTATGGCTTGGATTTTGGCCATTTGAAGTCAATTTGTATCAGAAATGTATAATGCTGAATGTGTACACTCAAGTGTTCCAGAATGTGTTTGAGTTTTTAATTACTTTGTTTATTCCTATAATACCTTGTTACTCCCTTTTAACAGAGAGGTGTTTCCGTAATGACTGGGGTGCATGGACTGAACTTTTTTATTATGTAGTACAGGGAGAATATCTGAGTATGAGAAGGCCAGGTAATAGTGCCCAAACCCTGCTTTGGTGCTTCCTGACAGGGTAAAGCATCAGAATGTGACATTGCAGTGGGCAGAGCATGAGGCTGCAGGGCCTTCAGGTGCATCTTCCACAGTGCTCATGAACAGATACCTGGGGGGGAATAAAGAGCAGAGTGAGTTGGTGAGATGTTTTCTTCCTCCCAGTGCTGACCGAGCCAGTGGGTTTTTTACAGCTTAAAAGGGCTTTGGCAGCTGGATATGATGTGGTATATTTCCTACAGTGAATTTTTCGTTTGTGCACGTGTGCAGCCTTTTAATTCTGGGTAATAGCATGTCCTTCGGTGAGAAGTGATACCTCATCACCTTCCTGTTCTTTGAATATCTGTCTACCTCGGTTTCTTTCTGGCATGCCTCCACTAGCTTGCTTTTAATTTCCACTGGCTTCAGTTTTGTACCTGTGTTCAAAAAGTCCATCACTGGTTTTCCCTGTTCAATCTCTTTACTGCTGTGATTCCTCAGACTCACATGAGGACTCTCTTTAGTCTTACTGATGGGAGTTCTTAGTCTCATCAGACTATTGCTAATACATAAAACATTTGAAATAATCTCCATTAGACTACAACATGTTCTTCCAGGCTTTGAGCTTAATATTTGTATACTTTTGTAGTAATTGCAAGGCAGGCTATGTTCCAAACCTGTGCGTTTTAACTTCAGGTCAACTTGCTGAGCTTGAAGCGTCTCTTAATGAATATTGTGACAAATTTCCACAAAGTGCATCTTTCCGTCCTGCTGCTGGAAACGTGTGTTGTGCCCAGTTCGCAGGTAAAAATTGACGTCACTTAAATGTATTAAAAAGAAAACTACATTCTGTAATTGTAAATTCTAAATGTTTACAATTGTTTCATATAGAGTTTATTTTATTTCTGTCTAGTGTTTAGCTGTGGATAACACTTGGTAATAATTTAAGAAGTTATATCTATAAAATCCTAATTTAAGAATGTCCTCTCATTGAGCAAACTCTTAACACCGGATTTAGATTACTTAGAATAGCTTTTTAAGAGGTCATGAAGGAATTTGGTTTTTTTACTTTGCTAAGTACTATTTTGCCATGCTGGAAATAAGTATATGAAATTTCAGACTCCACAAAAGGGACAGAAGAAACAGGATTAAATGTAATGAAGTTTCTCTCATAGACTGCTTCTGAGAATGTTATTTAGCCAGGACCTGGTATTCTTGAAGTGTTCTGAGACAATCGTATTTTATCATTGGTCTGTCAACAAAAATCATTCTGCTCTCAGAATTTACAAGTAAATGCAATGAACATCTGTATATTCCTTTTTAGAAGACAATCTTTGGTATCGTGCTGCTGTTACAGCATATGCCTGTGAGGATACTGTTTTGGTGAACTATGTGGATTATGGTAATTCTGCCTCTGTTCCGCTGGCAAAACTTCGTCCTGCGATTCCAGCGTTAATGGACTTGCCAGCTCAAGCCATACCATGTTCCTTGGCAGGTATGAAATAAATGATAAGGTGTTTCAAACTACACAGAGGCAAAATAAGTGGGATTGCATAACCATCACACCTGTAGTATCTTACATTGAGATATGGGGAAGGATGGCGGTAAAGGCATTATTTCCAGAATTCTGAAGTGTTGTAGCATATCTACAAAATGTGACAAATCTTTCAGCATGTACCTGGTGACTTGCAGTTGTATGTTTGGAAAACCACATTGTATGAACATGAATGTTAGGTTTTGCATATGCTTTTGTTCTAAGCAAAATCATTAATTTACTGGATTTTTTGAATTCTTCAATCTGTTGTGGTTCTAATACTGCAGGGGAAAGTAGATTTCATATTTCCTCTCCAAAATTCAGAGCTGTGTTGGTCCCCCTCCCCTGTGGCACATCTAGTAAAAGGACTGGTAGATTACCTCTTCACACGTTGGTGAGACTTGGGCTGACCTCAGAACCCTTCTATGGAAACTTTTTATTCTATATCACTTTTTAGGTGTAAAACCACCATTAGGAACCTGGACCTCAGAAGGCATTTCTCTTGTGAAAAAACTGGTGGAAAACAAAGAGTTCACAGTAAAAGTAGTGGATAAAGAGGGTTCTACACCTGTGGTGGAGCTTGTAGATGTATCAGTTACTCCAGCAATAAATATATTGAGCCTTCTGATAGAGAAGGGCTATGCAGCTAAGGAACCAAAGATGGCCTTACCAGCACTCACAATGGGTGATACTGAGCAAGCAAATGGTGAGTATGAGCACATCCTGCTGAACAGAACATGATTATTCCTTGGTTTTGTTCGGAAGAGTAAGAAATGTTACATAAAATTCAAATGAATGGTGACTCCCATGGCTGTATTTGGTCACATTCTGATCTGTGTCCCTCATCGAGGTCGTTTCGCACTTCTGAGGTTTCCTAGTTATGTCTCACTTGTTTTAAACTTCCTGCACTGAGTGGGAGCTGTTGGATGCAGGTTTTAGAGTGTCAGCTTTTGTCTTCATAGTTCTAAAACTTGTGCTTTTTATATTGGAATTTGAACACATACTCTGTCGACTTACAAACTAATTTTCCATTAATTTCTTTGCTTTATTTCAATGTAGGGATTAAATCTGGGATTTCTGTGTCCACCATGGTATAAGAGTACATTTTAATTAACTTGCCAGAAATTAAGAAATGGTGTATTTTTTTTTATTTAGAGGATCAGTTAGAAATCATCTCAGAATCACATGAAAGGATAAACAATTATATTTCACAGTTGTTAAACATCCTAAAGTTTTCCCTAAACTTTGGGTCATTTGTTAATTTTTGTTTTTCTTGTTGATCTTTCTTTGTTCTAGAGGGAGAAATTCAATTACCTTCTTCTTCCTTTAACGCGTTTTTCAAAATATGCTGTGTTTTGTCCCCTTCAGTAGGGATCTGGTAGTTGCTTACAGTGGGAAGAACAGTCTTGTAGTCCACTGAAAGTAAAGAAGACTGAAGAGCTTCTTAAGAATGTGTTTTGATTTGGGTTTTAGTTTGTTGGGTTTTTTTTTGGCAGGGAGGGTGGTTGTGGTTTGGTTTGTATGTTTTTTTTTTCCCCTTGCCTGTTGGCAGTGTGACTTTGTAAAGTAATATACTGTCAGACATGATACTGGGCAGATGAAACAGCACATCAGGATGGCTATTTTTGAAGCTCAAATTTTTCTTGAGCTTTATTTTCATAAAAAAGTAAACACTTGGAACGGGAAAGGTCTACCAAAGTTGGAGGTAAGCCACTTGGGCTCAAGTCTTGGGCTGACAGTACTTTTGCATGCTGCTGCCTATCACAAACTGTAACAAACATAACAGCTGTGAAAAAAACAGGGAGATTTTCCAATATTATTAAAGATGTCTCTTCTCATTGCAGGGGGGTTGGACTAGGTGGCCTTCACAAGGTCCCTGCCAACTCAAAACTATTCTGTGATTCTGTGATACAATAATGCACTAAGAGGAAATAGTGGCTTCTCTAACATGCCATAATTTAGTGTTCCTGTGATCTATTCTACAGCTTGTATTAAATAATAAGCTGCTTTCTGGTTCTTAAGTATAATATACAGTGCAAATTTCTGCAAACAGTCTATTAATCTTTTTTGTTTTCTTTCCTCCTTAGATTGTTTTCAGTACTCTTGGTGACAGCTGTTTACCTGTTCTGTGCTTCTTACCCTGTTTGCCAGGAACCAAGGTTCCCTAGTGTCCCCTCCTGCTCTTGCTTCGGCTGTTGCCACCTAGTCTGTACCTGTTTGTGTGATTACTCTTCCCTATTCATCTATGGATTGCTCTTTTTGGTAGTGAAGAAATCCATTAAGCACCTGTTACATTCCTCTTACTTGATTTTACTCTGCAAAAAGGCTCTCACAGATATGTCTGTCAGCCTATTTATAACAAGAAATTCAAGGGCATGAATGAACATTTCAGATGAATTTTCTTTTTTTTCCCTGTAGAAATTTCTTTTCATTCTCTACTTTTCTTTGTCCTCTCTAGGGGGCACAATGAAGAAAAGAACGTGGAAGTGGAATAAATTAACTCTTGCACAAACAGTCAGTGTCATAGTGTGTACAGTGTACAGTCCTGGAGAATTCTACTGTCAGATTTCAAATAATCATGGTAAGTTCTTTTCAGCTTTTTCCTTTCTGCTGATTTCTTTGCTTCATGATTTGTCATAGTTCTAAGGAATTACTGTCTCAAGTGAGCTTATAGCACAAAAGCTTACCTGAGTTTTCTATCTAAGAATACAAGTGGAGATACAAAGAAATTAGATCATGGTATGTAGTGACTCCAAATTGAAATCTGAAAATGTTGAAGGTAAGTAGTTGAATAAAACTTAATCTAAGAATGTAGAAGAAAGTGGAAAGAGCTATAACCTAGCCAAAGGGGCACTAAATTTTTTTTCACAGGAGTGGTCAGATGTTGGAATAAGTTGCCCAGGAAGACAGTGGAATCTTGTTTCTCTGTCAAGTCAAGTTTCTCTGTCAAGGGTCTACAAAGACTTCTGAGAGCCACTGGCTTTTTAACCTTCTAGAAAAAGAACATGAAAAAAGTCAGTGCTGAAGTGGAAGCAAAAGGCCTTCAAACAAAAAGTATGAGCAGATCTAAAAAGGTGGCAGATGTTTATTCTTTGACTTACCTAGGGGTAGTATAGATTGCTCATGGCTTACAGACATCAAATGATGAGGACCAAATTCCTCCCTAAAAGTGATGTGTGTAGAGCAGGCTCAAGGACTTGGTATAAAAAATAAATTACTACAGTAAGATCCTGTAACTTGTCATATGCACTGGCCGAACTAGGTAATTCCCATGGTGTTATCTGACTGTAAAATATACTTTAGATTTTGGGGGAAAGGGTGTTTTGGATTAGCTTTTGAGTTATACTGAACTAAAGTGTCAGTAAATACCAGCTGTCTCACCATTTCCTGTTAATAAGCCTTGTAGTAAGTAAAATAGTTAATTCAGTGTGAAGTGTGGTGGTCTTTTTTTTTTTAATTCTAAAATTGACAGAAATCTCCCATCAAATGTTTTACAAGCAAGCTATACAGTGAACAGTATTGAGAAACTTCAAGTCATCTTATGGAGTTGATCTCATCTTTGTGGGTTTTTTCTTTCTAATTTTCAGAATTACTTGCTCTAAACTCACTTAACAAGTCAATGTCTGAGTACTGTCGGAAAACTCCACCAGATGTTTTTGAGCCTAAGAATGGACAACCCTGCTGTGCTTTTTTCTCTGGCAAGTAACAGACTAAAATCTTTTTGGTTTTGCGGGGTGAACATAGAAAATAGCTGATAATTTGCTTTGGCAGAGGAGAGCAAAGAATTTGATTTATTTACAAAAAAATGAAAGCTGGTAGACTTTCCAAATGTGTGATATAATTATTAATTTATTTTTTTAAAAAACTTTTTAAAAATTAGGTGATGGTAACTGGTACCGTGCTGTGGTGCGAAACATCACTTCAGGTGGAACTGTGCAAGTGAGCTTTGTGGACTATGGGAATGTTGAGGAAGTACCGCTGGATAAAATACGTGAGATCTCACCATCATTCCTGAAACTTCCATTTCAAGCAATTAAATGCTGGCTCTCAGGTGCATCTTACGGATTCTTTCTCTTACAAGAGCTGTTGCATTTGGAGATTTGTTGCTGTGGGGGAAGGAGGTGATGACAGGAAATACTGTACAGAACTTTGTTCTTTTGGGGTTTGTTTTCTCTTCCCTGAGCTCCTGCAGTGCTGTGGAGTGATCTGCATGCACTTCATTTACTGATGGGAAGGGAACCGGTTGTTTAGTTCTGCTTTATCTATACTGTTTACTGGCTTCTGGTTGCCACCTTTCTAGGAGTAAATGTGCTTTTGTGCAACTTTATTTCTCAAAATTTTTGCAGGCAAAGGAGCTAATCTGTTTTAATGCAGCAAGTAGGCCTTTCAGTTCTGCAAAATGGGATGTTTCATTTGATTCCTGTAGAGTTTGGCACTGTACTGCTGTTTCTCAATCTTACACAAACTCCTTTTCCACACCAAATCACTCAAAATTCTTCAGGATTATTCTTTTTTTCTAATGTAGTCTACTTGGTTTAAACATGAAAAATGTGGGAATGGGAAAAAGCTCAAACTGACATTTCATTCAAGTGTCTTTTGCTGGTGTCCCCCCGCTCCTTAAAACAATTTGGGATTTTTCTGCTCTTTTGATAAAAAGGCCATATGATACTGATTCATACACAGCTTTAATAGTGTTGTTTGTGCTAAGGCACAAGAATGTACCTAGTAGAATCACAAAATATAGAAAACAAAACTTTGGAGTCCTGAAGAAGTCTGTTAATTTTGAAGAAAGGCAATGTGTTTCCCTAAGATAGTAAATTAACCTGGATATTTCAAGTTATGCTTTAAAGAAATGTAAAAAAAATAGTTTTTTTAAAGGAATTTGTAATGTTGAAGAAAGTCAACATTGTAACATTGTACATTGTAATGTTGAAGAAAGTCAACATTACTGGATGGAGATATTTTAACAGTTATTTTAATTTCTAGGTATAAAGCCTGGTAATAGCAAATGGAATCCAGAGGCTGCAATAAGATTTCATATGTGCACTTCAGGATTAGAGCTTCAAGCCACAGTAACTTCCTTTTCCAAAGCTGGGGCAGGTTTAGTGCTTATTGACAATTCCACAGGTTGTCCAAGAGTGATAAATGAGATATTAACTTCTGAAAATTTGGCTGTAAAGGAAGTTCTACAAGACAAAAATAACTTTCCAAACGAGTTTGGTGACCAAAAAGGTAATTAAAGGAATATTAACTTTTAGTTTGAACGAGAATTTTCAATATTCAAGCTTTTGACTGTGATCTTGTTGTTTACATCTAGTTAATAATAAACATGTATAGTTTTGGTTATATTGTCAGGTTTTACAGTTGAACACAAGCTGCCCTGCAGGTGGCATTACAGACAATAAAAGAGAGATCAAAATTTCTGTTTGTCTTAAGTCAATGCTGTTTGACTCTTAGAGAGTTAGAGAATTAGAAATTTTCTATGACCAAAACTTTTCATGTGCTTCGTTCCACTACCTTATTTTCACTGAGGTGTTTTTTACTTTAGCTGCTTTTAAATGCCAGTAATTTATGAGCAGCAAGTTAAGCATCGATTATCTTGATTTAGATTTGTCTTCCTGAAGAGAAGACATGTAGTTGTCTTTGAAATTCAAAAAGATACTATAAATATCTAATAAAGTAACAGTTATATAATACATGTAGGCATGGAGGACAATAGTAACACTGCATTTTCTTGAAATTTCTTTTAGTAACCTCCCCTGGGCACTGGAAGTCAATAAAACTGGCTGTAGGTGACGCCATACTTGTCTGTGTAACAGAAATTGTAAGCTCAGACTTGTTCTATGCTGTTCCAGTTAATTCTGAAGGTGAGCAAAAGTGTTCACTGTTCCTAATACCAGTAAGAGACACTGTTGCAAGCCAGTTAATAAAATGA
The DNA here is from genome assembly GCF_047495875.1 of Pithys albifrons albifrons. NCBI lineage: Eukaryota > Metazoa > Chordata > Aves > Passeriformes > Thamnophilidae > Pithys > Pithys albifrons. The sequence goes on along the minus strand of NC_092466.1, from coordinate 9,048,825 downwards.
CTGCCTATACTGAAATGAACCATGTGGAAATGTGGATCAGAGAGTAGGAAAATCTCAAAAATGCCAGAGGTGTGAGGAGGGAAATATAAAACTGAAATGCTCTTATTATACCCAAATGTGGTTAACTACCAAATGTTTTTTTGCAGTAGCAAAAAACAAGTTATATCAGCAATTGACTTCACTGAAAGACTATTGCAGATTTCCTAGGCAAGAGTCCTTCCAGCCAAAAATGGGGGAAGCTTGTTGTGCCCAGTTTTCAGGTGAGACAGTTGTTCTTGTATTTCCTTGTCCAATGTAAAACATGGCTTTCTTTTTGCTTTAGAAAAAGGGAAAACACAATCTTGAAAGTGCTTATGGATCTCTTGCCTCTGTTACAAAGGATAATCTATAGCTGCATCTTTAGGCCAAAGAAACTGCCTGTCAGGGAGAGAAAATAAAGAATAGGTTGTGCCTTGCAAAATATATGATGTTTAAAAATTACTAGAAAACTACAGATTCTTGTTCTTGGGAGAAACAGTGTTTTTAAGATGATACTCACATGTGACTATTCTTGTCCTGATCTTTCCAGGTAATGGGCGTTGGTACAGAGCTGTTGTTCTAGAAGCTTCCCAGTCTGAAGTGAAAGTACTGTATGCAGACTATGGGAACACAGAAACTTTACCACTTTCAAAGCTGCTGCCAATCAGTGATTACTTTTTAAAGGTGCCTTTTCAGACACTTAAATGTTCACTTGCAGGTAAAAAAAGATCCCAAAAATAAGCAAAACAAAAAACACCCCAAGAAACCCTGACTGGTTTTTTTGAATATTATAAATCTGTACCTGTTCTGGTGGTGGAGTTCATTCCTTAATACTGGTAAACAGCATAATGATCTGCTGAAATAGTATACTGGTTAACACTTCAAAAGCTGTTTTAGAAAGCATGTTTTTAGTTCATTATATGTAGAATTTAAGCTACTTATTTTTGGAAAATTTAACATCGTATTTTCAAAAACATGTATGTGTAATATTCAAGTCATATCATAAAGAAATTATTTGTATAACAACCCAGATTGTCCTTTTTGTTTCAGGAGTAGAGAAAGCTGAGTCATCTCCATTACTGCTTCTCAAGTTGCAGAAAATGTTACTGAAGAAATTCGTCATAATTACAGTGAAAGAGGTTAACGGAGATGTTCATTTAGTAACAGTGGAGAAATGTTGTGAAAAGGGTATTAGTATAAATGTAGCTGACACACTTGTAAAGGAAGGTTTGGTCAAAGCCTGCAGCGCTGAAAACTCACATAGTGAACATCAAGGTAGATACTTTTGCTTAATTACCTCAGTTTACTTATTCTGAACAACTTGTAAACACATGGGATGTCTAAGTGACTTTTCCTCCTAAAAATCTTGAAGAATTCCACATCTTGATTTGGGAAGCAGTGTCCATGTGTATTTCGCTCATTTGCTTTGCTTGTTTTTTATAGGTAATGGAGGTGAGACCAAATGCTGCTGCAAGGAGTTAAAAGAGCAAGTAAGATTCAGTCCAAGCAATACTTTCTTACCTTTCCAGAGTGTAATGGAAACGCTATCGGGGAAGCAAATGGGAGCAGGGAGACAGTAGCTAACTGAAACATGGAAGATATGCAATGTGTATCCTGAGATTCTTTTCCCAGTTTCCCATATGTGCTAATAGTTAAAGCACCCTGAGGCTGAGCAAGGATAGTGTATTGAAAACACAGACTTCATTAGTCTGTACTTTGCCCCACATACAGCTCTTACTTTGTTTTTCTAGAGTGTGTGTGTCTCACGACTGTTATTTTTGTCTGTTGTCTAAAGGTAAAGGTAGTTGTGGTACTTTGCATCAACTGTGTTATTTGGACAAAGGGCAGCTGGATTTTTTTCAGTAATATGGCTGTGTTTTGCTGTGGACACAACTTGGCAGACAGTAAGAAAGATGCTTACTGTAAAAAAAAATCTTACAATAATGTGGATGGGACAGATTAAGGTGCCACTGTTGCAGTTGTGGAGCTAGGCTGAGAATTTGAGTGCAGGAGAAGATTGGAATTTGTAACAGGATTTGCCAGTTGCAGGACTATTTTTTTCCTTTTAAAAAAAATTGAAATGTCTCTTACAGATCTGGCATATTCATGTCAGTTTTGAAAGCTTTCTGTTTTTTTCTTTGATATTTTAGCTTAGACTTAATGAAAAATCTAGAAAGGTGCATCAGCCTCTCTCAAAGTGACATTCGTTGTCAGAGGAATAAGCAAACTTAATTTTAAAGACAGAAACCCCTTTCAAGGGTGTTTCAAACTTTCCTCTCTTTCCTCAGCCACAGGCAGCAAGATGAAAAACAAAAATATGGTATTTTGGAGGTAGGAAAAGAACGTTAACGTTCAAGGCCATTTAGACCCTTACCACTTCAGGGTAAGCATAGTTACCGGGGGTTTGCTGCCAGAAGGGCAGTAATGTTCCTCCGTGTAGCTGATTTCTCTGTCCCACTGTAGCCTCCTTTTCCATTCTCCCGTTATGTCTCCTTGATCTTCCAGTTCAGCTAATATGTTTTCTGACTTCAGTTTGGTCACTTTGTTACCCTTCCTTGCTGGTTTGGCTCAAAACCTCATGACAGATGAAGACAAGACGGATGATTCCAATATAACTGAAAACATAAGATACAGACACTAAATTGGTGAATAACCAAATTTAAGATCCTGATCCCAATCCTAACCTGAGTATTTCATCAATTAGGTTTGAGGAGGCTGCTTCAGCAAAAAAAAAAAAAAAACAGGGGGAGGGACACACACATAGACAGGGGGTTAGCTACAATTCTGCTGGATTTTTGCCCCTCCAGAAGATTTTACAAAAAATAGGAACTAATATGGGCCTTAGCTGAGTTAGTAGTGTTAGGATCTATCCTGCTCTGAAATCAGCAATTCAAAAAGACCAAAAAACCAGATTGTATATCTCTAACTCTTTCTGTTTATTCCACAGCTTAAAAAGCATGAACAGGTCCTACTCTTCCTTTTGAACAAGTATGGGAATACAGATGGACTAACTGAAATGAAAACTCTTTTGCAGCACTAAGTCTCTGACATGCACCAACTCATTTGTATGTAATCAAGATACCGCCGTTCCGTTTTTTGGAAGAGCAAGAGTGTGTCAGCTTGAAAAATGAGAGTACTTTATAGAAGTTCTGCTGTTAAAGTACCTATTTATCTGTATGTTTGGATTGTTAGTGTGACATAAGTATGTAGCTTGAAGAAGTGCAAAGTGGCCAGCTAAAAATTCAGTTGTTTTTGTTTTATTCCACCATGTGCTGCTGAACTTTTTTGCTTTTATTTTCCTGTTGAATGCACAGAAGTTTATTAAATGGCCACTACATTGTGAATGTATTCTGTAAACTTCCATTTGAAATTACTGTCACTATAAAGCTTACTTAACTTTGGTACCATTAGTATTACTTGAAAAACTGTATCTTACCTTGATTATCCTTCTTTCAGCATAATTTCTGGTCTCAAGTTAGATGGAGAATTGTTCTTCATAAACTTAGTTTCAATATTGTTAAAGGTTGAATGTTGTCTTGGACTGCATACAGATCTCTCTAAAATCAGTAAACACTTTAATGCACTGTTCTTTATTACACTTATGCTGTATAATATGCATCCATGAATATTGTTTTGAAGTGGATTGTATTAGAGCTGTTTTGTGTATAGCAATGTCATCAGAATTTCTACCCTATCAGATTTTCACATCATAATAGAAAAGACTCATTGTGGGATATGACAAAAATCCTGACTCAAATTATTAACCCATTTTCATTATTTCTCTAGTTGAATACCTAGTTGTCTTTTCTGACTAATTTAGGAATGTCATGTTATTGTTCACACAGTAAACATTTGCTCATTGAAACTGCAGAGTCAGCCTTTTTTGTTTACTTGGGCTTTGTCCAAATTGAACAGATCTTAAGTTAGTTCTGAAAGTGAAACATTTTTAACTTAATGTTTTATTACCCTAAAATTGCCTCAGACGTTTCCTCCCTCTGCCTTAGTTTTTGTTGCACGGTATTCTTGCAGTAACCAATAATTAGACGAATACTTGCACTTGGGTTTCTAGAGTTCTGTTTGTGCCCCTGGTTCTGAACCAAGATTGTGGCTATGTGAAGTGTCCTTTGACTCCCTGGGACAAATGTAACTTAACACAAGCATTTGCCTACCTGCAAAGCAACTTGCTGATGCTTTAGTCCTCTCATGTCTCTTTTTCACTTGTCCATATGCCGCCTCTCTTAGCAAATCATTAACAATCTGTGCTTTTCAGGAGACAAGTTTGGCTGCAGTAGGCAAAAGCAGTCACTTTGTCTACACTTTATAAGCAGAAGAAAGGAAAAGTTAATGTTCTTGTTGCACTCAGGTAAAAAAAAACAACCCTGGGAAGGAGGGGTTGGTGTTTCACATGGAGAAGGCTGTATGGTGCAGCACAAACTTGGCAGTAATCCTTCTAGAGAGCGGAAGAAGAGACTTCATATGGTTCAGATCTTTAGCTCACCATTTCAGATGAATGATTTGGGTACACTGATTTAGGGACAAATCAATCAAAAAGTGTGGAAACCCCGCAGACTTCTAGATAACTGCCTTGCATCCCTCTTGTTTTTCTCTGCTACTTCTAATCTCTAATTGAAATCTTTCCTTAAAGTGAAGAACTATCACCCATAGATTGTATTTATCTAAGTGCTAAAACAGAATCAAATTTTGAAGTAAATGCCTGTGTGATTATATCTGAACAAAGGATTTTATATGAAACACTTAGACAGTAACATCCATGCTCTTGGAAATAAAATTTCTTCATTCCCTTCTGGACAGAAAAAGCAGAAGTGAACTGGAAGTCTAGAATAAGGTAGCACCTTAGAAAGGGCAGTAGTATGCAATTAATAAAAATTACATAGCAGTGAAAACCAGCAAGGTTGACTTTTATTCTTAGAAGATAATTCTCACTTATGAATCACTTCTGCAGGAACTAGAGTATACTTTGCTCATTGGGTTTGATGAAATTATTTAACCCTGGGTGCTGTGTTTCACTCCTAATCCTACATATTGTGAGGGAGACACAAGGGAGTGTTTTGTCTGTACAATTAGAAAATTACTGAAAATTTACTGTTTAGTTTTTGTGTGGGAAGAGATGTGGGATTCTAGAAATTTAGAGCTGGAGAAAATCCCATCACTAAGAACAACAGGGCCTGTTGATGTTCAACCATGCTGATTAGCTGCCTCCGGCTCCAAGATAGAGATGGATTTTACGATGAATGTTATCAATTCATGTTGAAACCCTTTGTTCCCCCCATGTAAATCCCTGTTATAGAAAATATTAACTAATTGTGCATCCTAGCCAAAACTTGTATAATCCTCTAGTTAACATATGTTACCATAATCCATCCTCCTTATTAACATATCCAAGCCCCAAGGCCTTTTTAAATTGAATGTCGAATGTCCAATAAAGCATTCAAGTTTTCATCCCCATAACTGGGATTGTGTAGTTTTACTTACCTTCACAAAGAGATGTGCAAGCTCTTCGACTAAAAGTGCTCAGTCCCGTGCTGTCACCAGTACTGGCACATGCAGGTGCTGGTTTGGGCAGTGCAGTGCTTCTGAAAGTTGATGCTGCCTGGAGGCTTGGACTCATGAGGACTTGCTGTCTAGTCTCAAACTCTTTACTACAAATCAGTGACACCTCCCCTCCTTAAGATACCTTTACTTTTCCTGAAGGTACTTTTTTATTTACAAGAGCTTTGGTCACTTGCAGTGTGTGTATCAGAGTGATCAGCTCCTCCTCCTGTCTGCAGCACAGCCAACCATGGGGACGGGTAAGGGAGGATGAGGGCGATCTAGCACCAGCCAGCCTATGCCAGACCCTGTTTGGTATGTCCAGCCAAGCTACTGTAACCTGAGAAATGCATTACCCACTAAAAAGAAATCCCAGGTAACTGCTAGGGATTGGTTTAGATTGGTTTATCTGTTAAACTGACCTAGTAAGGAGGGACTGAAAGTACAGGAAGTGATCCTCTAATGTTTTACAGGTTTGTATCAGTTGTGTTGTGGTAAGCCTGTCTTGTAAGGCAGAAATGTTGAAAGCTGTACCATCCTGTATTTAAAATTAATTGCTTTGGTGATGGTTTCTTCCTTGGCTGTTTTAGTGGGATCTATTCCTGTTATGCATCCTTTAATTCCAAGTCAGACCTGTGCAAGACAGAGAACAGCTGGGCAAGGTCTGGGTGCTGCATGGCTGTGGCACAGCTCATCTTGTGTCCCTCTTGCTGTGGAGTTTTTGCATTGCTCAGCTTTCATGGGTAGGGACTGGTTACAGGTGAATGTGGTCAGCACTGTGTGTGCTGGCAGAGAACAGAAAGGAAAAGCTGGATAAGGAAATCTGATCTAGTATAACTTCTGTTACTGGATTCATCTTGTTACCTAAATTCCACTGTATTCTTTAAAAATGTAGCTATTTGTAAGTCAAAATTATATGGAGTTAACATTTCTCAAAAAATACTGACTAGTGGGGTTTTTTTGCTTCTGCAGTTGCACATCTTATAAAACAAAACATCCCACCAACTAACCAAAAAACCCAAACAAACAAAACAAACCACAAAACAGCCAAACAAACAAAACAACCCCAAACAACAAAACTTTTTTAAAACAGTCCCCTACATCATTCCTCTAGTTGTAGTAGGTGTGAATGCGGTATATTTACTCACTGGTAGAGAGTGTTTTCTGTGGAAAAACAAGTATTAGGAAAAATATTCTCGAAAAAAAAAGGTTGAATCCTACATGAAACTACTTTACAGCTGTAGCGGGGCAGTGTAATACACTGTGCTGTACTTGTTCTCTGTGCGCTGCGCTCCAGGAGCGGTGACATTTTCGGCTGTTCGGAGCTGGCTGCAACTATGCCTCTCTTAAACGTATCCTAGAGCAATGTGGGTGTTCCCGGGGCTGTTTCCCCCGCCCCAATTCATGTTTGTAGGTGGCACGATGGGATGGATGGGGAGGAGAGGCTGTCACAGCTGAGCACGGTATAAATCCAGGTGGGCAGAAGGCTACTTACTGGTAAACTCCGTAGGTGCGTGAGGGCTCTGCAGAGGAAAGGTAAGGCGCGACTCGGAGCACTTTTTAGATAGATAGATAGATAGATAGATAGATAGATAGATAGATAGATAGATAGATAGATAGATAGATAGATAGATAGATAGATAGATATCCCTTTTTTTTAGTTGATACCATCTTACACCTCTGATTGGCGGGGAGGAAGAGGTGCAGGCTGTTCGGTCGCCCAGCGGAGCCGCTCCGTGCCGGGGCGGGGAGCGGGCGGCGGCGCCCGAGCGGGACGAGGAGGTGATGGAACTGGGATGAACCTTCTCGAGGAGGGCTCGGGCTGGTCCGGACAACGAAACCTTGCTGGTCGCTCGGAGGCGACCGCGGGCGGCGGGGGTGCTGCAGATGGGTCGGAGCCCCTGAGCCAGCCGGGGCGGGGAGGCTGTGGCAGCAGCAGCACCCAAAAGGGATCCCGCCCCGGGCCGGGAGGAGCGTGCCTGCGGTCCCGCAAAGAGCACAGGTCAGTCACGGGGGCTTGGGCAGACTCGGCTGTAGCACGGGATGAATCTGCTCGCTGGAACAAAAAAAACCCAAACAAACCAGCACTCACAAAAGCAGCCGCAGCCTGTGCGCTGGTGCTTTAATTGGTTTGTTTCTAGCTGTTTTAGGGTGCGTCCAGGGGAAACTGGTGAACCTGCCGGGGCAGGCTTTCCAACAGGTTGTGTCCATGTCCTTCATAAAAATCTTTCTGCAGAAGACACAAAACCAACTTGATCAAGTCTTGATGATCAAAGAAGGACTGAAGGACCTGGAATGATACCTGTAACATGCCTGGACACAAGTAGTTAAAGAAATGCGAGTAGCTCTTGTCTTTGAATACACAAAAAGGCACTTTTCCTGATGTGGGGCAATGGTTGGAGGAGCACTCGGGCTGGTTCCTAGTTGTGGTACAAATTCATGCACCTGCGAGCAGGTCATTTTGTCTCTCCAAACCTTGGTTGCTGTGTATGTTAAAGAGGGATGAAGATACCTCCCCCAGTGGCCTGGAGTGGAAAGAAAATGGAGATAGCTGGACCCTGCTTCCATGTTATCTGGGAAAATGTGAACAGACATTGAAATGTGACCTGGTAATTATGAAAATGATTTCATGGAGACCTGTGCTAAATTGACTTCCACTTAATTTATTTTTGCGTAGTAAAGATGAGGCACTACTGTGAGACAAGTCCCACATACAACCATGTTTTCCCACTTTATTTGGACAGGGAGAGGCAATGTGTGTGCTGAGCCACTTATCATCTGTGTACTGTGTTATCAACCACATCATCTTCAGTGTGTTCTCCTACAGATGTCTGGGTCTTCCAGGAAGACTCTTAAGAGGAATAAGTAGATGGAATGACTTAAAAAGTAGGTTCCTTTTGACTCTAGTGGAGTTCTAGAAACAAACAAACAAAAAAAAAAAACACGTGGAAGATTCCTACTTTTTAAGTAGGGCTTTCAGGAAATCTCCTTTAGGAAGAGCCCACAGGCTGCTGTCCTGAAAATGCATGCAGGTAACAGCCTGTTCATGTTTGTGGGAGTGATGCCAGGGAGATAATTCCCAGACTGTGGTTTGTCCTTGGGGCTCACAGAGATGCAGCAGGAAGATGAGGTGTGTATTCGGGTTAGTTTTGTAAAAGGGGCTAGGTATGAGACGATCTCAACCTGTCTCATATTTTGAGAGCTAAATAGAATACCAGAGATGTTGAAAAAGGATTTTTCCTCTTTCTCTTCAGCCTCTGCTGTAGGCAATCACTGTAGCTGACAGTCCTGCAAAAGTAGAATTCTTCATTTTTTGCAGTGTCGAGTGTTTGGGGAAGGACAAACCAGAATTCTGTTTTCTCAAGAGAGAGACTTGTCACAGCCATCTCTAAGTCCTTTTACTCCTGCTTTTGGTACCATGAGGCTTGTCCTTCCAAGGTGGCCAGCAGGTGCCTGTGGTTTGAGCCCTGACTTCCTCATCAACCAGCTTGATGCACTTTGGCCAGTGGTTTGATTCTGCTACAGGCAGCAAACCCCTTTTTAGCACTAGTGGGAATACGTGCAAGGAAGTCTCAGGTGCTGCCAGGTGAAATAATAGAGGACTTATGTCTTGTAAGATGAGGTGACAAAACTAAGGTCTTTGTCCCTCTAGGAAGCTTTTGGACAAAGGCATCTGTGTGGTGTGGAGGTACATCTAAGGAATAAAGCAGGGATATTTCATTTTGCTGATGTGCACAAGGACAGCTGCCAGCTGCACGGGTACAGAGAGTGTGACCTCCTCCCTCTTCATTCTTTGGGAATCATTCACACCTGCTTGTGGTGTTGGTGGATTAGTAGTTGATCCACCTCAGGTGTGGATATTTCTGGCTGATGCAAGGCAGTGCAGGTCGGGCCAAACACCCAGCTGGAGATTCCCTTCCCAGATTTGCACAGCTCTGGGCAGGGAGTGAAGAAGACAATTAGAGTAATTGCATTGGAACCCATAGCCTTGAATTAGTTTTCAGTAGGTTACGTGACCAAGTTATTTGTGTGCTTTTATAACCTCAATATAAATTGTATTGTTTGCTTGTTTCTTTTCTTGTGCTCTCGTGGTGTGTCCTAAGACACCAAATTCCCCCAGATCACTGTTCCCTTTTTTCAGCTACTCCATAAAAGATTTCTTCCCAAAACCCATGCTGGCTGCCCCCTGCTGCGAGCAAGTGCCAAGTGCTTGTGATGCTGAGGCAGGCTCTGACTCCCTTCGGTGGTCTTGCATGTGGCATCCAGCAAACAATAAAAAAGGTGAGGCACTCCTGCTGCTCTAGCCACAGGCAAAGTCAGTAGCATGAGTGCTTCTGTCAGAACAAAATGTACAATAAGTTTAGCACAAGCTTTTGGGTCAGAAAAGAGTCTTTTATTCTGTACCTTGCGGGTCATACAGGACCTGATCTGCATTATGTTGATTTTGACAGTACCCATGTGAGCAGTGCTGCACGATCAAGGTGTCTTTATGTACAGGTGCCCTTCTTGCATGGAGAAAAAGAACCTGTTAAAACTTGCTTGCTGTAGAACTGGGGGAGGAGAATAAAAAAGCTGGTTTTGTGGAGCATATTCTGGAAATTGAAACATGTTTGTCACTTGGAGAAAAACATTGTCAAAACTTTTAGGCTGAAATTTGTGATATTTGTTTTAAGGAGAAGTTAAACGTTCCCCTGTTGTCTTCCTCCTCCCCATGTGAGTTTCAGCTCCTACCACTGGTTGCCCTCAGCTCTCAGGCTATGCCGGTGGCTGGGCAGAGAGGGTGCCTGGAGCATCTAGGAGAGGTGGCCCTCTGCCTTCCAACCTCAACAAGAAATAAAAAAATAAAATTTACTTATGGAAAACAGGCTGAGAGAGACTAAAAGAGAGGGCAGCAAGATTGGCCTGAACATCAGATGAGTGCACAGCAGGGGACTTTCCTTTGCAAGCCAGGGCCAGGCCATCCCCAGCGTAGTGCTGAAAGCTGTAGCACCACAGAGCTGTGATGGCAGTGACAGGAGGTCTCTTGGCTTTTCAAGAATATGTTTTAATGAATATTCAGTGTAATCTTTTCTGCTTCCCTCCCCTGTTAAAGGGTGACAGTTTGAAAAATGAGCAGGAGGTGCCTTTTCTTACAAGCCAGGTCTCTGAGAAGACGTGGTAATTAATTAAAGCAGCTGACTGGTACCTTTGAGTATCTTCCATTTGTCTCAGTAAAAGAACACCATTTGCCCCGAAGTGGTGTAGGTGATATTAACTCTTCTGGTAAGGGCCTGTAGGAACGGGGTGTGTTCATATGGATTCATAGCTGCTCATGGTGGTGTTTTGTGCCAGGCAAGTTTAGCAATGTACATGAGATCTGTTGCAGGCATTTTTCACCATTTCTTACAGAGACACCAGCCCGCAGGATTTTTTGGGTCCCTTTTCAGCCAGGTGTTTGCCTCTTTGTAGGTGCACTGTGTTTTCAGACCACAGTTTGATTTTGTCTTGTTAGTAAGAATACGCAAGCTCAGATATTTTGCAGATGGCTGAAAGATGTGTTGGGAAAGTACTTGTCAAGAAGAGCTTTTCTCCTCTCTTCCTCTCTCTCCCCTCTCTTGTCTCACTCCTGCAATAAGATACATGTGGTTACATTCTTACTTAGCTTTGCATAAGTTGCCATTATCTTTAAATGTCTCAAGTGAGAATCTGGCTACAAAAATAAGAGTTTGGCTGACTGGCTGTATTTTGGAGGGTTTTATGGTTTTTGTTTTGTTTGTGGGGGTTTTGGTTGTTTGTTTAAAGATTATTTTTGACTTAGTGCTGAGGCAGACCTTTTTGAGATTCCCTGCCTTAATGGCTGCCAAGAGAAAATGAAAAGGTCCTTCACTCATCACCCCATCCCCCAGCAAAGCTGCTGTCTACCGTTGCTGCTGCTGATCCTGGGCTATCTGATGAGCAGCAGGTGATGACGAAACTTTCTTTCAGTTCTTGCTGCTGAGAATTTAGCTGGGCTGAAAGTAAAGAATTCATCCTGCAGATTAGTTGATTTAAATACAAGATAAGACGGAGTTGTAGAAACATCTCACTGTCAGTGTTTTGTATGAAAACAACCTGAAATCTGCCCCCACCTGTCACATCTTCTTGCAAGCAGAGGCTTGTCCCTCCTTTGGGTGATGTGTGCTCTGGAAATAGTTCCTAGAAAGAATGTCCTCAGGGCACGGCAAAAGAATGATATTACCTCTGTGGCATGTGCCAGGGCTTGGAGCTCCTGAGGGACACAAGGGCTTCCTTGATGAAATCATGTGTTACGTTGACCTCCCTTTACTTAACCAAACTTGGGATCTGTTAATTTGGTGTCAGTCTGAGGATGCAATGAAGAGTGATGCTTGTAAAGCACTTGGTACTGCAAGACACAGAGTGCTACTGTGTTAATAATCCTTAGTGACACTTCCTTAATCCCCTCTTCATTGTGCACCTGTGCAGGTAACTGGGCATGGTTTGCTACAGGTATCTTGCCTTGGCTGATGTGAGGAATGTAAGGTGCAGCCAGCTGCATGGGCTCAATGGTCTCTTGCTCTGAGCAGTGTGTCTGGCATGGGTGCTACAGGCTCCCCTGGCAGAGAGAAGGGTTACAGACTGATGCTCTACTACGAGACCAGCCCATGACTTCAGGTGTCTCTCCCACTCTCCTGAAGAGCTTACCCACAGGAAGTTTCTGATGCTTAAAGCTCAGCTGTGTCTGTGGGAGTACACCTGTCTCTTGTTAATGTCATCCCATCAATAGAAACCCAGGGGGTGCTGGCACCCACCCAATCTCAAAAATTGGGTAAATTGAGGAAGGGAGATGCTGAACGTTAAATCCAAGGTTGAACAGCAGGACACAGAGAGGAACCATTGCTCAGCTCCTTCCTCTGACCAAGTATGTTCCTTTCTGCAGGAGCTAATACAGAGAGATGTGTCCAAGGGGATAGCAGTGGAAGGTTGGACTGGGACAGGCCATGTGGAGAGGCCCTACAGGACACCCAGGAGGCTGTTTGCTCTCCCCCACTGCCCTGACTTGTAAGCTTTGCCAGATGACACTTTCAAAGAATTGGCACATGGAGTGATGAGAATGGGCCTATCTCGGTGATTTCCCCCACGTGCATCAGTTTTTCCCAGCTGCTTATTAAATATATCATTTGTTTCAGAGACAAGTTCTTTCCTGAGAAAAAGGCCCCTCTAGTTTTTTTGAAAAACAATTGGTTAATAGAGCTGATTTTTAAAAAGACCCACTTATTTGTATTTAACTACATGAACAAAATCTGCAGAGACCCATCATGAATTTAGTCAATTGTGCTCTAGTGAGTGCTTTTAATCTGGAGAAAAAATAAATATATATGTTCAAAATAGAAAGCCAAGGGCTCTGCCTGACACACGTGGTCTAAATCTGGGCATGCTTGTAAGTGTCACTGAAGTCCTTCTATGATGTGATGGCAGCCTTACTGATTTCAAAGGAAAAATGAGCAGAAAGTTGACTTTGCTGGACAGTTATACATGAAAAAACCCATCTCCCCAGAAAGCCAGTCCTTGGAAAATGTGAGGCATGGCAGAGCCTGTGGTTGGGTGTTGCTGAAGACCCATGATGAGGACAGGTGGAACCCATGGGACAGATCTCCTCTGCTTTGGGGGGACACAGCTCTGCCCCGTGCTTGGTGAGCCCCAGAGTGGATTTGTTCAGCTCTCCACTGGCTTCCCGAGGGACACAGGGGCCCTGGTGGGATTCAGTTTTGAGAGGGAGATGCAGTGAAGAGGAGGGACATGGAAGAAAAAGAGAAGTTGTCTGTGTGGGGAGGCTGGACTAGGCTAGGCAGTCCCTCCCTCTCCTGCAAAGTCTGCTTTTGCTGCTTGTGATAGGAAAGGGGGTGAGTATGTTGGAAGATTTTCTTTTCTATCATTCTCTCATTTTCATGGTTTTTCCTTCTGTTTCCCCCCCTTCTCCCTGGGGCAGGAGTTACTTTTGCCCCTCAAACAAGATGTTTCTGAGCTCATCACCTGAGACACTCAGCAAGGAGATGATCAGCTGCAGTTAAAGAAATCAGCATTAGGAACTGGATTTCTATTCCTCACCTTTTGGTTCGGTTTTTTTTTTTTTTTTCAGCTTTATCACCATGCATCTCTTGTCACTTCGGTCCATCTGCATTTTCCTGCTTTCCCAAGGTACGTTTAAAGTCATCATTTTACATCAGTGGTTTTTGTCTCAGGTGCTTCCCCACCTCCGGCTGGAATTCTTCCTTCTGAGGAATGACAGCCAAGTCAGTGCCTCTCCAGTAGGTTTAGGAATAAACTTGTGAAACAGTTTCACACAGAAGGGAAGGAAATAATACTTGGAAAAACAGCTTTTCTGAGAATTTGAATGCATGTGACTGAGCTGTATGTGAAGCATCTAATTGATACAGGAAAAGCTGATGTTGGTATGATATTAAAAGTGCATACGTTTCTCCAGTGCTTATGACTGTAATCTCAGAAGCCTAACCCTGGCCTAGCTCTCATTCTTGCTCTGTGTTCCTGCATGCAGTGAATAGAGCGACTGTCCTGTGTGCTGGAGTCATGCCTTTGGGCATTTTTCATGCTCTCTGTGTCCCTTCTGGAAGAAATTTTCTGTCATAGACAAACTGTTGTCACCAAATTCGGGTTCTTTTGCAAATGTGAAATCTATACAGCAAACCAGATTTTTTGCTGTAACAGGTTAAACCCTGTATGGATTTTTTGGGGGCTTGTTTTCTTACTTATAAGGCAGTTTATGGTGGTCATGGATGATTATTTTTTTAACCCCACAGTTTTGCTCGTATTGGGTATACAAGAAATCCATGTTGACCCGGAGATGATCAGCAAGATCTCAGCTGCTGGCAAGTGTAAGTTTGCTTTATAAAGCAAGTCCTTTCTACTTCTGTGTTCCTTCTTCCTTTGTTTTTTTTCTTTTCTCTTTTTTCTTTTTTCTTTCTTGTTTTTTTTTTCCTTTTCTAATTTATTGCCCCCATTCAGTCCATAAAGTCCCCAGCAATGCTCTGGCAAGCTCAGCACTGTGGCTGTTCTGCCCTAGCCTGGCTTGCTTCCTCATTGGTGTTGGCTCCTCTGGGATGCAGCCTACTCTGTTTTTCCCAAATTGGCTATTTGCCAGCTGGCTGGCATTTCTGTCAGTTCCTTCAGAGCTGACTTCAAGCAAGCCTGATTTAAAGAGCTGTGTTTAATTACAGTCTTGATCAGACCTCCCACGTGGATAGTTTTTTCGGGCTGTGAAGCCAACACCAGTCACGATGCTGTGAGTAGGTGTGACAGGGCTCTGGCTGGCCAGCCAATCATGTTCCCCTTCAGCTCCCTTTGATGTACTTGCAATCAGTTACTGATAAGCTGTATTGTGCATTCTCCTGCTAGCCATTACTTTCTATTGTCTGTCTGTCAAGTGATAAATTACGTTTCTTCCTATGCCAGACATGCCCTCCAGCCCCATCCTGTAGCAACATGTTTCAGCTCAGACTTCCCATCCCGAGGTGCTGTGTTTGGGTGTTTCTCAGTGCTGCACAGCACCAAGAGCCCTTTGGTTGGCTGCAGACATGCTACTTGTAAATCCCGGGAAGAAAACTGCATGGCTGCAACTGGAGCCCCCTCCTCGTACTGCTGAGCTCAGAGCAACGCGAGTAGCATTTCTCCATGCTGAGCCCAATCCAGGGTGGGGGCACAGCAGATTTCTCTGTGCATGCTTAGGCAGGCAGCCGGGGGCAAGGACAGCAACCCTGGCTGTTGCATCTCCACACTCAGCCCAGCTCAGAGGGCAAGGCTGACAAGCCAGGACGGCGCTGGAAGGGAGGTTGTGCTCCAGCTTGTCCTCAACACGGTGCTCCAGGGCAAGGCTGGGTGCCCTGTTAAAAGAACCAGTGACCCAGAAGGGAATGCTTCACAACTTTCAATCCCTATAATCTGGTATTAGAAAACCCTAATTATAAATTCAGGTTTGGGCTTGTGAGAATGATTTGGAAAAAGTGGTGATAATAAGATTATAATAATGGGGATAGAGTAATGTCTCCAGCCAAAACAGCTCTTAAAGGTTGGGTGTGCTTGCTGTCTGTATTGAACTTCTGTATTCAGTTTCCCTTGAAGTTGGTTCTGGTAAATGCTGCAGAGGAGACTTTAAAATTTCTGTTTAAATGCTTTGAAAATGATTCTTCAGAGTCTGCAAGCTGCCATTTATTTATTTATGTCAGTGAAATTATCAAAAGCACAAGCAGCATGAGCACCTCAAAAACTTGTACTTGGGAGCAGTCGTGTTCATGCAGGCAAGGGGGTACAAGGACACATCTCTGAAGACAAGATAAAAGGCAGATTTTTGTCAAAAGTGTTTCTGTCAGTGTCTGGGAGCTGTTCAGAGAGTTCATGTTTAGAAAAAGAGTGTCTTTTGAAAAATCTGCTGCAGATGAAACACATCGGGCTCCATGGGACTCTGAACACTTTGTGAATGCCTCCTGTATTCCCATTTGTGCCTTGTGCTGGGAGAGCCTGCAGGTCCTCCCTGGGCATGGCTGCCTTTTCCATGTCCTCACAGCCAGAGCAGCTCTCCCTGCAGTTGGTGACACTGCTCTGCATCGGCTGCTCCTGTGCTTTCACTGAGCTGCTGAAACCAGGTTGAGAACCTGAACTCTAAGGTGAAAGCCTGGCAGACTGTGAGAGCTGAGCTGAAGCTGCTGCAGGCTGAAGCACAAGTGCATGTGGGCTTTGGGTCATGAGCTTTGGGCTGCCCCAGTCCATCCTCTGCAAGTCCATTTGCGTGTCTGGATTTTCAGCTCTTGGCTGTCTGCTTCCAGAAAGTGGGACTAACACAGTGCAGTTTCACAGTGTATATATATTTTTTCTCCTAGTGATGAAGTGCTCTGCTTCGTTAGATGTCCTTTTCCTCTTGGATGGCTCCTACAGCATTGGCAAAGGAAGCTTTGAAAGGTCCAAGCACTTTGCAGGCAAGCTCTGTGATGCCTTGGACATCCATCCAGACAGAGTGAGTATCAGGAATGTCTCATCTAAGTTTCAAGCAGGTTGGGGATGTGTGGAAAGGCCAGTGGCAATGTGCTGAGTGAAATTGCGAAATCCAACCTACCAGCTGCCATGGGGGCAGAGTATTTACTCAGAAGCCAGAGCAGCTGCAGTTCCTTGTGTGCATCAGTCCCACAACACTGCCCTAGTCAGGAGCCTGACAGTGGGCTGGGATGGTTGCTGTACTGAATTCCCTGCTAAATAGAAAATGGTATTGGAAGAGGTGGTGGAAAAATTATTGGTTTGTGTTGCCTACTGTGCTCAGTGCCAGAGGGAGATGCTCCTAGTAATGGAAAGATTGCTTGCACAGCGTCTAAATGAGTTGGTATAGAAAGTGTTATTTATAAACTTACTGTTCCTGAGGCTACTAGGAGCTAAATATAGATCCTAAGCTGCCTGTAACTGCAGCAGAGGCTCCTGTTGTTTGCAACTTTCTTGCCTTGGGTATAGTCTGTATAGATAATACTGGGATTTCTGCTCTATTTTGAGTTCATTTAGAGTGCCAGTGGCTCAACAGGGAAAACAGAGTTTGTCTCTGTACAGTTTCCCAAATTTGTAAATTGATCAAAAGAAAAACTTGCACAGACACCTTTCATAATCTTTAACTTTTTCTTTTAGGTCCGTGTGGGAATGATACAGTTTAGCTCAACTCCCCACCTTGAATTCCCACTGGATTCTTATCTAACCAAACAAGAAGTGAAAGAGAGAATCAAGAGAACTGTGTTCAGGTCAGCTTATTTTACAGCTCTTCTTTTTTCCTGGGCCATGATTAATCTCTGGATGGAGAGTTTTTTGAGATTCAGATGTCTGCTTTGCTGTCTATACACAAGTGATGCCCCCAGAGAGGGAGGTGAATGGACACTGTCTGTGGTCCATAATCCACAGCCTGCTAAAAATGCGCAACCTGGTCTGTCTTTGTCAGTGAAAGAGAGTTTTCAGTGTCCCACTACAACATGGTAAATAGAGAGTTTTCCAGGTGTTCCTGGCCATTTTTACCAGGCAGTGGGTTATGCGGAAAAGCAGGTCTGGTGCTCGCTCGTGGCTGAGCAAAGGCAGGACAGTGTCCTGCTTCACTTTTTGGTGGTTGCAATTTCCTTTGTCCTGTGAGGTAGTGACAAATTGCTGGTCTGTAGATATCTGAGCATGTGTGCTTGCTGAATTCAAGAGGATCTGGTTTTCAGATGGAAACCCTTTTTTCTTCCTGAATGTTAAGACTTGGATGTCTTCCCATGACCTCAGGAAACGGAGCCAGAAGTCCAAATAAGCACTGTCTTCAGAGCCTCTGAAAATCCAATCTTTCAATCTCAGAGAAATACATTTGGATCTACAAAGGATCTGACAATCATCCCCAAAATAACACTTGTTTTGATGATAGACAAGGTACTAATATGGTCTGTGGGTGTCTACTCTTCTTAGGACTAAAGGTTGGATCAACATTTCTCACGGATTTCTTCCGCACTCAGAATGTGATCACTTTTGCATTTTCCAGGCAAGATTAGTCAGCTGGGTTTGTGTTATTTCTTCCAATAGATTTAGCAAATCAAGGAAACCTCTCGTATACAGTTACAGGAAAAACTTTGCAGAAAACAAGATATTCCTCCCGTCTGGTGCTTGAAAGTCTGTGAGAGAGGAGAAAGTGAAGCACTGTTTGGTGTCTGGCACTGAAATTCCTTGGTGACAACAGATGGATGCTGACAGATCAAACAGAAATAATGTCCCTGTGCTGGGCTGTTTCATCCAGTTTAAATGAAAAGCTGACATTTTGAAGTAGATAAAATAGTTATGGATGGATTTCAGTTGGCTTCTGGAAAAAAGAAACGGATGTTTGACATCTTGGTTGAGAGGCTCCTTGATGTGCTTCTGATGAGCCTTTGGCCAGTGAGGCATTTCCTGACTTCAGCCCTGTGTTCCAGGCACAGAGCTGACAGCACTTGGAAGGAAGCAGCACTGAACTGAAGGGAAGCTTTTGTGATTTATACAGAGCCTGTCAGTCTGTCTCTGTGAATGCTGCTTTGGAATTCACTGTCCAGTTGCAGCCATATTCAGTGGTAATCTCAGAAGCTAGATTTCATATGAATTTCTTTCATACAAGTAAGTGGCTGGTTACAGGAGGGGAAACTTCCTTAGTGCTGTTCCTACAGAAAGGCAGCAGGAAAAGTCCAGACCTCTTTTGGATTCAGAAAATCCTTATTGGAGTAATGCCTCAAACACACTTCCACTGTGTCAAAACCCAGTGTACCTCCAAATGCAAATTGATAAGAAATTGAATTTAATGAGCTTTGTCACAGAGACTCATTATTAACTTTTTCTGCTCCTCAGGGCTTACATGGGTACAGTGTACTGAGTTCAACAAGATTTAGTCATCACACTGACTGTGCACAATGTGTTTTCCCTCATGCACAGCACTTTTCACTGAAACATCTGACAGATAACATCTGGTCAGAAAAGGGCAGGATTGGACATGCTATAAACACATGGTCACTGAGTATGCTTTGAAATGATGGAGTGCAGAGAAGGAAGTACCCAAAGGAAGAAGTGCAAAGCAAAAGGGCCTGACAGGTACTGAATGAAAAAAGTTTCTCTGAAAATCAGAGGGTAGATGGAAAAACAATGAACTTATGTATGATTAAATGCTTATCTAGCACAACCAAATCAGTAACTGGATGCTGAAGGAAAAGATGGATCTTCAGAAAGCAAAAGAGGTGTGTTTGTGTCAACACAGACAAAGGAGTATATGAATCCTCCCAGGAAGGAGTGGCATTTGTGGTCTTGTTCCCCTGGCTGTCTCTGGATGCTAGTAAAAGCAGACTCTAAAGGGCAATCACAGAAAGTTACAAAAACTAACAACTGGAGTAAATGTGCAGCCCATGAAAATAACCATACTCTGTCCTTCCCCTCCTAGACTTCTGTGTATGTATAGCACTCCCTTTTTTTTTATTCCCTTCTGCCTTATTTTTAGCATCCTCTGTAACAAGGAGGTCCTTCCCAATTCACATCCAGTAGGCCATCACCATGCACCTTGCTGTGTAGACACTAGCCTAGTCCTGCTAGCCTGCAGCCAGCATCCCTTCTCTTGGGTGCCCCCAGCTGCCAAAGGGACCTCTCTTGTCCCTCCCCAGGCCCTGTGCTGATGTGTGGTGTTACCATCCAGACAGACAGCTTCAGTATCTACAGGCTCAGCTGGGCAATCAGACTCTCAGGTTAAGGAGGCATCCAGCACTCAGCTAACCTTAGTTTTTAATAATTTCTCAAGAAATGAGTCTCAGGATTTCGAAAGCATCTTTGACTAAAGTTGTTCTCTGGCAAGCTGTAGCTTATTTTCTACTTATACTGCATTCAAGGTTGCTTTTTCTTGGGAGTAATGGCACAGCTGCAAGGCTTGATGTCTGCCACTTCCTAATGCTTAGCAGCAGCCCATTTAACTTGGTGATTTATGTTACTGCTGGAATGTGCCTCCTTTGGCACTGGAGTCCTGGTGTGTGTTTAGTACTTCTGCTACTGAGAGGATTGCTGAGCATTGAACTAATCAGTTTATACCTCGGGAACTTTCCTTTCTCCAGACAATATGAAAATTGCCAAAATATGAAGATACATAGTTCCCTGTACCACAAGAAACTGATTTTGTGGGGCCAGTCAAGAGGGACTAGATAGTTTTGTGGGGAATTGTGGCAATGACAGTGTGTGTATGTATCTCTTAAGGTCTGAGGTGATTGACCCCAATGCCAGGCTGTGGTTCTAGACTAGGGTTCTAGGCTGCAGTTCTTGGCTGTCTGGATCTCTCAAGGTCTGAGGTGACTGATGAAAGCATCCTTAAGGACCAGAGAGCCACCTGTATAACGTGGATGCCTTGTAGCCAGTAGAATCTCTCAATGTATGTGAGGTGAACTACTGGCCAATAGTGTACTGGCATGTTATATGTAGGAGTAGATAAAAGTGAAGCTGTTACTAAAAATAAAGTCCTTTGTCTTTGGTGAGCCTTCTGATCCCCCTGCAGCCTGAGTGTCTCTGCCTCCTTGACCACTGCAAAGCTGATCTACATTACCCCAAGAAAGGGTGATCCCAGTAGGGAAGGACCTGGGATCAGTGCTCAAATCCACCTCTGTTTTCTTCAGTCTAATACCCTTAGTTTTCATTCCTTCAGAGGTCAGCTTGAACATCCCTCCATCTGCTCCCCAGGCCCACTTCTCTTCAGGAACACTTCATCAGTCAGTGCTTTGGAGCAGAGGGGTATGTGCAGATTTTCATGTGGGGTGATCTGACACTTTTACAGGTCTGGTCCTTCATCTCTCGATTCATTTGTAGGCAAAGGATGGCAGGACTGTCTTCATCCCACTGTTTGTATTACATGTATTACAACAAATTTTTGACAGGAGAAACCCTCAGGGAAGCTCCATGATAGCTCAGATCCCAGCCTTGAGGGTTCCCAGGCCCTGCCAGGACTTCAGGACACTACTGTAGTGCAGGCAGTATGAGGAGTAAGGCAGCTTTGATATATGAGCCACAAATGAGCTGAAGTGTAACTTGTGTCACATTTTAAATGATCTCCCGCTTCTTCCAGGTGATCCCATCTCCAGAGTAAAGGGTTGGGTACAGTTTGTGTGAACATCATTAGCTGGTGCACCTTTTCTCTCATGCCAGTGCTGCTGGCAAGCAACCTGGCAGATGAGAATATTGATTTTAACTGAGCTTAGCATGGATCTAGACAACTGGAGCTTTTGTCACTGCTTACTTTCCTCATATAAAAGGTACAGGTGAAGCCCTGAAGAAAGCATGCAGTTCAGTTCTTCTGGGTTTTCAGGGATATAGTGAGAACCTTCAGCATTTGTATTTCCAGGAGCTTTACTTCTGGATGGATAAATGACTTTTTGCAGAAGAACTAAATTAAGCTGCAGATCAAGCACGGAGGTTAAGGAAAAGGCAAGGAATGTTGGCTCACTGCTGGACTGCAGACAAGCTGGGATACATCACTCACTGCCTTAGCAGATGATCTGAAAACAGCTGAAGGTCCTGTGGAGAGAAAAGGATGATAGAAGAATTTATAGCACATTTATGCATCAAGAGAAAGGAAGCCACTTGGAGATGCTGGTCTTTGCCCACCTGTACTATGTTTCTGACTGGAATACAAGAGGTTGTTGTAAAACAGCTTTTCCACAGAACTCTTAAAGAAATCACCATAGCTTTCAGATAGAAAACTGGAAGCAGTTGAAACATTTGTCAAATCTGGAAATAAAATTAAAATATTCAAGAGCTCTCATTCCTGCTGCAGTTGCAGAAACACTCAGCTGTGTGTTCCAAGTCTTCTGGAGACCACTCTGGGTTGGAGAGGAGGGAGGTAAGGGTGATAGGACCTGTGGACAGGAGGATGAGAAAGATGACAGGATTAGACAGCTCTGTGGATGCATTGTGTGGCAACAAGCAGAAATATGCTTCATTTCCCTTTATCAGAGGGTGGAAAACTGAAAACTAAATGATAAAGTCAGTCACAGAAGAGCTTTGATTTCTGCCTTATTGATTTTATCTCCCTGCTTTCTAGAGGTGGGACCACAGAGACAGGTCGGGCTCTGAAGTACATTCTCCGCAAGGGATTCTCTGGTGGCAGAAACTCAAGTGTCCCTGAAGTCCTGATCATCATTTCAGATGGAAGGTCCCAGGACAGCCTTGTAATGCCTGCAGTGCAGCTGAAGGAGAGACACATCACAGTTTTTGCAATGGGAATCAAGTTTCCAAGGTAGGAAACTTTCCAGAGTGGAGACCCAGCTAGGAAACTGAGAGATCTTAGTGAGTGAGGGGTGGTCTTGGGCTAGATATGATTTTTGGAAAGAGAAAAGGGGAATTTGCAGGGTAACACAGGCATGGAGGAAACACTGATTTAGTGGCTGATGTAGAAGAAGGACCAGAGTTGGTGAGGGAACCTTTTCTGCTGAGTAGAGCTATGCTGTTGCCTGAGACTAAACACAGGAGTACCTGGGAAACCTTTTGACGAGTGTCATGGTTTTGCATCAGCTCTCTGTTGCACAGGGTTGGTTTTGATACACAGTTCTCTGGGGGCAGAACAAGCAGTTGAACCCTCCCTTGCTCGGCAGGTGGGAGGAGCTGCACGTGCTGGCCAGCGAGCCCCCTGAGCAGCACGTGCTCTTTGCTGGAGATGCTGATGATGCTGCCAATGGCCTGTACAGCACCCTGACTGGCTCTGTCTGCAGCATCACTGCTCCAGGTAACCCCTCTTCTGGCTCCACCTTCATGCCTGTGCTTTGAGCTTGGACCATGTCACTAAATGAGGAAGAGGAGGCAGTATCAGGAAGAGTACAGGGAAATTAGTAGGTGTTCCACTTCAAGGTAACCTGCTTCTGGTGCCCAGACTGGATGGTGTGCTTGCCAGCTGCCTCTCCAAATACCTTCAAGCTGCGTGATCTTATATCTTTCTGTGTCTCAGTTCACCTCTGAAAATGGGAATACTTGCTTATGTCATGGGGATTGAGGGATAATCAGAATTGTGTGAAATTTTTAATAGACTTGGCTGTGTATTAAGGGGAAGCACCAGGGCCTTGCGAGAGATAGAAAAGATAAAACTAGAGTGGTCCAGAGGTAGAAGAAAATCAAATACATGAATGATGAAGGCAACAAAGGGACTGAAAAGCTGTAATTGAATCCTGAACTCAGCTGTGCAAGGTTTATAGCAAAGCAAAGGAGGCTGAATAGTGAGCTCCCCAGAAACTGGAGTAGGCTGGTGAGATTGTCGACTGAATATTTCTCTTCTGGGATCTTGTGGGGGCTCTCAGGAGCACTACTTGTCTGCTGTTGGCAGGGAGTTGAAAATTGTTCTCTACTCCCACAGACTTCCTATTTTCTGGCAATTGATGCTAGTTTACACTTTTCTTTGTCACAGCCTGCAAAGTTGAATCCCACCCTTGTGAGCGCAGGACCCTGGAGACTGTGAAAGAGCTGACTGGAAACTATGTGTGCTGGAAAGGCTCAAAGCAGCCCAATGCTGTGCAGGCTTCACTGTGCCCCTTCATCAGGTGAGCTGGACACCCACATCTCTAGAATTGAGTGGGGCTGAGAGAAGAGATACAGAAGCTTTTGTCTGACCTTGACTTTTTACTGGGCTGAAGATTGATGCAAACATGGTCTCTAGTTCTAGAAAGAGGCTCTGCTCTGACCATTGGTTGGTCTGAGAAGCAAAGGGTAAGAGGAAGAACTGAGACAAACAGAAGATTAGCCCAAGAGCACCATAAATTTTATATACATAGAATTTGGATTAGTTTTTGACCTGTTGAACCAAGATGCTTTGAAGTTTACATCTCTGTGCACTCTGTTCTGCAGAGGGTTTCTTGGTCCAGCTCCTTGTGTTGGTGCTGGTTCTGTTTTTGTTCACTCAAGCTTTTTTCCTTTCAGAGAAACCCCTTTTCCTTTGCTTGACTGCCCTGGGGTGCTTGGGAAGGACTTTGCTGTGGAGAGGCTGCAGTCACTGTCAGAAAACACTCCCCAGTTAGTGCAGCAGTGCCAAAACCAGGATGCGCACAAAGTACTGCATTGTCAGGTCAATGGCTAGTGAGTTGCATGAGGGAAATGTCTTGCTTGGGGAGAGGATACTGGAGCTCAAAAGCCATAAAGCATGTCAGGTCCTTCAAATAATACTGTCACTGCAGTTGGTACAGTGGGAGAAATGCCTTAAAAAAGGGAAAGGCAGCTTCGTGGTCTTTGTTGATAAAAACAGGTGAGTGAAAGTGGTTGTACAGAAATTGGTAGGGGTTTTTTTCTTTTGAAGAGGTATTTCATGTGTTTGTTTTAGTAGCAGGCAGTCAGATTAATGTTTGAAATCACTGCAGATCTGGACTGTGCATTGGTGCTCTGCTGCACAGGTACACGGGGGATGATTGTGTGGGTAATTTCAAACATGTCCTAATGCCTGGGAGCATTTCCAGATACCTCAGAGCCAATGTGGGAAAGCAGAGCAGCCTGTAGCCTTTGTAAGGCATCCAAAAGTGAGGGGTTTGGCCACAGTTGCTACAAATTTGAGCAGCCCTAAGGCAGAGCATTGGAAAATTCACTGTAGTGAAGCTGCAGGTTTTAGGGAATTAGAAACCACATTCGCAGGGATGAAAAAAAAGCATAAATCATCTCACTGTCAGGAACCAGTGTTACCTGCCTTCTTACATACGGGTTTTTTTATCGTGTCACCTTAGGGCAGGGAAATGATGGAGGGAGTTGAAAAAGCTGCAGTAGAAGGCACAGCCAAGGGCTGAGGATTTCTTCCCAATCTGAGCCTTGCTTGTCCTCTAGTTAGAATTGGATAAATTAGATGCCAGAATTAATATTGGACAATAAATTTTCACTGCTATAAAATTTTCTTTTAATTCCAATTTAGAGAAAAAAAGTTTAACATCTCTTCTGTAGCAACTAAAAAAAATATTTTGAGCCTTAAAAATACATCCATCATCTTTAAATGTAAAGCCTTAAAGTGCAATTTAAAAACAAAAGGGTAGATTTGATGAAACCATGTTTTTTCTTTTGCCACCCTACTTAGAATGGACATTGTCTTTTGAAATACTTGTTTCAAAAAATTGTATTTTCACAGGAAGATCTGTTCCATTGAAAACACGGTAAGGTCAACCTTGAAAACACCTTGTTAATCTTTAAATTCATGATGGGTCTCCTTCCTGTTTCAGATGGAAGAGAGTCTTGATAAAACACCCATCCAGATGCTTCCGGACTGTATGTCCAGGTGGGACTTTGCTTTTCCAAAATTTTTATTTATGAAGCAGGAAAGAATGACCAGAGTTTTTAGATTAAACCATCTCCCAGTCATTTCTTCTTCCATTTGAATAGCCTGTGAATCCTCATCTACTTATGTCCCTGAGGAAGAAGCTTGTGCTGCTTCCCAAGGCCTGCAGGCAGTCACTGCTCTCCAGCTCTGGGACTATGCAGTGATGTCTCCAGCCATGCACCTGGTGCCATGAGCAGCATCAGTTCAGCAGGGAGCCTGACCCATGCTGATTGCCAGCCTGTTTTTGTGGCTGTTGAAATAGCTGTGGTCCTTCAGTTCTATTTGCAAATTCCGATGATAGCAGCTTTATTTGCGTTGTCAGTACAGCACTGTCCAGCTTCTGAGTCTTTCACTGTTACTGTAAATCTGGCAGGGCAGATTTAGCAATTCTGTATTTATATGTATGTAGCATATACAACTGGTGGTGTTGCAAAGCAAACAAAGTGAGGTCATTCTGGTTTGCTGTCTTGTCCTTGCCTCCTGGAGAGCCATTCCAAAATGAAATTGCCATGGAGGGGTGGGTACACGTGTCCCTGTGTTAGTTCAAGTTCTACAGCAAGAGGGGCAGAGCTGTGACCACTTTTCCATTAATGGCCATGCTCCCACTGGCAGAGGATGGGAAGGGGCAAACTCTCTGCTGACTCCTTATCTTTCCCTTCTCTGGTCCTGTTTAGACCCTTGTGACTCCCAGCCATGCCAGAATGGTGGCACATGTGTCCCAGAGGGACTGGATAGATACCACTGCCTCTGCCTGGTGGGCTATGGAGGAGACTTCCACTGTGGTAGGTGTGAAGTTATGCTCTGCCTCCTTCCTTTCCAGCCACATCCTGCCTTTGCACCACCATGGGGTTGGCTGGGACTGGGCTACAGTCTCTGGGCTTTGCTCCAGAAAACAGGCTAAGTCTATTCTCATGCTAATTATGACTGTGTCAGGCTCAGTGACTGGGTCCTGCTGTTCAGAAACTACGTGGATATGAAGAACACCAATTGTGGCAGTTTTACCCTGGTGTAGCTGTCTTTGTGTATAAATGCAGGTGCCATGTGATTAGGAGAGCAGAGACACTGGGAGAAACACCTTAGTGTGTATCGGTCCCTTCCCTGCACACATGGGCCCAGCAGGAACTCCTGGTTTGGGGGGTTCGGTGTAAGAAACTCAAGAAGGTCCTGTTCATTAGAAAATTCCTTGTGCTTACTTTCCCCAGAACCCAGATTCCCACGTCAAAGTGTCTCAGGGTATTAAAAGTGAGGGTGTGGTGCTTGGACTCTACAATTTCTCCAATGTGTGGCTGTGTACACTCTGAGTGTTTTGCCCACAGTAGTTAGAGTGTGCAGTTGTCATTTCTAATTTGGAGTTTGCCATCCAAAAGTTCACAAATTACCCCAGACTCCTATACGTGTTTCCTATCTCTAAAGGCTTCTGTGGCATCCAACCAAAATAAAGCTGACTCTTGGCACAGTTGTGCTCCAGCTCCTGACGTGACTGGCAAAATGTTTGGGTTGGTGGACACAGTATCTCTTCTCACACCACAGGCTCCCAGCAGGCCCCAACTGAGGTGCCTGACATGCTTGTCTTGTTGCCCTGCAAATGATTAATTCTCCCTTTTCAGCAGCAAAGCTGAGCCTCGAGTGTGGTGTGGATCTCCTTTTCCTGGTGGACAGCTCAGCAGGGGTCACACTGGAAGGATTCCTTCGCTACAAGGCTTTCCTCAAGAGGTTCCTCCAGGCAGTGATGGGCCAGGACTCACCAGTGAATGTGGGGGTGGCCCAGTTCGATGATGATGTCAGGGTACCCATTGAATTGGGGCAACACAAGGATATGTTCAGTCTCATGAAGAGAATTGATGCTTTGAATTTTGGTGGAGGCAGAACCCTGACAGGCAGAGCCCTGCAGTACATTGCACAGCACGGTTTTAGGAGCACCCCAGTCTTTGCAGATGTGCAAGATGATCTCCCACGCATGGTTGTCTTGCTCACTGACTCCAAGTCCCAGGATTCAGTGGCAGAAGCCCCTAAGTACATGAAGGACCAAAATCTCTTCTTGATCGGTGTAGGCAGCAGCCTCATGAGGGCAGAGCTGACCAAGGTCACTGGCAATCCACAGCACACAATTGTCTACTCAGACCCCCAGGATCTGTTCAACAGGATCTCAGAGCTGCAGAGAAAAATCTGCAGTGTGGACAATGCTGAAGGTAAGACTATGGTATGGGCATTGTGGGATGAGTTCGCTAAACCATGAAGAAGTGGGGAGGAGGGAAGGAAGGACAGAATGGCCATTGTCCCTGTTTTGTTTGTGTCAGTCACAGATTCAGGGACTAACCTTCCATGAGTGATTTTTGTGATGGATCTCTACCTGTTGGTGTGAAAGATCATACTTCGCAGTCAGTGATCAGCAGCGTTGAATTTTGCCCACAATTCCCTCCCACTACAGGTTTATGGTCAGAAAGGAGGACACGTATATTCTGAAAGATATCATGTCTGCACTCTTTTACGCAGGCTGCCAGGCACAGTCTCTTGATTTGGTGTTCGCTGTGGATGCCTCATCTAGAGTTGGCCTGGAGAATTTTCTGCATCTGAGGCACTTTGTCAGGAGCAGCTGTTTGCACTTCACCATCAACCGGGATGTCACCCAAATTGCCCTTGTAATCTATGGCAGCAAAGCTCACACTGTGTTTGCTTTGACCACCCACACAAGCAATTCTGCTGTCCTCCAAGCCATCGACCAGGTGCCTTTCCTTGGGGACTCAGCCTCTGCTGGCAATGCCTTGCTGCATATTTATGGTGATGTAATGACTGTGCAGAGGGGAGTAAGACCTGGTGTCAACAAGGTGGTGGTGCTGCTCACAAACGGGGGCGGACTGGAGGATGCAGCTGCCCCAGCTCAGCAGCTGAGGCACAATGGCATCTTGGTGTTTGTGGTTGTCATTGGGGATGCACAGAGGGACATGCTACTGAGAGTTGCTGGATCTCCTAACTATCTGGTCCACATCTCCTCCTATGAAGATCTGCAGAACTACCAAGGCTTTATCATCGAAAGGATCTGTGAAGGTAAGAGAACATCCAGTCCTCACTCTTTATGCTGGTGCCACCAGCTGCTGTTATTGTAGGTTTTCTCATGATTTGCTGAGTGAGCTCAATATTATCTTTTGCATTTTACTGATAGAACAACTATGACATAGAGATCTGGTGACTGTCCAAAGCAGTCCTATAGGAATGGTAAACAACTTTTCTAAGATTCAGTCCAGTGGGTGAGACTGGGCATAATATGACTGGATCCTTTCAGCCCTGCTAGATCTAGGGTCTGCTTTACCTGAAAAAAAAGAAGCTTGCGCTTTTTCTGATGTTGTTTTAAATCCGTAGAATTTTCTGTGATTTACTGTACCACCTGCAGTGTTGCTGGGGGCACTTAATGGCACATGTTTCTGTGCTGGTCCCTGAGAGAGGCCTCTGCTGTTTTGTTGGTTTGTGACCAGATGTTTGCGAAGCAGTGAGCCTGTAATCTCATCACTCCTGTTCCTCCTTAGTGTCCCACTACTGGAGTTACCATGTAGGCTTTCAAGATTTTGTTGTACAGGATTTAATCTTAAAATCTGAATCTGCCCATTTTGAAGCCTAGGGACTGCTATGCTAGGCATTTAGACAACTCATGACTCATTTTGTTTGCAGGACCAAATCCTTATCTCCAAAGTGGGAAGGAGGAATTTTCAAATATTTGTGTAAAAACTTGTGTTTTGTGGGGAAAAAACCTAAAACAAAATACACACTTTCTTCAAAACTTTGAGTCCCGAGTGACAGTCCCCAGCTGGGAAAAAAGTGGTTCTCATACCAAGTTTGAAACACTTGTGTGCTGAGTGTGAGTGCCTGTGTTTGATAGAAATCAGGTTTCAGAAAGGACAGCAGCCTTGTTTTGCAGGTGTTAACGGTAGTGAAAGTGCTTCTAGTTAAAATGCAATGCCTTGTTTCTCATTCAAAATAGATTGAGTTTATCTAGTTATTTGCTTTTGTTATGTTTTAACACATTCATAAGATCAAATGAAGAAGCTATTTGAGCTTCAGCCCTATCAAAAGTCCTTTTCATCTCTGGCAATGCCTGTGTCTCCTTCAGGCTTAGAATGAGCTACAGCACCATGTCTTTGGAGTGAGGAGCTGCTCTCCTGGGAGACCCTGCAGTTGATTTCTACCTGGAGCTTTTCCAAGGGTTTCTGTTGCAGTGGTACTTTCAGCTGTGTTATTATAAAAACAATGTGCTGCACCATGAAATTAACTAAAACACCAAGGATGAAAGGGAAGAGACAGCAAAGTTCAGTGAGTCAGGGTAATAATGTATCATTTCCTGAGACTGAATTGCTGCTTTCATTTCATGTGCAGGTAGTGACTGTACTAGATAGACTGGGACCAAGGGTGATGTAAAGATAAGACTTTCATTCAGTCTTCTAGTCCCAAGTCCAAGACTCAATAAGAGAATCATTGTCTGTGAAAGGACTTGAAAAAAATCTATAGCTCATGATAAAACATTTGAGAAACAGATCCTGCCTCTGGATACCTGGAATATGGTATTTATTCTGAGGCTCAGCTGAGCTGTGTCCAGAAAAAAAGGACTGAGGATCCAGGAGAAAAGATTCCAAGCACTAAATATATACAAATCTGATTAATGGAAATAAAATTTCTTGGGAAGAAATGAATCTTATTTGAGGTGATACTATGTCAACAGCAGGATTGAGCTCAGAGAAATGGTGTCCTGGTGGAACAGCATGATTCCCCCAAACAGGGACTGCGAGGTTATGCTGTGGAGCATGCATGGAGAGATGTGGTGGACACAGGACATGCAGAGCAGCATGGAAAAGTTCTCTGGGGCACAGCAGCACCTGGAAGATGAGTAGTGTGTCCCATGGCTCTATCAGCCCAGTGAAAGTGTCCATCCTGGGGATACACTGTCAAGCAGGACCCCACCTGAGATGTCCCATGATGACACAAATGTTTCTGAACTCAGCTTGGCTCCATATGAAATAAACTCAAGCCAAAGATTGAGAAGTCTCAGGTCTAGGACTGCCTAAACCCCCCGAATTTCAATTACAATTTTGCCAATGTTAGGGGTAGGTTGACACTTAATGTGCATGTATCATTATCTGTGAAGGGAGAATGAGTACAACATGTACTAAGCAGGGGATAATATTCGTATTCTTTCCTTTTTTCCCTTTTCCTACCCCTCTGTGCTTTTCCTACTGTGGAGCAAAGAGTAAGGCTAACAGCTCTACACACATAGTTACTCAGCAGAGGAATTTCACATGCCTACCAGCACTGCGGTGGTGTTGGCAGCAGACTGGAAGCAAATCCCTCTGGGATGCTGCTACTTAACCTAATGTATTGGCAGCAAGGCAGCATGAAACACTGCCAGCCCTGCTGACAGCTGGGCTCTGTTGTGTTAAGAGGGTTGGGAAAGCTGTCACATACTTCATAACAACAGGGTTAATAACTTGGGCTGTGGTTGCAGGCTGCTCCTAAGCCTGCTACAAAAGAAGCCCAGAATTTTTTTCTGTGTTGTTTTCAATTCATGCCATCCTTGCTTCCCAGCAGGCTTCTTGTCCTTATTCCTCTCTGGTGGAAACTCACATCCTCTCTGTGGCAAAGGAGGATTTGAACTCCAGTGGCATTTGGGATTTGGAAGCTTCTTGAAGCAGGTCATGTGTCCTGCTCTTTATTGTCAATGACTGGATGGGGGGAGCTTGGAAGTGCTCATGTGTTCAGTGCATGGCTCTGAAGATGCTCCATTTTGCTTTTCTGCCTAACATGATGTCACTCTTTTAAGCTTTATTAGCAATATTCTCTTCCAGATTAGGATATCTAGAAAAGATGTTCTGTAGATTAAACAGAGGAAGTTTGACACTTGACACATAGTGTCCAGATAGGGTTGTGAGCTTGCACCCTCTGCCTTGTTAATGTGTTTTTCCAGTCTCATTAGCCTTAGATGGCATTTTTTGATGCCTGGGATATATAATTGCTGTTACTTTTGCAGCATTCCTGATGGATGTGGGTCCTAGCTCTTAATACTTTGGATGTGCCTGAGCCTGCTCTTCTGCTTGTGTTTGTTGCAGAGGCAAAAAACCCCGTGAACCCATGCAAACCCAACCCCTGCATGAACCAGGGTGTGTGCATCCTTGGGCCTGGGAGCTACCGCTGCGAGTGCCACGGCTGGGAAGGACCCCACTGTGAGAGCCGTAAGCATCAGCAGACAGCAGCCATGGCACATGTCATCCATTCTGCCTGGGCCCTTCAAACAGATCCCACATCTCCCACCTCTCCCTCGAGCAGAGACATGGCAGTTTGGTGCTGGTGTGGTCTCTATCATTTAGGAAGTGGAGAGGTTTGGGCTAGTGAGGGCAACAAGGTCTTCTCTCAAAAAGGTGTGCCCTGTGTTACACATTCACTGAGTTGTCTGTGAGGGGACTCCAAGAAGGTCTGATAATTTTGGTAATCTTCTTTCATTCTGTTCTCTTTCTCTTTTCCCTCTGCCCCACTAGAAGAAACAATCTCTCCTGGACTACCCAAATAGGAAGGTCTGGTTCCCTTTTAATGGGAGGGAGTTATTTCTATTGAAGCATGGCCTCCTCCCTGTTGCTTTCAGTGCTTTCTTTCTGTGGTGCAAAAGCTTCCCTGTTGCTTTCAGTGCTTTCTTTCTGTGGTGCAAAAGCCTCCGTGTTGCTTTCCTCCTCTTCAGCAGTGGAGCAACACCTAGGAGGCTGAGTCTTTGAGTCCCTAAAGATGGCTCTGTGCCCATAGTGAGAAGTTCTCAATTTAAGTGGGTTTCCCCCTTCTTCAGTATTTTGCTTTTCATTTGAACCCAAGCATTCTGAATTCCAGTCCATGACCTCTAACACCAGTCAGCTGAGGCCAAGAGAATGCTTATGTGGATGTCATGGACTGAGTGTCATCATATCCTTTGGTCCTAAAGTCCTTATCCCACATCTGTGCTTCTCTTCTGCCATAGGGGTCCTCCGGGGTGATTCTCCAAGATCTCCGGTCCTTCCTCCACATTCCCATGTGCAGTGGAGTCCAAGGGGTTTGCAGCACTTCTCCAGAGCCTTCCAGCACACCAGAAGGCACCTGGATCAGAGACACTGACACAGATGTGCCGAGTGCTCCAGTTCTCCCTCCAGGAACACTTACTGCCACTCACAGGCATGATCCAGCAAGCCACCACTGCCCTGGGAGTGATTGAGTTGCTGCAGCACAGGGACTGTGCTGAGGCCATTCTCAGTTCCTGCACTGCACAAACTGGGCTTCCCAGTGCTCTCTGTTTTATAATTGAAGTAAATATTTGTGAATAAGTACTTATTTCTGGCATTTGGTATCTCCTTATCCAGGTTCTAGGGCCATGTGATTGGTTTTTTAACAGATTTTGGGAGATCTGTGAGTTAGTCTCAAAATATGTTGAAGTCTTAGCAATTCTGGAGCTCCTGCTGAAGGGGTATAACACAGATGATGTTGGAGCTGGAGTGAATGGCTCATTACATACAGGAAGACAAAGAAGAGGAAGAACAAGCCTCTGTTCTGTTTCATAAATTGTTCCTGCTGCATTCTTCTCTGAATTTACTTGGAGTGATTGAATATAGTTTAGCTTCATGGGCATTTTGTAGCTCTGTATTTTTGGTAAGGAGAGGTTTTAAAGAGTGTTTAGTGATTGATGAAACTCTAAAGCAGAGCTTTTGGTCTCTGTGTTGCTGGGTTTTAGTAGGTGTGTTGACTGTTTTTCTTTTAGATTTGACCTAGGTCAAATCCAGTTACCTGTGCTGCAAACACACCAAGTAAGGGCAATCCCCCAACCATTTGTATCAAAGGTCTGGTCTGTTTAGGCTCTGGATGGAGCCATGGTTTGTACCATCCTTCTGGTCTTTGGATCTTTGTCTATCTGCTGTGAGGTTTAACTCCAGTTCCTCTCCTTCCAGCAGCACTTGTATCTGCCAGCCACAGTCTGACCTGGAGAGACTGGACCAGAGGAGTCTCCTGAGTACCTTCACTGGGTGTTGGGAGCAGGGCATGGCAGGCCCGAGGAGGCAGGAGCCTGGACTTTGCCTCCAACATCTCACCCACCTTTTCCTTCCTTCTCTTGCCGGCAACCTCTTTGCTCTCTCCTTTGCTGGTGCATACTTTTATTCCTTCTTTTTTGCCCATCCCAGGTCAAGTCCCGTATCTTCTTTTTGGTTCTATTTCCATGGCTCAGAGCTTTCCCATGTTGCTTTGCTTTCCTTTTGGAGCTGGCTGAGGAAAAGTCTTGTTCTGGCCTGAACCTGGACAGATGAGCTGACCTGAATGGCATTCCTGCCTGCCCTTGTTGTTTTAAGCTGATCTTGTTGCTGTCATAGCTGTGATCTTGGCAGTGGTTTCTGGTGGGTTTTGACCGGTCACATGCCTCCAGAGACAGTTTAGCTACAGGCCTGTGTCCTTTGGAGCATCAGTCTCACTGCATCACTAGATCAGTTTGCCCACGAAGCTGTAAAATCTACATAACTGCTCCCCCAGAGCCCACGATTCCCAGTGTTGGGTTGTTCTCTGCTGCCTTTCCCATGGTGTCTGTTGTAGCAGGAGAGCAGGAGTAGGTTTGGACAGGGCAGGGGCAAAGATATTAACTGTGACTGCCAGTGTTCAAGAGAATAATGTCTATTGTTCACAGAAGAAGAAAAATCTCCTCACCCAGATGTCCTGGCCCCATGTTTGAATAGTAACATTAGATGGACAAAGAGAGACACAAATTGCTCTGCAGGTTTGTTGTCAAAAGAAGAATGATCTGAAAGCACACTCAGAGATAAAAGCTGGCACTGAGACAGGAGCAGCACTGTCATGCCTTGTGGGAGAAACCAGGCTGGGAGAAAGGAGAATTTCCTCTTTCTTTTTACTGTCACTTTAGTAGGTTTTCTGTGTCCTAATGCACAGCAGAATAGAGGCTTAGTTGAAGCACTGACATTTGGGATACAAAGAGAAACTAATCTATTAATGTTGCTTAGGCATGGCTGTAGCTCAGCATTGCCTCTGTTGTTAAACTGTCAGTCTTCTCCTCTTGTGCAGAGAATGGGCTTGGTCAGACCCCTCAGCTGACACCAAAGACATAGTTTGTTTTATGACACAGAAGTGCCTGTGGAGCTGGTTACATTTCAGTCAGACTGCTCTGAAAAGGCTCTCTGGCTTCCCTGCACATCCTCTGCTGTGTGAAGGGTCTGAGGAACCCCACTTTTCAATCCCACTGCCCTAGGTGGTTTGCAGCTCCCAGGGCGTTTCTCTGCTAGCATTTGTCTAACAGCATCATTAGTTCTCTCCTCACAGGCATTTGTCCTCTGAAGGATCAGTCTGCCCTCTTAAACTGCTGCACATTTATTTTGTCCAGCATGCTGGGCCATGCTTTCCTGTCCTTGTACAAGTGCTTAAAACCTTTTCCTTGTGTTGCTTACAGGATAGTTTGTACAGAGCTGCTGAGCACTTTGCCTTGTGGAAAGTGTGTTTTGTGTAATTGCTTTGAGTTATTTAAATGTACAGCTAGTAAGTATGTTTTTAGCATGTGTAGGCTTTACTGGGAACAAAGTATGCTGTCTTGAGTCCTAAGCTGGGGAAACCCTCCCTGTGTTTTTACCATCCTGTTGGTTTTAGGCACAGATACAAAAACTTCTCTGTAAGGTTCAGGAATCACAGACTGAAAAATCTCATGCTGGAGACAACATTTAATGCTGAATGGGATACATCTAGCTATGTGCATCAGTTTCTCAAGTGGAAATGATATGGAGCAGCTCAGAAAAGTTGGTTTCTAAACCCAGCCCTTGGGCTCTGGGAAGATCTGGCTGAAGTCTCAGTACCCAGAGTGCCCCAGGGATCCCCTTGTGTCAAGGATCTACATGTGTTGCAACTGTGACCTTCTTCCTGAATGTGGCTGATCACTGAAGCCTTGAATGGATGCTCAGACATGCTCTGGCAATGGCAGCACCCACCAGCTTTCCTTTTGTATGGGACAAAGCACTTTGCAAGGTAAGAAGGTGGTGGAGCTTTGGGAGGAGAAGGGAAAAGCCAGGCTGACAGCAGAGATTAATATATATGGGATAGTCTTTGAGAGTCCTGCTGATCCCACAAGCCAAGGACACTAGTGAGCAGTTGCTGGAGCTGTTTTCTTTTTAAAAGTTTGAGTTGAAGAACCTGGCTAATTTCTAGGCACTTTTTCTTGCAAATTTTAATTAAAAGAGTAAATAGGTAAGTGGCTTGGATCTCTGACATGATCCCTTATTACATTCACTCTAGCAGACTTGCTTTGATTCAATCAAAAATATTTAATATATTTAATGAGACTTCACCTGATGGGAGCTTATTCCCTTAAGGATGGGTTGATGTTTGAGGCTGGCAAGGACACTGAGGAGTTGGGGTTCCTGCAAAGCCAGCACTAATCTTGTCTGGCATCAGAGGAGTGCAGAGGATGCCTTCTGTGACAGGTTGTCATTAGATGTCTGGGCTGCTGTTAATAACAGACCCATGAATTACTCTTGTAGGATTGCCAGGAGAGCCCTGGCTGATTGTGGATCATGTGCTGACTTCAGGAGAGAGCCCATTTCTCCTTAAAAAGCTGGGATTTAAGTAAGTTTCATTAATTCACCCCCTTTAGTCCCACCTTCCCTCAGCAAGCAAAATCATGCCTGTTTGTGGTAAGTAAATGTGTATGGCACCTGTACTGTGAAAGCTGAAGCAGGGATTTGGACCCCACTGTGCCACCCTCCCTGAGCATTAAAAGCCCAGGCCAGCTGCAAGACATCTGCTGATGCTCCTGTCAAAGCCAGCTGGCTTCTTTAGCTTGGAAAACCCCTGCAATCTTACTCTCTTACATAGAAATTAATTGATTCATCCCTGAGAGAACCTGCATAAAACATTCAGGTAAGCTTCTTCACCAATGTGAGATTTTTTTTTCTCTTAAAGATTTGTCACTTCTTAGTTGAAAATCAATGTGCCCCCCAGCAATCTTGATGTGCTGATCAGGACCCTCCAGGAGCTGTTGTACAGTCACTCTATTCAAAACAAAAACTGTGGAGGTACTTAAATGAGAAAGTTACTAAGAAAAATGGTTTGTAGCAGAAAATTTTCCTCCAGAAGGATATGGTCAGGCCCACAGTGGCCTGGCTGCATTGTGCCCAGGTGAGAATTACACTGGGAATTACGAACAAAGCAGTGAATTTATCAGCTGAAGCTCGTGCCAAGGTGTTCTAAAGCAGCCACAGGTGGTGGGCAGTACTGCTGGGGAAGGACAAAAGCAACCACTGCTGCTGCCAATTGATGCACAAAACCAGCCACTCCAAACAGAGATTTTTTGGGGGGATTCCCGGGCTCAGAGCTGACAGCACACTAAAGCTGGCTCATTGGCAGGTTTGTGTCAACGGGTGGGCTATGAGACACCAGGGAGTAGTACCTTCCCCTTCCCAAGCTACAGAGCCTTCCCAAGCTTCCTGCAGGAGTGGAGCTGGTGGTGGTACAACCACCAAAAGATATTTCACAGACGGGTCTGGTGTCTGTAATGTAAAGACTCAATCGCTTTCTTTACTCACTTGTTTCCTTCCTTTACAGCTAAAGACCATCCTGGTATTCCCTTCAGTGACCGCACGGGCACTAAGCCTGCACACAGGTGCTATCTAGTGGCCAGAGGAAGGCAGTGGAAGCATTTTTCATTGCTGGTTCTGTGCAAGAGGACTGTCTGAGGAGATAAAGGCAGGAATCGTTATGTATGTTCATAAAAATTGTCAGGATAACTGCTGGTTTTCAGTGTGTTAGATCTCTGAAAATTGTTTTGCTTCATGTTGCAGTCACAGAGGAATAAATTATTGAAGCTATAGGCCATTGCAGTTGTAGATGGCATAGTTAAGGAACTTTGTAAGAACTAATAATAGTGGGGTTTGGTATAGTTGAAATTTATGGGAAAGTAGAGCAGGGACAAGCCACATTACTAAGAAAAACACTGGTAACATAATATACTCAATATTTTATTATAAAACCCTCTAAAGCGCCAATTTATAGGTCACAGTTACAACAAAGGAAATGCCTTGAGTTAGGAAAACAATGGGGATGCAGAGACATTGTTTAACATTTCTTGTTTGGGGGAAATGTGTTGTTCAGGCCTTGCCTACGTTTACCATCTCCTGATGGAGACATCCCAGCAGGATCACTGAAGCTGACTGGGCTGTGGAGGGGAAAGCAGAACTGCTCTCATCCATTGCTGTCTCAGTACCACTGTGAAATGTCTGGACAACTTCTGGAGGATGACAGTGGGATGCAGGGTGAGGGCACAGTACTACATGTAAATTTAGGGCGGAGAGAGGGTCTCCTGCCAGCTCTTCATGGGTCAAAACAAAAGCTTCATGGTGTCTGTGGCTTTCCTGTGCTTTGGAGAGGAAAATCCCCAGGGTTCTGAACCAGAAGCTTCAGTGGTTTATTTGCATGAATTTTTCCTATGTGCAAAACATTGCACAGGGACAACCTGACAGCTGGGGCTGATATACTCCTGAGTTCTGGAATTAGCAATTTCTCCATCTGCACTGCAGTGGAGACTTTTAAAGTTAAAAAAAATATGTGAGCAAGGTCTCTCTTTTTGTTTCCAGGATACCCTGAGCCAAGTGCTTTGTTGCACACCGGCTTTGTGGCTGTGGCCAGCAACCCTGGAACCCTTCTGGGCACGTTCTCACTCCCTACAGTGCCAACACCAGCTCCGGATGTCACAGCCCGGTGCAGCCTCCGCAGTTGTTCAGCCTTTGTGTGCAGAAGGACCATCCCTTTAGAGGTGGTCTCAGGTCTATCAAAGATTTTCAAGGGTGAGGAAGGTACAACATTTTTCCTGTCTGCCTTTACCCTGGCTCTGGGTGCTCCTCATTGGTGTAGCTACAGGACTCCAGGAACAACCCAGCCAGGGAAGTGGTGCTGCTTTAACTTTGTAGGGTTGGAAAATAGCTCCAGCCCTGGATAGCCAACCCAGTTCCTGAATCTGGGTTCCAGGGCTGAAAAGCCATCACAGGAGACAGGTGGATGTGTCTCCAGGCCATCAGCCTTGGCAGCAGGCTACAGGGAGGAGAGCATGCATAGATTTCTGCCAACCCCCTCCCACCCTTCAAATTTCCATGTCTCTAAGTTCAGCAGTTACAAATATCCAACACTTTTCATTAGAAAGCTTGGCTGGGGCAGAGAGGGGTGGGCCATGCTGCCAGGGCCCAAAGGCAGTATCAAGTACAATAATTTGGAAATAAGTGTGATAGCACCAAGATGGCCAGCAGCTCACCACAGACAGGGCAGTTGCTCAGCCCTGCCTGTGTGGAGGGGCCCCTTTTGCAGATTGTACAGCTGCAGTTCTGTGAGGGCCAGAGACCATCACAGCAGGGGCAAGAGCACGGGGACAGCTTTACCTTCCCTCTCCTGGGAGAGGGCAGGCCCAAAAGGATACACTGACATCAAGCTTTCCCATAAAAGAGCTGAGCAGGCCTTCAAATATGATTTCTCTTTTTTCTTTTTTTTTCCCCCCCAAAACAAACTCCTCAAGTGCAGTAGACCAAGATCTTCAAGAAAATTAAGTGAATCTGCTTTGCAGACCTTCTTTGCCGAGAGGTCTTGGTGCTACCAGTCTGGAACACAGCTTACAGCACAAGAAGGTGAGTAACTCAATATTCTGTCAGATCTGCTGCTGGTAGAAGTAAGCAAATGCTGGAATGCATCAAAACACTGATTAAATACCCCTGACAGGCTGCTGTGTGCTTCTCATTCATGTTTCAAGCATTGCTCAGGTGTGGGAATCACCATTGACAGAAGGTTGGATGAAATGCAGCTGAGTGAGGATGGGCAGCAAGACAGGTGAGACTTTAGTTGACTGCAATTTACCAGGACAGGTTGAAACCCACTAGGGTATAAAGAATAGCAGAGGACCCTTCTGAACCCACTACAGTCACTAATATAGAAACCTTAATAATTCATTGATAAACCTTCAGGGTAGAAATACATAGAACACCCACCCCTATGTACAGTAACATTCTTGTTTACATCAGCTGGGTTAGGACTTTGATGGAAGGATTGCCACTGGTTGTTATTGTTCTAGCTACATAATTGGGATTTGTCTGGAAAAAGCAAGATCATTTGGGGTAACTCGTTTTGGCAGCTGTTTGAGTCCATTGCTGCCTTTGGAGCAGTTGGAGTGATGCGGAGGAGGCGCTTGGTGTGGGGTTGTGTTGCACACCCAACCTCCACCTACAGATGGTTGAATCCCCTGGGCCATGCATGGGCAATTCGAGTCTTTAGTCCATCTCTGAAAAACGTGCTTCTAACTAGCTCCCTTCTTCTCCCATTCCTGCCAAAGAATAAAGGTAAATTAGTCAAAATGCAAAACTGGGAAGCCACAGTAACCACAATGTGCACAGGAGCAATGTGATCATCTGGTACCTGAGCGGTTTTGGCTGTAGGGGGGGGTCAGTGATATCTCCATTATAAGCAATACACATATTTATTAATTTAAATTGCAGGCAAGGCAAACCCAGGTGAAAGGACTGCAGGAAAACCACACTGAAGTGCTCTGAATGCTGCTGGGTCAAGGGTGCTTCCCAGATATCCCCCACAACCCCATCCCACCACAGCCCATCTGCTCCACGCCCAGGAGGGAAAAGCAGTGGCTGTCCCAGATGAATTTTTCTCCTGTACCAACCTTAGCTTTCTGTAGGACTGTTCCCTTCCCCGTGACCATGACAGATAAAGGCCGGTTTTTTAAAGCCGTTGCTGAATTGACTGGTGAGTTCTCTGTGCTGTTTGCTGGACTGGCACTTTTTACCTGAATCTACAATAAAAATCACAGAAGTGGTCATGCCTGTGAACTACTAAGAGAGATTGCTACCTAACCCATTTGCTCTGAGGTCCCTGAATGTCCTCCTGCAAAAACCACCTGTGGGGTCAGCTGAGTGCAGGAGCTGAGTGCAGACCTGCAGCCCCCTAGAGGGTGTTGCTCTGGTCCCACAGGAAAACAGAGCCACTCTCCTGAGCCCCAGCCACCTTGCACTTCCCCATCACTGCTGTTACCTCATTAGATTATTATTTCATGATATATATTATAAATAATAATCAACATTACACTTTGATAATACATATAAGCTATACATTTATACAAGATTACATAATACTGAGGTTATTATTAATTACTTTTAAGCAGGCTGAGACAGTGTGACTGCCCAGCTGCCAGAAAGCTGCTGTGCCTCCCCGGGGTGCCCCCCATATACCCGTGGGGCTGCATTCTCCAGGTGTGTGGTGTCCACTGCGGTGCCCAGCGTCACAGGGCCAGATTCTGCCTTCTTCAGGTTCTCCTTCACCTCCACCAGGCTCAGCTCCAGGTCCACCCTCTGGCCTTCCTTCCTTTTGCATTCTTCATCTATCTCCTTCAGCCTCTGCTCTAGGCTCTTGTCTGTGAAGGGAGAGGTATCGTGGTGCGTAGTGGGAACTTGAGGAACTCGTGAGGGGAGGAGGGACCAGGGCATGTCCTGGACACTGTCCTTACATTTCGCCCCAAGAAGAACTGTGGCAGAGCAAGCTCTTGTTCTAGTGCAATCTGGGCTACATGGTTTGTTTCAGAGACCCACGTTTCCCTTGGCCCTTCTAGTCCCAGGTGGGCCAGGTTCATCACCCCCTCTTTGCCCACAGTCCCACCTTGGCTCATTTCCATACATCCCACCTTGCCCTGCTCTACCTGTGCCACTCCCAAGCATTTCCTTCAGCTCCCGTCTCTCCTTGCGTAGCTGGGTGAGCTGAGCCCGGATTTCATCCTTCTCCTTCTCCAGGCGTTCCTTCTCCTCTGTGAACCTCTTCACCTCCGCCTCTGTCCTGTTCTTGCCCAGCTTGGTTTCCACTGCTGCTGCTGGAAACAGCCCATCAAAACAAGCTCAGCCAGGGAGAAAAAGCAATAGGAAAAACCTTTTGGGGGCTTGATGGGTAAAATCACCAAGCACGAGACTCATCAGCCCTTTGGGCACTGTAAAGCTGCTGTACAGCAGCAGCCAAGCCATGGGGCACCACCTCCCTCCACCCCCTGCTGCTGAGGCACCCACTGGACACCTGTGCATCCCACTCACCTGGCAGTGGCATCTTGGGCCGGTGTGCAGGCACCAGCTGGGGGCTGCCCACTGGCACTGGGCCCACTGGCACCTCAGGGGCTGGCTGGGGGAAGACGATGTTCTGCTGCTGGGTCTGGATTTTGACAGCAGGCTTTTGTGGCAGCGCCTCCTCGGGCTCCAGCTTCTCTGGCTGTTTCTGGGGAGGGGAAATGAAGTGGGATGATGTGGTGTGGAGAACTGACTCACTGATTGAGCCTGGCCTTGCACCATGGTTTGGACAGTACCTGCTCTGAGGTCTCCATGGTCTTGCTACAGGGCTCGGCTTCCTTAGCCATGAGGGCTGTCTCAGCTGTGCTCTCCACAGCAGCCTTATTGGCAGCCCTTTCTAAAGATGGTGAGCTGAGTGGTGAAGGCTGGCATGACATCTTGCCAGCACAGTGTAGGAAGGACTTCACAGGGGTGAGATCCAGATACACTCTGTCTTGGTCCCCCTCCAGTTTGCTCTCATTCTTGGGTACTTCTTCCTGCAAAAGGAGAATGTACCCCTGAACAGAGACCATCTGCTGCAACCAGAAGTAAAAGAAACATCGTGCTGCGGAGCAGCAGCATCTCAGACAATCTGGAGTATTTTCCGAAAACCTTAGAGAAATTAAAATCCCATTATCTAAGTCATTCCACACAGGGCTTTTTGGTGTACTGAGGGAAAGGCCCCTCCTGCTCTCCTGCAGCAGGTCGCCTCCAGTAGCAGCAGCCCTGTCCAAGGATCTCATACAGTTGTACATTTGGCAACCCCTGCCCCATTCTTTGCCTTTCCTGGGATAACAGTCCCATTCCCAGCATGACCCATTGTTCTTGCCCTTACACACAGGACTTGCTCTTGCAGCCCCAAAAGGAATTTTGAAAGGTCAGGCTCTAAAAAGTCCACTATGCATTATGAAATAACCCATGCTGTTTGCTGATAGAAACTGGGGATTTTATCCCAGCTGCCTGAGATCCCTACAGCACCTTTCTGGGAACCTCTATCCCATTCCTTAGAAACTCCTCTGCAGCATTTGCTTCTGCTCCATTGCAAAAGCCATGATTTCCCCATGGTCTGGGAATCCCCTTCATCACTGTTGGGAAAAACCTCCCCTGTCACTGCTGGAGACTCCCCCTGGTCCCCAGAGAGCTCCCTGCAGCAGGGCCTCTGCCTGTGGCACTGGATGTCTTACCTCTGGCAGGTCCACATCATCGTACAGCTCCTCCTGTGGCACTCGGCCCTTGGGCAGGTTGTCGATGTAGGCGTTGGGCTCAGAATACTTCCTCTGCATGAGGCTGTGAACAGACAGCAGGACAGCCCATCAGGAGGGATCAGGCTTGCTGTGTGGCTATGCAGTGCTGCATTTTGGGACATCTCAGCATAGCGGCGCCGAGGTCTAGGCAGAGCCATGCAGCCAGATGGAGGAGATGAGAAGGTAGAGCCATACAGTGTGACTGTACACTGCTCCTGTTGCCCATTAAGCAGAACCCACCAGACTGAAGCTACTTTTGCCCTCAGCTCTTTCCTTTCTCCCCCAGCCCTTGGGCACACCAGCACAACTCCCCTGTCCCAGTGGCATGGTGAACTGGGGGGCTGAGTGCCCAGAGCCCTGTACTCCCCATCCTGCCTTTGCAAGAGCCATGTGGGCATATGCCTCTATCTCCATGGCAGGCTGCACCATGGTAGGACAGTAAGTGCTCTCCGGTCCCACACTGAGCTTCTAAAGAAAGTGACTGAGTTGCAGATGTGAATTTACCTATTCCCATGGCAGCCAACCTCCCACAAATGGAGAGACCCCTGCTCAGGCTTGCTTCCCCTCTACCAGCCCCATGCAGCCCCAGCCCATTACTACTGACATACAAGAAGGAATTCTTCGCAGCGCTCACAATGCAGGAAACTCTGTCAGCATCCACATAATCGTAGGTAAATTCCTCTGGGTCTGTTTTTGAGCCCGATTCTGACAAGAGGAGGCCCAGCCAGTGGCCCATTTCCTCTGAGGACTTTGCCTACAGGGTGATAAGAGAGACAGAACAGGTTGCAGCAGCAGTTTCTCTGCACTCACAAGGCTAATGCTGGCTAAGCCTTGGGTAGGGGAGCATGCTGGCAGTCCTTGGGATGTCCAAGGGGAAAGATGAACTGCTGGCTATTTATAATAAACCTGAGGCTGCTCTATGTATGGACTGATTCACAAATTTGGTAGCTACATAAATGCAGCTCTTTGCTTAAATCCTTCTTAAAATTTCTAGCCAGTCTGCCTTTTTCTTTCACTGGTGATCAAATCAGCTTCCTACAAGGATAAGAAAAGTCTGTGATGCTGAAGATGCTGGCCAGGAGCAGCTTTGGGTGAGGAAAGCGTGTGGGTTTTATTTTGCACCAGCAGAGCGCAGCAGTGGGATTGCTAAAATAGACAGGCAAGGAGACCCGAGCCGGTGAGGTCCTGATGCCCGAACCCAAACCCCTTCCAAGGGTTCTTTGCTCAGAGGAGAGGGGATGGGAAGAGTTTAAAGCATCAAAGAGAGTCCCTCACTTT
This sequence comes from Pithys albifrons albifrons, assembly GCF_047495875.1. Taxonomy (NCBI): domain Eukaryota; kingdom Metazoa; phylum Chordata; class Aves; order Passeriformes; family Thamnophilidae; genus Pithys; species Pithys albifrons. The sequence goes on along the minus strand of NC_092466.1, from coordinate 9,004,825 downwards.
AACATGGTCAAATTCCCAGCTGCAGTGAGCAGTCTGACATTTTGCAGCATGAAGAGTTAAATACTGTGTCTGGAAGTCAGCTCCAACAAATAGCCACATGCACCTCTCAGTAGCAGGGGATTCTACCTGAAGCAACAAGTGGGTTGCTGTAGCCAACTTTTGCTTTGATTTGAGGAGTCAAAGCAGTGAGCACTAAGTAAAATTCAGGGTAAGGGAACATATATATACTTTCCAAACTGGAAAGTATATTTTAAGCAGAGACTAAAATATATTTAGCAGAGACTTCAGTTCCTGGGAAGCCTGCCAGCCAGCCAGTCTGTACACTGAGTCTGACACTGATTCTGACGTCCCAACAAAATACAGATTCTTCCATTCACAAAATGTAAATTTTCCCAGCACCTCTTCTTCACATCTGTAATTGGGCAAAATTTCTTAGATCTAGACATACCCTGCATCAGAAGCTAAACAAAAACACCTTCCAATTTCAAGGCATGCCCTCAAAGTCAGATATTTAGCTATAAATATTCCACCCACTGGAAAAATACAGGAAATTGCTCACATTGTCCACCTCCTACTATAATCATGCTGTCGTCAGAGAGAACTAAGATTAGAGATAAACAGCCCTGGATGCAGGCAAAGGAAAGTAACAGATGGAGATGAATTCACTTGCACTTTCAGGGGCAGATCTGTGATCAGTTTACTTGGGATGCATGACCCATGGCTTTGGGACTCTGTTGTCAAGAGATGAAGTTCTCTGTTCTTCCTAACCGCTGACTTAAATCCGTGAAGTGGCATTGTTCTCATCTAACATTAACCACCTGGAATGAAGTCCAGAGAACTTAATTATCCAAGGAGAAAAATGAGCATCTCCAGAGGACCCTTCATCCTCTCCTAAGATGAGTGCCTAGGATGAAGGCTGAATGGTCCTCTGGAGGTGCCAGCATCAGACACAGACTGGATTATTGGCTTAGATGGGACACATCCTAGGTGACCACAAGCAGATGAACCCAAGTCCCACGCTTCAGTTTCTGTTTTGCTGGACTGAGGGTTCCTCTGGAGGACCTCACTGGCATTCAGACCTATTAAGGTACCCAAGCTGATGACTTAAAGCAGAGCTTTGCTGGAGATATACACCCTACCTCCAAAATTACACGTTCTTCCCCGTTCTGCAGGATGCGGAAGGAGTAGAGATGATCAGGGCTGGGCTCTGGGACAACTTCACAACCTGCCAAACTCAGGGGCTGCTGAGCCACTTTGCTTCGGTTCTTGTCCTGGTAGAAATGGAGGTGACCGTCTTTTATCTGACACCAACGTGACTTCCACTGGCTGTTCACTAGCACATTCAGGTAACCTGCAAGTAAGCACAGCTTACTTAGACACATCTTCCACCCCTCTGGTAGAGGGGATCCAATTTTATTTGGGTGTATGGGCAAGTCTAATGGGTAAGTTACAAGATCACTACACAATGCAAAGCCACAGGCAATAACAAAGAACAAAAGCAGAAAGGCAAGCTTTCCTATCCATACAAAATGGTGAAAAACTGTAAAAATATTTTCAAAGTGAGATCCTTGAAATGCAGCTTAGGTTTGGAGCAGCAAGTTGGCTGTACTGGTTGGACAAAGTTGGTCCCCCACAGAGGTCATATACCAGCTGGCCCACACAACTCTCTTCCTGCTGACTCCCACACCCTAGGCTAGTGCTCAGGAAGAGCAGCACCCTCTGTGTGCATGTCTGGTATTACCTACCCTCCTCTCGGGTCACCCTGTGAGCTGTTGCCTGCCCTTGTAAGCCCCACAGTCACCTTATTGCACTCAAAGCACCATAATCCTCATGGATTTACTGGCAGGGACCAAGCAGACTGTGGCCTCTTTGCCCCCAACAGCAGGACAGCCTGGCACAGGCACATTTGAGGAGGATGATGCCTGGTGCTCATCCTGCCCTGCACACTGAGATCAAGCTCTGAGACAAAGTCCCTGCAGAATGCTGAAACTTACTTGAAGTTTCCAAGGATCTCTCTGGGCTATCCAGGGAGCTGGACTTCTTCCTCCCGAGGTTCATCAGGTTGCTCAGTTTCAGGCTAGTTGTGCCCTTCTTCTTAACTACCGGAAATGAAAAAGACAAGTGCATGGCTTTCCCAGCTCACAGCCATACATACAGCCTGCTATCCCAGCTGGGTGTCCTGCCCCAAAGCTACCTGTACTGCCGTCCTGCACTCACATCACACACATCCCTTGCAGAGGGCAAACCTATGACTCAGGGACAGGCTGTAATAGTCCAAAGCCCAGGGAATTGATGAGCAAGATTAGCTCTGATCAAAAGCCAGTCACACTGAACGAGTGGTGGGAAGGGTGTTTGCACAGGTCTTGCTGCGCAGGTGCCAACCTCCCTTCACTTTCTTACACACAAAAAATTGAATTAAAAACCAATACCCATGAATATTTTCTGCACTCAAGTTTTTTCCTCCATAAAACAGGAATGCAAGTGGGGAGGGGGAAAGTTTTTGTCTAAAAGAGACTCTTCAGTGTTTTTCTACTGAGCACTTATTCACAGTGTGTGAATAAATTTGTGTAATCCCCAGATAACCCAAATAAGAAATCGACTTGGATTTTTTTGTTCCAGATTTTCTTACCCACTATCATAATAAAATGATGAAGTCCAAACATAGAGGGACTCAGCAGCTGAAGTCCATCTGTTGGGTGATCCAGTGAGTCCTCAGCATGGATTTATCTCTTTTTGATACATAGATGGGTCCCACATGCTTCTAATAGAGCATCTCCTCTTTTACTGTACTCACCTTCCCTCTCTTATAGATGGGGCAGCTTAAAGCCCTAGTGTGAAGGTGTAAGGTGTGAAGGTGCCTCCCCCTGGAGGCAGCTCAGCATTTCGCACAGGACTCCAAATTTCTCTGCAGACATCTCTGAGGCAAGTCACTTCAGTTGCATTTATGCCATCTCAAACCGTCCCAAAGTGACTTGTCCAGAGCCATGTAGGAGCTCTATGGTAGACCTGGTAATCACATCCAGGTTTCTCAAGCCCTAACCTAATTCAGCAACCACTGAGAAATCTCAACTTCCACCTATCACTTAATTACAGAAAAACCCCACTGAAATAAATTCACAGGCAGCGCAGTGAGTGCCCATACAGCTTTCACCCTGCATCATCAGGTCTGTTTGAGGTGGCAGTGGCAGGAGAAGCTACACAAACCCTCGCCTCATGCAGAGTCATGGACCTGTTTTCCCTGTTGTTCCCAGGGTGAAGTTTTACCATCTTTTGTCTCAGCTGTCTCTGGGTGGCCATCCGTGCTGCTCCCGCTCTCTGAGGCTCCAGAGTATCTCTCAGATACCTCCACCTGTCAATAAGCATCAGACACAAGCTCTACACATGCACATGACCCATTCCTCCAGCCAGAATGTGCCACAAGGACCTTTTTCCCTCCCTCTCTTACATTACAGGGTCCTACCCTTTCTGTAGGAGATGCTTGCACCCACACAAGCCCTGCTGGCTCACCCACTCTGTGCCCTTCCCATTGTTCTTAGCCCAACAAGGGCAGATCCAGCACACACATCACCCCAGCTGGGCTCACCTCTGGGGTGATCTGGTGGCACTACTGGTGCCACCCTTTGGCCTCTTACCCTGAAGCCTGGCTGGTGGGGGCATTTTGCAGTCCCTGTGGAGGAGCATGGGCAGAGGAAGTGGCCATGTACCCAAAAAGGTCCATTTTGGGTGTGTGCTGGAGACTTATCAAAGTTTCTTTCTCCTCCCCCTGTTTTGGAATAAGCTGCTCCCAGGGGAGCATTACCTAAACCTGGACGAGAGATGGCCCAAGACCTGGCATCCAAGGGTCCCTCCCAAAGCTCTTGGTGAACACAACCATCTCACTGGATGAGATAGGGCCTGCTGCCCTGTATGGTGGGGAGCCCCATGCTGAGTCAGTATAGGGGGGAAAGATGTGCCAACAAAACTAAGATTGCAAAGGAAAGTTAAGATTGTTCCAATAATGCTCTTTTTCAGCAGCACAGGTGTCTAATTACACTTATATCAGTCTTTGCTCAGGTAAAATTAGGGCACCTACACTATTATTTATTAAAGGAAAAGGGTTGAAAAGCCTCTGTGCTAGTTCTCTCTGCAGATACCTTGGGGTAGCTGAGGCGCTGTGAGTCTGGGATGTACTGGTTGCCTTCACTGCCTCCTTCACACAGCAGACCACTGGTCTCCTGGATTACCTGTGCAGAAGGGGAAGCCACAGCCTGTGAGGGAGCTGCAGGATCTACAGAATCAACATTTCTCTCCCATCCAGGACAGGTAAAACCACAGCAGCCTGGGAAACCCACGGTTTATAGTCCCTGAGACCCTGGGGACTGTCCTGGTGTTGCAGCAGGCAGCCAGAAGAAACTGCTGGATCCAAGCCAGCCAGGATATGCTGCCAGCAAAGGCAGCTCCAGTGTCTTGCATCCCTGCTGTTGTCCTGGGCTCCATGAAGGCTTCTGCTGCTGCTGCTGCAGCTGCCTCAGGGGAAGGGCCAGCTCTGCCCTCAGCCAATTCATGCTGGGCACCCACTCCAGACATTCCCCACTGCTGCAGCAGCTGGGCTGGGAGGCCCCTACATGGACTCCAGCACGCTGAAGGCAGCAGGGAGCTGCAGGAAGAAGTTATCCCAGGACATGAAAATGAAGTGGTGTATTTGTATAAAGGCTTGCAGTGAGGAAGGGAGCCAGAGCACACAAGGACAGGGCTGAGATAAGATACAGTCTCCCAGCAAAGCATGGGAGCACCAGCAGGGTAAGTCCTGAAGGTGTCACTGACCCTGAGCCACTGCTCTGCCTGGTCTTTACTCTGCAGCCCCAGCACGATGACATCAGCATTCGTGGGGATGATCTTCAGCTTGTGCTCTTTCTTCCTCACTTGCTTTTCCTTGTGAATCACAGTGCAGCCCAGCAAATTCACATCGAGCTGAGGGCTGTGGTCTTTGGAGCTCTTGTAGCACTGGGGAAGGAAGATGGGAGAGGGTGAGAGGCAGAGGAGAAGCCTTCCCTTTCACTCACCAGCATGAACTCAACCCTGTAAGTAACTCAGTGCCAACCACATGCATTAAGTACACTGAACACAAGAAGGTCCTATAGGTCCTACAAAGCTGTGTCCTACAAAGTACAAAGGCTACACACAGGACATCTTTGTGTCTACAGATACATATTTATGTGCATGTACACATAATCTGAAATACCTCTCGCTACGAGAGGATCAAGAATGTGGTTAGCCTATGGGATAAGAATCCCTTCTGCTTAACCACCTCAAAAAGTTTCCCCAAAAAGCATCCCTAGGCATTTTGGGGAATTGGAATTTTGGCCACAAATGCACCCTTGTGCCTCCCTCAGCAGTCCCATGCCTACCTTCCTTCTGAAAATGGAAGGGAATCCCCAGATCTCTAGGAGATGTTCTTTGAACCATTACTTCTAGGAGTACTTTGTTTTTGCCAGCTTGTTAACATGGCCTGAGGTGCCACTTCCCTCCCCAGCTCATGAAAACAGATAGTTCTAGACAGAGAGTAGGGGATCTACCCACCAGCAACCTGGTGTCCTTGATAACACACAGCTGTTTTGCCCACTGTCCCAGCCACTTCTTTCTCCACAGGAAGGCACAGATGCGGGCGTCCTTCATCAGCTCAATGGTGGCCTCCGTGGATGGCCACTGATGGGTTGCTGACTTGCCTTTGCTGCTCTCTTCTTCATCATAAGATTCATAGGAACTACTAACGGCCTCACCATCTTCTACAACAAGAGCAAAGCTCTATCATTAAATGCATTTTTAGAATAACTCTGAGCTTAATGCTTGCCTCAGCCATGCTCACACATGCAAAAGCTTCCAGTGCAGGAATATGTCTTTTGAGGCTCCCCTACAGGCAGATAATCAATAGGAAAATAACTTTCCTAGATCCCTTTTTCTTGCTAGCCCAAACTGAATCTCATGGCAATATTTTGTGCCTAATAGCCTCTGTTAGCAAACACTCAAAAGACACTTCTCAGTTGAGACCACAAATTGGAGAACATTCCATTAGACATTTTCTGTTTGCTGTTTTCCCCACGCCCCAAAGATGCTTTTTCTACTTTCCACTTCAAGCCAAACACTCACAATTTTTAAGGCAACAGCAAGCTACAATCAGCCCTTGTCCTCTGAATGTCAGAAGTAAAAATGGTATTGCAAGGCCATGCAGCAAGCAAAGATCTATTGTATTTGAGATGGCATTCCACTTTCCTGGGCTAACAGGTCCCTCCCTCTACTTAAGGGACAACAAGGGGCTTTGAAGTAATACACTATTCCAGCAGCAAAAATTAGTCATAAGTGGCAACTGTGAGTAACAGTAACAACATTTTTCATGTCATTCTTAAATAGATTGCTATGTTATTAGGATGAGTTGGGATTTTCAATACCCAGCTCTAATGTATGGCAGGTTATTGGAATTTTCAGCTGATCACTGATACCAGACTCATCAGAAACACTAAAAATGTTCACCCTTGACTGCAGGGGGATTTGCAGTGCTCTGCTGGCATTTACTGTACAGCTCTTATCCACAAAATAAGCTCACTGAGCAAAATGGCAAGATTTGGGCAGCATCTGTGTATGGGTTTGCATTCTTGTCCTACCAAACAGCATGCAGGAATATTGTTAAGTTTCTCTCACTGGAATTTAATTTTGATTCTCACCGAATCTTATTATCTACATAAAAGTAACATTATCAGATGGATGCAAATTAAAAAGAGGAAAAGCAGTCAGAAAAGAGACGAAAAAAAAAAGGCATGAAGAGCTTTAGTGAAAAACATTTCAATTGGCTTTATTTGTTCTTAAAATAAAAGGAAATAAGATGCAGTAACAAAGCTACGGCCTTACCCTCAGTGAAATCTTACTCTGTAACATCCGTCAAATGATCAAAGCTGTACCAATTAAACTTATTGAAAAGCAAATACTCCCTTTCAAAGTCTCTGAATGGAGCACACTACTGCCTCATCATCTCCATGCCCTCAACATACTGGACTGTCCATCTTTTATGGGAAACCTTTATTCCCTTCCATGCATTCTCACTATGCAGACCCTGCCCACAGTCACCCTGTGTAGAAAATTCAGATGAAGTAAAAAAGTTTCTCAACCCTACAAACACCAAGAAGCTGAATCTCTGCACTGCAAGGGACCTTATCCTATGCAGCAGCAACGATGGCTAAGGGAATCTCATCTTCTAAATCTCCCACCTTATCAACTTGGAGCTATTTTTAACGGTCTCTCTGGCTCCTTTTGGGAGTCTCTGGTGCTGCTTACCTCGGCATTAGGTCTCAGGCTGCCACCTTGTTCCTGGGGGAACAGCAATTTTCTTCCACGCTCTCAGTGGGAGTTCTGGCTGCTCTTTTGTGCAACCACCACAACCACAAGGGTGGTATCTCAAGAGATGAGCTCCTCTCTATTTGAAAAGCTAAAGCTGTTGTTCTGGTCACACTGCTATGGCCTCATGATGGAAAGGTGTTTACCAGGCTGGGTTAGTTGCCAAACTGGGACAACCTTGCCTGGGTGACTTGAGACAACACTGTGGCCACTACTAAGGTTCACTCAGTCCCAAGTCATACAGCTCAGGCATCAGTGTCAGCCATGATTGTGGAGGTCTTTATCAAAATCCACATCTCCTTTCCTGTTTGTCTTCCCATGGCTTCCCAGGCAGCTAAATCCATATCATGATGCAGGAAGCTCCAACCATCTCACACACAAGCTGTCTCTGCCCCAGCAGAGCACCTTCAACCAGTCACCAAACAGCTACTTGTCAATACAGCCAGCGCTACCACCTATCAGCTCCACATCAGTGACAGACTCGGGAATAAAAGCCAGGAAAGTTCTCTTCATTGTCATCCTGAGCACAGGGAAAGCCACAAAAACTAATACCTTGTGTGTAACAGGCGAGGAGAGGTGGTTACCCTCCATGCATGGAACAGCATGCCAGGGGGAAGTACTTGACAGTCTTTGCTAAACCTAAGTTGCTGGGGATATTTTGGTGGTGTTTTTCGGTTGTTGTTAAAAAAGGCACTTCAGGTTTGGAAAGCATGCCATACCCATTGTTATTGTGGCATAAATAACGCCCTCAGTAACCTGCAACCCTGGCCTGGGTCCAGCCGCAGCAAGCCTACCAAAAAGACCTGCACAATCAAAAGGAAAGAGAAAGGGAGACAAAGAGAGAAAGCCACAGATAAGCAAATGCAGAGAACAAGGGCGTTGGTCCGGCTCAGCCCCGGGCTCTGCGCAGCCCGTGAGGCTGTCCCGTCCCTGCAGGACATACGTATGGTGAGATTTCAAACAGGAGCATTTCCAACCCATCCCCTCGAACAAGGCAATTCCCCTTAAAACAGAATCATCGTCATCGTAATTAAAACCAGCCAGAGCAGATGCGCAGTTTCAACCGGAATAATTATTGCTCAGTTGGCAGCCACAGTGCCCTTCGCTTTCACTGCGCTCCTTATCGCACCTTCCAATTATGCAAAGACGGGCGATAAGGGTTTAACACGTTTCAGCCCAGGAGGGTAGGGAAGCAGCAGCTTTTGCTGGAGCTGTAAAATGAAAGGCAGAGACGTTCCCAGCGGAGGGGAGAGACTCCTGCTGATGAAAGGGGGACGGCAAGACCCAGCGGACTCGCCTGCCTGCTTCATTTTAATTAATTCACCCACGGTTTGCTACGGTGCCTCACAGTCCCACCTCTGATGCTGCACGAAACCTCTATCTCCTCAGCCCATCTGGAGGCTTGCTTTGATGTCCTTTCTTGGCAGTGCACCCACTTATTATTGTGTTCCTATTTTTGTTTGATTTCACTACGCCCATTTGTTTGGGGACACATGGGTGTCTTCCAAGGCTCATGCTGTAATACTGTTGGAAACAGTATTGGAGATGGACTTATTACAAGATCATGTAGTGACAGGACAATGGGAAACAGGTTAAACTGAAAGAGAGTAGGTTTAGATTACATATTAGGAAAAAATTCTTTACTGTGAGGGTGGTGAGACACTGGAACATGTTGCCCAGAGAAGCTGTGAATGCCCTGCCCTGAAAGTGCTCAAGGCTGGGCTGGATGGGGCTCTGAGCAATGGAAAGTGACCCTTTCCATGGCAGGGGGCTTGGAACTAGATGATCTTTGAGCTCCCTTCCAACCCAGGTCATTCTATGATTCCATGAAAGAACAGCAGCAGCTCCCTGAACCACCGGCCCCTTCCATATCCAGCCTGTGGGAAAAGGGGGTGAGCACAGAGGGTTTGGGAGGTTACTGGGGTCAGTCTCTCACATCTTGGCCAGGGCAAACCCATGCAGGTTCAGTCTGCCCTTTAGCAACAGCAGTCACACCAAAGACCCAAGGCAGTTGCTAACAATGAGCATCACCCTGTGTACAACAGATACAAGGTACTATTGACATCTGATAAATCATGCTTGTTGAAAAAATAGCAGAACAGGGACCTGCAGGTCTACCCATGCGTCATAGGATTTGCAGCCTCATCTCAAGGCAATTTGGGGCACCAGCATCTTCACAGCATTGCTGCCCAGCCTCCCCTCTGCCCAGCAAACCATACCACCTTCTCCTGAACTCCCAGAGACTCCTCCTGCCACACACCTGCTGCTCCACATCTTTCCTTGCTCCTTCTGGCTCACCTCAAGGCACCACCGTAAACATGAGGCTGCCAAAACACACGGAGATTCTCAGTGACACAATGATGCCTTTCTTCTCCCACAAACCACCTTAAAAGCCATCGGCATTGTAGCACACCAGGAGGTTTCTGTAGGAGGGACTCGCTGGGGCCTGCAGGGGGGACCAGTGACTGAGCAGTCACAGGAGCAAAGGCACCACACACCTCAGTGGTGAGACACTGCATGGAATTCTACAGACTCCTATCTCTGCTTATGGCTGTGATACCGCTCAGTAAAACACTGAGCCCACTGGTACAACAGCTGTTCACAGCAGCCATAGACTGACCCACTGGCACCCAGAGCTGCCTCATTTTGACAGTGCTCCCATCATAGGGCTTTTCTCTCATTTTGCAGGGCTCTGATCTCCCATTTCCTTAGGCATTTGACTGGCCTATATTCAGAGGATGGTGGTTGCATTTGCATTTCTGAGCAGCAGGTGACCAAGAAAAAGCAGAGGTGGAAGCTGCTAGGTGTGTGCTTATCGCTTCTGCCAGCCAAGTCTCAAAGCTCAGGGCAAGTTTATGGAGCTGCCTGGATAACATAAACTGGGTATCCCAGCATAGGGATCCATGGCTATACTCCAGCTAATCCAGCATGGTTTTTTATGCTATGGCTCTTAACACATTATCCACTTCCCTAACGTGCAGTAGGGGAAAAAAACCCCTCCATGTATCTCACAGTGCAGGTAACTGTGACCCCCTGCTATGGGAATGAGGGTGCAGCACCCTGTGCTGCCTCAGCCACCAGAGAGCTTCATGCCCTGTGCATCACAGCCCTCATCTCAGCCAAACAACTCAGCTCATTTCAGCAAAACACAGGACAGAGTTGGGGGGACCCCTCCTCTGCATCCCAGCCATGATAAGCCTGCATCTTTTCCCACCTGATCAGGGCTCTATCTCCTGTTCACTGCTGTAATGCAGTTGCAGCCAAAATGGGATGCTTCAGTCAAACAAAAGATGACTATACACCTCCCTCATTTTGTTTAGCACTGTAACTCCTCATAAGAACAGTTACCCATGCTGAGATATGAGCTGTCATGAAGTGCAAGGTGCCCACAGGCAGTGAGGGCTGTCCAGATACATCAACCCTTGGCCACTTTAAACAGTGGCACAACTGGTGCTTCCCTACAGGGCAGCTTCAAAGCCCAGAGGTGAACACTGGGGCTGGAGAGGACTCAGCTTCCCTCACAAGCAGCTCAGACTCAACAGCCAAGGGTTTAGATCCAAATCTTTTACCCTTAACTCTCACTTCTTCGCTTGCCTGAACTCTCCCCACTCAGTTCTGCCCCATGCCATGCACTCTGCTGCACACAAGGCTGATGAGAGCTGCCTCTGCAGCAGAGTGATACAGTCTGTCTCATTTGTGCTTAAATGGATAAAGCGATGACAAGATCAGCTCTGCTATCAGATCAGAGGAAGGCAATCTCTCATGAAGGGTGTTCACTAAGAGAAGGATTTAGGAATACATCCTTAAAAAGTGAGAATGTGGGAGCTGAGCCTGCATCCAGGGGGACAGGTGTGGGTGGCACTGCTCAGGACATGACTGGGGGTGCTGACCCAGGCAGTGAACAAGCAAGTGCAGACAGAACCCACACACTGTCCCCTCACATGAAGCGTGGCTTTTTAATCAAGTTTAAAGATGCTTAAACTGCCACAAGAGACAGAGCTGAATAAATAACCAATTATAAAAACGGTTATCACTCCTCACAGACCAACAGAGCCATGGATTCTGAGCCCCAAGGGGACAATTAGAGCACTAGGACATGAATGCAAGCCACCACAGCTTCACCACTCACTCCTGAACAGAAACTTGTGTTTGACTACAGCCTACGCTAGAAAGCCATCAAGACAAAGAGAACCCACAGTGGTTTGTAACATTTTACAGTGATGCTATACTGACCCAAGCATACTACTACTTACTTCTACAGGAAAGTTAAAATTTGAATAATTCAGTAGTCTTTGCTTTCCAGCTAGTATTAGATCTGTAATATCAAGTGTGATGAGCAGCAGAAACCAAATTTGTCACATAAGTTGTAAGAAATGTCCATGGTTTCATTTACTCAGTCTCATAAACCTCCATCTCCCACAAGAACCCCTGCCCCCAAGAGTGAGCTGTGATGTACCATTTACAGAGGTGTCATATGGCTCAGCCTCTTCATAATATCCCTCTGGGGATTCGATCTTGGGGACCGGAGGTTGTTTTGTTTCAGGAATCTGCAGAATAAATACAGAAAAGAAGAATTAGTTAAGGTAAAAACAGACCCTGGAAAACAATGGAGCACTCTTTTTTCTTTGTTTTTAAGCACTCAAGTGCATCCCAGTAGATGAGACCTTTTAGATGTGTACACCAGGATGTGGTACAGTTAGCTCAAATATAAAGTTCTTTGAAATTACTGTATAATTCTGTCATAAATGTTACTTTCTTCCATACTGATGAAAGCCCTGAGAAGATCATCTTCTAGCAGCAATTGTAACCCACTGGCTTTACCATGAACTGGAACTTCTGCCTGCTGCGCTGACACCCCCTTGAGCTGCTCATCGTAACTGGGGATGATTCCCTGTGCTATGGATTATCTTATCAGGGAACCAGAAGGGAGAACAATTGGTACAATCTTGGCTTTAAGCTGAAAAAATAGCCTGAGCAGCTGCTGGTCATGTCTCCAAGTCTCTGACTGACAGCAAAACAACAGCTAAAAATCTCTGCCTTAGGAACTATATCAGGAGTCTTTAATTGTGCTCTGAACAAAAAATGAAGGAAATGGATAAACAACACTGATGGAAAATAAGCCTTTGAAAAGAGTCCATGTTCTGGAAAATCCCTGTGGTGCCTGCCAAACCCCTCCCTAAACACAAGCAAGGACTGGCAGGAAAAATAGTGCCTTGGTCCTCTAGAAATACCAACATATGAGGGAAAAAAAAAAAGTGAAGTTAAGAAACCAACTTTTTACTTTTCAGGTATTTCACATAGCTGTTGAACAGGAGAGCAGTCTAAGGCAAGATCAGTCTGTTTGCAGCATGCCAAAATCATCCAATGCAGGTTCAAAGCTGCCCATCCTGCCCTGGGCATTTACAACAACAGCTACTGGTGCCCAGAAGCAGAAAGGAAGCTTTGAAGGAAAAGGTTTTCTGGCCAGCAGCAGCTTGGGAAGGGAAGCTGCTGAGCCTGTGGGAGCAAGGAACCCTGACCACACCAAAGTCACATGACTCTCTGCTCCCACATGGGCAAGCTGCCCGTGGCTCTGCCAACCTCCCAAACTTCTCCAGTGTTTTGGATTAAACACTCCTTCTTACATGGGTCTGCCAGATGTTGTGAGCAGACTCTGAGCTTGTATTCTGGAGCCACGTATGACACTGCTGGAAAACACTTGCCCTCCAAACACTTAAAGGTTTAGGAACTTGTCCTAATATGTTAAATTAAAGAAACAAAAACAAAACCCGTCACTCCAAAGCTTTACTTAATCTCTTCCCTGGACAGGGAATGTATCTGTAATTGCCATCTGTGGTGGCCTCCTGCGTGTACCAGCTGACATTGCGCTATGACCATAAACAAATTATCCACACAAAGAAACTCGGTGGGTTTATTTGACACCATCCCACAAGTGTCAGGGAAGGGACTGCTCTGTTTTGTCTCCTACAGACAATGTAAGCCAACAGGGACTAGGTGGGACTGCACCTTAGCTACCTCAGAAGCTATTTTTTTCTGTTCTTTTTCCCTGAAAGCATGGAGTTGTTTTCTCACTAGCTTAAGTCAAAGAGAATATATTGTGTCATTCAACCACGCTGGTCCTTGCAAAACACGTGCCTGTGTTGCATTACGGCACAATGAGCAGGCAAATACAACCATCTTGGGCATCTGCATTCACCCCACATGACTTTCTCTGTGGATGGCTGCAGAAGCAGAGGAGCTGCCACGGTTGCTGCAGAGGAGGGGTCACCAATGTCTGAGCCACAGCCTGCAGAACTCATTGTTTAAAGGTTGCTTTGGGACAAATCCAAAGAAATTAGTGGGATCCAGCTGGGCCACCCCTGTTGCATTGGCCATTAACTGCTGGTGTTAGTGGATACCAGGAACAATCTGCTATGCAGAGCTTTATCATCAGATTTCTCCCGTGCCTCAAAAGGCAAGTGTACAGCAACACCATCTTAGCATCACCAAACCACAGAAAGCTCCATAGGGCTAAAATAGATCTACCTAAATGCCTCTGCTAACCTCCCAGTTTCAGTGTAAGGAGCTGTGCTCCTTCCTCCACTGCCCAAGGCTGCGGCTCCTGCCTGCACTGAGAGCTGCAAATGCAGACAGGGAAAATCCACGTTATTCCAACAGCAATTTCCACACATTAAAGCTCTCCCCAGCCCTGCTCCTTGAAGGACACTCAGACATACTTGCTGCCAACAGCTCACTGACACTCAGATGCTCACAGTGAGGAGGTACAAGAACTGCTGTACCCAAGGAAGGGTAGCTCTAGCAGCAAGAAGGTGGGAGAAGCAAGTTCCCAGCACAAGGCCGTGAGAAGAGAGATGCCTTAGATACCCTTTTCAGCTAAAATCCAAGACTAGTTTTTTCTAATTCCCTCATTTAACTTTCTGATTGCACAATCAGAAAGTTGGTCTGCACCAAGCACAAGTGAAATGCCTTGGGGACACCTGGCTGCTGCTTACCCAGTCATGCTTTCATCCTACAGGCTGCTGTCCTTCTGCCCACCACAAAACCCAAAATCAAACAGCGATTCCTGCTCTGGTCACTGCCCTCAGGCAACTCCAGCTCCAGTACTGTATTTCCAGCCAGCTGCGTGGGTAGAGCCCTCTGGGGCTGGAGCAGCTCCCAGCAGGCAACCACACTGCATCCGGGGGGTTGTCAGCTGCATCCCATCCTACCCCCTTGTTTTCCCAGCTCCTTCAGCTAACTCCAGCTGAGCCACACAGCCTGCTGGGCAAAAGTCCTGGGGCCTCACCCTGTCCTACTTCCTGGGAAAGGAGCAAATGCTCCTCTGTGTTGGTGGATGCACCACCCCAGCCTCTCCATGCTTCCCCCTCCTTCTCAAGCATACTCCCTGCCTTCCTTTCCTTTCACATCCTGAAATTCCAGCTACAGCAATTCCCACATTGCATCAACTACCGAACAGCAACATCCAGGGTCTCAAGGATGACCTGCATCTCTCTAGAACAGCCAGGCTGGCTTGCTGGTACAGAGGCAACATCCCACGGAAAGGTGATGGTGTTTAACTGATTTATAGCTGCCCTACAGAAAAATCTACAGTGCCAGAAACCTCTCCTCGCAGACTTGTGGGCTGTCTAATCAGCATAACACCAGCACCCAATTCACAGACAGCACCAGGTGCTCCAGCTGTAAGCAAACCTGTGGTAATGGCTCTGCCAGCAAGGGAGAGCCTGGTACTGCCCAGGGACCACCCCGCCATGCTGCAGCTGAAGGATTTCTGGCTTTTATAAGTTCATATCAGCACTCCAAGCACAGCTGCTTCACAGCTCAGGGGAGATTTCCAAACCAACAGCCAAGAACCATCATCACCTTTGTTTCACTGGAAACCTCAGTTCTCCTTGCCTGAGCCTGGATTGCCATGCAGTGGGTGTGGGTCTCCCCAGCAGGGAACACAGCCCAGTTTTCACAGAGCTCCTGCACACTCACAGGGAGCCAAAGGCTCCCACAGCTGTCTGTTCCATCTGTGCACAAGCTTTGGGAACCACAGGGGTTTCTGGATGCCCAACCACCCCAGGACACCAGCCAGCTGCAGTACTTGCACCAGCCACACACTGAACTGCAGTTTTTGTAAAGATGTACAGCTGGAAACGCCTAGTTCAATATTTTATTATTATTTTTTAAATAAAATTCAGCAGGACTCTTTGCCTTACTAACAAACATGGGCAGAGGTCTTTCCATTCAGCCACACTGCATGGTGTATGGCATCAAGGGATTCAGATCCCCAGGAAAGCAAAGGATGTACACAACTTACCTTTGGAGGGGGGAGGTCTGGCAGGCTCTTCTGAGGAGGTGACAAATGCAGTCCTGAGTCTCCATTGGTCAAGGAGTTTCTCCGATCCAGCACTGCAAGCCAGAAACACGATTATACAGATGACATGTGGCATCTCTCAGCAGAACACTTGCTACCCTGAGCTGAGCTGGAGCAGAGAGGTGCTATTTCAGGAGGAAGCAGAGTGACAATTACAGGCAGGGCCATAGGGCCACCATGTCATTTCAGGCCACAGACAGGGATGTGGCACTAGGAGACCCAGCAAAAGAGCTGACCTCTGGTTTTAGGGCATGTTTTTCCTTCTGGAAGGAAAACTGTGAAGGCCAGACCCACTGCTGAGACTTTGAAGGATCCTGAGAAGCAGCATAGGCAGACACTACACAGTATCTGGAAATTCACGGCACTTTAGTCCTTCCTTGCTTTGATCCTTGTGGCTGCGATCAGACAGGTCTGTAATTGCTCCTCTGCTGCCTTTCCCAAAAACTGGGTCTAACACCACCCTGTTCCCAGGGCAAACTGCAAAGGTGGCTGGCCTAGCTGAGTGCACAGTGGCTTATCAAAGCCAGCCATGAACAGTAATCATTGCTGAAGGAATAGTTGCTCTTGCAGCAGCCCAGACCAAACATGTGAAAGGGCATAAGGCAGCAGAACTGCTCCAGGCGATCTGTGTCTGCCTCTGGAAGGTCAGATTTTCCAAGCAGCTGAATGCAGAGTGATTCAGTAGCTGGAGAGTACACTGAAGGCTCAGAAAACTTCTGTTCGGTCCCTCTTATCCCACCATGGAACTCAAACAAGTGCCCAAATCCCACGACCTTCAAGATAGTGGAACAAGTAGAGCAAGGCACAAATGGCTGAAAAATGAAGGACTTTGAAGGCATTATCTTTGGCAGAGGAAAATGTTCCATTCGACAGCGTCTGTCCTCAAATACCTTGGAGAAACAAGGCTAAGGTATCCATCTATTGCAAGAACAGGAAATTAAGTAAGGGAATTAAGTCCAAAATCTGTAGTAGGCTGATGCTACAGTTCCCCAGTCACGTGCTGATGCTCCAGCCACGTTCCTTGAGCACACACAGAAACTATCAAGGCATCACACAGGGCCCAGCAATGGTCAGCACTGTGCTCAGAAGATACAAGAAGGAACTTTGCTGCGTATTTCTGGGCTTTAAAAATAGAAGTTGGAAACCACATTACTCTGTTCACGTCTAGGGCTCAGAAGCCACAATGACAGCTCTGCCCTGCCAGGCTGCAGCCTGCAGCTCCTGGCCTGATGGCACAAAAGTCCAGAACACATCTCTTGTGACAGGTTTCTCCCTGTGATGCTGGTTCCCTGGTCATCAGCAATGGCTAACTCAGGTAAGTCACGAGGACACACAAGTCCACGGATGAACAGACACCATCTCCAAGCATCTGTTTGCACCCCAGAAGCAGGGGTGCTGGATGTCTTGTAACATTCAGAGTAAAGTAGGTGAGCCTATAGCAACAACTGATCATGGGGACCTCCTCCTACCAAAATACCCCATGACTATACTGCCAGAGTCAGACCTATGTGCTGCTACTGGATGTTGTTGGCCTTTTCTGTAAAGGACCACTCTCAAGGCTGACACCTTCCATCAACAGCAGCCAGTGAGGTCATTGCCACTTTGGGAAGCACCAAAAACAAAGGTAAGATTTCCTAAAGCCCCAGTGCTGCCAGAGCACACTTGAGCACAGCTACTGTGGTGAAGAAACTCTGCAGGGCTCGAGAGGTTCTGTTGGCCTTAGCCACCAAGGTGTGGTCTCCACATCCCATCACAGGCCTTTGGTGCACAGACTGGTAATAGATAAAAGGGGTAAAGGGAGCTGCATAATCATTGGGAGATCCATATCACACCCCTATCACCAGTGGGCACTGGGGGCCCCTTCATCTGCTAAACCTGAATGTGCAGGCACAGACCTCTCCATCCAGGCACAGAGGCAGGATCAGGGAGTACACCCAGCTGCAGCTGTGGCTAAGATCCCACACATGTGTCTTACTGAATTCAGCATTTCCAAATAACTCAGAAGTTTTACTTGGAATAGGGAGGTTGTTGAAAACAGAGAAAGAGAGAAGTGCCAGGTCCCAGAGGGAGTGACCAAGTGGGCAGGCTCATGGCTTTGAAAGGGAAAAGTCTGAAATAAAAGAACCTAAATGTACAAATAAAGTTTCTGAAATTTGCCCAGTATTTCAGCATGGTGGACCAGTGCAAGGCTTGCTTTATGCACCCAAATGAGAACTTGTATAAAGAGATGTTTCTGTTACTGCTCAGCTGCTGGGAGCTACTGGGAAGCTGTGTGATCCTGTTATAGAACATTACAGCAGCACCCAGAGGGCCCTGTCAGGAGGTCATACTGGGGCTGCACTTCTAATCCTGTCTTCAGGGGCATTAGAAGTTACCCAAATTCGGCTGCAGGTAGTTTAAAGAACAAAGAGCAAACAAACAAAAAATTGCACCACAAAGCAACAAAACCAAAACAAACAATGGTGAAAGTGGAGCAATCCCAACTATTACAGGACCAGCACATCAACAGCAAACTGCACTGATGTGTCCTCACTTCATCCCTTTTGATTGGAAACTCTGGGGTAGAGTCAGCTTCTGGCTAGGTGTGCATTAAGGAGATGTGTGTCACGAATAATCTCACTCCACACAATTATCAAGAACAGCTTTTACAATGAACTTCAAAGAGGAAGAACATTTTTAGACAATTTTGTTCTTTGCTGTATTACAAATTCAAAACCTGGGAAACCTAAATTGGAAATGAACATTTTATCTAGGTTTAATTATTTGGCTTGTACACTGCAGAACTCTTGCATCCCTGGAATATGAAGGTGCTCTGTCTGTGCAGATGGTGGAGGCGCAAGCTGGGCCCAGGAACTCGCCTCAGTGATGACACAGACCCTCTGGGCAAGAGCAGAGCAACACAGAAAAGAAGACACACACTTTTCAAGGTCTCAAAGAGGTGAAGTGACTTGTTTTGTGGCCAAAGAAAGCATGAAGGCTTCCTTAAATATTACAGGCACTGGAGCTTCAAGCCTTAGAAGGCAACATTTTTATCCCAAAATAACGACCTCCAAAGTGCTACTTCCAGGAATAACCTCGCAGTGTTGGCAAAGAGCACTATTTCCAAGGGAATGCTACGAAAATGGCAGTCCTTCCACACCATCAACTGCATCAGGCCTCAGAGCTGCCAGAGCACTGGCAAAGCAAGGCTCTAACTGTGTAGGCCTTCATCACCCTGTTAGACAGAATGCAAACATTAATCTTTAGCTCCCTACCTTTGTCTTGTTTCTCCTGGTCACCCTGCTGCTTATGGACCGTCACTTTGTTCATATAAATATATTCCTCATCACCACCTGCAACCAAAGGGAAAAGTGAACTCTTTACCCGCACGTTGCTTTCACACTGCTAAGTTTTTCCACAAAGACAGATGTAAAAAGTGTCTCTGCTGAGTATATTTGGGGAGAGAATTTTGGTTGAGGCAATGGGCAAGAAAAACCCCAAGCAATAATAAAAAGCAGAAAAATTAAGTGCTTTATAGCCAGGAAATTCCGTAAGTTAAAATTTCTACTTAAACATGAACTTGGCCAAACAGTACATCCTGTGTATCTTACAAAGTGGATTAAATAAACTTAAGATTTAATATGGAAAACAGAAAGGATCAGGAATCTTGGGAATCCTTTGCTTGTAAAGCTGGACACATAACTATAGTAATTTTACATAAACAATTAGAGGTCACTGCAAAAATAAACTCAGTTTCATTTTCTCCTAATTTTCATGTCTCCCCTTCCCACCAGCCTCCAGGAAAACGCTGCTTCAAGACCCTGTAGCAATTCCCATGACAGCCCACTGTCCCCCCATCCCTGGTTTTCCACGCCTGTACCACTGGACTTGGTGTAGACTCGCAGAAGGTCGGAGAGAAAGCTCTTCTTCACAACTGCATTGCTGCTCAAGTTCTCCTTGTCCAGTATCCTCAGAAAATCTTCAAGTTCTGTGAGCAGCTGCTCGAGAGCTACAACAGAAAGAGACAACTTTTGGCAAAACAGTTGGATTGTGTGTCAAAAGAGGACATACATTAATGCCATGTTTTCCAAGATTTTTTTGCAGTTTTCTACCCAGGAATACTTCATATTTAATTTTCCAGCTGGAATCCTAGCTCTATTTTTGAAAAGAAAGTGGGTCCCAAAACCAAAAAGCATCCAACTTTCCTCAGTCTGTTCATACATCAGTGAAATCCCATGTAAATACCTATTCTTCTTCCAAATGGAGTTTTTCCTCAAGTGGGGAAAACTCAGAGGGATTCTGAGCATTAGGGATGAGATTACATGAAAGCCACTTGCAAGACCTTGATATATGCATCTTGAGTCCTGGCAAGCATCATTCAGACCTCATTTGGCTTGGGCTCTACCAAAGGCCCTGCCTTTTGCTTCCTCTTGCTAAGCCTATGGAGTCCCTGGGCAACCTGGCCCGATGGAAGGTGGCCCTGCACATAGCACGGAGGTTGAAACCAGATGATCTCTAAGGTCCCAGCCAGCACAAATCAATCTATGATTTTATTATTCATTCTAGGACTATTTATGTCTGCATTGATTTGAAAATGTTTATTTGTGTCATGCAAAAAAGACACACACACACACACAATAAATAAATAGATAAAATAATTCCAAACCCCCTACATACATAAATCACAGCTCAGAAACTTCTCAAGCCATCTTGCTTTAGTAGTGGCCTCACAGATCAGTGTACCATATGGAAGACACAAGACTCAACAGCATCTCATAGAGCCTCTGGAAACCTTGCTGCACCAAGGGCATCCCTGCACTCCCAAAACAAGCAGCTCGGGCACAGCACTCCCCAGTGCCAGCAGCTGAAACAGGCTAATGGGTTTGTTTTCCTCCCGGGGAGGTGCTACACAGCTCTGCCACCAACAAATCACTTCTCTGACAGGGCTCACGCTGAAGCAACAGACGTTTAATTGCTTGCTTTTGTTCACACCAAGGTTTATCGTGCGTTAATTAGCAGCAGTGGCAGGAGTCCATTCCAGGGAGGAAATAACAGGGTATAATGTGGAGAGAGGAAGCCCGTGCAGGAATGACAGTGTGTGGGAAAAACATGCCAAACCCAGCCGGGACTGCTCCTCCCCTTTGGAGGCTCCCCTGCTCCATTGCTCCCTGATGCCAAGGAACTGTGGAGGAGATGGGCAGTGAAGCTTGGGTTGGACACCACCACACTGCCAGCCAGGCAGTGACTCCTTAGCGCACCACCAGGGAATGTGACTTATGGATAACTTAACTGGGACAATGCTCCATTCCCTTTACTTACAGCATTTCCATACTATATGATCCCATGGTAACCCTGTTCACACCAAGCAACTAGAAAAGTGTTAATATTTTGGTTTCGTAATACAAAACATCTGAGCATCTCTAGCTCAAAGAGCTACCACCTCCAAGGTCACAAAGAACATTTGTTTAAGGGCAGGAGAAAGTTATCACCTTCTTACTCCTCCATCTTTAGCCACCAGGCAACCCTTCCTTGGGTGAATACATCTTAGAAAATTGATAAATAAAGTGCAAATTGCACTGTAAACGTTTATGTTGCTAGGCAGTAATTGAAAAAGCTTGCTACTGCTCTCAAAGTATATTAATCTTCACTAGCTTAACTGTAAAGCAGTCTAATGACTCCAGATCAATCAATAACAGCTCCAGAAGAACCAACCAACTGGTAGTTATTCACACTTTTTTTATACTCTCTACACCACAATAATTCTCTTCTGGTCTAATTTAGGATCAGCAGGGAATGGAAAACACCTGCATCATGCAGTGTTAACTTGAATGGTTTTACTAGCTGCTGCTTTGCCCAGAGAAAACAAGAATCACTTCAAGAAACAGCAGCTTTTTCCATAAACTGTGAGGAAATGGGTAGTATTTGCTGACAACAATATTGGGCACCACTGATACTATTAAGCAATGAACTGTGAGCATTTGGTGCCAGACCTACTCATAACTGGCTTCTCTCAAGCTTCAGGGACCCTGTTTCTTCTCAGTCCACTAGGGTACATCACAGCCTTGCTATACTCCTTTGCTTCAGTGGCCCACTTCAGAAAATTTAAATTGAGGTCAGTTCCTGCTGGCCAGGCCAGCTGGACAGGAACATTTATGTGGCAGGGTGATACCAGAAGAAACAGCACGAAACACCTAACCTGAATTTGAAGCTTCTGAAACAGGTCAGCTCCCAACAGCTGTTCACAAGGATGTCATGACAGTGGGTTTGCAAGGAAGGGGGTATAATTCCCATTCCCTCCTCCACCCCAACGACAGCAGAAAATGACTTTATTCTTCTCCCAGGCATCCACAGCTAGCACACACAGAGGGCTGAGCTCTCATGAACAGCACAGCTCATACAGTAGGTTACATTTTCCAGCCCACCAAAGCTGAACTCAGGCTTGTAATAACTCAAAGCAGCTCATTTAGGATCTGATCCTGGGGCCACAGAGGTCAGTGGAAAGACTCCGTCAGACTTCAATGGATTCAGAATTCAGGGACTCAAGAGAGATTAATTTTGCTCTTCTCCAGCAAGAAGCAGTTTATAAACCATCTGCTCCTATGCAAGTATCTCACTGATCTCAGCTGGACATTCCCAAACCAAATCTGATACCTGCAAAAATAAACTGCCACTGACCATTCATTCTCTTATATCAGAGGAAGAACAAGCTAATACTTATCAGAGACTGATGAATGTGGTAAATAAGAAGAATTAATACAATGAGGGTCTGTAAGATCCTCTGTGCAAGCAAGTATCACAGCAGGTGACTGGACTAAAGCAACAGGTCAATAGAACTAAAAACAATCGAGAGCCCTTGTCTATTAAACCATCTCAGGATTTTGAATGCTGGAAGTCACTGATTGATCTCAGCTAAAGACTCATCTTGCTGTGGTGATGATGTACAGAGCGTGCTCATGGTAAAACCAGGTTAGTGGTTATCCAAAGCAGCCCAAAACAAACGGTTCTCCATTCAAGCTGCCCTGTTTTGCTCTCCTTACCCTGGCAGTTGAGAAATGAGAACACATAAAGAGGTAATCTCTGTTGCTAGTCTTGCTCTGCAGGGCAATAGTTACAGATGGGAGGAACATATTTGCAAAATCAAGTGACTGAGCAGCAGGATGAGAGATCAAAAGACAGAAGCCCAAGACACAAGGCAGTGCAATTCTCAGAGATGCTTTTGTGATACCTTTTTACACAGCTACATTGCTCTTCTCAACTCTCATAGCACTTCTTTGTTACTCAAATAATCTTTCTGGCACCATCTCAAACAAATACCTCCATAGTACTTGAAAAAATTAATCCTGTTTCATGGAAAACTTACTTCTAAGGTTAAGATTGTCAGAAGAATTAAAGAGGCTTGGCCAAGATTACAGTGAATACCTGTACTAAGTCCAGCACTCTCAAGCCCCAGGATATGACCTACTCCAATTCCTTACAAAGCATGGCCACAGATCTGGGGTACCATTAGAAATCACAGCACAGCTCTTGCCATATTCTTCTCCACAGCAACAGGCATCACCAACTGCATAAAACCCATAAGGATTTCACAACACATGATGGAGAGAGGTGTACAAGCACCACAGTCAATGGAAAACCTAATTGATTTGCATCTCCAGTGAGTGGATGATCACCACTGAAAGGACTGTATTTTAAAGTGTATAGAAATATCATCTTTACTGATGTAATAAGGATTTATAGGGGTGGGGGTTGCAATCAGAACTAGCAGCTCCTTCCTCTTGCAGGCACTTAACTGGATGATATGTTCTATCTCCTTTTACTCCAAGAAAATCCAATCTTTTTTACAGGAACTCCCGGGCTGCCTCTGACTACCACAGGCTCTCCTGGTTTGAAGGCTGCAACTTTGGTCACAGCAATAAGCAAAGAAATGCTTTAAACACGACTGATCTGTTTCAACAGTAACTCAGTGGCAGTGGGACAGCACTGAAAAGGGCTTCCTTTGGCAGTAGTCTGCCTTTCTTTGCAGACAGAAAACTCTCTTGCATTGCAGCAGTGTCTATCCTAGTTCATGAGAAGCTAGAGCCAAAAAATGAAGCAGCTTGCAAAGCCCTCATTGAGGAAGCACATTCCTTGCAAAAGAGCTGCCAATTTTGCCTGACACCAAGGTCACTGAAAGGTAAATGACCATTAAACTAGATTATAAAAGCCATTCCTACCAATAACCACTGATCTCTGTCATTGTGCTACAATAACAACCTATGTCTACATCTAATTACTTCATGTCTTTGCCTTATGAGGAAATGGAAAGACAGGCTCAGAATGAACTTATATTCAAGTGTTTTACTAACCACTGGACAGGATTATGTTAGGCCGTTTAATCTAAATTCAATTACCTACTTTATCAAGGTAGAGGGGCCCAGCCACCGGACAAAGAACTGTAATAAGATACATAGTAAGAGACAAGCTCTTTCCTCTGCTGAGATGAGAGGTGAAAGATAAGGAGAATCATTTGCTAACAGGAAACTAAACCATATTGAGATTAAGCAATGTGTTCAAGGATACAGGTATATTCTTCAGTAGATCAGGAATACAACCTAACTTTCCTATATCCCAGCCTGCAGATCTTTCTCCCAGCGCCACTCTCCTTGGATCCCAAAGTGCTGAGAGATATCCCACACTCCTGACCAAAGCAGGGCCCTGGGTTTGGTACTTTTGGTTTCACCTTTCCGTCCTAGAAGGGGCTGGACTAAACTGCTGGCAAACAGCTCGATTCAGGCACCAGGTAAATACTGGCAGCCTGTGGCGTGCCAAGATTTTTGCTTCAAAAACTAAAACTGGTGGTGATTCATGAAAGTCTCAGTCCACAGGAGCAGAGGGGCTCCCGAGGGGTATCTGGAGGTACCTGCTCATGCCCAGCCTCCCCAGACTACCTCCACCATGCAGTCCCTCCCACGGCAGCCTTCCAGCCCCCATTTCCTGCTGACCAGCCCCGGCTGGCAGCACTGGGATTCCCCGGGGGCTGCTTTGGCAGAAAGCAGTTCCTTTCTAGCCCTGGTTTCTTTTTTCCCTTCACTGCATAAAATGAATAGGGCAGCTGAGGAGCGTGCAGAGAGGACAGGCAGGGACAGAGGCAGCATTCAGGGTGCTGAATAGCAAGTGCTGTCAGAAGAGCAGGAGGACCCAGTCCAGGCCTCCTTGGCTAATCTGGAGTCTTACAGTAACAGTTGGTCTTTGCAAGAGGGAAAAGTCGCCCACGGTTACAGTTAGAGAAGGCCATTCTCCCCAGCTGTGAGGAAAGGCAGATGTGTGGATGGTGACAGCTGTAACAGCTGGATGACCCCTACACTGGGCCACCTTCCAGAACAGCAAAGCAGATCCTTCCTCAAACAACACAACCCTCCTCATCCTGCTGTTTTCAGGGTCTTACAGAGAAAGGAGCACTGAAGAAAAGGGTACAGCAATGCTTTGGCCCTTCTGCAGTGGTTACAGCTCCTTTGCCCTGCTCTGGATGTCACAGGCTTTGGTGCACATAGCCAGTGGAATGCAAGGAAGCACAGGTGGCAAACTTCATCCAAATAAAGCAATGAGAAGAAGCAGCATTTCTGTTGAACCCCAGAAATCTGCTCCATTGAAAAGCATCCCCATCACACTGAAACCGCACTAGCATTCACCCAGGGTGATGAGCAGAACAAAGCACATGAGTGTAGACTATGGTTTACCACCCTGGTTTTGATAATCAGAAACAATGCTTTACTTCCCACACTTGTGCCTGCAATGACTGGACAGCCTTCCGTCTTCTAGTTTTTCGTGGGAAGAGAATAAAAGGTCCAGTCCACTTTAGTTCAGTTGAAACTCCTCTGGTTTTTTCTCCCTACTGAAACATAATTATGAATATATAAATATTTGTAGAAAAGAGAACTCTCCCCACAGCAAAATGACAAGTGCTGTGTTTATTGAAGGAATACCCACAAAAACCCCTTCCAAGTTTCTGGTAAACAATGAACTTTCTCATTGGGGAATCACTGCTAGATGAAACAAAATAAAAGGCAAAATTCAGAACCCCAAGACAAGCTAAAATCCCTCAAAATGAAAAAAACTGTAAAACTGGAGAACTCCTATCAGAGTTTTCCTAATAAGCCAGGCAAGTGTCAGACAGTTAAAACCACTGTCACAAAGCTGTCTGATTTTCAGACACAATGAGTGCTCACAAGGAAAGAAGAGAATAAAGAAACCCACTCAGACTGCTTCTATTGATGTACCTAAAATCCAGTACCGCCTGGATTCACACTCACGTCGGGAGCATTAGGCTCGTCTTTGTTGCAAAGGATGATTCATGGAAAGAGAGAGGCAAACAATGTGTTTCGTTGGTCGTGGGCTGTGAACTGCGCAGATGAACCCAAGGAGCTCTGCGTGGGCTGCTCTGGAAGTTTGAACAAGACTTGTATTGAGAAGTGGCAGCTCTAACCCAGGAACTCTGAACTTTAACAAAACGGCAGCAGAAAATGCACACAAAGCTTTTTTCAGTTAGCTGAGCAAACAACAAACTCCTCTTCCCTCTGCTGGAAGGTGGGAAGGGAAACAGCATCCAAGAAAAATTAACAAATAAAAAGAAGAGAGAAGAGAAGGAAAACATGAAAATTACTATGCCATAAGGAGTTTTTACTGAGCACTCTTGTAGTTTAGTGACATATAACTTTATTATGTCATAGAAAGGTTTGGATTGGAAGGCACCTTAAAGATCATCTAGTATGCAATGGAGAGTTCACATGAAACTTCAATAGAGTGATGTCTTTCAAAGGGTCTCAGCCTTTCCAGGACAGAGCAACTGGTGAGTCACTCGAGGTCTCACACTGCCAAACAATTTTTTGGATGACATCTGAGAGAGGCTGCCACCTCTTCCCATTAGAGCATGACATATTAGCGGGCTGCCCACCAAGCTCAGAAGATCCCCAAAGCTTTACTAGGCTACAAACAGCAGGTCTGTGCTCGTGTGCCTAGTGATGGATGTAGCATCAGCAAATGGGAACATATCAGAGTGCCATGGAAAACTGTGCTGGGACCTGGGGTGGATCAGACTGTCACCCTGAGAAATGCAACATCCTCAGCGTGTGGGGGACCAGGTCACATACCACTTGTGTAACACGCTAACTCCTGCTGGGACAGAACTGAGCTAGGAAAACATCAGGGAAGCAACTAAAGCAACACCAGTGCAGTAGTCGACAGGGTAAATAATGATCAATCCTAATAAAGATATCCATCAACTAAAAAACTTTGGACCAAGTCAGGCAGGGGAATATACTGAAAACAACACTCCTTCTAAGCTAAATATCCACAAAAGCAGGGGCCTCCCAACAATTTGTACAAAGCAGAAATCATGTTTGCAGCCAAGCTCCGGAGTTGAATCCTACAGCGGTGTGACAGAGAGAGACATGATTTCCTCTGAAGCTTCCACCACTGATTCCCTTCTGTCCCCACAGTCTTTTCTGCTGTTTTTTCCCCCTAACTCCTTCAGTTTTGAGCTAAGATTGGTGGCTGGTTGGTTGGGGTTTTTTCCACCTTGTGCATGTTGCTCTCCTCTCCATCACTCTGTGCAGTTGACTTCACAGGGGGAATGGTGACCACCTGACCTGCAACTTAAAATACATCCACTGTTTGCTGTCTAAGGTAATCAACTGCCCCAATGTCTGCCGAGCCCACAGCCATACGACATCTCTTTCCCATGCAAAAAAAAAAGGAAGCCTGGGATACCACATTCCCAAAACAGAGACTGAGAAAGTGCAAAGTCCTAATGAGATTAACTATCCCTATGATGGTGAATAACAGCCCTTGAACGACACCCCACAGTTTGTACCATTTCAACACAAATAAGGGAGGTTAACTGTCAAAAATATTTTGAGATGGATTTCTCTCTCGCAGGCAAGACACAAATTAAAGGAAGCTGGCAGCTACACATAGGGTTGTGTTGTTTTATCTGAGAGGACAAGCACACACATACACATGCACACACCCTCCTAAGGCCTCATATCAAAGCATTTTCCCACCATTCTCTGTTGATTTAATGGCATCATTTCTCCAATGAACAATAGGAACAGAACAGAAGGGGAAAGCAATTATGTTTGAGAAAGCAAAAGCAAGAGCTCTGGGGTCAGAAAGACAGACTCACAGCCCTGGAGACCCCAGTCTTTTCCTTGCAGTTTCCTCTGCAGCAAGAGCTCTTTGAGCCATGCTGCCCACAATAGCCAGGGCTGGGCCTCTGCCTACAGCTGAAAAGCAGAATGACCACACAAGACTATTGCATGAGTGCAGGGGAAGAACAGGTTTTAAAAGTATCTTGAGTCTATGAGGGTATACTGGCAGTGTCTATAGCAGTATCCTCACTGAATGCTAGATTTCTTTCTTAATAATCTTGCTCAATCCCTTGTCCAAACATTGCATGCAGTCCTTATCCATCCTCTTCAAGGTAATCTGGAAGCCTAAACACCAGGAGGGAGTGTCATCCAGCTAAGGTGCTGAGCAGTGTTCATGCAGCAATGTGCAAACCAGACATTTTTTTTCCCCTGGAAACTCAGTCTGCAATCATAATCAGAGAGAAATTTGCTAAAAAATCCACAAATAATCCCCCTCCTCAATTTCCACAATCCACAGACATCACGAAGGACCAAATCTCACACTCCTTCCTAACAAGATTCAAAGTAAACCAGCCTTTACTAAATTTCAGTTTAGAGTTAAGAAGTGTGGAAAGGTAAGGTTTAGGAATATTACAAAGAGGTCAGATTACAAACTCTCTCCTGCCATGAGTCACCAGTGCTCAGTGAGAACCTCCCAATGGGGCTCCAACATCTGCCACCGAAGGAGGCCACAGCTCCCATCCACCTCCCATATGCAAGGGAAAGGCACAGCTGCCAGATGACCTGCAGACAGTTCCTATTTAAGAAATGCCACCTTTATTCCTCTCCCACACCTCCAACATGACCCTTCACTGAAGTCAGGGTGGCAGAACAGCCTCCCAGGAGAAGCCAGCTTCCTTGTTTGCTATGGATTACTAAGACACCTGAGCACCACATGAGCCATTTCAAGACACCTGTGCCCCATGGGGAAACACCAGTCTTGTCCCAATGCTGCAGTGATGCTCAGGGAAAGACAGGCTCTGCCCTGCTTCACACCCCAAACTTTGCTTTCATCACTCAAGAAGTTTTCAAATGGGGTTCAAGTTTTTGCTATCATTTGTCGTCTGTGTTATTAATTTACGTTGCCAAGAAACTCCAAAATATATTTTCTTAGTAGAGGCTCTCTGTCCAATACTCATAAAAATAAGTATTGGTGACCTTGAGAAAAACAAGTGTCATTCATGGGGAGGAGCCTCAGAAGAGAAACTCTCCCAAGCCATCCAATTTATGCAGTGGCTGCACACATATTACTTTTCCACAGGTTTCATTCACCATGTGAAAGAAATATGTCCTATTAAAACACAGGTGACAAAATTTGGAGGAAAAATGGTGACAGTTCTCTTAAGTCAGGGCTGTACTGGGATAAATGACAAGAATATGCAAACGAAGGAGGAACCAGTGAAGACAGAGGGTCAGGATGCCGGTGCATTGGAGACTACTGGAGCTGCACAGCACTAGTGGCAGGAGGAGATTCAAAGGGAGCTCCCATTTGTCTCCCTACAGATCCAGGCCCCACATGGTGTGATAATCATAGTCATGGAGCACAGATCAGAGAAGCCATGGACAATTACCCACTGAGACAAACAACTTCTGCAGTGACCAACCTAATGGGCGGCTCCTGGTTTGACCCATGGTGAGAGACCTGTCCCACTTCATGGGAGAACCTCTTACAAGGTAATGGAGAGGCAAGAACTCAAAATGCTGCCAAGACTGAGAAATAAACCTTGATTTACCATTAGGGTCACAGGATATGCCTCCGTCTTCACCCTGAGCTTGAGCTCATCTCCAAGCAGCAGCAAGTCAGAGTCACAGAGGTAAAGAGGAGGCTCAGGACAAGACAATCACATGGCACCTCTGCTGCCCTCTCAAGCAGGGCCCGGCAGGAGCCCCAGCAGGAGCCCTGGGGGGCTGAGGCAGTGGAAAAACAGGACAAAGACCAGCGTTGCTTTTTTTCCATGTGAATTGGAAAACTTCTCCCTTTCTATCCTGACTGTGAGGCATGGGAAATGAAAGACAGCTCTCAAACCAGCAAAACAACCATTTACCAGATAAAAAAAGATTTTCTTACTTTGTCTGTCTTGCACTTTGTTTACATGAATAAGAGCCAGTTATCCAGACTGGGAATAATACACTGAATTAAACCTTTAAAACCCATTACATAAATATGCCAAAGGTATCACTAATCCTTACACAGATTTAAAAGTTAGATCATTATTTTCATTTACCATTTCAGCAGAAAATGTGCAACAAGAAACTGCTGATGAACGAGTTCAAGCCTTTCCAGCTTCCTTGGAGCTTTTCTAAACATACTTTTGACTTGTTCGTCTCCCTCTTAGAAGACTTTGGAAGCAACCTTGCAGTTTGGCTATAACTTGCCCAGCCTGGCATTTCTCTTTTCTCACCATGACATGCTAATAAACACTTATGTCATCCTTGTACCCGAGGATCTCTTCCCGCCCCTCTCCCTCATGGAGCAGTGGTTTGGGAGCAGCAGCTCATGCCTGGCTCCCTGCGGTTAGGGCAGGCCACACCATCCTCACCCAAAACCGCATTGTTGTGTTTTCCATTCAGAAGAGCAACATAACATAGTCTGGCATTGGCACTAATGAATTAGCAACTTTTAATGAAAGTAATAACTTGAGGGAACTCTCTTATTTACTTACTGCTAAGTGCAGCCTGGCAAGTCCACCACTCTGCCTCCAAAGGTGGAAGCAATTCCATCAAGGACACGATTAGTATCTTGTGTACGGGAACTGCCCTCAAGATAGTTTTTTAGTCCTCAAATGCACAAAGAGATGCATATCACCACTGCCAGCCAGCTGGTTAGGAACAGCCAGCCCATCAGCCTTCCCAGGGCACAGAAAACTGCTAGCCATTCAACTTGATGGCCCAGAGAAAAAGAGGAGGCAGAGATGTTGCTTTGCCTACCTGTTCAGGGAGCCGTTCATCTTGGGCATTGCTTAAGAGGCATCGGAGGCTGCCACTGCAAACCTCTACTCGACCTTTGGACTCCCCTTCCACCAATTCTCAACTTAAGCCCCAGCCTCAAAGGCAAAACCAAGGAGCACAAAGCCACGGAGCCTTTCAGTCTGCTTGGGTTAGGAAAAAAAAACGAGGATTGCTTCTGCTGTGGTTTATTGCCATTTCATTTGTTTGTTATCTGCTTGCCCAGCCTTTCTAAGAAGCAGACAGGCAGGTGAAGGAAAGACAAATGACTAGGAAAACACTCCCCAGTTTTAGGACTAGGCATATTTTGTTGCAGAAGTCACTGAAAACAATAAAAAATGTGTGTGTTTTTGAGATAAAGTAACAATAATATTGATTTCCCTCATTTGTTTCAGGAAAAGAAAACAGACAAAAAAAAAAAAAAGGAGGGTGGGGCAGGAGGAGGCTAAATTCCCCAAAGATGGGGCAGTTGCCTTCTCACCCTCCTTTCTGAGGTGGGCAGGTTGAGTTAGATTCCTCCCCTAACAAGGGAGTTGAATTCATCTACTTTGAAGGCTGCTTCATCCACTCATGTTGCTACAGAGGGAAAGAAGTACAAGCTCTCCCACCCAGAGAGTCCTACCTGAAACAGCAACTGGAATGTAACTGCCACGTGTCTCTTTCTGTTCCACTGAAAAGCTTCTACATATTGTAGTGCCTAATCCATCACTTGATTTTGGTTATCAAGAAAACCAAACATAATCTTTTGTTTGCCCCCAAAACAAGGTTTCCTTCAGGCAGTCACCCCAGAACAGTGACTTCCCTCACACTGACACTAATAGGAGTTTGCTGCCTCCTCACACTTGCCTGGTTGAAAAATTAACCAAGGGGAAAAAGCACTTGGCCTGGCAGCCAGATGGAAAGTGCAGGGACCAGAAATTAGCTCCATCTCAGCCCTACAGCAGGGACAGCTGTTACAGCTGCCTGTGTAAGCTGCTGAGCAGGTCACACACTGCACAAAATGCAGAGCAAAAACCATGGGCACAAGAGCTGCCAAGATCTCAAAGCTTGTTCAAGCCATCAAACGCCTTCATGGCATTCAAAAAATCTACAATCTAAATTTCCTCTCCATTTTGAATAACATCATGTTTGAGATTTCCCTGTGGGACATTGCCAACTTATGCTTCTACAAATTCCTCCTCCTGAGAGGCAAGCACAATGCAGGAGACTATTTCAGAGATCTATATAAGAAATTGGACCTATAAGAACCTCTCAGCAACCAAAGAATACATTGCACTTTCCCTACCCACAGTTATCCATCCTAATCCAGAGTTCTTTGGAGGCAATGCTCCGGCATGTTTTACCCACATCCTCTACATGCCTGCCTCAGGGTATCACCTTGAAGGGCATTTGAGGCTGAGTGTTGGATGGTATAAAGCAGCAGAAGATCCCTGATGAAAGCCAAGACACCTCAGTGAGGACCAACGAGCTCAGCCCCAGTGAGGTGCAGGCAAATGCAGTGGGGGATAAAAGCAGAGTGGCAGATCAGTCAAGAAAATACACATGTCAGCTTATGCCCCTCAATGCTGCAGCATCTCCGCCTTGCCCTGAGCCAGCCAGTGTCCTCACACAAGGCAGCACTGTGCAGAGACCACGCTCAGGTGCTAGAAACAGGATCTTGGGATAGCACAGTGCTCACAAACTCTGCCCCTCTGCTATAAGATCTCCATTAAACTGCACATTCAGCTTTTGCAATGCTTGATAAATTTGTCTTACAAACCTGGGAAAGGCTACTAAGACAGTTAAAACTTTAGAAATATTTCAGAATTGCCCTTTCTTCAATATCTGCCCTTCATCAGAGGCAGTCCTTTAGGTCAAAGCACGTGATTTCAGCCATGGGGCAGATAACCTAAGCTTCAGCAAAGATACCCACCCAGCACTCCCTGATGCTCAGACTCTGCTTTCACCAAGACATGTTTTTCCCCTTAACAAACCTCGCTGCATCCAGACCTCTGCTTCCCACCTCAGCCACTTTTCAAATTTTCTGCCCTATTTGAGGTGCCTGCAGGAACTTGCTCTCCTGGCTGACACAAGGCATGCTACATTTTCTCGCGTGAGTCAGCAGGCAGCAACAGGAGAGCTGTTCTTTGTACTTGAAAAAGAATTAAGTGATTTTGAAGCAGGGAAATGTTTTGGACTAGTTAACTGACCGACAGTGCGAGCGCTTCAGAAGAGGCTGCATTATGAGAAGCAAACTTCAAAAGGAGAAGTGACAAGGCCTGAGTGTTTGTGGTGCCTGAGGAAGTAATTAGAATTTAAAAGGGACATAGATTGGACAAGTACACTGGGCTAAGAAAGATGAACTGCTGCCAAAAAACTTTCTTTAGCTTTCCCAGCTCTCTCTAGCCTGTATTAGAAATGCAGTTTCATGAATATCTGTGTCGCAAAACATTTTTACAGAAAACTCTTGCAGTTGTTGAAAACATGAGAAAGATGCCACCATTAAAAATGAGATGCCTCCTGCTCCTGTTTCTCTTTTCAGCTTATTAATAGGTGTCTTGCTTTCATCATTCCCAAAGAGGAGAGGGTTTCTGCAAACCCCTCAGAGATAAGACATTTCTTAGAGGATAAGTTTTGTATATAGGACAGCTTATCTTCCTTTCATCACAAGGTTTGGTTTTTTTTTTTGAAGCAAAGGCTTCAAAGGCTTCCAGGGTTGGTGAGCCCTGATGTTTGCTGTGCTGGTGAGTAACCTGCCAGGTCAGGAGCACTGCTCCAGCACGAGAGGTGTGATGTTAGAGATCAAACTGCATGCAAAACTCAGGAATTTCCAGGCACCAAGGATTACTGCTAAACTTCTACTACTTTTAGATCTGTGCTATGGAGGCTTTGAACTGGTGATGCAAACAAATGTGAGGCTGCAACAGCAAAACTGCAGCTGAAAAAAAGAAGGAATGTCTGTTCTGGTTTTCCTCAACAAGCTGAAGTGGCTTACAACAAACTCAACATCTAACCTCTTCCATCAGGAGGTCTTAACACTTTTACGAAAGCAAAGGCCAAAGCTAGAGGTCTGCAATAGAATCCAAGGGTGGAAGAAGTGCAGCTTTGGAGTAAAGCCAAAGTTGGTGATCCACCAAGGCCATTTCTTCCCAACATCTGTTCTCTACCTGAAGGCATTAATGCCCATTTCTTGAACCTTTCCCCTACAGCAGAGACTCAACAGTTCATATTCAGACAGTGACAGAGACAACTAAAATGAGTCAACAGCAAACAGGGCTCATGTTGTCTCCCCAGGTGCAGGTGAGATATGGTGAGTCAGGCTGGAGGAATGAGCTCTGGCAGCAGCACCTGGCACAGGCAGTCCCTCCCTCCCACCCTGCTCCAGCTTGGTGGGTCACTGCAGTTAAGGCTCTCAAGTTGCTTATCTGTCAAGTGTGCAAGAAAAAAGTTTGCTGGAAGTTTGGCAAGCTTAAACAGGCTTCCAGTAACTCCCTGAGGAAGCTCACAGGATGTCATAACACAAAGTATTTACTGAAAATTGTCTCGGCATTTAAATGTTCCTTATGGATTTAGTTCAAGCTGTGTTGGATCCCATCTGCTTCAAGCTTATGGATCCAGCCATAAACTCAAAGGAATGAAAGTTTTCACCCTATGCCACTTATGCCCACAGATCTCATGAGAGCTCTCTTTCACAAGCTTCTGACTCAGTTTTGAGGGAAACAGAACAATTTGTACAAATGCAGCTACTCCTTAATGAGGATGCATCACAATAAGGTATACAAAGGGTGCCACGTTTCAGGACATAGGGGCAGACTGGCAAAAGCATCTTGCTATGAAGTAAAGATACCACTTCACAGTTTGATCCAGGAGGTATCAGTGGTACCATCAGCCTGACCCACAGGCAAACAGCTATCTGGGTGTTTGGGCCATGAATCAAAGGCAATTGGACATTCTGCTCCTCATGCTCACCTCTGTAGTCAGAGCCTGGAAATGGATGCTTCTTGAAGGTGCCAGCTCAGTGGGCTGAGCAGGTCTACCTGGACTTTTGGATTGGCACTGGAAGTTCGAAGGTTGTGTTTAGAATAAATTGGTTTACATATAAAAGGAACATTCCTTTGAGAGCACAGAAATGCTTGGAGGACACATAAGTAGCACTGTATTGCTGTGCAACCACCACAGAAATCTTCTGGAGCTGCATCTTCATCTCATATAGGTCTATGCAACCTCACTGAAACCTATCAAAACATTTTAATTTAAGAATAGAGAATGATGCTCTTTCATCAGGAAACTCCAGGTTTATGCAGGCACAAAAAGTGCAGAAGTTTCCCAATTCACATTAGATCCAGATGTCCAGCTCTGGGGATTCCAAAACACCAGAGAAAAACCAAGATGCAAGTGAAACAAATGCAAGCTGTATTTTACTGAAATGGGAAACCACAAACCACTCCATGTTCAATGGGGAGCCCAAACTTTGGGGGGTTTGTTTGTTTGTTTTGAAGAATTAAAAAAAAAGGACAAAATCCACCACATTTCAAGAGACAATAACCCCACATGGCTAGTGAAACTCTCCTCTAGGATAGGAGGGGCTGAGGACAAAAACCAAGCTCAGATTGTGCAGCATCACCGGCAACTCTTCCGCCTACTTACACCAGTTCCTCTGGAGCTGCTCTCTCCTCTTTTCTCTCATTTAAGCCATTACCCTACATATACATATACTGCTACTGTTCCTTGGGGTAGGAGCCCTTGCAATACAAAGGCAGTGACCCCTGAAGCTCAGAGGCCTGGGATTCTGGGTTTCCCAGTCAGTGCCATCACCACAAACGTTGTTTATGCTCAGAAATACCAGCCAGAACCTGAGGAACTTGCATGAAAAATATTCCTATGCAGCTGCTCATAGAAAAAAAATTAAAAAACCCAGCAACCTCCTCATGGGTCAGGATGTAGAAAAACCTTCTACTTGCTGTAAGTGTGAGAGGATACCAGGATCAGACTTTTTCATGCCAGTAGAGGTCCCTTGGGCTAGATTCATTGCTCCAGTGTCTCCATCCCAGAGGGGTGCTACAGAGCCCTTACAGTTCCTGTTAACTGCACTAGCAGACTAAGTTTATAGCCCTTCTGCATTAGCCCAAAGCAGCTGGGAATTGCCAATAAAATTGGCCTATGAACTCCAGCTGCATTAGTGGTAATCTCTTACTCTCACAGTGACAGGAGAAGCATAGAATTTTTTTTAATTAATCTCCTGTAAAAGTCATGTTCTTTGCTCCAGTAGAGGGGTCAGCACTGCATGCCAGCCTGCATCCTGGTGCAGCATCCGGCATGGAAACCTGCTTAGATGCACAGTCAGTACCCTCAGCCTGGAAGTACAGCTGGGAAACCCCAAAACAGCCTCTTCCTGCATGTCACAGCCCATCTCAGAAATTACAGCCTGCTGCAAAGAAGTGCTTCCATGGTGTCCTTTTTCTTACTACATAGGAAAAACCCCAGTGATGTCCTAACCCACCTGCATTCCTTCCCTTCTCCTGCTGCTGATTGTGGTTCTAGCATGCACATCCAAGCAGGGTGAGACACAGTAGCTTCTGCAAGAGGCTTGTACTGTGCTGGTATTTGCCTTAGGAAACACCCGCTGTCACCTTCTAAAGGTCCTGGGGACCAAGATGTCTGCTCCAACCTTCCCTTCATGCAACCCAGTTCAGTATGAGCTGCTCCTGGTCCGACTGCTAACAGTCAGACCAGGATCTGGCCTTGAAAAAACAAATAACACCCCAACCAAGAGTCACAAGGCAACCTTGAACTTCTGTTTGAAAATATTTAGGCAGGATTTCTTGCTGAGCTGACACATCTGGTTTCCAGAAGGACTTCAGATAGGAGCTGTGCTGGACTAAAACTTTTCAGGGTGCCCACAAAAAGAGGGAAACAAGGAGCCTAGGAGAGTTCAGCAACAGGAGGACTTGGAGCTGGAGCTGAAGAGCCCCAAGGGAGCCAATCCCATGGCTATCCCTGTTCAGAGGGGACTTGGACATAACTTGAAGCAAAGTCCTCCAGTCCCTTCATGGATCAAGTAGAGTAGGAGGTGATGTGAAGACTGTGTTTAATTCATCTATTTCCCGTAATCCTTCACTAATAAGCCCATTTTTAGCAACTTGGAAGGGCAGACATGTACAAAGCACTGGTGCAACTGGCCTATTGATGGCCTGGTTCAACTAGCATGTGGTTAACTCCATCCCTTCACAGTGCATCCTTGCCCTCACAACTCTTAAGCAAGTCTGACTGGATCTGATCCATGTTCAGGCTGAGGGAGGAATGTCTCAGCACCAAAGCAGGCAGGAGCATGCCTGTGTAGTCAGTTTAAAACCTCCCAAAGCATCCCAACCAGCCAGCAGAGGAGAGGAGCTCCTGAGATGTACAGAGTACTCATTACTAAAATATTTCATCTTCTAATACAGGCAGGAAGCACAACCCAAATTTCCAATAGGACAAAAATAATCTTTTCTTTCTCTTCCTACACCAGGTGTGGCTTAGTAGCAACAACCAGGTGAAAAAAATGGTTTGTACCTGCACCAACACAGCCCTCCCTGTGCACTTCCCACTCAAACAGGCATCCCCTCTGCAAAAAGGGGACAGGTGGGTAGGCAGGATGCTTTTTGTTTCTTGCTTATCTAATAAAAAATAGATCATAAATTACAGCTGGTTTCCAGGTCCTCACTATTGTCAAGCAGCAGTAACTAAGGCGAGAAGGCAAACTCAGCACATACCCAGGGGACCTGGAAACACCCAGCTATTCCCAAAATAGGAGCAGCTTGGCAAGTCACAGCTGGAAAGTGGCTTCACCCCTGCTCCCAGCACTCAGCTCTCCCAGGCAGTGCTGCAAACAGTGGGTCAGGAGGTGCATTCCTCTGACAAAAATACTATGAGAAAAAATGACCAAGTGACAGCACAAGCAGAGTCCCCTGCAGAAGCCACTGGAGCTGCGCTGACCCCCTTCATCTCCGGGATGGTACTGGGGCTGAGGGACCCCTGGGAACAGGACTGATTCTCATGACATCCCTGCAGAACACCTGGCATTGCCTTCAGCCCTTACAGGATGCTGCAGCCCTGAGAAATTGTGCTGGGATCCTGGTTTCATCAGGAAGAATGGAGATGCGTAGCAGTGTTCATTGTAAGAAAGAAAAACAAAATCACAAAACCATCCCAAAAAAACCAATCCACAAAGGCCTGAAATCAGCACAAACTCCAACAGCAATCAACTCATTGCCATAGGAACAGGTTTAGTGTTCAAGGGAGCCAGACAAATGGGTCCTGTAGCCCTGTGTCCTTCTGGTAACCTTGGGAAAATCATCGGCTTTTAATTATAAATCTGGGGAAACATCGGATATTAGTGTTTGTACTGCCACGTTACATCTTGGCTCTGGTTAAGGGTTCCCTTGGCTCCCAAGGTGCTGGAAGACAAACATGTATTTTCTTTTCATTTCAAGATAGCTGAAAGCCACAGACTGAGCAATGATGAGAACTGTATGCGATTAGGAATAAATGAATAAAACATTCTTAAACAAACAAACATAAATCCCCTGGCCTCAAACCCCCAACCAGAAACCTGGGGAGCCAGAGAGATGCCACAGTGGTGGAAACCACTGGGCCAGCAAGCCTGATCAATACCTGGTGCTCCACAGCAGAGCAGATTCACAGGCAGCTGCAGCAGCACACCTGTGAAACAGCCAACACGACACAGGGCTTGGGGCTCCATTTTGGGGTCTTGCCATAGGAAGTTCATGGCACACAACCCTGACCAGATGGGATAGTGAGTCTGTACTGAGATACTGCCAGTGTGCCCTATACATGGTCTTCTCCCACTCAGGGCTGCACTGCCTTGCTGAGGCTCAAGCTTTCCAGGTGTTGCCTGCAAGACCCTTCTGCCCCACAACAGCTGCTATACAACCTCCCAAGCCCAAGGAGCCCATGTCACAGTTGCTTTCTCCTTCTTGCAAGGGTGCAGATTGATTTTGCCCAGCCACAAGGCACAGTGCAGACTTACTCCTTTGACTTCTGGCAGATTTGGGTTACATCCAGTTAGCAGGCCCTTTACACAGCCAAGGTTAACAGCAGGGATTCTTTGGCCTGAGCAGCAAGTCCCACAGGTCACACTCCCAGCACGTGAAGGAGCCCTTTCCTTTATTCACTTACCATTTCCTGCCCATTTGCTTCAGCAGTAAACTTCCTGTTCTCATAGTGTGTGTGGGATATATGGAGAGGAAAGGAGTGATCCCATTCCAATGTACTTCTCCTCCTCCACTCTCTCTACTTCCCCATCACACAGTATCAGGATCACAAGCTGTTTCACCCTGCTCCTTCCAGAAATGGGGAAGCTTTGCAAGCACAGTCCTTCTGCTGAAAATCAGCTTTTTGGGGAAAGCAGGGACAGAACAGAACTAAGAGCACCCACAAGCAAGGCTGGACATGCAGTTTGCACAAGAAATCAATGCAACAGTGCAGGGGGAAACTGCCTCCTCTGGGTAAATGGCATCCCCAGGCAACATTGTTCATTAAGAGGAGATCAGTTGCCAGGGCAGATGGAAGAAGGAGAGACACAGCAAAATAACCCAAACCTCCCTCTTCTGCTTTTGTTATTCCAGGAGAAAAGGGAATTGAAAGAAATGTGAGGAGGCTGCAAAACTATCAGTTAACCCTGAAGGGACAGGACCAGGCTGGGCTCTCAGCACAAGCTACTTCACTCCAAAGTGGCCTCAGGAGCAGCCCTGGTGCTCCCTCTTGCTTACCACCCCTTGTGAGAATGGAATCAAAGTTACACTGCTGCAGGGCCAAGGCAAGAAGCAGCCAAAATGGCCAGAGCTGCACAGGCATCCTCCCCAGCACCTTGGGTGCTGTTGGGTGAGCACAACCAGCCCGCTCCTCTTAGCTGAGAGCATCACAAATTTTCAAAGCGCTTCCCCTGTGTGAGCCTTTTTCCACCCTTCTGTCCCTTCCTTGAGCTCATGTGTGACGATTTGTAAGGAAAAAGCAAGGAAATTAGCCCAGCAGTTTGATGCCTCATCAATGGTGATCCGTGTCAGCATCCAAGCCTGAGGACAGGAACCCACTGTGGGGGGAACCCACCACCTCTGGCCAAGATCTCCCAAGTACCGGTCCCTCCTCCCAGCCCCTGCAGAGCTCCAGCGTTTCTATTTTATAAATACACATGCAGCGCCAGATGACTCAGTCCACTGCTTCCCTCAGGATTTACAGCCGGGATACGGGCAGTGGTTCAGGGGAAGGTGGAGGGAGTGGTTTCACACCATGTGAAAACAATGTCATTTGTTTTGTTGGGCACACTCAGACCCTCCAGAAGGAACACTCCTGCTGGAGAAACACAGATCTGGCGGCATCCTCCATGAGTGGCAGTGCAAGGCTCCTTGCAAGGTGCATCCTGCAAAAAGCTACAGGAGACACATGGGATCCTGCCTGACCAAGCCATCCAGCAACTTTCCAGCAACACAGCTGTGGGTGTCAAAGACACTGACTCAATATACTGTAATTTAAAACAAAACTAATCTCTTCAGTTAAAGAAAAGAATCAGTTACCCCAAAGATTTACTCCCTTTCCCTCTCCTGAAAAATCAGAGATTACCAAGCCTTTGGCTAAGGACTGCTTTGCTGGAGGGATGGAAACCTTGACAGTGGTCACACCTAAGGAGTAACACATGTTCCTTTCCATTAGAAGTCCTTCCTGCCCAGATGAACTCCAGTATGTGTAGGAGACCCAGTATGCCAGATCTTCTGGTAAGGAACATCCCAGAGACACTTCCAGGCTTCTAAAAGTAGAGGGCAGCTAAGGAAGCTCAACATGGCAAACATCACACTTGGCTGGGCTGGAGGGCAAACTGGTCAGCAGCTCTGCCCACATCAACCACAGCTGGGCAGGGGTGGGAGCTCACCTTTTGTTCATAGCACAGGAATGGAAAACAGCAGTTTGGAATGGCCTGGGAAGTGACTGACCTGCCAAGAGAGACTTCACACTGAACCAACCAAATAAATAAAAGAGAGCGTTTTTCCTCCAGCCAAGCAGAACTGCTAATGAAACCACTTTTCTGTATCACACATTTAGCCGTGCTTCGAGGAAATTAGGGAGGCATTAAATCTATTAGCACAGAAAAGCCTCATCTTCCAGCCCTGACAGCACACTGTCAACTCTCAAGATATTAATCCATAGAATAGCTTTAGAGGCACAAATTCAGAGATACCTGAAGTGTTTCAAAAGCAGATCCAGTGCAATGGGATGGGTGTTCATCCATGCAGCTGTATCACATGTTACGGGAACACAGGCCCTGCTCCAGGAAGCCAAAAATGCCTTGACTGACACAGATTGTTCCACTACGGAGAAGCATCATAGGATGGCTTGGGTACTCTTATGTTTAAAAGTTCCTTCTCTCTTACTAAGGATGTACCTAACATGAGCATGTGTTAGGACGGAATAAAATATGCTCCCTGGACTAATTTATGCTCCATCACAGATTTCTCAACAATCACAGATATCCCTTCACAGGGATTGAGCAGACAACCAAGAGGTTTCAGTGCTCCCATGTGTGAGGTCAGCAAGCACCTCTGGAGACTGTCTAATCCAAGCCCCTGCTTGCAGCAGGGTCAGCTGCAGCACATCACTCAGAACAAACTACTCCAGTTTCCAATGGCCCTCACAGAGAAAATGGAATTTTCCTGTATTCCAGTTTGTGCCCATGTCCTCTTGCTCTTCTACAAAGTGCCACCGATAAAAGCCTGTCTACCTTCTTTACTCCCCCACACTGGACATTTACACACATGGTAGAGATCCCCCTGAACTGATCATTCTCGAGGCTGAACAATCCCAACTCTACCAGCCTCCCCTCCTGTAAGAGATGCTCCAATGCCTTCATCATCTTTAGGGCCCTTTCCTGACCCAGCTCCAGTGTGTTCACTTCTTTCTTGTACTAGGTAGACCAGCACTGGAACCACCATTCCTCATGTCT
Organism: Pithys albifrons albifrons; assembly: GCF_047495875.1. Taxonomy (NCBI): domain Eukaryota; kingdom Metazoa; phylum Chordata; class Aves; order Passeriformes; family Thamnophilidae; genus Pithys; species Pithys albifrons. Next base: position 8,963,040 of record NC_092466.1, on the reverse strand, counting down.
CTTACCAGGGATAAATAAAGGGGAGGAAACACCTCCCTGAGCATCCTGGCAACCCTCTGCCTAATGCAACTCCAGAGGCTGTTGGCCTGTTGCCAGAAGGGCACACTCCTGGCTCCATCTGCCTTAGTATCTGCCAGGTCCACCAGATGGTTTTTTGCAAACATGCTCTCCAGCTGGTTGGCCCCAGCCCGTGCATGCACCTGGGGTTATCCCTCCCCAGGGGCAGGACTTTGACCTTCTTTCTTGAACTTCAGGAGATCCTTGTTGGCTCATTCCTTCAGGCTAGCGAGGTGCCTCCTAAGAGCAGCACAACTACCTAGTGTACCAACCACTCCTCCTAGCCTGATGTTATCTGCAAAACTGCAAGCAATGTAGTCTGTCCCTTCAGCCAGGTCATGAATGAAGGTGAACAGTACTGGTCCCAGTATCAACCCCTGGGGCACTTCACTAGTGACCAGCCTCCAGCTGGATTTTATGTCTCCAGTCACAATTCACTGCATATGTTAAAACTGGCAGTTCAACCGGTTTTTGCATTACCATCCACTTCTCAACCTTGTGTATCACCAGTTTGCCTAAGTGGATGTTATGGGAGAGTGTCAAAATAAAGTCAATAAACACCCACAGCTCTCCCTTCATCTACCAAGCTGGTTACCAGAGTTTTACACACATCAAGACTGCAAGGAGAGGGTGTAATAAATAAAGCCAAACATAAGTAGCAAAGTGTGTTTGGGGTTATTTAGAGTGAGTAACATTGCATATCTGTGGGTTGTTTGTGTTTCGGGATGAAAACACAGAGATAAGAATACCCATATATCATCAAGCAGACAGAGTCTGGTTCCCTCACCTGTATTTCTAGATGCTACCTTAAACCCAACAACAGATGCAATAGAGAGATACTGTGCGGGCTCCTTTAAACAGCATTCACCTGCATTCAGTTTACAGCAGTGGCACTGTGTCAAGTTGCATCATCCCATTTTGGCAGCATCTGAATGCCTCCCACTAATGCATCACACCTTCTCTCTTGCCCTTTCTTTTCATGGGGTTAGAAGAACATCTTGTTCAGAACTTTTGTATAGTGTATACAAAAATCATATAAATAGGTTGATGCTCCTTTGTTAAAGTCTTGGACTCTTGGCCTCTTGCCTGAACTTTATCCCAATAAAACAATTCTCTCTGCGTTAAAGAAATCCTGATTTGAGCTTCACCAATGGACAGGGTTGCTGCAAGTACCCTGACCTATTCCAACCAGAGGAAGTCAGTCAACCTGAAGAACTCTTACTATACTGACAGCACACACAAATCTTTATCCCACTGTAAAAGCCACACATGAGCAACTCCTGGCCACAAATAAGAGCAGTCTTGGACAGATAGGATGCGTATGTAAGACTCACAAAATCCTAAATACAGCTCATACAACCTTCAACCACTTCCCTCAGGCAAGGGCCCTCTCCACACACCCTGGAGGCAGGAGTTTAGGTTAAGTACAAACCAATATCTTTTTCTTCTTCAGCACAAAAATTTAGCCAGTTCTTTACTTACTTACAAGCTCACCCATCCACAGCCCACCCCCTTGAACCATAACATCCCAGCCTGGGCACACATTTGAGCTGGACAAGACTGTGGCCATGGCTGAGTATCACCACTGCTTCCCAAGTCAGAAAACATCCACTCTTCCATCCAGAGATGGGCTGTAACATGCAAACATATTTCTCTTCAATTTACAGCTACCAAAATACATGCTTTACAGCAGCCAAACAGAATACTTCATATAAACTTTTCTGCATGTTGTCAGTGGAAAAGAGAGCTGAAAAAAGTAAATCAGAAAAGTTTACTCAGGGAGATACTTGGAGAAATTGCATTTGCTAGCACAAAGGCATTTTGACAGAGATCTTCTGTCTGCCTTTCCTGGTTTAACCCAGTCTTCTAGATACAGAGTCTAATTTACTTGAAGTCAATGTGAGACTTTCATAAATACATTTGGTACTCAGATTGAAGTAAACATAAATTATGTATACAATCAGTCAAAAAATCTAATTTAAGAACTATTTTTTAAGCTTGAATATTGTATTCAAACATAATATTATCCTGATGGCCTTGGAGGGCTTGGACAGCTCCAGCCAACAGGTAGAGCCTCAGAAGTTCTGTGGAAACTGGGCCACCAAATTCTCCCAAATGAGTTTATTTGTTGGCAAAGACAGCACAATTCCCTTCTCATTTATTTTTACTTTGAAAAAGACACTCAACAGCTTTCCAGCATTAAGACATTTTCACCCTTAAGTCCAAAAAGGGCTTAGAGCTACTTATGCCCAGTTACTGTACATTTCCACAACAGTGTGGAGCCTTGGCAGGCTTCTCAACCAGCTGGTGAGCCTCAAATCCACTAGAATGTGAGGAATAAAATATTTCTCCTCCCAAATTTCTGGGCAGCTGTTTCTCAGGAAAGAAACTGGCCAACTTTCAATGCATTGCATAGCTGCTGGGCAGGAAATAGACACGATCACTTTAACATTGCTCACAAAGACAAAGGTGTCTTGACCTCTCTAGCATCATTTTAAGAGTGGTTATTCCATATTACAGAGACTATTTCTTCAGTTAAGATGAACAGGCTTTCTAGAAATGCAAAAGAAATATCTAAGGGTAAGTCTGTTTGCTCTCTTCATGTCATAGTCCCCTCCATATCCTTTCAATGAGTTCACTTTGGGAAACATCAAAGTTATTTCAAGGACCCATAAACCATCCAAACAAGGAACCTATAGAGCTAATGAGATTCCTGTACTCCTCTTTTCTTTTTCCCTGCCTTTGGCTACATAGCTTCACCCCTTTCTTGCATATGCAGTGGTATCCACCCTGAGCTGATGATGACACCCATCAGCTCTCATTGAAGGGAAGATACATGCAGCAACAAAAGGGCTTGGGTTTTTCTGTTTTGTTTTGTATGGGTTTTCTCCCTGTTAAGTTGGTCTGGTGAATCAGCTCAGAGGGTGGTCTGACTGTCAGAGCAGGCACAGAGCAACCAGACAGAAGTGCTTGACTAGGGCCAGAGCCAAGGGCAGGGACTGCAGCTCCCCTTTCCAGTGGCTGTGAGGTGTTTAGCAACTCAGGTCTTCTCCGGTGATGACCCACTTAGGAAACTCACTCACTTCACTCACTCCTTTCAGGCCCTCACTGGCCTGAAAACTGTCAAAGGTCAGACTATCCCTTCCATTTTTATTTCATTACTCTCCCCACCTCTGGCATCTCTTAATTTGAAGCCACCCACACACTCAGTTCATGTGACAGCCCCATCCACTAATATTTAACAGCTGACATTTTTCTCTAATTTGTTGATTCAGAGGCATGTTTTTATACACAGCAATTCTCCAGAATATCAAATCTATTTCATGTGGGAAACACACTCACATGAAGCCCATTGCTTCCCACCAGAAGATCCCTTCTAGTTAATATGTGCCTGATACTTATCACTCAAATGCACATTCAGTAAGTCACAGTGCCCTGTCCTGATCACTCTCTCAATGTCCAAGGTACCCAGAACATGAACTTCTTACTACGCCCTCCCCATTATTCTCACTTACAAACCAGAAAGAAATCCATCAAAACCCAACCAACCAAGCAACCATAAAAATCCCACAAACTCACCATATTCTGTAACTCCCCAAAACCCACATCCTGGCTCTCAAACGAGCAGCAAGATGCTTGGCTGGATTCTCAGGGCCAGGAAAGTGACCAACAACCAGTGGTCAAAGACAGACTGCTCCTGCTGAACCCATGCTAGAGAGTGCTCCTGCCAAGGAGCATGTTCTGGTGTTCCCTGCACAGCTGCCAGGCTAATGATGGCTTATTTTCAGGGACAAGCTCCAAGGCTGCTGCTGCTTCCAAGGCCTGTCATAACAGAACACCAAGCACAGGACCCTCGTGGGTGCCTTGGCTGCACGCTCTCCTCCAGGACAACTCATGCAGCTGCAGGGGCTCCTCTTCTCTCTGCATCCTTTCCCCACCTCATGTCTCATGGGATCACAGTCATGCCACAGGAAGGCCAGAAAGGTCTTTGAGCATTTTTGCAACATTATCAGTGGGCAACACTTCTGGAGTTCCCATCCCCTGTGCACAGGGGACACCCTTCTCTCCTGGTGCCAGTCACAGACCCTTCCAGTCCACAGGTGGGGGTTTGGACCCCTACCTGGGCAGGGCCTTTCCAAGGCTGCCAGGCCACTGTGCCCCTCCCCCGGAGGGGCAAGACTGGCAACCTGTAGTGTAAAAGGTTCAGATAGATGGAAAAAAAGGGAATAAATTTCACCCTGAATAACCAGTGTGAGGTTGATGTGCATCCCAGGCTCTTACTGTGTGCCATCTCCTACAGATCATCTAGATTCAGACCTCAAATGAGATTCAGCTTAGTGGAAACCTTATTTACTTCTGCTGGGTTTGAATCAGGTCCCTTCTAAGTAAAAAACCCCAACAGATAATGAACACGCAGCATACATGGAGCTTCCATTCCTAATAGCAGGTCTCTCTGAGACAAAACAATTTTCCATCCATGCATTAAGCCAGTCCAATACTGACATCAGCTCATTTCCATTGATCCTGGTTACATAATAGTGACTTAATTCTCCATAGAATTGAATTTTCCATATGTTTGGATCTTTTGCAGTTGCTCCATGACTTCCTTGTTCCCTGCTGAATTTATAATTTATTATCTCTTTGTCCTATACTTAAAATTGTGTTCTTTGCTGCAAGCAGAAATTTCTATAGACTTGTTCTGGTTTTCTGATACATTTATCACATCAATTTCCTTCCATCTAAGAGACCTCCATGACAATATCACAGCATGGACACCCCTATAGCTTTCAGGATTGCCACCAGTTCTGGAGTGAAGTTACATTTTGTCACAACATACATTAAGAGTAGCTAATATGGAACCCAAGTTGTTAGGTACCTTTACTGTTATTTGTAATTCATAAACATCAATTTTATGAGATCTGGAAGTTGTCCAAAAACCCCAGCTGAGTGCAAAGGTTAAAGTTTTATGGCTGGAGATGAAAATTTTCACTGCATGTGTCCCACCCAATAGAGAGGACTCTGTCAAGAAGTAAAACTACAATGACCTGTCAGAGGCTTCACTTGAACAACACTAAGTAACACCTTGGTTCAGTCCTTTTGGCCATTTCCTGGAGGGCTGGAGCTCACATTTCCAATCTCTTTGAGAACATACACATTTTCAGTGCTACTCACAAAAAAATATTTTTCCTTTAATATTCATGTGATGCCACTGGGTAAAGCCATTAATTTCCACACAACTCCTTTCTAGTAAAGGCAGTTCTATGCACTGAAGACAGGAGTAAACTGGAGCATGGGAACATCAAAAGCACCAGGAGAAACCAGGAGTACACTGGTACTGCCATGCTATGTGCTGCATGAGTTTTATTTGAGTTAGCCAGAACTGCACAACATCTCCATTGACACAAGAAGATATAATCCCCTTTGCATCCCTGCAATATTTCTTCTTTTCCTTTCCAGATTCATTGAACTTATTTTCCATTTTCTTGCTACCTCTAATCCAAGAAACCTTACAAACCTCTCCCTGAGTCAGTGGAACTGTTCACATACTTGAAGTTAGCAGAAGTACTTCAACACTTCTGTAGATTTAGGCTTGAGAGATCAATTACAATATTGATCCAACTTGAGAATACTAGTCAGAGAGCAGGCTAAATTCACCTAACTCTTTTCTTCCCATCCTCCTTTCCATCTTATTTATATTCACACCCACCTCCCAAATTGCCCTGGCAATAAGGAGTTGAGACACAGGAGGGCACAGCTTGCACAGCTGGAGTGGTGTGAAGGAGGACACCACCTGGGAGGACACCAAGGAAAAGACTCAGCTCTGTGGACATAAATAGAAATAGGGTGGTGTCAGCTGGATATATGGGGAGAAAAATTCTCCATGACAATTTGTTGTGGCAGGTCTGTCCTCTGAGGTCAAGACCTGACAGGATAAATTCCCAAGTGAGACAGTCTGAGTTCAGTGTTGGCCCTGATCTGAGCAGATGGCTGAGGTGGAGATTTTTCCAAGTCCCTTTAGAATCAAATAATAAAGCCTCATTAAAAACACAGTCAAAAATATCCTATTAAAGAAACTGAAATTTAGGGTAAAGACAATCTAATAAAAGGATCCTTGGGGTGAAGAAGTCTTTTCTGTGGCAGGAGAGCCACTGCCCACGGTAAGACTGCTACAAAAAGTAAAATTAAAGCAATCATCTGCTCCTCAAGCCTCCATAGAGAGAAACTACTTCTGCCTCTGCATGTCATAGAAAATGGTGTCAGTTCCTGGAAATGCATCATCAAAACAAATCATGATAATGGTATGTACAAAAGGAAGTTGGAAGAGGAAGAGAAGGCTTTGATGACATCTGGGAGCTCTCAGCCCTCTGTGCTGTAGGATCAACAGCAGGTGCCACCTTCCTCCCACACACCCCAAGATGAAAGCACCCATGACTCTGTTCCTTTCCTTTGAGGAAGGGATGTAATCCATGAGCCCTGCTCCATACCTGCAAGGGGTCAGCCAGTCCCTCACCTGCACACCCAGCCAGAGGCCAGCGGGGCTGCCCTGGCCTCGTCCCCAGTGTCAGCACTGAGCAGGGACCCCTCCCAGCCACCACATGGGTGGTCCCTCCACTGGCCTGCAGGCCAGCTCAGTGTCCCAGGGGCACCTCGCTGCCCTCGATCACACTCTTGCCATTTCCTGTTTCATCACCAAGCTTTGTTTCATCACCAAGCACAACACATGCACAACCCTGACAAAGCTCAGGGTGATGTTACAGGGGGACAGCCACTGCCTGCTGAGTGCAGGTTGCTTGTGACACTGAGAGCCAGGATGGTTTTGGTTTGGTGACAGCATGCAATGTGGGCAGCTGCATCCTAAATGCATCCCCTGGTACAGACACACTGTCTCCAGTTCTCAAATCACAGCACCGGCTGTTCTTTGGCATCAGTGAAAATGGCTTTTTGCTTGCCATGCCAAGAAAGTAAATCATCTGACTCTTCCATTATATACATCCAGCACTAATACTTGCCCTTATACATCGTATCCATATGAGTAATGACATTTCCCAGACCATGGAATAATACTTGAAAGAACTGAGGCAAGTCACTTCATCAGGAATATTTTGCATTTAGATAGAGAGAACACCAGAATATGCACATTTTCCAGACAATGGGATAATCTAGATCACCTAAAGGATCTTTGCCTCTCTAATTCTACCACCTCCATACCTGCATACCTTGGGACACCCAATCAGACTATTATTTTGTAGCAAATTCCATGCCTGGGGCTACAACATAGACCAGGAAAGCCCCTGGACTGAAAGCCCCTGCTGCCAGGCATCACTGAAGGAGCTTCCTCTGCATCCCAACTGAGCCCACTTGACAGTGCTTTGCTACCCAACAGACTGGTTCCTCTCCCCAGCTCACTGCTCCTATTGCTGCCCAGACTGTCAGCAAGCCAAACCAGCAGAATAACCTGGTGAAAAGCCAGTAGAAGTCTGCTGGTAAGAAGGAGAACTAATGCAGAGATGGTGCAAGCAAGGAGGGAGGATTGTGAGGCTGAGGACTGGGCCATCCTTCTCAGCAGAAATAAACTGTTAATAGTAGGATACATCACAAAGCAATGTGCCAAAGAAACTCCCATCACCTCCTACATGCAGTCACCAAAAAGAACAAGGCCCTCTTCAGGTAGAAACCCATTCGTTCTTAGCCTACAGGGCACAGACAGTAGCACAGAACAAAGCGCAGGTCCAGTGGCTGGATGTAGAATAAAAGCTGCAGAAATAATGAACATCAGTGACACTTCCCTTCACACTGGGAATTGCCAACAGCTCTGTGTGTCAAGCCAGATGCATTTCACCACATTCCCAGGGTGCTGGCCACGCCAGCACAGCTCACGCCACACGTGTGTGCTGCAGGCGCAGAGACCCAGCCGCGGCCCAGCTGTGTTTATTCCGTCAGCTGCAGTGCCACAAAACACAGCTGCATTGATCAGGCCGGTCACCTGGCTCCAGATTGAAGCAGCTCAGTAGCAAGATGCTGGCCCAGCCCTGCTCCGTGCAACTGGAGCCAACCCAGTGACCAAGCAGGGTCCGGTCGCATCTGCCTTCTCATCCAGAGAGCCGTGAAAGGTGACAAAGGGGATGATGCATTGAGGCAGGGTGAAGAGGGAGCAGCATAGATGGATTACAGAGCCTGACTCGGGGCCAGGAGATCCCAATTTTCATCCTGGCCCCACCTCTGGTTTGATCTGTGCTGCAGGAAGCCTTTCCCCTTCCTGCTTTGTCCACGTTGCTCATTATTCGTATCTTGATAGGAATGATCTTCCCCCACCCCTAGTCCTTTCTGACTTCAGGAAAATTCTTGGCAACCAACACCAGAAGAGTTTTTTTTCTCTTTTCAGAGAAGCCTCCACACTTCATTTCAGATGTTTACGGTTTTCATTTTCACATAATACACACAATGACTGACGTGTCAAAGTCATCATAGCCTAAATCTTCACATTTTATTTCTAAACTCACTATAAAGAATTGTTCCCTGCTACTGACTGAGTCATCTCCTCTAGATCAAAGCTTCTGCTCAAACTGAAACAAAACAGTTTGGTATTTGACTCTTTCATCTAGAAGCCAGTTCTGTCTGTGCTAAGCAGCAACTCCCTTTACATACTCAAAATTGAACATTTTCCTTCCGTCTGTATGATGGCAGAACAGGCCTGCACATTTGGGAATAAGTGAAAAAAAAAAGCCAGTGTATAAATGAAGAAAGACAATTGTACAATCAAGGGTTGAAAGAAAATTTGAAATTCCAGCTCAGAATCTGGTATGAGCAAACATTCTCAGGAGCACCATTTCATCAGCAGCTGGAAAGGTTTCAGCCTAAAGGGTCAGAGAAGGAGAAGATGTCATGGACAGATGGGGCCTTGCTGTGGTGCAGGCTCCACTGCCAGCTCCACACACCAGGGACCCTCAGCCCTTGCTGGGGTGTCCACAGAAGACTTGACTGCATGTCTCCAGTGCAGTAGAGCCTCATCTTTCACAGTCCAAATCACTACGTCTGGAGCAAGGGTCAACCATGTGAGTGCTGTGAGCACCCGGAACTGTGAGCACATCTGCTTGTCTAAGAAGTTCCTCCTCTATCACAAATCAGATTTTGTTGTATTAAGTTCAAAGGCACCTTTATCAATTACACCAGAAAAATGGTTAAGTAATTTCTTAAATAATATATCAATAAAAATGGGTAAAACTTGCAGCAAACCCTAATGCAAATCTTAGATCCAGTCTGATCCTTGTGGTCAGCCCATTGACTATGCTGGAATGACACCAGGAATAAATTTGGCCCTTCCTACCTCATCTAAATGTGGGCCAACAGACATTCATGTTTATCAGGAAAAACAAGAACATATGCTGAAAATAGAGCATTTCCAACAAAAACCTCAATCAGGCCTGGGAACAAAAGCAAACTGCAAAGATTTCATAGCTATCAGGAGTGTCAGTGTGAAGTTGTCTGACCAGAGTGAAATGTTAGAATATCTTAAAGCACTGGAGTATCATCGAGACCTACACATTTCTGAACGGTGACACCGAGCAGCCAAATGATGTAAGAAGGTGAAACCTGGAAGTGGCACACAACAGTCCACAGCTCCTACCCTAGTTTTGAGGCAACACTAGTCCCAAAGAGACAGTCAACAGCCTATATTAACTGCAAGGATAGGCCATTTTATTACCTGTATTAATAGGATACTCTACATACGATCTTCAAACCCTCACACACAAGTAACACTCTCTGTGCTGAACACCCAGCTATGCTCCGGTCAGTCCCCATGGCTTTGGCATTCCTGTGGGAGCTATAACTGACCACCACAAAAGACTGACCAGAGCTGAAATGGTATCAGCATTGAAATGAAAAAAAAAAAAAACCAAACAAAAAACCAGCACATAAGCTTAGGGGATGTCATTTTTTAAGCCAAAGAATTGAAGGAAGCCAGTCCAAAGAAATGAATGTTAAATCCCGTGCTGTTTAATACAGAATTTCAGACAGAGTCAATCTTTGTCTCTGGGTGCTACCTCTGCAACTCAGGCCATGCTCTGGCTTGGCTGGACTCACCGGTGGTGCCAATGTCTGACTGCTGGGTGTACCTGCCCTCTCCCTTCCTACAGCACCCCAGGCTTGTCAACCTCAGCATTGCCCAAAGGTCACGGTGCTCATTTATAAGCAGTACAATAAACCAAAACAGCAATGACAGTTTTAAGAGCTCCAGTGAACTATCGGAATTAAAAATAAATCATTCTGTTTTGGGGAATGCTGAGCCTCCTGGGTCTAGAAAGCATTTGTTTCTTTTCTCAGCCAGACATGGGAATTCAGCTTTTAGGATAAAGTATGGGAATTTTGATTGCCATTTCACTTCCCCCTCTCTGCCAACTCCCACTTCAATTTCCAGAAATAGATCTCTTCTACACTCAGAGAGCATCTGTTTGAACAACCCCAAATGAAAACTACATTCACTGAAGTTAAGCAGTGCAGAATGATAACAGACACAGGCCTAAAGTAATGGCATCCTCGCCCAGGTCTGTTCTGCTTCATGTATTGCCAGTTTATGCTGGCTCAGTATAAACCAGTGTAACCCACAGAAATATATTTGATCAGTATTTTGGCTATACAGTTGATTAAAGCAAGAGCCTTTCAGCTAGCTGAAAGTGTGACAAGCTACCATGATCCACGCACTCAGATGACAGACCATATTAACAGTGTCTCAAGAGCTGCGGATCATGATCAGAGACAGAATTACAATTCAACATCCCAGAAATCAAGAGTACATGTTAGGGTAATTAATACACTTCAAGATTCATTTACTGATGAATTTTCCTAGAACCAGGCCTTGGAGTTCACATGGACTCAAACATAAGCCAAACCACACTTGGAGCATTGTTAATTTTCTGACACACTAATCAGTTACAGCGTCTGTACAGTACGGCACTAGGGCAGCCAGCACCAAACAAGTCCGCAATTCCTTTCAGCACCTGGAAGTCAACCTAATTTCCAAGAAGTATCATCTCACGAGGGAAACAATTTCAAAGCTCCTGCTACAGCAACTAGATAGTATCATCAGCTAGCACTGCTTGTTAGAGAAAGGTGAGAGACACTGTGCATGGATACCTGTGTGTATCCTGTAACGTGAATAGAAGAGAGAAAATGGAATAAAGTTGACACAGTAATGAAAACCTGTGTTTATATAAAATAATACCATGCTTAACTCCAGTAAATCATTTACTTAGCTTTGCTAAGTGGTATGGTAGTTGACTTTTATTTTCTATAAGTAAGAAGAAACAAGACCTTTTGGGTTCCTTTTGAGAGGTGAGTCCATCTCCACTGTAAACTTCAGAGAATATCTGTGTTGCTCTTTAACTCATTCAGCCTTGGCCTTGCTACCAGACAGGTCCTTGTTAGCAGAAAAAGGATTATATTATTAACTCCGTAGTGTTATGATTACTTAAAGTATAGACACAATCCAGTAACACTCCATTAGAACTGTCATGAAAGTTAGTCCTCATGTCTTCCTAGACCCTTCTCACAGACCAGCCAAAGGAGGCATTGCCAAAGGAATTGGTGGGTGATGGAGGCAGAGCACACAAGAGACTGCTCTGCATGACCACACACAAGCTGAGCATGACCAACAACCACATTTAGCTTGGACACTGCTGCTCAGGGAAGCAAGACACAAGTGTGGAGCACAAATACAGGGGCAGGAGAAAACCAAAACCACCCCAAACGGTCCCACACACATTTCACTGGTGACTGCACTGCTCTAGGGCACTTTTAAGTGACCATCTTTCAGTGAGACAGATGAGGCTGCTGAACTACAAATGCACCTGCAGGCCCAGCACTGGCTACACTTACAGCCCCGGGCACCAAGTGCAACGTGCCCCAGAGGAGGTGAACAACCCCCATGGACTGAAAAAGTTCAGGATAAAAAGCACGTAGCCACTGTGCTGCCCAGTGCACTCTAGACCTCTGCAGCAGCAGATGGTGGAGCCAGAGCCACCCTCCTCAGTGCTCCCAGCTCTTCTGTGGCCCCAGGCTCAGGGAGGAGGGCTCCTGGACCACAGGGAACAGCTAGGCTTGCCTGCCTTTGCATGGCACATCCACTCGGAGCTACCTCATGCAGTTTCACACATGGCTTGTCCTTCAGCAAAAAGAGCTGCCTTCACCCATGTGCATGAGTACTGAGTTCCTAATAGTGACCAAACACCTGGCTCAGTCTGGGTGACATGAATGCACATCCCATCCCTCAGTCCAGATAACTACAGCAAGGTAAAGATCTAACTCAGCTGCTTTCTAGATTGAGCTCAATTAGTCTGAGCAGTTCTCTTCTCCTTTATTATACTTCAGCAGCTATCAAGATCAGGCAATCCTATAGCAGATGAGAAACAATACATTACAATCTCAGCTCTCTGCCAGATTCTGCACACCCCAGGGCAATGGAGAAGTCTGAAAAGTACTACAATAAAAACAGCTTAAGTTCCCACCATTCAAGACTACGTGGCACATTTTTAGAGACTGCAGTAGAACACAAAACATCCTTGAAGACACTGGATTTATACAAAGGAGACAGGACATGGTCCCCAGCCAAGCAGCCGGGATGAAGCTGCTGATGGGATGGATAGAGCAGATGGCCTCCAGCTGTCACAAGCTGCTGCAGGAGTCTGGCCTTGCCACATGTCCACTTTTAAATGCAGTCCCAACTTCCAGACTTGTGATATTTTGCTACCAGAAGTGGTGGCCACCTAAGTGCTGTGACCATGTACCTGTTACCAACTGGCACCAAAAGGTGTCTCTGCATTCTCCTGATTTCAGCTCATTCACAGCAGGACCACCAGAAGTCAGAGCTATTTGGCACTGGGACTGTCTGGAGACATACATGGGCTTATTCCAGAGATGACAAACTGACAGTGCTACTGGAAGGCTGTGGGACTGCAGCTGGCTTGGTTGCATTCCTCAGCAGAAGAAAGCTCCACATTTCACACACGCTTGTGGTGAGACTTTCAACTAAAGCCACTAGTGACATCGTGTAACCTTGTGCAACTCAGGGTCTCTGCGAGCCAGCTCTTTCTTCTCAAGCCTTAATAGTTGTCATATTTTTCAGTGACAAATAGCAGTGATGAGATCTGCAGAGTGACTTTGGATCAGAGATTTCTTTGCAGATACCTTATCTCGTCTCCCCAGGAGCCTGTACACACACTTCCCCTCACCACCTGTCTGAGAACACACACAGGCTGCAGGACCGAGATCCCCTCCTTGCAACAGACCAAGACTTGCTCCCCACCTAACTCAGTCCAAGAGGGAAGGGCTCAAGCCATAACTTGAGCATGAACTACAGGAATCTCCTGGCTCAGACCCACCTCTTCAAAGCACTGCTGCCAAAGTGTTATGCAAACTTCTTCAAAAAGCATCCCAACTGCTTAGTTGCCCACCTCTACACCCCAAACTCAATGCCAACTCTGAAAAGCCTCATTAATTATTAGCAAGATTGGGAATCTAAAGATACTTTTTAAAAGAATCAGTCGCCTAAGACACAAAAGCAAGTGAAAAAACACATGCATCACATTGGTGATGGGGTGGCTACTGCTCCCGGTTACCTCTGGAGGAGATTCCTACACTTAGAAAGAGGAAGCCCACAGGCTAAACTGCCAGCTAAGACTTGTGCATCCCTATTTCCCAGGCTTTTTCTAATACTTGTTCTATACTTTTATCCTAATCAAATCCAAAGGGAAAAAAAACCCCAAACCATCAGAAAATCTTTATGCAACACAGAGCACAGTCCACCCAAGAAGGGGAAATGCTGGCTTTTATTAAATTGCAAGTGGCCAAGTCTGTATGTTATGTGGGAATTTCAGTCTGATCCCATAATTCTGAAATATTTACTTCTAGACAGAGCTGTTTATAACCAAAGACAATATTGCCATGCACTAAACCATCCTCAGACTTTCTTTCTGTGGAATTTTGCCCATGAAGAAAGCAATAGGTCACTAGGGGTGGAGAGGAATATGTATTTTAGTAAGTCTTGGCCCTTGCCTTTTGCACTTCAGACCAACTCAGCACATTTCCCAGGCCTTCCCTGCTCAGCAACCTGCTACACTGTGGGTCCTGTGCTGACCTCCACCAGTGCACCCTGGCCTGGGGCAGTGATGGGGAGCCAATCCCTCCCTGCCAGCAGGAACTGCCCCCTCACACCTCATCCAGCAACAGCTGCTCTCCCGCCCAGCCTGGCCCACCAGCTCCAAGCCAAACTGCTTGCAGTGGTGCCAGCCCTGGTTGTTCTCTCCATGGGTTGTGGCCGGAACAAGCAGCCGGATTTGGAGCAAAGGCTCGGCCTCGCAGAAGGGGCGCGTGCAGGCACGGAGCCAGCACTGCTTTGCTGCAGCTCAAAGGGCTTGGCTCTTCTGGCCACTCTTAGCAACTCATGTTTGTTTTGGAGGCTTTTGCCTCCTGAAGCTCTGCTCCCTGGGTTTAAGTGAATTTAGTAGTTTTATTTTTTAAAGAATAAGAACTTTGGGTGCCGGGAGATCAGCATCTTCCTACTGAACACTTCTAAATAGATATTTTGTCAACTTTCACTGTCATTCCTCCAGTTCACACAAGGTTTTTAACTACGCATTGTAGCACACAGCAAGAACTTCCCAAATTTAACCCAACTTCTTCACACTGCAGCATAGTTCTTGCAATGGAAATGGCTTCTCTCAGCTTCTACTAGGGAACTTGCTTGTTCACTGACACTTTTTCCCTATCCACCTCCAAACCAGAGTCATATAAGCAGCTTCAGCCCAGAAATGGGCTAGTCTATTGGCACCTGCACCAGTAGCTCCTTGGGGCAAGGCCCAGTCAGACACATCTCTGACCCGCAGAGACTGACAGGCTGCAGCACAGACTGGACCAGTCTGTCTTGTTTGTTGACCTAAGAGAAAAGCATAAATGACTCAACTTACAAGATGAAGTAAACAATAATATGCAGGTCATCAAACTGGCTGTGTGACTGCAGGATCCCAATTTACTTGCTGGGTCTGGATCTGTGCTTCAGCCAGGCAGCTTCAGAGAGGAACACCTATGCCCTAGGTGCACATGCTCTGCATCATCTTTAATGACAGGTGCACCTCTTATTCCCCAAGATGTCCCCTACAGCTCTGTGCTCTCTGGTTGCTATTGCCTGAAGATGCACTTCCATGTCTTAGATGAATCCTGCCTTTCCAGAGGGTACAGCAAATTAGAGTTTACAAAGAGTTCTCAATAGAACAGCATTCCTAATTTCCTCCACTCAGGCAGGATGGTTGCAAGCACAGCACTGGCCATTGATTACAGAGCTTGGGATTCAGGTCCTGGATTTGCCATAAAATCTTAAGGGATTCATTCAAGTCACTAAATTCTTCATATGTGCTCTATATTGAGATGAAAACATTGAGGAGTGAATATGCAGATAAGCAGGCATCCAAAATTCATATTTAAAAGCCTGTGGTGCTTTGCTGTGCAGACCTGCAGAACCTGGGTGATGTGAGTTGTCCATTGCCTGCTTGCCCCTAGCCCATTGTTGCTGCTGGGAACTGAAAGAGTCAGCCATATGCCAAAACAAAGCTGTAAAAGCGTTTTTGCATAGACACTCCCTGTGTTCCTGGGCTGTGGGTGTTCAATGAAAGCCATCAGTGACAACCCACAAACAATAAACTCATTCACATGGTATCTCTGGTCCCAGCTGGACATGGCACTCAAGAGTGGCAAAGGTGTGTGGAGAAGGGGAGCAAGACTTGAAATTCTAGTCTACACACTAAAAAGTACTACAAGGGTAAAGAAAAGACTTGTGCCCTGCCAGTAGCACTCCAAAAGCAGATGCCCAAAGGCTCAGAGCTTGAGCTAGATTTTATCGGGGTTTTTTCAAATATTATTTTAGGAACAAAGCTTCTCTCCTAGCTTTAGGAATAGGGCTCTTGGCAATTTTGGTAGTGACACAGATAGACCACAGACCCCAAAGTGGCAGGACTACAGGGGTACTGCTCCCACTGCCATTCACCGCATGAATCCCTGCCCCTTACTCCCAAGAAATGAAGCAAGCCCATCTGCAGTGAGCCTGTCCTGGTGTGGAGAGCACTAGGGAGCCTCATTTGTGCTCAATACAAATCAGAGCATCCTCATGTGCCCTGTTTCAATAACGCAGCTGTGTGAGAAGAGACAGAAATACTACACTGGCACAGGTGACAGTGTGTAGGATGGCTTGGAAGGGAGGACTTGGCAGATATATAACTGAGACAGGCTGTGGTTTCAGTCGCATAAAAAGGTTTCATGTCCTCAATCCCTGCAGAGTAAACAACTCTCCGCTCCTGCTGCCTATTCCACAGCAGAGTCCTTTCCATTCTCCAAAACTAACCAGGGTCACTCTCACAGAAGGGAGAGTTACTGTATATTTTATGAGGTTATGCATGACATTAATTTTCATCTGCATTTAAAAGAAGGCTAAGCTTGGCAGCTGAAAGTTGCATTGGATTTGGCACAGAGCAGTACATTGCCCTGCTTTCTCCAGTTGCCACACCAAGACAATGAGCAAAACACAACAGCTGTGTGGATGATCAGCTGAGGAGAAACCACAAATGTCTGTACAGAGCCTAGATCATGTTCATATAAACCAATCTATTTCCGACTCTGATTAACAAGAGTTTATAAAGGACCTCAGATTGCTACCAGGCCAGGGCTCACGTCTTTTATTCATGTCTCCACTCTGCAGTTTAATCCCAAGCACATCTCCCTGTAACTTGCAAAATCTTGTTAAAAAGAACACGTGCTGAAGTCCCAAACAGGCCCACCCCCCATTCCCCTCCCAGTTAAAACATGTTAACTAGCAAGCAAACACTTCGTCTTTCTACCAAGTCACCATTTTAATCCTTATCAACACTAAACTGCTGGCTTCTGTTAAGAAGACAACTTCTTCTCCGTGGGCAAACAATGCTCCTCTCCATGGTGTAGCACTGCAAACACTACCAAAGACCCTCTGATAAGATACGTGAAGCTTGTATCTTTGCTCAACAGAGATAGTAAAACATGAATGCCAAACACCTTTCTTTGAAGACCTGGACTGCAAATGGCTCTGATTTCCACTAAAGAGCTCTAACACATTAAAAATAAAATAATAATCTTACAAATCTCTCAGAGCTCATATCACTTGACAGTTTAGACTATGAGCATAGGGCTGCATCACCATGACTGTGGTGACAAGGGGTCGATCTGAGAGGAACTGACAGGGATGGCAGATAGATAAAAGTGCCACCAACACCTCCCTCATCAGTAACAGTGTACTCAGCACCTCTTCCCCTCCAAGAGTCTGGAGAAAGCTGGTCACAGACCAGCCAGCCATGTCTGACAAGCATAGCAAGGAGTAGGCAAGAAGCCATAATGTCCCTGTAACAGGGAGCACAAAATGAGACAGCTGCCATATTCGAAGGCAAAACACATAAGCCGTAAAGAGCATTTGCAGTAAACAGAGCAGGAGAAAGAGATGAGCAGCTCTGTCTTTGTCACTACATAGCTGTGGGTACAGTGACCATCCCGAGTCACACCTGCTCTCTGCTGTTCTCCCTTCTGTCCCCTTGAGTTTATTGCTCTTTATGCCTCACACATACTTCCTACTCACGGAGAGAAGGTGGATTTTTAAATAGCATCTCCATCAACAGAAGCCACCCTTTAGGGTAGCCTGACAGAAAAACTCTATTGCATGTCAAGATCATCCTTCAGAGCCTAACCAGCCTAACAAGATTCAAGAGGCAGTGCCTTCCTATGCAGCTGGCCTTACAACCTTATTTGCAGTTGCTGGGAAATGAAACCCATTTCCAGGAGAGTTTCACAATCTCTCCTTCACAAGTCCAACAGCCCAAGCTATTCCCAGTCCATTGGTACCACCCTGCCAGACACCAGCCCCAGCCTTCCACTCCACCTGGCCCTGCATACTCCACCCATCAAGATTTCTGTGGCTGCTTCACCTGCCATGGAAACAGGAGAGCCATCTCTTGGATGTGCCAGGTTAGAGTCTGGATTAATGCACATCTCTGCCTGTATTAAAGGAAAGCAAAGCTACTGTTTTGCTGATGCTTGCAAACTTAATTTCTTAAGTAGAAGGAGAGATCTTGCAGTCAAATTCCTTTTCCCAAAACAAGATTGCACAACAGCCTTCTTTGAGTCCATGCATCTCTATCATTATGGGACTTTCCTGCACAAGCACTCTGCCTGGCTAGTGGCAAGGATGAAAACTTCCTGTATTATGGCATCAACGAGTTATCCCCACTAAAATGGGCTTATTAATACCAACTCACTTATCTGCTTCTCCACCTGCTCCTCAGGGTTCCCAACTCCCACATATTCTCCTTCAGCCCAGCCCAGCCCAGCCCAGCCCTTCCCCCATGCCTCATCAGCCCCAGGTGAATCCAGCTACAACCCCCACCCACTACCCCAGCTGTGGCCATCACCTGTGGCTGCCCCACAGGGGTGGTGATGCCTTGGTACCCCACTAACACACTCCCTCCCCCACGCTCAGACTCGTTACCACTGACACAAAAAGCACTGGCAAGGCTCTGCAATCAGTTGCGCTCACTATTCATTACACATGTGCAGAACACATCCCCACTGCTCTGAGGGAGCAGTGTGCATATTTAGAAAGACAATATACAAAACATAGCTGAATCTAAATGAATCTACTGCTTTGCTACTGGAACTGAATGGAATTGTGCAGACTCGGCCAGCAGGGATAAAAAAAAACAACCAAAAAGCAACTACATAATTTTTGACTTGTAATATAATCTTTAACTTCACTTTTGCAGTATGTTACTATTGTGCTTATCAAGCCTGTAAAGCATCAGTTGTTAGGAGGAAAAGGATCAAAATGCAACAGGCAGCATAGTGCCAGCCCTGTCAGAATACTAAAGTGAAAAGAATACAGTCCTAGTAAAAATTGACTTCACACAGTACGATACCTCAACATATAAAGTCCTCATCAAAGTAGGATTAGGGAACAAGGGCTATTACCTCGAATGCACCTACTGAGGTCTAAACAAACCCTTCTGGTTTGACGGTAACAAGTCCAAAGGAGGTCAGGCAGAAATACACTTGTTTAGTACCGAGTTCCCCACTTGAATGTTCAAGCTCCCTGATGAGGACAGCAGTTACAAGGAGAGAGTCACATTTCCTCTCAACAGGTAAAATTTACTGCAGACTTACTCCGTGCTACATAAGTGCTGGATCCACCTCCTCCAGAAGAAGGTTTTACGCACCAGCAGGAGGAGAAATCACAGAGTGCCCACACGCATCTGAGTGCCTCGTGCCCGGGCACCTCACCCCACCTCCTTCCTCCTCAGCTGGCAAGGAGTGCTCAGGTTTGAGAAGTGCCCAAGAGTGCCCACAGCAGCACAGACCTGAGATGCGCCGGTCTCGGTGATAACAACCCAGCGGCATCGCACAGGAAGCGCCAGAGCCATTGATTGTGGAGAAATAAATGGGCTGCGGGTGACAGCCAGACCGGATGAGACCTGGCAGGGAGAAAGCTGGGAGCTGCTCACCTACCCTCTCCCTAACCACCAAAACTATTTGCGTTTAGACAATAGGACACTCAATGTCGTGCCAGTTCAGCCTGGGAGGGTGGGAAGTCCACACAGATGGGCGGTTTCGGACTAAAGACGGAGCGGGCAATGTCAGACAACTGAGCTGCCGCACAAAACGCAACAGAACGCTGTTTTCAAGTGACAAAAAAGGTGCCTATCTGCGAATCCGGGCAAAACGAGAAGTTTCTCCACATCTCCCTCCCTCCCTGCTGAGTGTCCGGGGCAGGTACTCAGGGACTTCTTATCCCCGGGCGGGACCTGCCCGCGCTGCCCCGCACCTTCCCACTCGCGGGGTCCGCTTCCCTTCCATCCCCAAGCTGACTGGCCCGGCTCTGGGAGACCCCTGGCCCCATTCGCGGACATCGCCTCCCCCGGGAGCCGGCTCCCGCCTCCACCATCCGTCCGCCTCCTCCTGCGCGGAGCTGGACCCCCGCCCTTGTCGCCCGGTCCCACTCGCGGGACAGTCCCTGCCCACCCCTGGAACTGAGTTTGAGCTCCACTCGCGGGAAGCTCCTTCCCCGCAGCTGATCCTGGTCCCACTCTCGGGAACCACTGCCTGGGGAGCTGCCCCCGCCTGCCACATCCCATCACCGTCGCGTTTTGCCACTTAGGGGAACCATATAACGCGGTGGACCGTGTCAGTGGGTCTGTCATCCACCACAGACCACCAAACCTCTCCCCTTCCACTGCCGCCCCCGGAGGTCCCCGCACGGAGCTGCTGCGAGACACGGACCCGCGGGACGCCCCGCTGGCCTCACCTTTGTATTTCTCCATGGGGGTGCAGCGGGGCCGCAGCCCACCGGCTCCCGAGGGCTCCGGGACACGGCAATGCCTCCACTCCGCTCGGCTCGGCTCCGCTCCGCTCCGGTCCCAGCAGCGCCGGCTGCCCCCGCCAGCCCGCACCGCCCCGCCCGCGCCCCGCCCCGGAGCCGCGGAGCTGGCCGGGATCGGCGCCTCGGGTGGTAGCCGGACCTGGGGCTGGGATGGAGAGCTGGGGCCGGGGGGCGGACCCGGGAGAGGAGCCGGGCTGGGGCCGGTGGCAGGGGAGGAGAGCGCCAGGGTGCCGGGCTGAGACCGTGCCGAGGCTGCCGGCGATCCCCGCTGCTCCCCAGCGCTGTGCCCGGGGCGGGGGTGCCCTGCCTGCGCCCCGTGTTTGGGACGGGGTCTACTCCGGCTGCAGGGGGCTTTGGGCACATTCAGAGAAAAGCCCTGGTTATCCTGGGACAGCCGTGTGTGTGGTCCCGGTGGCTCCCGGTGCCAGGAGCCGGCCAGCGAGCCACCTCCTCGCTGCTCTGGGCTGTCAGGATGGAAAGTTGGGTTCTCTTTTTCCTCCTTCCCAGGGCTGTTGTATCCCAAAGCCAGTGAATTTGCACTCTCCTTTCCAACGACTCCATCGAGGCTTCCTGCCTCCTGGACAGAGCCGACTTCACAGAACAGGTCCCGCTCCTTGGGTTTGAGTAACATTTTTGTCAGACTTCCACCACGACAGCCAGAGCTGACCTCAATATTAAGATGCAGATGATAATCTCTCCTCGGGTCAATATTTTGGAGACACTGCAGAGATTCAATGTTTTATCAATAATGAAAACATTGAAAATTACAATAAGCAATGTCTACCAGGGTTAGAGGGGAAATCTTCAGAATTAAGCCATCAGTGTGGGGACAAAGGAGCCATACCTGCCTACTTCAGGGCCTTTGTAGCAAGAGATGGGGCTAGGGGTGGGCAGCTCCACTGTTTCTCATGGAAAAACATACAACCATTACTTAGAAAATGTCTTGCTCTCCTTGGGAGCTGAAAAACAAGGAGCCAGAAAGCAGCTCTGCATCATTCACCAGAGCTACATCCACTGGCTCTCTGTGTGAGCATCTATCTAGTCCTCCTTTCAGTGGAAGCTGAGGGTCAGGGCAAGTTCATGTTGTTGAGATTAATCCTCATCACGCTGCTTTGACCCCCTTTGGGGTCTGGGCAGAACAGAACCTGGGCCTGGCTCAGGGTTGAAAGTGCAGGTGAGAACATGGAGATGTGGCCTGCAATGGAAATGAAGCTCTTCCTGCAGAGAGCAGTGGGACAGGTGGGTGGGTTCCCAAAGGTCACAGCCCTT
This sequence comes from Pithys albifrons albifrons, assembly GCF_047495875.1. Classification (NCBI taxonomy): domain Eukaryota; kingdom Metazoa; phylum Chordata; class Aves; order Passeriformes; family Thamnophilidae; genus Pithys; species Pithys albifrons. The sequence goes on along the minus strand of NC_092466.1, from coordinate 8,941,280 downwards.
GCACATGGACTCTGCTCTGCAAGTCAAGATCTCGGTCATCAGCCCACATCTAAAGAGCCTGGAGCACTCAAAAGTGTCAATTTCCAGACAGCCACCTGAGTCGGATGGTGGGGGGAACATCATTGTTTCTGTGAGATAGCAGGACCATGGTGTCAGCAAGGAGAGGGTAAAAAGAGCAAAGGAGAGTTAGACAAAGCCAATCAGAGGCTTACAGAAAAAAAATATGTATTTCCCTATTTTTGGACCTGTCATCCCGCAAACCAAACCATTGACATCCATAGTCCAAGGCAGTTTTGGGATATGTTACTGCTGTTTACATAGAAAAAACCCCAAGCCTCCATAATATGGCCCTCCTTCCATTTTCTGAAAATGGCCATAAGCAGTTTCTCTTGGCTCATGTGGAAAGTGAGCAGCCAGGCTGGAAGAGCACTGCCCTGCCACTCAGGTCCCTGTGTGCTCCTGCTGCCCCCACCCTCCCAGGCAGTGCTTGGCAGGAGGTACACCTTGCAGAGGATCTGTGTGGCTGGTGGAACTGGAAACACAACCACCACACAAAGAGACAGGCAAGCCAAACACCTGAACCATCAAATCTAGCAGGAAGATGGAAGCCTGCAGTGATGGGAAACCCCCCAGGTTTAAATACATGTATCTGTCATGCAGAAATACTTTTCTTAGAGCCCTTTCCAGCTACTTCTTGATTCTAGCTTTCAAAATCTAGCAGGGTGGACCCTGGTCTTGCGAACCTTTCTGTATCTTGAAGCAGGTGAGCAGGCATTAGTGAGCAGGCATTAGTCAGCAGGACTAATTAAGGATGATACCAGTTAAACAAACTAATTAAAGATTATTTGAAAGATCAAGATGTCAGATACCTGTGATTCCTGTCTTCAGGACCCGGAGCCTTTACATCTCGTTCTTGTCCCTTCCTTCCTCTCCCATGATAAGGATGCTCTGGAATCCCAGGACTGCTGGTTAGGCCCCTGGCAATTGCTGGGCAGGTGACAATGGGACAAATAGTAATGCCAGAGGAATACAAGTTCTTCCTGTTTGCCCCCTTCCTCTTGCAGTAGGAAGTACCTAAAATATTTTGGAGCATTTTTTTTCAAATAGGCTGTTGTGCTCTGGGGTTTAATAAAACGGGGAAATAGACCCTGCTTAGCATGAGGAATTAATATTCCCAGTGTTGTTGCTGAAGTGTAGATGTTTGCCATTGTGCTCAGCAAGAGAAAACACCTGAGAACTGGTTTTCCTGGTGGAGCTTCTGGAAGCCAATAAAGTAACAGCCATCTACTTGTGCACCTATGTATACCTTGCTTTTTTCCTGCTTATTATTAGCGATGATTATTATTAGTGATGACTCAGGTGTGACAAGCCTTGAGAGCCAACCCAATCCTGTTCAAGTCTTTTTTTATGTGGTTGGTGTTCTATCCTTCAGCACAGAGTTGGTGTTGGAAAGTTGAATGGAGTCCTCTGCTTATTCCCCAAGAAGGTCTAAATAGCTGAACTCTGCTAACTGTCCTGATTCATATGATCAAAGACTCAACACTCCATGCTGAAACTCTGAGCCACCCAGCCCCTGGGAACATAATTTTCTTTCTAGGGCTGGGATAAATGATGTTGCCATGCAACTTACTGCAGATACACATTAAAGATCCTGGGCTACCCACTCAGGAGCACAAGCAGCCCTCTTTCCCCAGAAGTAATGTTTATGGGTATTTTATAGAAGACCAGACTAGTTCCTTGGTTCCAGGAAGGCACTGGAAGCCTGCCAGGGTTTAGTCAGTAAAGATGGGTCACTGGGACAGCACGGTTGTTCTGAGCAAAGCTACTCCCTGAAAAAGGGCTTAAATACTGTTAGAGAACATGAACCCTTAATCTCAGATAGTTTGCAAGTATGCTGTCTATGGGTGTCTCTTTTGAGGACATTCTTCTTCTCTGTGAAATGTTTCATGATTCCAGCCATAGAAGAGATGACCAAATTCTTCCCCAGCCAAAGCTGGCCTGGAAGCTGGTGTTGCTCTGCTGACTTCTGTCCAGCCATTTCTGAGTTTCACTGATGAAAGGCAAGACAATCAATCCTAACACAAACAAAACCAGAGCTGTTTAGCTGCTCCGCTATACAAAAGCTTTGGAGCTGATACATTCCAGCAATGTTTTGGATTCTCTCAGACATTAACTGTTTCAAAAGAGCATGGCTGGGAAGAAGGTGGATGGAGGGAGGGGGGATTTCCCATTAAGGACGGCAGGACCAGATGTCTTTTTGATGAGCTCCTCTTGGCTTCCCTTTCCTTGACATTTCCTTTTCAGTTGTTGAGTCCAAACTGCTTGTAGACCAAATTACAAGGAGCCCTAATAGCATGAATTGTTTTCTTTCCCTCGACAGATAGAATACCTTCTTCTGGCCAAAGGATGAGACATGCTGACCAGACAGTGTGCTCAACAGCCACAGCCTTTGTTCCTTCTGGAGACATTTCTTTCTTATACCTTTTTTCCACTCCAGACCCTCTAGTCCCTCCAGAGAAGCCCCTCAGCTTTCCTTTGACAGTGTTCAATATAAGTTAAAGGGGCCCAAAGCAGTCTTTGTTTCCCATCCCACATGGGGATGCTCACACTGGCACACCTCATGGGTTATCAATGCACTGTATCACAGCATGTAACACTCACAGGCACCACAGGACATGGCTATCAGCTTCCTAAGAGTTGCTGATATAAATTTCTGATATATAATTAGCCATATGTGGTGGTCCTTCTCCCTCTCCTCCTGGGTCTACAATCTTAGAAATGCTCTGTTTGGTCTTGGCCTTGACAAACAGCACCTGGGCTAAGCTCCTCTTGAGCTTATCAGGAACACTGTCTGCTCCCAGGAACTTGTGCTGTCTAAAGAGCTCCTAGTTTTTAACCAACAGCCTTGGAAACTTATTTTTCTTCCTGAATAACAACTCAAGTCGAACATTTTTGTTACTGAACTTTCAAAGAAAGTTACTGACCCGAATTGTGGCCAGGATGGAAAATGACTATGACTAAAGCCAAGTCTCTGGTGACCCTATAAACAGTGGTCCTAAGTGAGACCCTTGAGCTCTCCAGGCCCACAGTGGGCTCTGACCAGCACCTCCCTCTGAGCGAGGCCTCCCAGAGCCAGAGAACTCTCACCTTGGCTGTGCCTTGGTGAGAGGACCATCACCAAGGACAATGATGGAGCCTGGGCTGACACCCTCACTCCTCGAGGCTCAACCCTTCACCTGTTGAGAAGATGCAAAGGCTTCCAATGTGAGTATTTCACTGAATTCAAGGAGATTTTTTCACAGGGATATACCTTGCACAGACTCCTTTAATTCTGTGTGGCCATGGGTGTGAATATGCAATGGCAAATGTGCTATGCATGTTGCTCTCTTAGGTTCTTAAGTACTTCAGATTTGAAAGTTAGACCCGTGAGTTACTGCTGTGCTTATGATAAATTCTTATATGAATCTTTTGTTAAATTGTTTAACTTAATCTTTGCTGGTGATTCTTTAAGTGACCTTAAAACACTCATTCATGACACCAGGGTACTAGTTTTTGAGGGGGTAGGATAGCAAATTGTAGTTCCCACTTGAGAAAATATTAGAAACTTCATCCACTCTTATGGATTTTACCAGTAAACCAACACTAAGCAAAATCTCTCCCAAGCTGGAAGGAAAAAAGCTATGTAGACTATCAAGCTGTCAGTAAAGCACTCACCTCAACAGAGCTGAACTCTTTGCACCTTTCAGCACCACTAAAACTTACCCAGGCAAGAAGAAAAACTAATTTTACCAAAGGGAAAACATTAATTTTTACGTCTTGCTACATTTTCACTGGGATTTTTTTAAGCCTTCCGCATCATCACTGCAAACTGTGGCCTGATGTCAACTGTGATCTCGCAGCAGGATATTTATGCTGGCATTTTCCCAAAAAGAATGTTTTTCAGTCTGCAGATTTTCTTTAGGCCTAAACCACTTCTGCGCAGTTGCAGTCAAGAAGCAGAGTTTCTGTGGTCAGCACTGAAGTGGGCAAGGGGCAAGAATGGGAACCTGTGGTCCACACTGGAGAGCACCAATAAACAGCAGTTTGTTTCAGTGGAGGCTGAGCACTACAGAGGAGTCCAAGTTTCCTTCCCTGCTATTAATATTAGATGTTAGGGTATGTCAAACTACCTGCCAAAGCGGAATTAACTACCAGGTAATAGGTCTCACCCATGTCAATTGAGTCTTCCACTAATGTTTTTTGGTTTCTGTGAAAAGAGATTCAATTAAGAGTCAAGAAATCTTCCTCAGTAAATGCAAAAAAACACAGTTTCCTTTTTTGCATGTAGAGCAGTGGAGCTGAATTTCCCCTGCCTGCCCAACTATCATTAAGTATTCTGTTTAAATAGGCCAGCTTCATGCCATCTATAATGAAGTTATAGTGTATTGCTCTGTTATGAATGATGAAGCTGTTGTGTCCTACGGGGAGAAAAATCGCTGTAATCCAACTTTCCTTTTGAAAAGGCCTAATGTATCCACATGAGATCTTCTGGCAGAGACAACTGAGAGAATATAAATAGAAGCTTAAAAGAAGAAGGAGGGGAAGGGGAAAATAACTCCAACAGGGCTGAGTAGCTGAAATTCACAAGTTTAATAAGAAGATGGATGACTGAAGAGCCTGTTCTGTGACACAATTAGGACTTTATGTAGGCCTTTTTCAATTATTTGTAGCTGACAAAATATCACACAAAGGCTGTTTCACACTGCAGGCCAGGTGCCCAGAAATGGGTTTTTTGGAGGAGGGAAGCAACTCAGATAGTCGCCCAGGGGCACAGGCCACTGCATTGCCAGCAGCTAAGTTGGGCAGCAGTGTGTGTCACCCCACTTACAAGTGGCAGGAATGGAGTGTCCTGCAATGCCTGAGGCCCCTGTACACTCAACCCACCATCTCCCAGGGAACAGAGAGCTCAGCCACAACAAACAGTGTGGGGTGGGAGGTGACTGTAGAGGTGCATATGGTCCATCTGTACAGGTGCCTAAGGTCCATCTTGGATGCACCTTTCTGGTCCTCCCTACAGACAGATACAGCAAGGGGCTTTGTGGGTTTCTGCTACAGAAAGAGGTTTCTGCTGATAGACAATTCTCAGAACTGAAGTTACATCTTGTCTGTGAGCCTCTTCTGCCCCGCTACTCACTTCTCACTGGCCACCTACCAAGTCTTATGGTTGTGGCTCTTAGTTCTCTGCACAAAGCTACTGTAGTTCAACCACCATGGAACATTTCTTGAAGTAACTTGCATGTGTTTGCAGAGAGTGTTCACACCTTCAGTTGCTTCAGTGCTGTAGGTTAAGCAAGTGACATAGAGCAGAGGAGAGGTGGTGAATTGGTGAGCCACAGTGGCTTTAGTATCTCACAAGAGACTTGCAGAAGATCTTACCAAACCTTCAGGCTTCAAGTGTCTTAATTTTTTTTTTTTTGCTTACTCCATTCCACAGTAAGCTAATCTAACCAAAAGTGTTTGGGGCAATGATTAGTAAATTTAGTTTATTTTAGTTTAGTTAATTTGGAGTGAACTTTCCTGGGTGTTCCCATGAGGAGAAGAAGTCAGATCCTGGGGCCTATAGGGTGGTTAATTCTGCTTTGGTGGAACTGTGATGGGGCAAGGCCAGACCTGTGGGATTAGAGATAGAGTGTTGGGAGTCTGCCAGGCAAAGATAAAGCAGAGGTAATAGGCATGTTTGTCCATATGCAGCAATTTGATTGAGGAAAGAAAGATGAGATAAAGGGAGCAGGATTTGTGGACAATGGAGTGTCATGGGAATATCCCTCCTCAAGGGAGATGACTCCAGTGGCAAGATCAGAATGGGGGAGCAGCAAAAGGCAGGGATCCCTTGGGCTGTGTTAGCCCTTACTAGGACAAGATTGCCTCTAGGAATATGTTCTCCTGAGGGCTCGTTGTTGGCTCCAGTCTTCAGTGGGTAGTTTACCATTTCCTTTGAAGACTAAGGTGGCTCAGTAATGTGGTCACCATGGGGATGGTGCATGGGGCAAAGCCCTCCCCGTACTCACAGCTGGGGTGATTCAGGGCACTCTTCCACCATGGCCTCCATAGTGCCTCCCTGGCCCTCAGCAGGACTAGGAATGGCCAGGGCTACCTCTCAGGACAGCAGTGGCTGTGACTTCAGCTTACAGACATGCACTGCCAGAGGTGCAAATGATTTCCAAACATGTTGCCACTGAGTGGTAATGCCTTCCCTCATCCCTTCCCTTCTGTCAGCATTGCTGACAGGTTGGCTGCCTGTTGAGTCTGACAGGCTTGCTGATATGACTAAAAGTCCTGCCCTGGTGGTACCTCCATTGTCACTCAAACTGCCCAAACACAGGAAAACTCTCCAGAGGGTCCTCTGTTGGGATTGCTCCCAATGGAGAAAGAGCACAAACGTAATTTTCAGGAAGCGGAACAATTAGTTAATTACAGAAAAACCAACCTTTGAGTGCCAAGAGGTCAGAGCGACATTGGAGCATTGAAACATTATGCTCTGGGCTGCCTGAGCACCATGGCACAACATTTATCATAGAATCATTTATTTGATCCAATCCTTATTGGCCTCAACAGAAGTTTATTTTCAATTACCTACTAATGTTTCACAAATCTCTGCTAAGAGGATTAATTTTATTTCTCTATTTTTTTTCTTTTGGAAGGGGACAGTTAGAGGGAACAGCAAAAGCCAAAACACAAAGCACACACTTTAAAATTATTCAAAATATCAAAGACTGGCTTCCCTCCTCCCACAATATCTGTGCTCTTAAATGCATCATTGTAAGGGGAATTATTCATGTAGTCTCATCAATAAATCTTACTTAAGTCCTTTATATTGCAGCCCTCTCATCTAGCTGCAACTCCCCTGTAAACGATAATTAGGGTAAGAGCTAACTGAGACACCACAGAGTTTGCTCCTGGCAGTCATTGAATATCCCGAGTATATCAAGGCTATAAAGTAGTCAGTTCATTCATTGTAAACCCTGATTCAATTATTACCTTGTCTCCTGTTTCACACCAAACACTTTGGTTCACATAAAGCCTCAGAGCATTTGTCAATGAATTCCTTGAATGGACTCGGCTGCACTCTATTTCCTCTGTAGCATCTAGCCCAAATCCAGAAGAGTCAGCCAAGCCGGGAGTCCTCTTTCCCTCTGGCAGCCTTACTAGGCAGAGGGTTTTGGTGCCACCAAACTACTTAGTCCCAGAAGGTGCAGTGGTGCTGCTGGAGTTGAAGGAACTAAGGGAGGGCCACCAACTGCCCTCTCTGCCATGCACTTGAGACTGTAATTTCTTGACACACAGATTGCAATATCATTGGCAGTTTAATGTGTTCTGCTCTAAGTCTTTCTTCAGACCCCACTGTCCACTTGTGCTCACCCTACTTTTCATGCCAGCACAACCATTTCAGGAGGATGCTGCTTAACTCAAAGCAGGGAACTGACTCAGTTTAAAAAGAAAAAAATACCAAAACCCAACAATGCTCTGCAATGAAATAAAAAGTAAAAAATGTTTTTTTAAGCAGGATCGGTTCCTGAATGTCACTGAGAGCGACCCCACAAGCAGTCATGCTGACATATCTGATGGCAGGAAAAAGCTGTGGGGGCGTGGGAATACCTTAAGCTCACTGAACAGCCGCCTAGTGCTTTGTCTTATGAAATCACAGCCCGAGGAGAGACTGCGCTGTGCTGTTTTCCTGCTCCCCCTCTCTTCCTTTCCCCCCGGAACCCTCGGGCCCCCATCACTACCATGACTGCATCCAGCCTGGGATGTACATTTTAATCTGCAGTGTGTATATAAAAGAGAGTTGGAAGCAGTGGCTGTCTGAGACCCACCTGACCTTTGGATGTACAGCAAACTTCCTGTTCCAGAGCTGCCGGCTCTTTAATCTCCCAGTCTTTGAAAAATAAAAGTGAGCCTATGTGAAAAAATGCTTTGTAATGGGAAATCCTAGAACAACTTTTCTCTCTTGCCCTCTGACTGAGCCATAGAAAACAGTAAATATCTGCCCCCAAGAGTCCTTTTTTACAATAGAAAAATGTCAGGCAAAACTGAAGTTTCATTTCCCAGCCTTGGAGTCAGCAGCAGACAGGCACAAAAGCTACAGAAAAATAAAACAGCAAGGGGAAAAAAACCCCACTGTTGATAATTCAGTTTGGGGAGATTTTTGGTGGAGAATAAGAGTCTTCTGGTGGAGAGCAAGTCACACTTGGGAACTGGGTCTCTCTTCTTGCAGTAGGAAGTGGTCTTGGGCTATACTTGACAGCAAATTAGCATTGACATTTGACTTGTTTTGATCTGAGTTATTTACAATGGTATTATCTGTATATTTTTTACATGCTGTGAAGATTCCCATTGCCAGATGCCTTGCAATGGCTGTAGGATGCAGTGCATTCCACAGTCATTACTCAGGGGTCATAAACCTCACATTATTCATGGGGAGGAGGGGAGCAGGGAAAAATAGTCTAACAATTAATTGAAAAAAAAAAAGAAAGAAAAGAAACCCTGGACTTAGATTTCACTGGTCTTGCTTGTGATTTTAACTGAAGGGAAATTAAAAATGTGCTTAGTCTGGCTGGCACTGTCACAACTGTGGGGCTGATGACTGGAACGGATCCTTGTGCATTTGTTCTACACATGGAAGTGCAGTCACGGTGGAAACATTCCCAATGCTCTGGACTGGGGGAGGCTGTAATGGGGCAGCTCCATTACACTGCTGGGTCAATGATCCCCAGCTGGGGACTGCTGCTTATGATCTCCAGAGCTTAGGCTGGCAGGACATGTCCTGGGGCTGGCACTGCACTGGAACTGCTGCTGCAGGGAAGGAGCCAACGCTCAGGTGCTGGATTTTCGTGTAAGTGATTTAAAAGGGAGACTTTGTTTATTTGGGTTTTTTTCTGGGGTTGGGAAACTCTCAAGAAAAGTTCTAAGGCCAAATCATAGACCTACACTTTGTTCTTTTAAGCATGTACTTCATATGCACACCTAAAGGTGTGAAGATGCCCATAGAATACCTAACATGGAAGTGCTTGGGGGTGCAAGCTGGTAGGCAGGGAATGGAGTCCACGACTGTCCAGGTGAAGGGGAAATAAGCAGCACAAAACTTTTTTGAAGAAAGGTCTCTCTTAGACCTCATGTTTGCCCTTTGGATGAACAAGAAGACATTTAAAAATGTCCCTGTGCCTCCCTAACTCTTTGGCTGAGGTTTGCCCAGCACTGCTCACCAGTAACCTGCACAGAGGCGTGTGCTGTCAGCCAAGGTTTGCTCACAAGAGACTATGGCTTCCTAAAAATCCTGAAGTTTCTCAGAGGTGGTTCTAAAAAGAGGAGGATAGAAAATGGATTATTAAGTCCTCATTCATAGCTGGTCTGACAGTTTAAACTCCAAGTAATCAAGCAAACGCTTAACTTTAAATACTAAGACATGTAAATATCTTTTCAAGATGTGGACTAACATTTTGCTGAATTTGCAGGCATTGGGAAAGGAAACCAGTTACTCTTTGAAGCTGATACAACAGCATGGTCTAGTTGATCTTGCTGATATCTTGGGTCATTTTAAACCACAACCGACAACAAAACTAACACTTCTGTGTGGTGTGCATATCTATTTCTAGTGACTTAGTTACAAGAAGCCTTGTGTCCATTTCAAAACCTTCTGTCGTAATTTCACAAAATTTCACCATAACTGTCATCTGTTTTGCTCTGGTCACTCATATCTCACATCTCTGTTTTTTGAGAGTGCACCCTGTTTCATAAGAGGACTTTAATATAACTCTGCAAAATGAAAAGAAACAAAATAAATGAGGCAACATGGATCCAGAAATTAAGAATAAAGCTCCAAACTTTATTCATTGACTTGAATACAACAGTGATGCAGATTACTGTGGCACAGGAGTGCAATATGTGCTGTTTGCAGTATGACAGTGGAAACACTAATTGTACAGAACAGCAACCCAGCTCAACTTCTCATTATGCATACAAGCAGACTTATTGTACAGACAAGACATTGATTCACTTTTACAGAGACTCAGAGAGAGAGACAGATGAATGGAAAAGAGAGGGACACCTCCCCAAAACGCTGGTTTGTAACATGTGGAGGGAGGAGAAAAGAAAAATAAAATAATAAAAAATCCTATTGCCAAAGTCTACTGATTTAAAGGACAGTATACCTTTAAAAAATTAGTTTCAGTTTCCAAAGCTTAAAAAAAGCCCCCAGCTGTAAGGCCCCCTTACAGGAAGAGTTGTCCACAGAGACCACACTGCTTGGACAGGACTGACCTGGGAATGACACACAGAGCTCCTTGGGGTGTGCACAGTGGCCAGAGGCTTTCCTAGCCCTGCCAGCCAGGACAGCCTGGCCCAAAGGGTGCAGGTGCCAGTGAGAGGCTCCACTGCTGTCAGTGGGTTTGCATCTGGGGGGGAAGTGCATTCTGAAGGTGTAGTGACAAAAGCCCAGGCAAGTGTCCAGTGGGACCTGTCAAAGTGCCTGAGGGAGCTAGAGACTCAGCCTGGTAAGGCACCTCTGGAATTACCATAGCTGCTCTGCTGCTGAAATGCTGCATTTCCTAAGGCCCAGGAGCAAGGTCCTGTGGGCCTCAGCTTTGCAAGTCCTGGGGGCAACACTTACATGAACTGTGGTGATCCTGACAGAACAGGTTACTGTTTGCCTTCAGTCATCTCTCTTTTACTGCAGAAGAAAGACCACAGTGCACATGGAAGTATTACCACTTCCCATAGACAGGCATTTCTGAGCAAATCATTAGCAGAAATCTATTTCCCTGTTAGAAGCCCTCTGGGCAACAAATAATTTATTTTGCATACAGGCAAACAACATTAATGGCCAATTACATTCCCACTTCCCGCACTGATGCGTACATTAAAATTAACAATACTTCTGCCAAACTTGGGCATCACAAAGCTCCTGCCAGTAGTTGTCTGACTGAAAACTCAGTATCTTTGCATTGTGATAGATTTTTTGTTTGTTTCTGATAAAGCACAGAAAAGGTGTGTGGCAGAAATCACAAGGCAAAACTCACCAGCCAGAGCAGTGCTGCAGCCCACAGCAATAAGGGTGTTTCTACATTAAAGGAGAAAGGGGCATTGTGCTGCTGTCACAGTGCTCAGGAGCTCTCTGCAGCTCTTCATTACACAGCAGTGGGGTAAAAACATAGCACATGTTGTCAAGGCCAGCCCTTGCTGAGCATCTACCCTGAAGACTATGCTGGACTCTAGCGGGTGTGTTGACAGGGCCAAAGAGTTTGACAGGGCACAAACTGGACCATGACCTGGGGTTACGTGAATGGGGAAGGGTGCTGTGGACTCAAGCCCTAAGTGTCCCTCTGGCATGGGAAGATGAGTGGCATTTTGAGACAGATTAGTCACTGTTCTTGTTTCCTGCAAATGTTTTATTGCATCAGCATTATCATTGACTCGTATTCTCCACTGCTGCAGGTAACTTTCAGGATGTGGACACTCTCCTTCACAAACACATTCCAAAGGAAAGCAATGAATCATGGAGTGAGAGAGAGGGTGATTTCCATTTGATCTACTCTACGAGATTATGGTCCAAATAGGCCAAGATCTCCTCCTAAGTCAGGATGAGCCAATGTAAGTTATTCCAAGATGAGTTTAGAGGATGTTCATATTTTTACCAATTTGGGACCTAATTTTTCTGTTGCTTGTTCTAACAGCTTCATACCATTAATTTTAGTATAAATGCTCATACGTTGTGAACTCCAAACTTGATTTCCCCACAGCTTGAAACAGGTACTACAGGTTCATACCAGTGTTTTGCTCTAATCCCTCTAAACATCACCCTGGCAAACCCTGGAGAAATCAAGCTTATGCCAGCCCTCCTCATATCCAGACCTTAACCCTTCACTGTCCATTGATACTACCCTACCAGGAGACAGAGGGCTTGTGGAAAAGGTTTTCACTTCAAAATGTGTCTGATTTCAGTGCAGCAAACTTTTACAAAGGAGGCTCCTGGTGATCTCCCTTGAACAGCAGGACATCTGAACTACTTGTCTCAGAAAGGATTTCCAAATTGCAACAGGAAAGGGCAGCAAGCACTTCAGTGCTCAGCCCAAAGGTCTAGGACTTTGTAAGGAGAGATGACATATGTCTTGACAGAAGTAAGAGCACTACTGGAGCTACAAGGCTGTCTTGTCCCACATAACAGCTACTGAGGAATTCACTGTTCTCCAAGCCTAACCTTTCACAGCACACAGCAGCCAGGTCCACATGACAAACCACATTTAATGACCTGCTACATGTGCACCTGTGTTTGAGAACCTGCACGTGTACATAATCCCATTTTGTACACGTGGTTATTCTGCAATGCTTTGCTCTTACACCACTCCTAAAGCAGAAAAGGAGAAAAAAGGAGACAAAAGCAATCAGTTTTCAGTCCTCTTGGTAATGACATTCTGTTGACAGCATTGATGGGATGGGACTTTATCAGAAGCTCAAACTCTTTGCAGGACATAGAACATAAGCATGTACTGAAGGCATACTCACAGACTCATAGAATGGTTTGGGGTGGAAGGGATCTTTAATGATCATCTAGTCCAACCCCTGACAAGACTCAAGGGAATATCAAAGTGGGGAATTACAAAGAACTGCTACTCAATTGATACTAGGAGAATGATTAATTGCTTACAAAGAAAATTCTCCCTGGGGCTACATTTAATTTTTATTAGGTGGGAAGACCAGATGAAAGAACAGAAAACGTTGTGGTGACAATCACTAAGAGCCCACTGCAGAAAACACACACACTCCCTCTGTATGGCTGCAGTGTGGGTTTTGTGAGGTGTGTCTACATGTAGGTGGTTGGGAAGTAACTGTGGGCATGAAATTGAAGCTCAGAAAACCCTTTATGTTCTCAATCAGAAATAAAGCATACTAAGTCTAGTGTAGAGGGCTGTGAACTATCTGACTGCTCCACACCAGTGAGATGTGAACCAGCAATGTCCCAAAAATCCAGTTAGAGACGAATGGTTTCTGCAGCATCTAAGCTGCTTCTCTTCATTCTTTCCCAAGCTTCAACTGCACTTTTAAATTCTCAGTTGATGAGGCAGATACAAATTACCATGTCATTCTTCACAGCCTAGGAGGCTGTGTTCTTTTCTTTTCCTAAACTGTTTTTTTTTTTTTTTTTTTTTTTTTTTGCATAGGAGGCAGAGGTGAGGAAACAACCTGGCTTAGTCATTTCTGAAATGACTGGATAGTGTATTCATCTGTGCTGTGAGAAGTTCAACAGTAATCTAGAGACAGGGGCACAAAAATGCAGACTGGCAGCTCACATCCTTGAGAGAGCAAGTCTTCAGATCTAAAAGGTGTATTGTCAAGGTGACTTGGACTAAAAGACCTTTAATGCCTAATACTTTGAGAGGCATCAGCACGTATTGTCTGTAGGATGTGGGCTGCACAAAATTTGGAGAATTTTAATAATCTGAATGCATTAAAACTCACATGCTCATCTCAAAGTTAAGCCACACCCTTCAGGTGACAAACACTGAATTCCTGAGATCATAGCATTCACAAATTCTGTGACTGTAAAACATTGCTGGTTCTTTCACCATATGGACTTGGTTTCAGCAGTCACTCAAAAACACATCTGCCAGTGCCCCTAACTGACCATGCCATTTACTTCTCAGTGTTCCTCTAAAACAATTTCAGATGCATATTCTGAAAAATGAAGTTAAAACATGTTACACTGATCCTTGATGCAATCTTAACACTATTCAGAGAGATCCCTCACAAGTGTGTGTGTCACAGTGTTCACTGAGGACTTCTGTTCAGTGGGGACCGTGATGCCAATCTCCATGTCCTCCAGCTTGTCCCACAGATTCACTATTCCCTTAGCTCTAGGGACATGGAGCGGGTGGTGATCCCTTGTCTCTGTCTCTCATATACTGAATCTTCATCTCAGATTTTATCAGAGGAACCACAGTGATCTGTTGCAACAGGACCTCCTAAACCAGCAAAGAAGAGGCAGGATTTGGGCTGTCCTGCACAGGTCATGGTGAATTTGGTGATACAGAGAACTCAACACAGTGATACTGAATCTCACAACTACATGGGACTGTTTCCCATTCCTAACTTCCAGATTTTAACACCAATGTCTCATATAACAGAAAATACGAAGGTCCTGATGTCTCCAGTGCCTGAAGTTTCTGCATTAAAAAGGAAACCTTGATATTCTTTGACAGACACAGAACCTAAGTGACCCTCTCCCTGTCAGGAGACAGGCTCATTAGTGCAGTATGCATTGGCAGTTAAGCACCACGGAAGAGAAAAAGCTGGCCTGGCAGCCACAATGCATTCATTCAGTTACTTTGGTGCTCATGTCCTCCTCTGTATAGGACTTGCCCAGAAGCAGTTAAGGTATATACAGGCAGTTTTTTAAGCTGCAGCATATTGGAAGAAGAGTGAAAGCAATAAGGAGTTCAATGCAGCTCAGAAACTGTCTTGCATGATTACTCTGTCTTCAAAAACCAAGTCAGGCACAAAAGGAAATAAAAATAACCAAGGCTGGAGCTTTGATGCTTCAAGAGAGGAAAAACAAAAAAAAGTCTGTGCCTTCTTTTCCAAGCACAAGTGAAAAACTACATTAACTCAAAAGAGTGCTTGGCCCCATGCACTGTGCCATATTGACAACAGCAACTGCAGGTTAATCAAAAAGCCTCTATTGGCAGAGCATGGCACCTTGATGGTACCTTTTAATTCATAAACATTCCTCCCTAAGAGGGATGAACTTGCATGTTAGCTTACAGAGAACCATCTTCCCTGTCAGTGTGAAATTCTATAACTCCACTGCAGTCTGATGAGCTGTACTAGTAATTACTAGCAGGGAGTTTGTCCCAAAAACTCTGGGTGCAATCCAGGGCACACTTAAAAAAGCATTTTCTCACTCTGTCACTCCCACCCCCACCCACCCATCTCCTGGAGTAAATTACAAGAAAACTGACTCTTCTCCATCATTCCCATTACTTAAGTGATCTTAAATTATTCAAAGGACTGGTTAAGCTCCAGCCTTATTAATTCAAGCAGAAAGTGTGGAAAAGGGAAGACTGACAACACACACAGCAATTCACTTCCTATATCCTAGCAAATATATACATGGAATCCATTTTCCATAAATCCAACTGGTATGTACTGTAAGTGAGCAGAGCACCCACCACTGCAGATTGTTTTACGTGAAAGAGATGCCATGTCAAAAGAGTGCCAAGTAAGAAACAGTTGGGTGAAAGACTTATGTGACCATGTGGGTAAGTTCCAAGGGGCTTCTCCTTCACTACAGAGCATCTCTCTGTCTTCCTCTCCATATATACATACATATCTACACACACATACACGCACACACACAGATAGATGGATAGATATAAATACAGGTGTGCACACAGACAAACACACATACATACATATATATATTTATATATGTATATCTTCTTTTCCAGTTCTTGGAGTGGTTACAACTACTTTAGTCTACAAGGCATCCTAAGGGCACTTCCTGGCTCTAGCAATAAAGTCCATCATATTGTGGAGAGAAGTAAAGGGAGTATCATTGAGGGAGAAGAACAGAACAGTTTTCCATGTTGTATCATATTATGTAACAGGCTGACACCTCTGAAAACTATCATTGCTGTTTCTGAGCCCAAATATTTTCTCCCTGTTTTCCAGGAGGGCAAATGTTCATCTTGTTCAGTTGCTGTATACAGAGGTGCCACTATGTGATTTTCCCTTTTTTGGTGGATAAGTAGTTGCTTCCAAACAGTTTGGACTGTGTGATAAATATCCTATGCATCATTTTTTGTTGGTTTGTTTAAAGTGAGATTAAAAGAGTTTTGCTTTTTTCTTCATGTCGTTGCGTCTCCAGAGAGGTAACTTGTCAAACTCCTGTATCGTCATGCCAAATATTTCTTGAAAAACTTCAGGCGCTAAGTGACGCTTAAAAAGAACAAAACAAAACAAACAAAAAAAAAAAAAGGAGAAAAGGCAATGGTAAGTCAAAGCAAAAGAAACACAAGAGGAGGTAGGAGTGCCTTAGGGATTTCATGTTGCTGTGCAAAGGGCCATTGCTGGAAAAAGTAACGCTTTGACAATACACGTATCCGAGTCCTCATGAACTCGGGTGCCCAATGAATCAATTCAACTTCGCCAGTTTTAAGACTGAGAAGTCACAAAGGAAATCAGGGGAACAATTTCACTTGCTGAATAAACAAGAGACAGAAAAATGATTTGTCCGAAGCCATCCAACAAGCAGTGAGAGACCAGAGAACAAACCCAGCTCCTGCATGCCCCTGTCCCAGGCTTTAGCAAGTCACCTCTGCTTATGCATGGAGGTCCAAACAGACACAGGGTTTCAGGAGAGCTCTGCAGAAGGGCTGCAGGTGGACATGCCACATTCAGAGTTCTGAGAAGGCAGATGTCTGGCCAGACTAACTGTCCAGCACACTACTGCTGGTGAAACATTTTTGGTGCTGTCCTGTGCACAAGTTACTCCTTGTTCTGCCACTTTAAAGTTCATTGGATGGGACTAGAGTTCCCTGTGGTACTAATGTAACACAGCATTGAGTTCTGATTAGTGATCACATACCTACCAGTCTGAAAATCAGCATAAACCCAAATTATTACCCAAACTTTTGTGGCATCTTCCATTCATCTCCACAGAAGATTAGCTAACTACAAATGACTTAAACATCCCCAGCATTCCACTGAGCTGTTTAAGTCTTTCTAAGCCACAAAGTTGTAAACTACTTTTATTTGTTGGCAGAGGTTTAAATACTGACATTTTTGGATATCATCCAGTCTAACTAAGTCACAGGAGTCATGTCTTTTGATAGTCAAGGATGGCTGATGCTGACTCTTAGCTAAAGATCCAAGATCAAACAAAGTATTTCTCTACTTCAGTATGGATTCTATGACACTTGTGCAATTTCGGTATTTTAACAAATCCACAAGTATATAATTAAATGCTTGAAAACATAAGGGGGTTGTGAGAAGCTCAGTCCATGAGCAGGGAGACAGAGATGTGGGACTCCTGGCTCAGCACAGCTCATGGAGATGTGGCTGCTTCCTCCCAATGTCTGATTCCTCTTACCCTCATTAGTGCTGAGAAATCTTCCCAGTCTAGCCAGGACCCACACTGCAGTGTTTTGGCTGTCACAAACAATAAACAACTTCAGCAGGAAAGAGCATTTAGGAATTTGCTTCTCTTACCTCAAGCCTGGTTCTGTCTACATCTTTTAGTATTTTATTTCGCCCTCTGTTGGTCACCATGAGTATTTCATATGGAAAAATCTGTTAACAATGTATAAAAGGGGGAAAAAGAGATATTTATATTCTGAAGTAAAATGTGTAGACATATTTGTCCTAAGCACCTTAATCTGCTTCAGAAAAGTATGTGTCCAGCACATCTCCCATTAACATTTCCCTTGACATTGCAAAGTGTGTCCAGAACTTCTACACATCAGAGCCTGGAAAACAATCAATTCCTGATTGCATAATTTTACTTTTGTTTTATGTGCACAGGTTCTTTGAAGTAAAACTTTTACTGTCAGTGGGTCTCAAATCAGCCTAATGCAATAGAAACAATGATCAGAACCTCAAAATCAGTTTCTGGAATCATCCCTGGCAAATAAAACTCTCTTGTTTTTTTTTTATCCTAGGCAGACACTTCCATGCCTGGAATGACTTAGGAGAGCTCATGTACCTCTGCCAGAGCCTATATAGAGTCCTTCTCATTACAGGTCTCTGCAGTCTGGGAAAGCAGCATTCCCAGACCCCTCATCCAACATCTACTGAGGTCAATGAAGTTTTTCTGCAAACTTCGGTGGTGCTTAGCCCAGTCTTTACTGTCATTTATGGGTCTTGTCTTACTAGCCCACTGGGAATGAGAGTGAGACCACCAAAACTCTTCTGAAGAAACAGCTTAGCTATTATCAAATGCTGCTAATTACATCATTTTAACATTGGAAGAAATTCAACCTAATCAAGTTTTGTGCAGTACTTGGAAATTAAGTTCATTCCATTGTTAACAATTATCCCAATGAACTTTTCAAAAATATAATAAATAACATTCAGGCATCAATGAACACACCACTGATTTTATTGTAAGTAATAATAACTTAAATAACGTGTGCTTACATACCAAATGTAAGATATGATTCTTATGAGAGTCTGACAATGTCACAATTGTACAATTAAGTCTATACTTGGAATTACATTGTTTATGTTTGATACTGGAAATGGCTACCATATACAGCATCATAGGAAACTAAAATGTAACTTTTCATATTTAAACAGGCAGAGTTTAAGTCAAGATCTACGGTCATAAGTACATTTTATATTTAAGTATTCACAACAAGGCATGTCTTAATCTGGGTTGGCAGGATGCACAAATTCTGTCCTTTCTGGAGAACCATTTAGTAAGATTTGGTCCTTCCTAATGTTACTACTTTTCACTTTTCATGTGTTTCATGCTGACTTTGAATTGGCTTCTTTTAATTTATGAGGTTTAAGTTAGTGTTGGATCAGTGATGTGAATAAAAATAGTGCCAATTCACACATGCTGAGGGTGTGGCATCACCTTTATAAACATCAACAGAAAGTGATCTATTCTCTCATGAAAATTGCCACAGATTTCATCATTAATAATACTGACAGAATTTGTCACCCAAAATAACATCCCAAACCACGGGGTGCATCAACAGCAGTGGTGGCTGTAAGAATTTCTATTGCACTGAAAGAGAAAATACTTGGAATAAAAAGTATCTCAGGAGCTGGGAATGCCCCCAAGGTCTTATTTATATAATATATAAAACCACTAGTAACTATACATTGCTCTGGGGTCTCAGCTTATAAAGCCAGGGTTATTGCCTTGTACAGTTTGTCTGGAGGTGATTCAGAAGCACAAGTAGTAATCTGGTTTGCAAAACGAGCTCCTCACTTAACTGTAGAAATTCTGATCCTTGTAACTTTGGCAAAATCATGATTTCATGGAAGGTTCACCAGCAATAAAGATTTAAAACACAGCTCTGGTTGAATTCCCTCTATATATTATGATCATTTTTGACTCAGGCATCTCTAGACATAGCTGTAAAAGCATTTTAATTTGTATCTTGAATTATAATTAGCAGACATTGCCTCTTTCCAATAAATCTCTTGAAGAGTTTCTCATATAGGGAATTCAACATTATTGACAGGTGTCAGGCTAACTGTGCCAAGAGCGTTATAAATAACAGATCCAGACAGACGACAAATCAAAGACCCATGTATTTGCCTGATTTTTCCTTTTAGAAGCCTCCACAGTGTGTTGTGAGCCACAATATTGTGCATCACTTTTCGAACTGGACAAATCCAAGACCTTCCCACTGAGTTTGCTTTTTGGCTAGGGAAAGTCTGACAGAGAACTATGGAGCACCTTCAGTACCCTCAGTTTGCCTTTAGAAAAGTTTCCCTAACCCAGGAAGCACCCTGGGCTGCCCTCAGCCTGCCTCAGTGCTGACACCTGGAACAGGCAAAGTCCAGAACAAAGGGAGAGGTTTGGCACATTAGGAGCAGGGACTGAGGTCAGGTAAAGAAAAACACTGGACTAAGACATTTCCTATATTTTATCTGCATTTCACAGTCACACCTTCACTATCTTGAAGGAAAGTGAATAACAGCTGCACTTGCCTTTGGCTCCAACATGTTAGGCATAGATACTCCTCTGTCCATTCTCATTCCAGGGACATGACCATCCGGGAGGGACTGCATCAGATACAGGTATACATCAGACACATAGGTTACACACACAGAGGGTAAAGGCACTCAAGCAGTGGTGAAAACAAAGGTGAATTTGCCCTGAGACTTCCTTCAAGTCTTAATAGTCTTACTTTATAGATAATTGCCATGGCTGGTGTTTGTTACTTCTCTGATGCACACAGAGGGATCCTTCAGTCCTCTCTGTCACCACAGCCTCCTGCCAGTGCTAAGGCTGGTGAGAGCTCCCACCTGAGCCCACCAACATCACTTTCTAGGTGGATCTGGGCACTCCAAGAGTGTGGTGGGCCCTTTCCCACCCCAGTGACTAAGGAAAGTTCTTCTCTAGTCAAATCCACAGAAGCATTACTTCAGATCCCACCCAGCAGCATACAAAATGCTCTTACACCTCTGGGCTTTTCTTCCTGTCATTTACTGTATCAGCTGAGGGATTTGTTTGGGTTTTTTTATCTCTACAATGGGAAATTTTTACTGTGAACACAAACAGGGCTAGGGTTAAAAGGTGCTGTTTTGACAAAGGTACTATTTCTAAGGAAATAACATTTGGAGCACAATACATGGACAACTCTGCTCCACTCCCAAAATCTTATTCTCTTTCCAGTCATCATGATTTTGACACACCATTAACAAAATATCCAAGTAATTAAACTCTTTCTAAAATTGCCATTTCATATTGTGATTGTGCTGAGGAGCCAGTCAGACTCAAACCATCCTGGAAAAACCCTGCAGGCAGTATTTGAAGTAAAAAGGTTTCCAGTTGCAAGCACACTTCTTTCTGGTTCATGTATGATGGCAGCACTGTAGAAAACTATTCATCAGCCATCTTGTCTGGAGAGCAAATTCCAGGATAAAAATGAGGAGTTCAAACCTCATGGTATGGGAGAAAATTGCCTCTTGAAGAGACTTTCTATAGGTCTCTGGGGTCATTACTAGACAGGCTGGAAATAAATCCACCCTCACGTGTCCAGAGATGACTAGTACAGATAACGCATGGATAAACAGACAGTGGATTTTACAAGCAAGTCATAGAACTGGTGTGAGCTGTCTCAACCCAGCTCTGGGGAGGTAACAAGAAGGAATCCGAGGCTGTGCCCGTTTTTTTGTTGATAAGAATCTACATTGGTGATTATGCCTCAACATGCAGGAAAATCAAAGCTATAGTCTTAAGAAACCCTTCCCTGTAGCAGAAATTCAGACTTGAACAAGTTGATGCTTTAAGTTCTGCTGTCAGTTGATTGATGAAAACCCGTACTCTACCTGGAAATCTGAAAAGCAAAAGAGAACTCTCATTAGCTTTGGAGTGTGGAGGAACAGGAATCAGTCACAATCTGCCAGATAATCCTTGTGTCTTCTGGTCTACCCAGTCTTTCTTCTAAAGTTCCACCTGATTCTCTAAAGCCAGCAACCTTCCTAATTTTGGACTTAGTTTTAGATTCAAACCCTCCAAGTATTGCAGTTCTTTTTGTTTTGACCAGGCTTGTCATTCAAGAAAATCAGGTCACTTTGGAAATATTAAGAGATCCATGGCCACAATCAAATGAATAAAGAGCCAATTAAAATCCAAATGTGTGGAGCAGGATTCAGCTCAAGTAACTTCTGCCACAAGGTAGCTGTCTAGGTTCCTCCACAGCCTATGAAGAGACACAAGCACCACCAGAAGCTGTCTGACCACGGGGTATCTGAGATAGTCAGGATCAATCCCACTTTGGCAAATAACTAGCTTCCCTCTCTCGAAACATTTCAAAATGTTAACTCTCCAAGTTTCATAACTTTCATAAATATTGTCAATTTTTATTAGGCAATGACTGATACCAAGTCTAGCTCAGTCATAATGAAGATCATGAGCAGCAATGGGGATTAGAAGGCACTGTTCCCATTCTTCACTGTGGACATTCTTTCAGACTGCAGAGTGGATGCTAATTTTCAGAGACAGAAAAAAACCCTAACAGTATTCAGTTCATATTCCTGATACTACACGTTACTTGCTTTCCATTTGATCCAATGCTAAAGCAGTCCCTTGGCATGAACAAGATCAGTTCCACACAGCAGATTTGGCAAAATAAACCTAATATTTTTAATAGTATTTGAAGTGTTTAATTGTCAAGTTTACCAGAGGAAGTTAAAAAGTACTAAGCAAATACAAAGTAACCACATCCCCAACCTTAACATAAAACAGCAGAAATGATCCAACATAATAACTGAAAGGCTCGTCAGCCTTACCTCGAACAGCACCACTCACATCCCCATAGCTGTTGTACTGACCAAAGTCTGTAGACACTGGCTGTAAAGGGAAAAGAGGGATATGCACATAAATTCCCAGTTCAGGACTTCACAAGCAGGCAGGTATATAGGGCAAAATAAACTGCTTTATGTCTTTTATTTCCCCCTGAATTTTGACAACATTTCTTGCATTGCTTTCTTGCCTTTTAAACAATGTTAGGTTTTGTTTAACTTCAGCTGGTCTTCTAAGAAACACTAATCAAACTGAAACTCCAATGCAGTTAATATGGAAATAAATACCATGGATAATTAAAGCCACCTTTTCCTTCTCAAAATCACCATCTTCTTACCCTGTGAAGTCCATTTTTTCCATACCCGGGGAGAGAAGAGGTTTTGGAGGCTGAAGCATGTGCTGTTGGATGAGGAAGGGAAAATATTTTACTGGAAAAATCCCATGGAAACTCAAAAATTAGAACATTTGAGGAATCAATGAGCATAAAAAACACAGTTAAAGTAGCCATGAATTTCCCATCTATCCTTCCTATTCATCTATTAGTGCACTCATACTCCCAGCTGCTGCTGCTGCTGCCCAAGCCAAGGTGCATGTGCCCAGCACACTCCATTCTCCCTGTATTCACATGCTGCAGCTTGCTATTTGTTGCTACAAAGGAGAAAAGGGGATTAGTTTTGGTCCTGTAACACTGTAGTTGACAGATGTTTGGATAGTGACTTCAACAGGAGAACTATGGGAAAGGGCAGTGCTGACTGAATTCAAACGACTTGAGAATTTGGCCCTCTGAACTAAAATTATGGAAATGTCAAGGGTGCATTTTCAAATACAGATTAAAACATGGATAAATTATCAAGATTGTCAGCATAATGATCAATAGCAACTCTACAGTTAATGTAGCTCCTTCAGACAAGATCTTTCAAATAAAAATGTGATTTTTTGTGGGGTTTTTTGATGTTATTTTTACCACAGAAGGGTGGGGAATGTAGAACTTGAGGCATCATTGCTGCCAACAATAAGCAGCCTTGGGAAAGATAATACGTCTTTCACAAACGGCAACTGATGACTGAATTGATTATCCCTGCAAAGAGGGATGGACACATTTCAACTAAAGGAGTCCTCCAACCTGTGCTAAGGTTAATAAAAAAATCATAAGCTCTGAGTTGAACAGGTACACTCTGGCCCTGAAAAAATTACAGATAGTGAGGAAGAGCCACAGGCCTCCTCTCCAAGGCCATCAAGGCAACTCACTGATACAGCAGGGAACACAATCTTTATCTGCTTGGCAGCTACTCTGTTGGATGATTACAAAGAGACTCATCTTGTCCCTTCTTGGCTCAAAGTACAGCTGCTGTGTTACAGTCCACAGTGAATGAAAAGAGTGAAAAAAAAAACCCAAGCCCTTCTCTGGCGGTCTGAGAAGGCCATAAATGTATATCAAAATGTGGGATGAGGCAAAGATTTTAAGCCATAAATGAACCAAAGTTAACTTTTTTGCTTTTGTTCTGGAACCAAATAGACCCAACCAAAATGTCAGCCAAGGTCAAAACACTGGCTGTGTTCAGAATATACAGCCCCACTGGTCAATGTTGCTGATTTTCTTTCCCTGGGAGAAGAGGCTAAATAGTAATAGGAACCATCAAATTAAGCCAAAGGCATTAGTGTAATTGATTAGCCCAGCCTATTAGTATGTATGTGATGGTCACTAAACACTTTATCTCACTCCTCATCTATATTAGAACCATTCTCTCCTTAACATTGCTTGAAAATCCTCAACCTCATATTTCTTCTAATAAAAAAACCAACCACGACACTCCTACCCCCACCAAAGCCAGGTAATAATTAGACCACTCTTTCAGGGCAGATCACCACACATACACATATCAAGCTGTCTTGCCAGCTGTTTCTCTTCCGGGGCACTGCTTGGTAAGTGTGTGCATGGTTTTTATTATTCACTGTTCATGATAAGCTTTATTGCCCACAGGAATTACCTGGAGAATCGTAACGACTGGCAGAAAGGGCTGACCTACTGCGACTCTCCTTCTCCATCTCTTCTTTCAATATTAACTGTCCCAGGCCAGAATTGAGCTATAAAAGGCAAATAAAAATACATCAATAAAATAAAGCTGATCAAGACAGTGGTAGAAATTGCCTACAGAAAACAAAGGGGCATTTTCTTCATGGTGTTCAGAAATAGCATAAGAACAAACTAATAACCACCTTCATGAGCTGCTCCTCCTGCAGCTGCCGGCGCCTCTGTAGCTCCTCATCATCTTCCTCTCTTCCGCTTGATCTGCGTCTCATGTCAGCTCCTGCTTCCATAAAACCACAGTACAGAGAAAGCTTTGTGTACCAGTTCAACCACAGCTTGAAGATTTCAATGCCAGTTCAAAGTACTGGTCAGTCTGATTTGCTGAATAAACAAAGCAATAATTTCTCACAAAGTCAAAAGAGTTTTTCAAAACTCACTCTTAATAAAACCTCACTTGGATAGCCTGCCCTATGGTTATCAGGCTTGCTATAAAATAAACAAGAACTTAAACTGCACGTGAGCTCCAAACCAAGCAACAGTCCTGGATACAAAAGCCATGATTCAATGTAATGGAGAAAAGGAGCTCCCACTGCCAGTGCTGGAAACATGGGGTTTAATGGCACCAGTAATTAGAGTAGTGGCTGAAAATAATCTGATTCACATTTACATTTCTATCTAGACTCAGAAAAGCAAATCTGAATTAACATTTGAAATGGAAAATTAAACTACATTAGTCCCCTAAATGAATACTCATATTTGAAATAAGCAAGGCATTATTTTAGTCTAAAATGAAGTAAATTAATTTGATCCATTGGATAAAGCTAAAATTAATTGAAACACAGGTGTTCTACATTTTAGTTTCTTAGGTTTTATTGAATAATTTTTATTTTCTTGAATATTCCTAAGAAATAATCCAAAATCGATGTCAGGACACCTCCATGAATAGATAGGATGTGATATTGTTGCAAGCATTTAGACAGCAGTTGTATGTTTGTCTGCACAGGCCATTTCAGTTATTGTTATTCACCAACTCTGTGCTGGAAAAAATCAGTATTTCAAGTATGCAGCTGTTTTGAGTATGCAAATGTTTTATCCCTGTGACTCATGTTTGCCAGATTGCAATTTTTCTAAAAGACATTTTCAAAAAACTGCTACTGCATGTGCAGCCCCTTCAGTTGGTCACTGAGCTCTCCCACCCTGTGTCTCCTCTGCCAACACTTCTGTGAAGATCTCATTGTGATGAAAGCCATACATTCCTTCAGAGAAACCTGAAATAAGCAACACCTCAGTGCTTCAGACATACTTCATGAATGAATCAGGCTAGATAGCTTATTTTATGCTACAGGGGTCAATAAAACTTAACAGACGAAAAAAATACAAAGAAAAAACAATTTAAAATGATGATGCACATGAATTAAAGAAAAGAAAAGAAGGTATGTTTAGTGCTACAACACTGAAGAAAAATACAAAGTCTGTAGAAACAATAACTGTGAAAATCAGGACTTTTTTAGTCTGTTAATTGTTCCAATTCAGACATTGCTTCTTGCCATGAAATTAGTCATGTGGTTGGAAGCAATCATATTTTCTGTGGCATAATTGCTATTAGCTTGGGACTGAAAGATTAAACAGAATAACTGAAAGAAGTCAGGCTTGTGTGACACACCACATGTTTTAAGCTACTGCACTAGAGTTCACAAAATTTGCCTGTGGGTTAATCTGTCTGATCGGTTCCAAAGTCCTTCAGCAAAACCTCTTCTACTCAGTGCAATTCAATTGTTACAGGTTACACTCAGCAGTCTCACCAGCAGAACTGCACTTTGTGGTGAACATCTGGAGGGGACACCATCCTTACTCCACACTTTCACAGCTCCACTATTAGCCTACTTTGTTAGCAGTACCTTTCGAGCCGCATCGTTGCCCCATGTGTTTCTGCATACCTATGGCAGCAAGGGAGGGGGGACCTGGCCAGTGCTCCGTCTCAATCTTTGGGATCTCGTTGGGTGCTGGTGCATGAGCTGCTGGGAACTTGGAGGACTTGATGATATCCTCGGAGGACTTGCTCTGTGCTGCCAAAGCAGCTGCATCTAGGTGGCAATCAGGGAACTTAGCTATGTAAACATCTGTATCAACACAAAGATCTTCCTCATTCTGGCAAAATTTTATGCTTTGCAAGAAGTTAATTTTCACAAGCACACATTTTCATGTTTTGCTCTTCTCATTGTAATTTGAAGGAAAGTAATGCCTTTCTCTTGTCAACAGGTTGGAATCAAACCTTTCTCTCCCCCCGCATTACCACCTCCAAAATAACCCCAAATCAGCTTTGAATTTTATTAGGGTTTCAGTGTAAGAATGATTAGGCAAGAGAGAGAAAATTCAGCCTAATAGTATTTGCCAATATCTCCTAAGGACAGTTGATTATTAATGAAGATGAACTCAGATTTATGTACTGATCTGTCTTCCCTCTAGGGCAAGAAAACAAATACTTCAGAGGAACAGTATGAATTTTAACACTACTGATGCAAATTATTTCCTATATTTCTGTGAAAAGCTGCAAAACAAACAAACAAAAAAAGAAACCTGAAACAAATATATTTAACTAGGGGATTTTTTTTCTGCTACATGCTCTTGCTTATAGCATGCAGTAGTAGTAAAAGCAGATGTGAACTTATTAATACAAACTAAACTCCACTGAGATCAGCTTGGCAGGGAAAGGCACTTGCAATGCACTGAACCTCATCAATAAAATAGCTCAGCCACAGGGCATCCACTTAAGATTCCATTCTAAGCCAAAGTCTCATAAAAGTATATGAGGATGTGCATTATGGCTTTCACTTCTTGACATTAACAAAGAAAAAAAATCCAACAGAATGTAGTCTGCATTAAGCCCAGCCTTAACTACCTCTTAGCTGCAAACTGTTAGCTCAAATCACCTTTGCTTATACGAAGCTATCATATGACAAGCAAGGGTTGTGGACTTTTTTCCTTTTCTGTTTTTAAAAAAACCACAAAAATATCCATTAACAAAAGGATGCACTATGTTGCTCATCCAACACTTTCAGGGTAGTTTAGGAACATCAGTATTAGATATCATTGGCAATTCTGACCAGTTTATGACTGGGAAACTCTAAGCATAGTTGCAGGAGGAAGCTGGTAAGAGTTTAGAGTTTACAAAAGCATGACTTCAAACAGTACTTACGTATTAGAATTGGTGATGTCAGTGGTTAAACATTCACATATTAATGGGAGGTGAGGAGATACATTAAAACCATAAAAATAAACAGAAACAATGTTAAGACTTTTTCCAAAATGAGCATATGGTTTGAAACTTAAAAAAAAGAAAGAGGAAAAAACCCTGGTGTGATACCAGAGCAGTGCAATTTGCAATGCTCACTCCTGACTACAGAATGGTCCTCTGGGCTTTCCTGCTCAGCTCAGCTCAGCTCAATGGTGCTCAGCCAACTGTTCATCTAAACCCTGTAGTACTGCTAATTTGCTACTTAATCCTAAATACATTTCACTGGATAAAAGGTCTGCAAAAGGATGCAAACTCAGAGTATTTAAAAAGTGGAGTTATATGTCTTTCACCACAGTAAATAAAAATCATCTCCTATGCACAGTTTTGTGTTCACAGCAGAAGGGGAGACTGAACACATCCCATTACAGCGAGACCTTGTCCTGTGGCACTAAGGACAGGCAAGGCAGGACCCTTCTGCCACCACTGGTATGTCAGACTTGCTATAGCAACATCAGCACCAAAAAGCTTAGAGCACTAACACTGCTGGCCAGCTCAGAATCCAAACACCTGGAAAAACAAGTACAGTGTACTACCTGAGCTGTCTCACAAGGCTTGAGAGTCAAATTAGCCCTGTAACTGATAAGTCACCTATAATATCTTCACTAATTAAAGATTCTTATGTAAAGCCACAGGTACATTTGGAATTCCACTCTGATAAGTAACATCTCCATCCTTCCCATTGAAGTAACTTATTGTACTGTGTCTGTTTAAAATAAGGATATTTCAAGAAGTCCCTGTTAGAGAATAGTTCACTGTTAATGCATTTTAACATGACCAGCATGTGTATTCTGGAAATATAAACTTAAAGAAGTGAAATATCAGAAGGCATCATAATGCTAAAAAAACAGCAAAATCCCACCTAGTGGCAATTTTGCCATTAACATCCACGTGGCCAAGATTAAACCACATCATCCAAATGAAACAACATGCTTTGAAAAATAATCACTTGGCAGGACATGCAACAGCTGTTTCAGACTTCAACTACGAACCTTTTATGCTTACACAGTAAAAACTGAATACTTTAATCTGCACACCTTTTAATTCAGTGGATATTCCAGTTTTGAAATAAAAAGGGAAAGATCATTTACCGTGTTGTTTGTAGATAGGCGGTTTCCTGTAAATGTTGACACCTTGATCTGTGATATCAAGAAACAGAAAAAGGGAATTAAAACTACTTCAGTTGTAGATAAAGAAACTCCAGGACTAAAACAACAGACAGACCAAATCAAGGATGTGGTACAAGAAAAAGCCAGAAAGCTATTTCTAGTATTATACAAATCAGATTATTTAAAGAAAAGAAAACATAAGAACAAAAGAAAAGTCAAAGGCATGTGGTATGAAGTCCTTTGGAGTTGGTTCTGTAATATGTAGATGCATCAAGTCATGATTTTAAAGTGGGATAAAAGTTAGAGAAGAAATGTAAGCAAGCAAGACATTTCAATGGTGAAGATACAAGCCATTTGGGGAAAACTACCCCAAATAACTTTTGTGGAAAATTGTGCTTCAGCTCAATTTTCTTTCCAACTGACTGGCTGGATTGAGCAGAGGAGAATGCAGTGAGCCTACAGTTCACTTCAAAATCCAGAATAAAAACCAGCTGCCTGAACAGCCACACTTCAGCAAGTCAACAGGATGCTCTATGCAGAGATAACTGATATGCTAATTTTCAAACCACAAGGATAGATTTTATTTTTTTTGTAACTTTTTTATGGAAGGTCCACCACACTGCGTAGTATCTATGTGAATCAGAATAAAAACACTTCCCAGAACTCAAATGCAGTAAATCTACAGCATGCCTAAGAGATAACATATTTTTACAAACAATAATCTAGGAAAGGGATCATTTTGTTCTAAAATGCCTTCCCACCCAAGCCAACACTTCACATATTTGGCACAGCTACAAATACAAAAGTTAATCCAAAATCAGCGCTACAGTGCAAAAATGTGCCAAAATCTTATTAGAAGACCAAATTGAGCTACTGGGAACTAGAAAACTAGTGTAAGAAACCCATTTTGCTGCTTAATTCCACCTGGAAAAAGTTTTGAGTTACATTAGAATGAAAGATGAAAAGGAATTTCAGAAATACATGCAGCAGTGTATCACAGATCCAAGAAAGTGCTACAGGAGACAACTTTGCCTTTGGTGTTAAGAAAAGCTAACCCTAAAAATCTATTGATGAAACAGAGGCAAATCTTACTCTGCAGAGCTCTACACCCTTAACTATACAGGCAAACTCACTGCACTCAAAGACACTGTGGTATCTCACTCTTGTGTGTGATCTGTTATGGCCACTTGACCAGCAAAGAGCCACAAACATTACAAGGGTATTCATGCAGTGCTTTTGCGCACATCTACACCAGAAAACTCTGAGGGCAGGGGCACAGCTCCTTCTGTGGCTGCACTGCTCTCCCACCATGCTGGAAATTACCACTCACAGCTGGTCATGCAAATAGGCTTCAGTTTACGCCAGTCCCAGTGAGCCAGGTTAGCTTAAGCAGTTAAACCAGCTGACCTTAGCCCGGCCAGGTCATGCTGACTGAAGGGAGCACACACAGTTTATCTGCCAGGTTTGAGGAAAGGAGGAAGAGCAGTAACTTCTGGCAGTGAGAAAGGATACCAGGTTGAAGGGGACCTGAAGAATAACTGGCTTTCAGCCAGCACTGATGCAGGGACACAACCCTATGGACACACAGCCTCAAAAGCCAAGGCAGATGATCTTCTCAAATGTTGGAGTAAGTGTGGAGCTCACTTCAAAACAGACACTGCCTTTTGTACAGAGGATATCTTAAGGCATACATATCCCTGTGCATCTGCAGGTCTCTCTGATGACACCAAGCCATTGCACTAAACAAGTAAAGAAACATCCTCACCTGCTTTAAAAAAAGGGAACACTAAACTGGGACTGTTGGGTTCAAGACTGAAACAAGTCACAGCAATCTGAATGAACAACACATAGAATACCTCACTGGCCACCTCTCTTCTGCATGTGAATCAAAACTACCTCCTCTAAAATTCACAGAGCTATACTGATGCTCAGCTGGTGCAACTGGGACAAAAATCAAGCCCTGCATAGCTCATATACAGGTCACAGGCCAACAGCAGACCCTGAAACCCAAGGCATTCTAACAGCAAAACACCTGACTAACAGAACAGGCAAAAACCACAATGAACCCCCACATTTCTTAAGGCACTACTTCTCTCAGCAAGCCCAGAAGCAGTTCCAGACCCTGAGGGTGAAACCCATGGTAAACAGTGTGAAAGGATGGAGACAAGACAGAAGTTACAAAGGCTACATTCTACACTGTGACAGGACATCGAGACACATACAGTGCCAGCTCCTACCTGGAACATGGAAATGTTTAGGGGCCTGAGCGTAAGTTGGAGTGAGAGGGCGACTGTCAGGCCGATAGGGGACAGGGGAGTTCCGACCGCTGGACGGCTCATTGCCTCCAATGAAAGAATGGAGAAAACAAAATGAGAAGAGGGAGAGCAATTAAAAAAAAAAAAAGCAAGCCCAATCAAACCCAAACGAAACTTGTGGAATCAAAACCTCCAGGGAGAAAAGAAGTTGAACCAAAAATATAAGTATAAACAATAAGGAGAACTGGTAGCCCTGGTGACATTTTTTCCACCCCCCTGATATTTCTGCAGAGATAAAAATCCATGTTCACGCTGGAGTTGAGGTTTGAGCAGCTCAGACTCTTTCTGACGGCATGCAGGCAGGAGCTGTGCGCTTGCAGCTGGTGCTTGGATGGGCAGTGTGGAAAAGAAGAATGGAAGGTCACTTGGCAATGACTTTTTAGTACAGAGATTGATATTTGTAAGTAAAAGGCGCAAACATGGAGCAAAGTACTTGATATGAAAACCCAAAGCAGATAGAAGCAGATGCTGGCAGTTATTACAGTTCACTAAATCAAAAGTGTAGAGAAACTAGAAACAGAAAATAGCTGTTAGGTCACTTGGCTGATATCTAAAGGCATAACTGTTCCTTGCACACTCTTTCACTGGTTTAGCAAAATTCTGATATGACAAAATAATTTGTAAAGCAGTGCAGCCCATCTTGTGGCTGCATCCACATTGATGGTGTCTCTGCAAATCTCTGTCAATGCCAAATTGAGCCCTGATGACAACACTGCTGATTCAGCAAATCTGAATCTAACGCCTAAAAATTTTAGTTCCATTTTGCACATACTGTTTTTAACATTGGTAGGATTATTCTCACTGGGACTCTTTCTCTGCCTCCTAACAATGCACCTCATCAATCCAAGAGCCCTCAAAGTTCCTGTGTCTTGCCAGGGCAAGAGGACTGCTGCAGAACCATCCTGGTTGATCCCCAAGTATCAAGACTTCACAGCCAGATATTCAAACACATGGCTGTGTGTGTACCTTAAAGGAATGCTGATGCCTTTTACTCTGCCCTTCTTCAAACTAGTGCAAAACTCACATTAGGGAGAACCATCCATGTGAGTGCTTACTGTACATGAGTGAGGGTGACCACAACAGTGAAAAGTAGGGGAACATTCCCTTCTATTTTTCAAATGTCCACATACACTTAAAACTCCCTAGAAGTGCTGATTGAAAAACCAAGAAAAAAAGATGGAGTGGGGGGAAGAGAGAGTGGTAACAAGTACAGGAGAGCTACAAAACACAAGAAAAAAAAATAAATTGCAGGCCTCCTTTCACCTACAGGTTTCCTATGTTCTGTTAAAAGATCCAGAACCTGGGACTCGGCACACTTCTTATTTATGCTTTCCAGGTGGAGGGATAGTTGTGGGAGAAGGAAAAAAGAAGTTTTCTTTTAAATTGACACAAAACATCATCTTTTACTTGAATGGTCATCTGTCAGCCCAAAAGAAGCAAAAGGGAGAAACAAAACGCTCTTCACAAACGTTGCTGAGAGAGATGTGCCACAAAGGCCTCTGCCAGTACATAAGTTAATCTATTTGCATATACATGTTTTATAAATTACATGCCCTGTTCAGGGGACTTGGCTGTACAAAATTTGTCCAGAAGAATACATGGGCAAATTTTGGTATTCACCTCTTTGACATTTCAGTGCTAAAAGACATGATAATGGTTTTCTATTTTGGGTGCAGCAATGATGAGCCTCTGGCCAGGTAACAGTAAGTGCTAGGTCTATTAACTCTGAAAAGCAGTACCAATCATTAATTAAAACATTTTTTTCATATCTTAATCTACGGTCCTTTACTTAGCAATTCCAATAGTGTGTTCTACTTCTCTAGCCTTTGAGACACTGTGATGGTCAAACATCTCACTTAAGCTGATTTTACTTATGTCTTTTTTTTTTCTATTGAGAAATTATGTGTTACTTTTCAGCAAAATCATAAGTTTCATAAGGAAGAAAACCCCCAACAATACAGATATAGCCTCAAGATATAGTTATTTATAGAGACATGTCACTCTGCCTTTCTGCTTCTGTTAGCAATGAAAGAAACAAAAGAAATTTACTGACCTGTGGACTTGTCACCACAGAGGAGTCACAAATACTGGGAGTCAATGTGGGCATGTTCAATTTGCAATGCCTCTATCACCAACACTAGAAATACAGGGAAGAAATCCTTCTCATACCCTTCTCTATTTCACTCAGACACAACCAAGTATACTCACATCTATAAATGTGTGCTGGCTAATCTTGTATCTGGGACACAGATCATTTGTTTAGAGAGAACTGGTAATGTTGTATAAAGCATCCAGTACGAGGCAGACAGTCACCGTGGTACCATTCTGCATGTGATGCTTTACAGATGTCTCTGCTGGCTTGTATTTCCTGGGGTTCCTGTGCAGCCTCTCTCTCCCCAGTGACTCCTACTAGTAGTGACAAATAACTCTCCTTTACACTTTCTAGGACAGCAGACTCATTACCTTCAATCTCTGCAGGAGGGAATACATCTACTTAGATTCTCATTATACCATCCCCAAGGAGACCACTCTTATAACGAGGCTTAAGTGCTTCAGATGCAGCTGTAAAATCACCCACAATTTATGGAAGCAGTGCCAACCAACATCTGTGGAATGTGCATATGCACACAGGGAAGCAGAACTCCTAGCTGCCTGCACCTGCCTCCCAGGGCCTGCCTGCAGCTTTACATAAAAGTAGAGGCTGCTCTGAATTTGGGTTCCTTGCTGTGCCTGCACAGGAAAGACTTTCTTACTGTCTCAGATATACCATAGCTATTGTTAACTCCCCACAGCAACAAGAGCACTCCAGTCCACCAACACTGTAGAAAGAACTAGTTCCCACACTCAACATGAAGTTGAATGTGTGTGTGTGTGTGTGTGTGTGTGTGTGTGTGTGTGTGTGTGTGTGTGTGTGTGGGTTGGTGGGGAGGGAACGTTAAGCGATAACAGAGTAAACTTAATATAAAAATCAATGTGTAGAGCACAGCAGCCTCAGAAGTGAAATTCAGGGGCTTTTTTCTTCTTTCATTCTCTTTGCTCCATCAGGTAGTTCTTGTTTTCTATAGCTCAATTTGTTAAGCAGGTTGCCATAGCAGTTAGGAATATAATTGCTTGCCTGTACAGAGCACAGTGTATTGCAGGTTCCTGCTGCCTTCTGAAGCGCTCACCACTTGGCTCACTGTGTGATTCACAAGTTCAGTTCACAGTGTCAGGCCACAAAACCCACATGCAACCAACACTGAGCCTTCTCTCAGCTTGCAGTCCAGTTGCTCGGCTTCTGAATAGACACAGGAAAACAAGCTCAACAATACCTGAAGCCCTAAGACCTATTCAGGTTTTGTCAAACCATCATTCATCACCCTGTCCAGATGTGTAGCCCTTATTACACGCACAAAACTGAGAATTACGGAACAGCCAAAACAGCTATTTTCCAGAGCAGAACTTTCAGCTGCATCAAAAAACCCCCTGGAAATAGTTATGTACAGAGAGCATTTGATTTCAGAGACCTGCCTCAGGGTATGAAAGCAGGAACCTGTGAAAACCAAGGCCCAAAATCACTATGAAGGTGGTTAGATTCCTCACAGAAAGGGTCTGTGAGCAAAGGAATACACATTACTTTGGAGCAATTTCCATGGAGATCTTATGGGGCTTTGTGATATTCTTGAATGCCTTTGAAAAATTCTAGGCATGTGAGATGAAATCCTGGCTCTCAATAAGAGTTTTGTCTCTGATCTCAGAAGGGTCAGGGTTTCTTTCATTCGTGGACTTGTTTTGATTCTTTCATAGCAAAGACAGTACTTTATTGAGACAAGACCAAATTCAATGGGGAGTTCAAATTAGATTAAATGAAGTCTAAGCTGATTTATATTGCATGCTCTTCCAGCTTGTTCAACATACATCAACAAACTCTAAGACTTTCTGAGGCATATTTAGCCCCTTTCACTCCTCCAATTTCTTTACTTTTGCCTTTAAGCCTTATGTTGTATGAAAACTCACTGAAACTGGTCTGAATGTCTACTTTTCTAGTTGATACAAAATAACACAGGTGTAATGTGTCATATGACACTAATTATCATTATGCCATTTGGAAATCATGCCCCTTTACCAGCTTAGGCATGATCCATATTTTCTGACTCCCAGAGGGAAACCCCCCCAAAACTATAGCTTTATGAAATCTTTCTTACAAACTTACATCAAGTTCACCTATTTGCTAAAAGTACAACTGAGAAAGGCTGACAAAGTGTAAAGAAGATCGCATGATGTCTCTTTTTTGAATCACTGCAAACATATCTATCACATCTAATTAATCCCAGCCAGTGCCATTGTCCTCATTTCAGGTATATTTACAAGGCTCTAATTCCTTATTAGACGCAGAGATGCTACTCCAGGAAAAATAATGCAGTTCTTTACACTTTGAAAACAGACACTTAGAATACCCAAGGCAAAGCCCTAAAGATAGGAGTATCAGGGA
The DNA here is from genome assembly GCF_047495875.1 of Pithys albifrons albifrons. Taxonomy (NCBI): domain Eukaryota; kingdom Metazoa; phylum Chordata; class Aves; order Passeriformes; family Thamnophilidae; genus Pithys; species Pithys albifrons. The sequence goes on along the minus strand of NC_092466.1, from coordinate 8,906,046 downwards.
GCTGCCTTAGATACAGCCAATGCCAGAACAATCTCCCTTTTCTGCCACACTGTGCTCCTTTCTCTCAACCAGCTCTTACAAGGCTGCTCTTTCAGTTCAGCCACGTGATTTGCAAGAGGCGGGTACTGCTACTTGCCCCTTCTCATACCTATGGCATCCTCACTATCACAGTGAGATGAACTTGAGCTTTCAGGAGCTTTGCCCACTTTAGACACATAAATGCTGCTCAGGCCTTCACAAAATTGTGAATTTTTACAACATCTTCTGTGACATATCGGATAAAAACCACACCCACTCCTTTGCCAAAGCACTTGTAATCCCACTTGGCCTTCTGCACCAATAACTGAGACAGACACATTATCTATACAGCAGGTAATTATTCTTTGAAATCTGAAAATAAGCACGGATTTCCCATAGTTCTCATTTATCTGTTGAAGAAGCTATTTTCTCAACAGAAAAAAAGATGAAAATGCCACTGGAAAGAGTGTGAGCATTAATTTTTATTTACCGCAAAGAAATGTTGAAATTGCAAGGACTATGAATTAACTGCATGCTGAAATGAGCACTGTATCTATTTTTAAGGGTCCCAATTTTTTTGAGTGAGTTATTTTTTGATATAGTGAGTGACATAGTAGGAAAGTGGATGGTGCAGATTAACAAAAGTCATCTTAGAAAAGTCAAGAATAAAATTAGTAATGGTGATCTGAATGCTTAAAGAGCTATGATGTTGAGATCTGTTAGCATTTCTTGAAAGCTCATGGCAACAACTTTCTTGAAACTGCTTTTGATTATCTCCAGTTTATGATTATCTACATTCATCAATGGTGCCAGATTAGAATTCATGTTCAGCCTCCTCAGGGGCCTCTTTTTGAGCTACTGTGGGTGATACAAGCTGTGACCTTCTCCCCCAACAGAGGAGATGGCCCAGTCAGTGCTCCAGGAGAAATTGAAGTAAAACTATATTCACAGAAAGCAAGAAACAAAACTAAAAACTTATTCAGCTAAAAATGAGTTCCTTGAAGGGACATAATAAAAGAATAATCCTCCTCCAAATTAAATAATGGAAAATAAAAGATTGAAAAAAAAGACCAGATCCTCAAATAATGTAAATCCTTGCAATGCTACTGCCTTTAGCAGAGTCTGCTGATTCGCAATAGCTGAGGAGAGGCCTAGAGATTTTAATTTTACTTTGCTGGGCACTAATTATTGCCAATGTGAATAATAAAGATTAACTTTATTGTTGCCATTGATCTTTACATAATCTTTTTGTTTTCTTCTCCATATTTTTGATTGCTTTGCTCTCAAATTTTCTGTAGTCAAATTTTCAATGCAGGGTTTAAGAATGAGGAACTAGTAATTAAATGTGATATGCTGACTGCTGAAGTGATTGTTATGTACTGCTTTAGAAAGAAGCTAAAATAGGCACACAAGTTCTAAATAGTAAATGATAATGCTTTTCTGTGTATTTCTACCAGGTAAATGCTTGCTGGCTGTTCAACTAGGGCCCTTAGAAATGACATATTTCCTCCAAAAAAGGACATTATGTCTATTCTAACACCGTTCTAAGTGCAGCAGCACATTTCGAGGCATGCTCAGCTACACAGCCAACCTCACAGAGATCCACTTATTAGCTTTGCCAGAATGCTAATGCATCTCCAGCCTGGAGGGTACTCCCTGGAGGGGCCTGGCTTCTTACCTTTGGCATGGGGGATGAAGTGGTGTCGGAAGGGGGAGTTGGGGCGGGAGTCATGGTGAGCGGAGCTGGGGCTGCCCGTGCGCAGGGATGGCACCCGCTGCACACGAGTGGGCAGCAGCTCTGTGGCAGCAGGGAGCAGGGCAGAACACAGTGAGAACAAAAAAAAGCAATAAGAGAAAGGCAGGGAAGGAGGCTTCAAAGGAAGGGAAAGAAAAAAGGCAGTGAACAATTAGGATTCTGAAAAGCAGCAAGGAGGAAAACAAAAATAAAGGTTAAAGACGTACCAAAGGGTTCATAAATGTTCGACAAAATTACAGGAAGTGTTAGAAGAGAGGCTTAGATTTGAACTGCATCACTAATTTCGCATAACATTATTGGCTTAATGAGCTTCGGATCTATGCCTTGTTACCCGAAAGTAGCCTGCTACCAGCACGCAAACATCACAAACATTGACGCTCAATTAGTTAAGAAAGCAGCTGGTTCGGAAAATGCCTGACCAAAAAATGTCAGCCAAGAGGCAAGCAAGCTGTTTTCTATTGTTTTAAGACATTCCAAAAATGCTGCCAACAGCAGCTGGGGCACTGCAGGAGGAAAAGGCTGCAAACTTTTTCAGAACATGTAGCACTCCATTTTTGAAGAACCTTATGCTGACAACGTCAGTACAGCACTTCACTTCTCTCTCAAGGGCTAGCTGGGAGCAAAGGAGAAGTTACCTGGGGCCACTGGGTCTATTCAAAAAGAAATTATTCTTGCAAATAACATGGTGAAAAGAAGTGCCATTAGGAGAAAAAAGGTAAACAAACATGTGCTATTATTCAACATGAATAATTATTGTAGGAAAAATTACTATAGTAAAATTATTAAAGTAGTAGCAATGATTACCCCAAATCAGGGTAGAAATTATCAAATGATAATTTGTGACAGAATTACTTCTGTGTCATATGAGGAACAGTAACAGGTGAACTGAAGATAAGATCATCTGAACAGAGATAAGTTTGAACAAGTATCTTCTCAGAAAAACCCTCAGGCTGTGGACTTTTGAAGATTTTATATCTGGATTCAAACTTTGGCTTGAGCCCATCTGCCCATCACAAGAGTTACATCAACAGAGACTCCTTCTGGGGAAGGTCTTTGACTGAACACAGACAGTAAAACTCCATCACAGTAGAGTCTGGAACAGGCCTTGGATTTGTTCCCATCCCTGATACAACTGATACAAATAGAAAAATCCCTGCAGAACTGCCAGAATCAAGAGACAGAAGTTTGCAGCTTTTTCACGTTTTCGAGTTTCTTTCGGTTCTTTCAGTCATCTTACAACACAGCCATGTTGTCAGCACTAAGTATCAGACACAATTTGCTTCTGTCCCACCTCCCCTGGGTCCTTTAAATAAGGCATTCACTGACAGACACAACTGGCTGCTTTCAGCCCACTCCCACTAAGAAATGGCTACAGCATTCAAGTTCCACAGTGGTGGCTCTATTATAAATCTTTAATTTTAAAAATGCAGCTTCTATTGCGTATGGGCTTTTGGCATCCCAAGTGTTCAGCTGTAATCACCCAGGAAGATGAAAATGTGTAATTGTATCACTTAATTTAAAAACAGATCACAAAGATTTAATTCATTACCATACACAATAAAATCAGTCTTGAAAAGTCTTCAATGAATAGCATTTAGCAATAAATTTTTATGCTTTTTGGGTGTGGATAAATAGTTCATTTTCATATCTTGCTTTTACATACACAACCAGTAATTTTGAATGCACTGGGAACCTGAATGACCTGTACATTTTCCAGGTTGCACATAGAACTTGTACATCACTGCTAAACCAGAAAATGAAGTTTGTGTTTTGAAGTGTTCCCAGGCAATGCCTATGGCTTTAATTAAGAAAGATACCTTGTGAACCATGAGCCTGTGTTTTAAAAAATGACTGGCAATTTGGAACATATGGTGTTTTGCTGCTGAATAGGAGATTCCAGCTTTAAATGAATTTTTAAAAACTAAGATTTAAATTTAAAACCAAGCTTTAGATGAACTTTTAGGAGGCAGTAAACCTACATTAATGATTTCTGTATAGTCAAGCCATAATTTTTGTTTCCAATGTGTTACTTTTCCCAAATTCCAGAAGGAAGTTTGTGATTCACTGCTGCAAATTTTGCTTCCTTTCAGAAATATAGAAATATTTAAAAAAGAATTGATTGGAAACAAAACCAGAAGATACATATTTATGATGTAAGCAACACTCATTAGCCTAGTGCAAAAGACCATGGCAATCAAGAATTAAAAAAAAAAACAGGTAGAAAACGAAATATTAAAATGCACAACAATTTCTCAATTCTGAATTTTCACTTGTAAGAGAAACAAGTGCTTCACTGCACCACTAAGTGGCATGATAAAGAAACAATAGTTTTACATACAGTCCCAATGCAGTGCCCTTACCAGGTCTGTGGAAGTGCTGAGGGGAGCGGGACATGGTGGGTGTGTAGCTGTGCCGACTGTACACTGGAGAGTTAATGGAGCCCTGGCTGGTAGACCTGTGGATCATGCGGTCCCGAACATCCTGGTACCCCTGCAGAACAGAAGCATTCACTAATAAATCTAAATGAACATCTTTAGCAGCACTTAACTTCCATGGATCTGAAGGCATCAGCAGAAGCTACTGAAACAGCAATATCCCTTAAACTGTCATCCCACTTCATTAATACTGTTCTACAACGATCTGTTCACAAGAGTCCAATCCATTTTTATAGTCAGGGACAGAGTTCAGTCTTGGAAGGTTCCAACTCCACCTGTAATTTCTGTTAAATTCTGTATAATCCTAGATTTGCCCACTTTCCCTGACTCCATAAGGGAAGCTGCATCCAGAATATGTCTGTCCTGCACAAGACACATGAGCTGACCTTCAGCTGGTTAACCTGGAGACCAGCAAGAATCCAAGAGCTACAGCACAGAGCTCTCTTTGGCTAACATTACCATGTGTCACAACTATCTACATCAACAGGCATTCAGTATCCAAATTAGATTTCCCTTGCATAGGAAAGCATTACAACTTCTTGTATAGCAAAATTCAATTTACTTGGTTTCCTGGGGAAAAAAGCCAATAAAAGAAAGCAACAAAACAAAACAACCCCATAACAAACAAACAAAAAACAACCAAAAAAATCCTCCAAAGAAACCCACCCCCCAAAAACCACAGAAAGTAAACCAAACTAGGACAAAAGGAAAAGAAGTGATGTTAATGCATGAAGATTTACAAGCAATTTTGAGTCACTTTTTAAACACGTAGCAATCAGCACAACTTTCAAGTTGCAAATAAGCAACACTCTCCACTCCCAAAATGACAATGCATAAGCAATAGCAACTATTGTACCCTGACAAATTACTTCCCAAGTGCTTTATGTTATTATGATGTTCAAATTAACTCCTATGGCAAAGCAAAAAGACCCAAACCATAGACCTGTTTTTCTCAAGACAAAACTGCAAGTGTTTCAGTAGCATACATGAGTTATTATTCAGATGCTTAAAGAAGCATTTTATTTCAGCTCCCAGGATCTGAATCCGGCGGTGCCACAAGAAGGAGGAATGTACCAGAAGTGACGCCTGCTGGACAGAGGGCTCTGCTTTACAGTCATCCATAGGGGAGGAGTGGCAGCTTCTTTTTTGGTAATCTTTCAGTAAGAGCTTAAGGTTTCCATCTTAGAAATAATTTTTGTAAAGTTTCACTATTCAGAAAACATGTCTATGTGGTAAACAGAGAGGAATCAGACTGATAACAAAACCAACACCTGGAGCTTCTCAAGTGAATAATCCTAATCACAGTAAGACACTGCCCCCAAAGGTACCACCAGACTTACTTCTGCAGAAGGGGTAGGTGATAATGTCCTTGGAGACTGCAAAGACATAAAAAATAAGGTTATGAAATATCATTGCATTTACTGGGCCAGCAAATGGTAATCTAAACATTGTTGCAGGTACTCTGATAGATGGCAATGTAAAGTGGCAATGCAGAAATTACTGAGGCCATGCCAGCACCAGAATCTGCTTTTTCCACATTGCTTCGGAACTGGTCCATAAATTATTGAAGTCTAAAGTTTCTGGGAGAATCTCTATAAGTGTGAATAATGCAGTCAAGTATCATGCAAGATCATCTTAGTCATCTAATCATTGTGGTAATTAAAACATAGCTGTGAAGATCAAAATCAGAAAGAGTTATTAATTTAATAACCATGCCTGTTATGAAGAAATCTTTAAAATGGAAATCAAAAATAAATAAACTTAACTCAGAGCTTTGCATGGAAAATCAAAATACAGAATATCTTTCAGGAAGAAGCACATTTTTCCTCCAACGCACACACTCTGGCAAAAATGTGCTTCTCCCCAAGGCCTTGCATTTCATACTCATGGAAAGGAGAACATAGTTGTCATCAACATTTCTTTGATGTGACCTCCTTTAACTCTCTGTGTTCCTCCATGGTTATGTAAGAACAGACAGGAATTACAGGCAACTATATTGAAAGAACTGCACAAAGGCCAGTGGGCAGAAATATGCACAATATTATGAAACGTTTGTGAATCACCAATAGGGAAACTGAGGCAAGAAATACCTTTAGAAATTAAACATATGATTATGTATATGTTGATAGTATGAACAAGAGTAAAGGCTGTGTATAAATAGCAGTTATGTGCCCTTTAATCATCAGACAATTTGAAGCTGGAAGATGAGGACAATTATTTTCTTTGTGCACAAAACTTTTAATATTATTTGTCATAATAAACTGGGGCAGGAGATTATGCTTTTCAATAGGACCATAATTATTATAGAACGATTAAGATAATATCTCAGAAGCAAAACTGCTGATTTTGTTCTAGCTACTACAGGAATGTACTACAGCAGTGGTGTAAAACATATGCAGACTTTCTGGTAATAAATATCTAGCTATACATTTTGCACTGAGAGGCCATTAACTCTCCTGGAGCTGGTGACACTGGGAATGCCAGGTATCCATTTTACTGAATACAGAACATGTCCTTTTCAGCAAGTTTCCATAAAGCTTTTAAAGACTGCTTTTGCTACTTTCCATCAAAGCCTTGAATGTCTTTTACATTCTTATTTTCCTAATTTCTGTAATGTAACAGCAGCAGTTACAAAAACTGTGTGCCACATAAAATATCATACACAGTGCTTTGGAGCACCATTCTCCACAAAAACTGAGAGCTAATCTAAAACTTTCAATATGAATCAAAAAGCACAGGTTGTGAGGTGCATTCCCACATTTAGCTACTCGTAATTCATGTTTTACTCTAAATAAACAAGTTTCCACCACCTGCTGTGGCTACCTAGATGCCGAAGTGATGGCTGCAGTAAAAGGGAGTCACAGCAATCTAAGACTGGGAAGGCAGCCCAGAAAACAGCCTGTTGAATCCATATATTTTCCCTTTAACATACTTTCACTCCCTCACTACCTGACATCATCTCGTTGCTTTTTGGGAAATGGAACCACACCCTGCAGCCAAGTTACTGTTTATCATGCACAGGTGAGGTGTCCTACCTCAAACTCTGGGGCTGCCAAAGAATGTTTGGCTCTTCAGGGTTTAGGAGGTCTTTCAAAACCTGGTGTGTTTTGCAGATTACACTATAATCCATTTGAAACACAATGTGCAATCGACTGAGAAAAGCAGCTCTTTTCCAGAACAGTAAGCCAGTGGAAATACAGAGTGATGACTCCAGAAAAGAAAGAGAAAGAGGAAAAGGAAGGGGAAGGGGAAGAGGCAGAGAAAGGGGAAGGGGAAAAGGAGGGGGAAGGAGACCTATTCTGAGCAAATTTACAGTAAAGCCAGTACTGCAACAGGCCCAATGCTCTATTGCTTTGAATATCTGAAGTCTCACAGGTCATTTTGTGTTCTGGGAAGTTTCTGCAAACTTTTACAGGTGTCTGTAACGCAAGTTCACACTGATGCCATTTGAGCTGTCTTTAATTGAACTACCAGGTGGGATGCCTGCTCCAGTTTGAAGCAACTATCACATTAGAAAAAATCCTTTCCTCATTTTACCACAGCTTGTTTGCTGAAAGCTGTTACAGACATTCAGCGCTCTCAACAGACAGGATACTTGAAATAAAGCACACAGAGTTAAAATGCCGCTTCTCCCTCTCTCTGTCTCTCTCTCTCTCTATATATATATCTATTCAACAAACGTCAGAGCTGAGAAAAGACACCTTCAGTACTCAGCAGGTTGCTGCTCCCAGGGCAGAATGGCAGGACCTGAAGAACTTGAGTTCCAGATGGTTTCTGGAAGTATTATCACTCTGCTAGGGGCCAGACTCAGTAGCAGAAAATCAATCTGGAAATCTCCTCATTCTCTTTCAGCGTGGCTCCCGCTCGGGGCTGCCCCGCCAGAGGGAGCTGTGGGAGAGCACCGCTCGCGGAGCTCCGCGAACATCGGGATGCTCCCGATCAGGGACCGCGGGGGGAAACCTGGCAGAGCAGCTCCTGCCACTGCAGTGAAGATGACACTCATGCTGTGTTTTCTCACTTTCTGTGGGCAAAGTATGTCACTGTCTTGTAAAGCATTCCCTATAAATGAGATTTGTCTCCCTCTCTGGACTAATTTTGGTGCCTCTTGCTCATCTCCCTCATACACTTAGAAATCTTTCTTAGGTGAAACTGATTTTTTTCTTCTTTTGCTTTTTAAATCATGGTGAGGGGCATTTCTAGTGTACAAGCATAAACTTAAGGTCCCCTTTTTATTTAACACCACATACACACCCTGTGCAAAGAAAATACAAGTTAAATCACTCGAAGTCTGCAAATCCCTGCCATGAATAACATGTCACATCCTTTGCTTTTCAAGGATGATCGTGACTGATGTACGATGTACCAAGATTGTTGCCACTCAACTACCACAACACAAACACAAGGTAAGGGATCACTCCACCCCAATGGGCTTGTGTTCTCATTAGGGCAAGGGAAGGGAGGAGAAACAGATACAAAGAGGTGAGGTAACTTGCCCAAGTCAGCAGTAGCATTGTTTGAAAAACCCAAATCTCCTGAAAAGAAGGTGAGCCTCTTCTGTTTCCAGAATAAATTTCTGTACTCACTAGAAATTAACTGAATTTAATATTGGTGAAAATATGGTATAAGAAAACCTCAAAGGCTTTTGCTTATTTCCAGAACAAGCATAAAAGCAAGCAATTTACACCATACTGCTTTATCAGCTTCCAACATACTGCTTTGTCAGTCAGGATTAACAAATAGTTCACCTTCTCTGGTGAGATTAGTTCTTCCTCTGTGACTAACAAGAGACTTGTGTTTATATTGGGTTTTGTGGAACAGGTCAGGCCTGTTGGAATTGTCAGAGGTCTCCAATGCATCTCTCAGTGGGTTTGAACCACGTGCCTGGTGGGTACACTGCATAAATCGGGGAACTTCTGTAATGCGCTGACCTGTTAATCTCTTATTTTATTCCTGAGCTAACAGCCTCCTGAATTTCCAACTCATGATTTAAGAAAGTAACCCCATAAGACATTAAGGAACAACTGAGAAAAAGTGACACACCTGTGACCTGCTGTTGGGCAGAACACTTTGCTAAGAATGACCACTGGTGCCTGAATGATTTACTGTAATTCTCTTTTCCTCAGCTCAAATCCACACTCAATTCAGTCACAGTCAGTAAAGTCACTAAGATTGCAAGGAGGCAAATCCATTTCCAGATCCATTTAGATTTGCATTCAAGAAGTCTGATATACAGACAGAGGGCATTACATGACAAAACCTGCTTCACAGTCTGCACTGGAATCATGTGAATGGGAATTGCATCTACAGAAATTCACCTGAGAGAACTGGGGACTGTACAATCTGAAAGATACCTTTAAATACAAATTTAAGAAAATAAATGAGATAGCTTTCTCTTATCATTGCATGATACAGGAATCCTTACTAAATGTTAGCAGTTTAAAAAGTGAGGCAGGTATTACCATAACACAACTAACCTGCTTCCCCGGGTGAGGAGCACTTCATCCTGACCCGGTTCAGATTTCATCCAGAACGCCTGGCAAAGTGCTCTAGCAATATGTTTCTCTTCAGTATGTGTGAGATAAAGTATCCTGCTGCTCTTAGTCCTGCTACTGCCATGGAATATCATGGTGTTCCTCATGTTCCAAGTGTCAGTGCTCCACAGCACAACAGCAGGTTGGCTTTTGCCTGACATTGTGGACTTTGCTGTACCCAAAGACTACGATACCCATGATAGTTAAGAGGATTCACACAGAGACAGCCTGCAAACCTCCCCCCTGCCATTGCTCTGCCAGTGGCTGGTGTTAATGTCGGTGTCCAGTTGTGCAGTTTCACACATGAAGCATCAACATGAGTGTTCCCATTACCCCAGACAAAACAGACAAAAAGCACTGTGAACAGCAGCAGCAACAGTATCTAGGAGTGCCAATCAGAAGCGAAGCAGGCTCTGTATAAAGCACACAGTGGAATGAGTTGCTTGTTGGTTCATTACCTCTCCAAGACTCTGTCTCTCCTGTCTGTCCTCGTAGGCGGAAGTGTAGAATGGCTCATAAGTAATTAGGTCTGGACGTTCAATGTCATAAATAGCCTTGACTTTGGGAATGGCTGCTAAATCCTTGTAATCAAGGATTTCATTGTCTACTTTTGCCTGAAGGTCAAAGACAGAAGATAAATTAACTTACACAAGTGCACTGGAAATTTCTGTTTTACACAATTTATGAGTTTGTGTATTTGTTGTCACACTGTTGCCAGGGAAAACCCTTTCTGGCACTCCACATGCAAAGTGAATGTCTCTTGTTCTTCTCCACAGGCCTCCTCTGCAACAGCTCACACTGTTTTCTTGGTTTAAGGAAGAAAGGACATGGCATATACAGATCTATATACAAAAGCTTCTTATCCCCAGTAGTGAGCTGAAAACTTTCAGCTCTGCAAATGACTCATTTTGTGGCCTCAGGCAAGTATTTTCACCTTTCTGCTCTTGTTTTCCCATAGGTAAAATGTGTGATAATATCGATTTAGTTTGGAAATTACAGAGATTACGAGGGGATTCCATGCTGAAGACCACAGACTGTGCACACAAGAGGAAACAGAACTTATTAGAAGGAAATAAAAAGACAAGGAGGACTGTCAGGACTGGGTATCCAAACTTCCAAATGAAATTATTACATTGCACTCATCACTCATCCTATACCCAAGATTCTGACTAAGGCATCCACTGCTGACTAACTGCATGGTACTAGCATCAACTATTTTTTCCACTAAGACTGCAAGGAACTCTTGACTAGTTAAAGAATGGAAGTAGGAAATCAGTTCCAAAGTCAGCTGCACACATTAGGAGCTAGAAAGGGGCCTTACAGTTAGTTTAGAGAGCTAATGTATTTCCTTACTTATAAAAAGACTTATAAAAGATATCCTCATACATTTTTATTTACCTTACAGAAATATATTGAAAAAATAGTTGATTAAAATTGAAAGAGGATATTCAAATTGTTTCAACATTTCTACTAGATATTTTATTTACTCATAGTGGGCTGCATAAGGAAACTCATATTGAGTTCTGTTCTGAGTACTAGCACCTTGTATTTTCAGATTAATGTGCATCTGCCATTCCAAGCTCTCCAACAACCACTGGTCTTGATGGTTCTTAAACAATGGCATAAACTAGAAACAATAGAGAACAATTTTTGCTAGAGAAGCAAGGCTTGAAATAGTTGGGAAATTCACTGTCTGAAAATAGCCTCAAATCTGTTTAGCTTTTACTTACCAGATATTTCACAAAGCACCTTAGGAAATATAACTTTAAAATATGTAGGTATATTAATTAATGTTATTTTTGTAGTATTTTTACCACAGAATATAATATGTCTGGATATTCTTAATCCAAAATAAATTACTACAGATATTTTTGTAGACTCCAGTCTAGGCCACCATGCTGACCTACAGACTGATTTTGAGCAGCAGTTCAACTTCATAACCTACAGTTTATGAGTTGATATTACCAACAAAATAGCTGTTCTCCAGGGCATACTCTGTGTTTTGATACCTCCAGTGTGACCTTCTTCCACATATCAGCTAATTTTTGTGGTTGTTGAAATGCACAGAACTACTTAAACTCAGGACTTCAGATTTGCAAATTGGGTCATTTTCTCAATTATTATACATGTAACTGACAAATTTCTGTGTCTTACACTACATTTTCACCTATATAATCTCAAGGTTATCTATAAAATCAGTGAGTCAGCAGTATCATTAGTAACATTTTTATTAACATAAAACCATCTTTTCTTTCACAACCAAAACTTCTGAAACAGAAGGATTTGGGTCAGCCAGGCTTCCTTCAGTATAGCTGACCCAAATCCTGCAAGTGCAGACAGATCTCTCAAAAACTGTGTATCAAAGTGCACAGACCTCCTCACATAACCCTTACAAAGTCAAGACCCACTTGCTTTCTGTCCCTCTTCACATCACCAAGTGACTTCAAGAGATTTACTGTATCTTTTCAAGGGAAACATGACCTGGAAAAGACATACACTACTCTTGAAATCCTGTAGTTATAAAAGCTACATGGAGAAAGTTTTAACAATTGAACCACTGGAATAAAGGCACTGGCATCAGTATAACAGTGATTCATTTCAGCATGAGTATTTCATGTATCAGCAGCCTATTCCTCAGAAGGAATACTTACATAGATAGTGTGGCCTGGAGAGCCAGGTATACTGGAACCTGGTCTGGAATAAATGCTTTCTGATGATGTTCTTGTAGGCTGAAAAACAAAAAGTAACTTTTGAAAGCAACTTGAAGCCATTAACATTGGCAATTTTGAGTTTAAGTGAAGGAATCTGCTTACATCTTGAAATTAACTGAATTTAAGAAAAAATGTCAACACAAATGCAAGCATTCTGGCAAATTTCACAATCTTGTGATGTGAGTGGGCTTTTTCTTTTTTTCTTTTTTTTTTTTTTGGTAGGGTAAGGAGTGCTGTGAGAGGGGAAACAGGTTTTCTACATCAAGCAATGTCAAAGACTAGACTGACAACAATAATGAACAAAATCAAACACCACCTGCCAGAGACACTGCATGAGCCAAAGTACCATCCAGGATAGCCCCACTGGTCATTTTAGCAACATGTTAGTCCACAAACCACCAGAGGTATCAGCAGTTCAGCAGACAAAATGTTGTGAGGAGCACAGCACACACGGTATCACTTTCCAAGTGTTCAGTCACTGGATTTCCATTATGAATATGGAACTCAATTCAGTCCTTCTAAGCAGAAGGACCTGAAATCCTTTGCTTGGAGCTGTTCCCTATCTGCAGCACCAAGATGCAGCAGGAAAGTCAAACTGTTGGTAGAAGTTCCATGATTCCCCATACTGCAAAAGTAATGACGTTTAAAGACAATGTCCTGCAAACTGAAATTCATGGGAACAGTCTCACCTCTACAGACCAAGTGCTGTTACATTTAGTAGAAGTTTCAACACTTTGCCAGGTATAAACAGGCACTGATGCCCTGGGGGAAATTTTCTGAGAGGAGACAAAATAACTTATCACCACGATAAGGGGATCCTGAAAACCTGATGAATTTGAAAAACATCCATTTGATCAAAAGTCACCCTGGCTATTGTGGCAATTACTCCTAAACTTGGCACGCAGCAGACACACAAAGGTAGTGAACCATATCCCACTTGCAACTGAGAAACCACGAGCAATTTTTGCTCCCTAAGTGACTGCAAAGTACCAAATCTCACCAAAACGCAAGGCAGCAGCAGGTGACTCTAGACACCAGTGCTTGCAATTAAATCCTGCTGAACAGTCCTTACCTCATCAGCCCGTGATGTTGAACTAAGAGACCTCCAGGCACACACTGAAGAGACACAAAGCTTGACAGCCTGGCTCACTGATTTTAATTAGGAAATACTGGAGTGAACACAAAGAGGCTACTGGACCTTTCTTATTTTTCAGCATACATTTCCTGAAAGGATCCTTAAACTGACCTCAGAGACTTTCTACTTTTAATTTCATAGCCAAGAAAGCTATTGAGACCATTCCTCTATAAAATGCTGAAGCCTACTCATGGATCATACAGCAGGCTTTCTCTGACTTCAGCTGTGGAAATGAAATTACCACACTCAAGGAAGGTCAGAGGAATAAAAAGCTTTGAATATGTTCCACCAGAAAAAACATGAAGATTCAGATCAAACAGAAAGCAGATGTGGTTGTGGACTGACAGAGTCACAAATCCTCTCCTGAGCATGTTTGAGAACACTTTCTCAGCTGGACCTTTACATGTTTCTGTCTGTAGCTGCAAATTCCTACATCTCAAAAGGCAACAGACATTTCTCAGCTGCCCTTAAGCTCCTCCCATGATGCAATCAAACCAAAAAATCCAACAACAACCACTTGTTTCATGGAAATGTTACAAGAATTAAGCTGGAAAATCTGGCTGGTGTGGAGAAACACTTTACTCCCCCTTCCATTCTTCCATTTCACTCTGAGTGGAGACACATGTAGCATGTTGCTGCAGTTGCTAGGGAAAACAATTGTTTTCATTACAACATAGGGAACAGTATTAAGTACTTGAGGTACTGTTAGGGGTGTCTCTGTTACCTTTGGCTTTTGGCAGACATACTGGAAGAGTTTTGTCTGCTCAGTTCTCCATGTTGTAGGAAAACAAGCATTAGAGGCAGTTACGGCTTCTCCCCACTTGGCAGACCTTTTGGATCTTTTTGCAATTGCTTCAGAAAACAAGACACTCTCAGCCCTCAGTCCACCTTCCTTACTCTCATCTCTTAGTGTCACAGCTAAAATTCTTTTCATTTATGGAAAATTCACTTGCATTTATCACTTTAGTGAATTTATTAAATAAATAATGATAAATAAATAATTTATTAAGAAGATCGTTTCAGCCATATCCTGCTAACAACTCATTTAGGTGCTCTTAACCCAGAGTACAGGAGCAGTTGTCAGATGGACTGGCAAGTTGTAGCACCTGTTCTTCATTTCCTCACCATGTTTCTGCTCCAAGATGCTCATTATCATTGAACTAGTAAGGCCATAAGCCAGATATGACACCCTTTAAAGCAGTTTTCTATTTTCTGCAATTCTTTCTGCATACATCAATTTTACCTTCCACCTACTGCAAAGCTCCACACTGCCTGGGCAGGATGCCATCCTGCCATCCACTGCCTGGGCACACGCTGCTCCTTTCCTGAGGAGCTGAATCCAGGCAGACCTGGAACTCTGAGGCTCCTCTATTAGCTCTCAGTCCTGTATCTTGCTTACATTTACAACATATTCTCAAAGACTGTATGAAAAGGACCTCTATATGTACTCTCACCCTTCCTGCCTCACTTTGCCCTATTTCTTGTTTTGAATTACACAGGCTATTTCCATCACAGATGGCTGTTTCCTATTCTGCTGCTTCCCATATGGTCTGGAATCCTTCACAGTTTTGCACTTTCCCCTAAAGACAATTGCATTGCACTTAAAAACATTTATGCTGCTTGCCTTAACAAACATACACTAAAGATTCGTTGATACAAGCTGTTCCTCTGGCATACTTTTAGTTGCTGTGGTTGGCTCCTCTCCTAAGAGACCTATCATAACTCCTGACTGAAAATCTGTGACCAGGTATGGCTTTTGTTGGATTAACATTACATTTTCATTAGCAGTCAAGAATCCCTGACACTGTGCAACACTATTGTGACTTGTTATATTAAACAGGTGGCAAGAGCCACACTGGAGATCAAGTTCTGTATTGATGTAACTGTGGTGGGGTGTAAATGCCACCTTAGAGAGGAGGTGATCAGAGCACAGGTAAATAACAGGAATAATGGCTAGTTCTGATGTAACCTTTAACATTGGAGCTGTGGAGATAACGTGAGCATCTCTTGCACACATTATTGGAAGAAAACAGGTAAAGAAAAAGGAAATGATCTTTAATACGAAGACAATAATTTAGAGGTATTTACTTCCATCATAACAGCCCTGTGACACTTGTTCTACACTCCCAGCAACCAAACAAGTTAAGCTGCCTTACTTCTTCTACAAACAGATCTGGAACATTTTTTGTACAATTGTTCTTTTTCTGGAAGGATTCAAATTATGGCTTTTCATAATGCCATCTTTGTGCATAGAAATTTCAAGGAAATTTCTATTAAGGACTAATCTTTTTTTTTTCCTTTTCTTGTGGTACATGGCCTGTCTCCACTTTTTTCTGACTGTAGAAGAGTCATCGCTTTTTTCCTTTCCTCTTCCATGGTATGGATGTAACAGTAGTAAATATATCATTTTGGGACATCTGTACCAAATACAGAAATTCTATGAAGTATATGAAAAAAATCAATAGAAATTCAGTCAATAAAAATTCATGCACGTCATTAAAGGAGCCAAAGAAAAAAAAGGATCACAAAGCATATAAAGTATCTGCAAGACTTCTCAGTATTTCCCACTTTATCACACAGATCTTATTTTTATGTTTTTGTTCTTAATTTCATGCATTTTACTTCAATGCAAAAGTTCTATACCAGTTTCATTTGCAGACTGGCAGAGGCAATACCAGCTGTCATGCTCATCTTCTCAGGTTCACTGTGAATCGAGTGCTCAATTATCATACCACCCATGCATGTGCCCCAAATTGAGAACCTTGATATTTTAACACTAGACTACAAAGCTTAAGATGTTCATCTGCATTTACCTCTGTTTGTCATGTCATCATGCACGGTGCATCATCTAAACAAATAACTTCTTAAAACAGAAATCCACGCTAGAGCCATTCACATCGCCCAGACTCTGCTCTGATGTGGTGGCTCTGGCATTCTCAAGTACAGATGTTCAGCATCATGCTCCATAAAAACTTACAGGTGCAGGCAACCAGATCAGAACTGATTCCAAGAACATCTGGCCAAACGGATGCACTACTGCTTAACAAAGGCATCGTCCCCATTTACAGTACCTGCCTTAATTTTTTGATAGAGTTCATTATGCAAGGCGGTGATAATAGCTGCAGAAGAATGAATATGTTTTCACTTAATAATATTTAACATTATGGTTCAATCAAATTCTCTATACCTCAGAAGCTACTTTAAGTGAAGCATGTTTAATAAACTAACAGAAGATTAGGATGGAATACCTTCTCCTAGGCTGACACGACTATGCAACAGCAAGGGATGAGTTTGGCTTTCTCAGTACAACACTTATTACTCTGACTATCTGCTTCATCAATTGCAAGGTTTTCTAGTTATTTAGGACATGGAACCAGAGTTCCTAAAAACACAAATGTCATACATATTTCAGTAATTTTCAGTGGCTGTGTACAGGACCAATAAAGCTCCTCAGTGTCAGAATATTTACTGTGCCTGTCTTCCAGTTCAACTATACCATTTTCCCTACAAGACTGTTTCCTTCAAATGGATGTATTCTTTATTTTTCTGAACTATATATGCACCAAGAAAAAGCTAGTGAACAGGCTTAGTGCAAACTCACACAGACACAGATACTAGTAGGTTATGACTAATTTTTCTTTCCTTTCTAGACACAAAGGCCAGAGAAGAGAATGAATTTTCAGCATCACTGCAGATATGTTGGTACCAAACAAAATTTTACAAGACTACTCATGCAAACTTAGCCTTTGTCAAGAGTCAGTTAAATGGAAAGAATAAGAGAATAAAGTGGGAGGTCCAGAACATAATGAATTCAACACAGGCTTCACAGAGAATTTGCAGGATTTCACCCTACCATTTTCAAAAAGCAATTTGCTTGTAGATTCAAGCCTTTGGCCCACATTTTTAGCAACAGCAATGATGCAATCTTTGTGTCTACTCTGTGGAACACTTGGAGCCAAAATCTGTCCTGAGATACACTCTGTAGAATCAACAATCTACCTTGAGATACACTTTTTAGAATCAACATATAAATCTAAACAGAATTTAGTACTGACCAAACTTACACAAGAGGATATTCATCTGACTCTAAACTATTTGCATCCTACACAGTCTACAAAGCAAGAAAGAGAACATTCCTTTATTTTAACGTGGGCTGTTCCTATTTTGCCTTGCATATTTTCCTAATACATAGGATAGGATTTGTTTATTTAATCCTGAGGCGCCTAGATTTCCACACTGGAAACTCAGAGTCGTGCATGCTAAGCTGAATGCAAGAAGTCACTACAGGGGCCTAAAAGATGCGTGAAATGGTCCCACAGTTTGCTCTTCTCAGACTCCAACATTCGACTCCGTAAAGCCTTGGATTGAAGTGGTGTTGCTCTCCTTAGGAGCACTGATAATAAATCTTTGTGCTGTATTTTCTTGATACATAGATCTGTAGCTAACAGAGAGAGAGGTGTTCAAGAGTAATTAAGTGACTAAACTGCTGTGCAGGACAAATGGTACAGGGCTTGCACTAATCCCCATGGAATCACACCCTTGGATTCAACCACCTAAGCCCCCTGCAGACTGGATCTAACCCAGACATGCTGTCCTGTCTGACATGTGACCACATCTGCTTTGCCACATCTGTGAAGGCTGCACAAACTGACACAATGGAAATCCAGTGGCATGGACTCTCTCAGCTGTCTGCCCACTGCCAGCCTGTCCTAAATCCATACTGGAGTATTCTGACCTCAGCACCAGGTGAAAACCACCTCAGGTGCACCTGCATGCAATACAGCTGCACATCCCCCACAGAAGACACAACCAATAAATACACACTGCCCTGAAGGAGAAGAAATGGAAGTGGGTGGTGTTTGCAAGTGCAAAGCAAACACAACAAAGTCTGAAAGTAGAAAGCTATGCCAGAATCAAGAGGACAGGGAGGACCTTGCAACTGAGATGTGGATGTGTGCCAGATCAGAGAGAGGCAAATGCTCTCAGGCAGCACATAAAGTCTGTCCAAACCTGGAATTTATGTACACATTTTCTGAACTAAAGTATTAATGTGTATTTTGTCACTGCATATAAAAAAGGAACTGATTTAACTGATGGCATTTTTCTGTCTAGAAACAAAAGTCATTGTTCATGGAAAACTATTTTTTTTAACCATCACTTTTAAAGTCATATACTTTTCACCGTTTTCATTTGCTTTATATTTTGTTTCACAAGAAAAGCTTTCTGGAATACTGAAAGACCAATACTATAGCCCCCCCAAAGCTCATCTGAATCAAAAAAAAAAGAAAGTTAATTTGAAGCATTTCATTAAACAAAATAAAAAATGGGAGAATTAACAAGCAACACTGAAACAAGTGATGCAAAATACAGCGTCAGTGCCCATGGTGGCAAGTGATAGCAGGAAAGCTGTGTGGCAGGAGTAGTAGCAAGCGCAGCAAATGACAATAATGAAGAATCTTCTCAGTAAAGAAGATCATTATCAACACTATGAAAACACAACAGCAAACCTCTGCAGAGCGTGGCCTGCGCAGAACCAGACTCTTTGGATAAAAGAACTCAGATGAGGAATGCTGTCATGAAACACAAAAGGGAAAAATGAGTGAAAAGGAAAGCAGTTTCCCCAGTTCAGTGGTTAAGCTCTTTTCAATCAAGTTACTAGTATCTATTTGTGTTATATTATCTATATTACTTACTGATCACTGTAGAACCATGAACAGCCAGTCAGTTGTAAATAAACACCTAAGCAATATTATATATTGCATATGGTTGCTCTGTTTTCTCTTTGTTTTGGCTTTGTAATCTTCCACAAATATCCATGGGGGGAAGATCTAAAGCAACCACTGCTTTTGTGAACTCCTTCTTAGATCTTGCCCAGCTAGAATGCTGATTAGTTTATATCAGAATGCAGTTACTGAGAGAAAATAGAACTTGCTGAAAACTTCTGAAGTGACTTCAGTGATAAAAGGTCTTTTTGTTTCGTTTTGGTTTGTTCTATAGGAAAAGCAAACCCAGCAAGCAAATAGGAAATGGCACTGGCTTTTTGCAGAATCACCAGAAAATCTAGGCCTGACCCTGAAAGTGGCTATTTGTCAACTCAGAAACCAGAATCCAATTCTCACATTATATCTAAATGTATGTCTTAAGAAACTGAAATTCAATTAAAATACAGTTCCTATTTTAGTGCTGACATGCTCAAACAGCACATAGTTCCCCCAGTTCTGTTTGTTTCCATACCCACCTGTTTGCTACTGCCTTTATTCAGGTCAACAGAATGAAGCACATGTCAAAGTCATCAAAGTGAACTCCAACTGATTTTAAAATAAACTGTCTGACTTTACACCAGACTAGACAATCTGTGAAGTAGTGTTAAGGCTAAAAATGCTCCACCTCACAGTGAGCTTAAGGACAGTGCATTTGCCACTGCCTTTTAAAGACATATTAAACACCTGCATAAAAGCTCTCATCCAGGAACAAGGCAGCCTTGGGTAGCTGTGCTGTAACACTGCTCAGATGTTCTCTCAATAAGCCTTCTTTTGCTTCACTTCATTTTCCTGCAAGAACTCATTAGGGAAAGCCTTGCAGGTGAATTAATTCATTTATTTCACACATTTCAATTAAAATTAGCTGAGGGGAAAGAATACTTACATGCTTGAATGTGTGACAGGGAAAAGGAAAATACTTGAAGAGGACTATTGCCACTTCCATGGGGAATGAAGTAAACCACTGATTTATAAGGTCAGCTGGAGAAGGTTTGTAAGGCTCCAGTGTAGTCAGGAGTGCTTTAATAAGACTCTTCGGGCCAAGTGATATTGTACCCCAACCACTTACTACAAAGCTCAAGAGTTCTGACACTTAAGCAGGGCCAAAACACTGTCAAATTTACATTCAAATTGTTAAATAAGGAAGAAAATCCAGTCTGGCATAATCTTCCATTTTCTTACAAAAGGTCAGCATAGAACAATGTGTGGATGGTACCTGCACTGACCCTTGGCCATTCTAGACCACATTCCCTTCTAGTGCCAATTATACTTTTGCCCACACTAACATGAACTCTGCTCAACAATTTATTTGCACATTACCTACTATCATAATAAATTGTCTGCAGGGGATGTTTTACAGACCAGTATACTGGAACAAATGCTAAAGGATGTGGCTTCCTGTGAATGAAAACCACACAGAATACAACCCACAGGATACTGGAGGTTATCTCCATATCAGTACATCTTAGTTTCCCTGTCTGAAAGACATTTTATTCATATGCAGGCTCTAATATTCACATCTTGACAAATCAGCAAAATTCAAGGTACCAACTGAAACATGAAAAAAAGTAAATTGTCCAGAAGCTGAATTAGTGAATAAGGGCTTAGAATTGCCTGGTGCACACAAAAAGCCAGGCTCTAGCATTCATCAGTGCAGCATTTTTGTCACTGAGGGTTTGATCCAAAAAGTTTGTCTGGATATGCTGAAGTGACTCCAAGGGTAACTGTGGCTCTTCTTGGCATTCAAATTAGGATCACTTTAGGCTGAGGTTTAATTGTATGGCAAAGGAAGAAGAGTTCATCTTGTCTAAATGCTATGAATAACCACACAGAACAGGGGATAACTATAGAGCTGTTACACAGATGTGCAAAAACACTAAAATATATGGCAGCATTTGCCCTGTTCATATCTTCTCCTTAAGAGTCTCTCTCACAACAATTGAGATATGAAATGAAGTGTCTTAGATACTTTGCCACGTCTGTATGTCAGTAAATGACACTATCTTTAAGGCAGTGCACTGAGACAGGTATGTGAAGGTGGTAAGCCTAAAAATCAGAGCAATACCTCTGAAGTGCCTCCACTGTATATTCTGCCAGAGTTGTGACAGCTATGCGAAAAAAACATGGAAAAAGTCACTCTTTTAAAAACAACATTCAATTATCGTGTGTGCAAAATGTATGGTGTGTCATTGCCATGAGTTCAGCTTACCCGGAGCTTATCTTCTGTCTTAGTGGATTGCTTACAGTCGGGATGCCAGACAGTGGAACCTGAGGGAGGCAAAAAAAAATCTTTGTTCAGAGCAAAGCAGATGACTCTTGGTCATGACAAGTCAGTTATTAAAGAGAATCACCTCACTGCATCAGATGGTGAATCTGTACTGTATAAGCTATGCGAGTAATTCCCATTGAAGTCTAGTTCTTGAGAAATAAACTGAAACAAAAAATATTCAAATCCCTGGCATATCTACAGCAGACTCATCCCAAGGCTGTCAAAGCACTTTGCACACATTCTTAATTAAAACTCAAGCAGCCTCAAGCAGCAAGAGAGTCAGCAAGCACCAGCTGGAAGAAGAGAAAGACAGAGGGTTCCCCTGGCAGGACAGAGGGAACTGGGTCGTGGCCTCCTGTTCTGTTCTCCCCTTGTGTACTGCACCACACGTAAAAAGAAAGTTCTGACTCTAAATCCATTCAGTGTCATAGTTACTGTAAAGTATCATTCAGACCACTTCTTCCCTGCACTTATAAAAAATGCAAAAGGAAAAGCAAAATCAGAGAACGGCCAATGCAGCAGGGTCAGGGCTGTGAGGCCACTGTGACAGGTGGTGCAGGGCAGCTTGTGACAGAGCCTCTCCCCAGATCACTGTGCACTGTACCTGCCACTGGCACACACATCACCCCTACTCCTTGCTCTACACAGTCAGTGGCATGTGTGGCACTGGTATTTCCATGCAGCATATTCCAGCTATGCATCCTACTAAAAAAGTCAAAGTCTCAGCCACTTGTTTTCCAAAATATGGGATTCTCTCTTATGTTGTAAAAATGGAAATATCCCGCTGTCCCCAAGGGCAGAGCAATGACAGGGGTAAGGAGCATTTTCATTCCATTTTAGTTCTCCTTCAGAACAGAGTGTAAAATGTGGTCACTGCTGGGAAACTGCTGGCAGGTATTAGCTAGGCTGAAACAGCAAAAACTAATGCTGGTTTTTAACACTGGCTGCAGCTGCAGTCAAATACAAACTTCACTCTGGTCACCACAGAGCCAGTAGAGAACCTCAGCTATCTGCAGGGGAGAACATCACCTCTGTCCACAGACAAACCAAACAGAGCAGTCAGGTCTCCTGCTGGTGACTATTAGGTCAAGTGTGGCCAGAGGAAACCCCACCCTCACAGCCCAGGAGAGGTGTGGGTCAGGGCCCTGGAAATTTTGATCTAATGAACCCTTATGTGGCTTGGTACAGAAGTAAAGACCAGCAGGAGACATTTCACTTCCCAGCAGTACACAATATAATCATCATCAGGAGGCAGGAGAGAACACTGTGACTCTGGATCAAGGGTCTGGGATGTTTAGCTTTGAGTCCAAGCCGAGGAAGAAGAAACTGTGTGTTTGGCACGGGGAAACCATCAGACAACAGGGAGAAGTGTACCAACAGCCTTCCCTGTAAACAAAGAGCAGCCTCAGAGCCAGGACCCCACAGCGCCTGTCAGAGCAGGAGGGAGGCATGCCCTGTCCACTTGGGAGAAAGAGAGCTCATGTTAAAAGGCTGTAAGTTCATGTTATCACTTCTTAAGTGATCTGAGTAACACTTCACCGAACATGGCACCTATTGCTCAAGGATGAACTAAGACTCGGAAGGTTTAGGTTCAACTCTTAGATCTCACTGTGAGCTACTTTCCTGTGTGGCTGAGAAAAATCATCCCCATTCCTCTGTGCCTCACTGTTAGGTTAACACCTGGAGCTGATGATCTTACAGATCTTTCCAGCCTTAATGATTTTATGATTCTTTTCTATTAAACTACCCCAGCATCAAAGAAAAAGCTGTCACTGCATTTTGGGCAGTATTTATCACAAACTGGCACAATTTTAGGGACACCCCAGCAGAATGCTGCAGCTGCTGAAAGTGAACAAGAAATGCAAGTCTGGATGTCATTGAAAGTTAAAATCCCAAATCAGGCAGAGCAGGCTTAAGAAGCTAAATATAAGTACTTTTCATGATTTTGAACTCTGAGCTGCCTATAGTTTGTACATACTATTCATCCAAACATGCCAATCTATTTTGAAATGCTTGGAATGGTGCAAATTCTCAAGCTGCATCGCTCCTCTTTTATTCTACCGGAAATAGTTCAGCAAATTGTAGTTATTCCCACTCTTCACATATGTTTGTTTGCTCACTTGGCAAACACCACCTAGCATGTTCAATTATTCAGCTTTTTACTTTGCATGTACCATTATTTCAACATCAACATCCCTTTAAATACTGGGCAACATCCTACCAGCAACAGCCCATATAATAATGTATTACCAGGAAGTCAATGGGAAAGAGAAAGTTTCTCGTGCTGCTTCTTTCTCATTTTTGTGTGTTGGAGCAGTGCCAAGCCAGAGTGCTTCTGCCAGCTTTATTCAAACCACCCTTAACATAGAAAGCCCCAAGACAGACAGCTTGTTTTTCCATGTTCTCCCTTTCCAGGTTTCCCACACATTTCTAGTAGAAGTTTCTACCACAATCTTGTCAGGCTCCTCTATTCTACAAAGCAAATTCCAACACAGTGCTTTCATATCCTGGGGAGAGGACAATCAGAAGTGAGATGGAAGCTGTGTATTTTTACATGTTTTTTTTTTAAATTGTGATTTTGGTTCAAGCTTTACTATTGCAGTGTTGTATTTTATTTGAGAGAAATGCTTGGAATGCTGTTATTCTGCACCCTAAATTATTTGGATGGAGTCAGGATATATGTTTCAGCTGAGAGCTCTGCACAAGAAAGGCTTTTAGGTCCTCACACTTAAAAGTACACTGGAAAGCTTTGGCAGGACAGTCTGGAGCACACTCAGCAGTAACAGTATTTAGTCAGAAAACAGCTTGTGAACAATAAGGCAACCTGGGCTGCTCCTCTCCTGAGAAAGAGTGAGTGCAAGGAACATTGATTCACAACCACAGGGAGAGACAGCTTAGAAGAGAAAAGCAGCAGATGGAGCAGGCAGGTTTCTCTCCTATCTCCTCTCTTACCACCTAAACTTGGCCAGGACAAACTCTAGCCTAGTTTAAGCAGAAGCAATGCCTTGTATCTTATTTTGGTCTGTAGGAATTGACACCAAAACCTGCCCAATTAACCTGAACTCCCTCTCTCTGCTACACTGATACCAATTGCATCAGTTGCAAACAGCTGTTACTAAAAACAGCAAAGGATGAACAGATGCTCACCTTGATCTCTGCCTGCACTTTACCACACTATGCTGTGAGGAAACTAAGATTACCAGTTGCCAGATGCTTTAACTGCTGCTTTCAAAGTAGTCTTTCCAATTTGTCATCAGAAAGCTGTACTTCCCACCCAGCCCTCTTGCAGCCTCTCCTTGCTGCTGCAATGCAGAGCTGGCACACATTCTGACATCCAGTTCTGTGCACAGCTGGAATAAGATGACTGCGGGCTAAGGTCAGGGAGAGATGAGAGAGAAGGACTAAAAGGGAGGACAAACTACAAAATAAAACGAGTTAGCTTCAAAGGAATTCCTTAACAATATTATTTTGGAACTCCTCCAGAAAGAATCTCTCCTCAGGATCTCAAGAGATGGCTGCAATCACACTTTCATGACTTTTTCCCTATTCTTTTACAGTCCTTTCAGGTACAGCAAGCGAGTTTTCTAACCTTACTGCAATATACAAAAACCCCAATATGTATCTGCCTTTTTCACTTTGATTTCTTGCTTACATAAATACGTATTATACATTCCTCTACCAATATTAATGAATACTACAGCAAGTAATAAAAATAACTACAGCTTAGCAGTTAATGTGCTGTCTTCTCAGAAAGTAGGTGGGATTCAGATCAAGGCTACTTTTCAAAGAAAAGTGCATATTCGTTTTTATAGGAAAAGATCATGAAAAAATAAGCTTGGCAATACGTGGGAGTGTGAGACTGTTAACTAGAAAGAGGGGATGGAAATGAACTTTCAAGAAAGAAGTGATAGATGGCAACAAAAACACAGGCATAACCAGATAAAAGGGAAATAGGCAAGTGAAAGTGATTAAGAACCAGAGGAGATACTTTGTCAATGTGCATGAGGAATGAGATCTACGTGGTTCAAATCAAACTCACTGCAGCCTCTGGAAGTTTCTTACTTCATCTTTTGCAGTTTGGATTGTGATCCAGAAGAGCATAGAAAATGATCAGCAGAAACTGGGGGAAACCCCTTCACTTTGTCTGGTCTCTTATTTACCACCTGGGTGCTACCCATGGCATGTGAAATTCAGAGGCAGCCTTGTACATTTTTGCTACACAGCATAGGTGAACACAGTCTGCCTCCGATGGGGTGCAGACTCACTGCAAAGCCATCGTCATGACCACCTAATAGAGCAAAAGGGTTTCAGGTGAAAAAGTAGGAGAACGTTATTGAAGACAGGATGACCATAGTCCTCCTTGGCTATATTACATTGGGATGGTTTCTAAACTCATGAGGTCTGTGGCAGAAAAATTACAAAGTTGGATTTTCTTGTTTTAGAATAGAGACATCCTTACCTTGCAGATACATTTCTTCTCCTTCTGTGAACATTTGGTTGCACCTGCTGCATCGTGCACAGCTTGGATGATAATGCTTGTCACCTGCCTAAACAAAAACAAAAAAGAGACATGAGGGACAAAAGCATTGCACAGCTTTGTGAGCACTCATTGTTTCTGACAGACCACTGCCCTTTTTCCTCTAGTTCATCTGTTATGATACGACACTGCCCTCACAATGAATGTGACAATAGTGATCAGAATGTAAGCTCTGCCACTGCTGCAGCCTTGAGTTCTGTCCTAGCTCAGCAGAGGCCAGCAGCAACTACCTGGGAAAAATGTTGTGAGAAACAAGACAATACAAACAGTCCTTCCTCTTCACACCTTCCTGTTCAAGTAATCAGTGGCTTCAAGTCTTCCTGGCTAGCGGCTGCATCACAATGTATCTGTTCTCCATGGTTTGACAAACATCTTTTTTAATCTTCATCTCTCTAACAGTCCAAGGCAATGAATGTCACACTGCAGCCAGATACTTGTGTACCCTTCTCATTTTGTCAAACAACACATGTTTTCTCAACTGCTCTGTTGTTACAGAAGAATTTAGACCATTTTAACCTGCCATTTCATTCCTTGGCCTCCTCCCTGACAGGGCTGATATGGAGAGAGCTTTCTAGAGCCACTTCTGGGACCATTAACTTAATTCACAGATGCCTGATTTCAGAGGATGCATTAGCACACAGAGCTTGAGCTGAATTTCAACTACTGATGTAAAGATGCCAAATACCCTGATCCTGTTACCCAAATCCAAATCCACTGAGTCATTCATTCTCTTAAATACATTGATATCCATAATAGGCAAAGCTGATCAGATTTCAGGACTACAGGGACAGGAAAAATCAAGGCACAAATATTAATGTGAATTCTCCTTAGGACACCAAAGCAATAAACTCATTGGCTTTCTCACATCAGAAACTAAGCATGCAAGGTCCAAATCAGGCTTTTTAACTGAAAAATACTTAATCCACAAATAATTAATAGTGACAAGTAATGCATTCTAAAAGTCTCTAAAACTGTACCTGGCTTTCCAAACAAGTCAACCTCAAATACTTTTTCACAAGAATTCATGAAATATTCCTTATCCACTGAGATGTGATTTGCACAAAGTATCCGTTTACTCTATAGCTGACTTGTAAAATGTCATCAAAACCATTTCCTACCTAATTCAAGACTGTAACATTACTAAATTCAACCTTTTGTTATGTCTGCTGAGATGAATAACACCATATTTTTGATTCACATTTGAGATTGATTATTAATATTTAGAAGTATTCATATGAGATGATGAAGTACATGGATTACAGTACCCAACAGCCACCAGAAAAACAGTTCTACCACCCAGCTCTTCTACAGGTAGAGCTGCACCACTTAATTTTAATTTAACAATTCCCATCCAGGAATTTCCACAATACAAGGCCATTGAAGAGGGCTCGGTGTGCTGTTAGTTTAGCTATACATTTCACTGTTCAATTGCAAAAAACTTGCTCTTCTCTTGCTCAGATCTTGCCTTTGCTGTTGATTCCTGCTTTTTAGGGGCAAAATCCACCAAACAGGGAGACTAATGTGATTTAGGGTTCTTTGCACAGCACATTTAGAGCTATCAGGCAAAACAGGGTCTCTGATAAAAGGGAGAATGAAAAGTCACTACAAAATATGCCCACTCAAGGAAGAAAAGCTAATGAGGGAGGAAACACAGAAGTGATGTTTGACTTGAAGCAACAAACCCAATATGGAACTGAGAGAGAAAAACACAGTTAATGCTCATTCTCCCTCTATCATGTTCATTACTGGCTGTCCTCTTCAGTGCTGACTCTCTAGCAATTATTCAACCTCCAAGGCATCTAATTAGTTTCATTCAAGACTGGAATTTAAAACAAATGAAGAAGCTCTGAATGTATCTGAAATGTCACAATGTAACCCTGGCATTAAAGCACAACTATTGTGATCTTGAGTGCAGACATGCAAAGAACAGCCACTTTCTCTGTGTGTGTGTGTATATATATGTATGTGTGTATGTATGTGTGCAGCTTAGGGCTGTGAGTATTGAAGAGGATTCAAAGGTAGATCTCCAATTCAGATGACTCAGCTCTCAGCAGATGCAGACACCCTTCTCTGGATTTTCCGCCTCACACAAATACTATTGCGCATACAAAGGAACTGCAACTTCATCTGTGTTTGGCAAAAAAAAAAAAATCCCAACTTTTGAGCATTCCTGAAGTTCTTCAGCAGAGTGGGGCCCACAGAGCTCCTTGTCATGAGTGATTTCAGAATTTTTTGATTTAAAGATGATGGCAAATCTCATATCCTGGGAACCGCTCCCAGGTAATGAGATATAAAAAAGTTCCCAAAAAGGCTGAATCATTGCCAAAAAGGATCTTCTCCAAAGTAGAAGACAATAATTGAAAAATAGATTTGAAATAATAGAACAGGAATCTTTTGGGAGGGCTGTCTCATCCAGCTAAAGAGTATCTTTGCAGCATAACTCTATCATTACTTAGCAGAGATCAAATTTCAGTAGGCACATGGCTTTTTCTGAAATGAAATTTTTAGTTTCTCGAAAGATACTCAGTAGGGTAGCTAAGTAGTCACACAGTCTGAACTGGAATAGTACAGGTGTGTTGTTACTGTTAATCAACCTTTGAAATACCCTGTCTGGAATGGGATTATGTCCTGTGAGATGCTTACCAAATTCCCAGACACAAAGGACAAACTTTCCAGTATCAGATGAAGAAGGTTTTATAAAGGAATAATTCCCTGCCAAGCACGATGATGCTTAACTAAGGCAGTGCAGTTTTAAGAAGAGTAGTCAGGATCCAGAAGGGATTTCTATACTGATGCATTTAATTTTTGTGAGTAAAAGGTGCCAATCCTTTCAGTTTTCCATAGCTGCTCTGACAGCCATACCACCCCAGGCTTCTGAGCTTCCTTTTACTTGTTTTGGAGTTAATTCATACTAACTTTGGTAAGTTACTTCTAGGAGCTTGATCCATACTTTGCTCTAGAAGAGTCTATATCCAGTCCATCTAGCAACAAAATTGAGTCTTTCACTTGTCATTATCATATGATAAACACTCCACTTATTCTTCACCTTATCACAAAGCTTTTCACAAGAATCCTTTAGGAAAGGGAGCCTGGATTCAAGTACTCATCTGTTAATTGCTACAAGCAGTTTACATGTTTTTAAAAGCCAGACTATTTATAGGATAAACAAATCCAGAATTCATCACATATTATGTGTAGACCTGTGGCTTCTCTTAGATTTTTTTCCTGGAAAAACTTCTGAATAGGCTATTGTCAAGGGAATATAGTTTAAGTGATGTGCTTCTGCCTCTTCAAAACAGCCAAAGACATTGATTTCAAGTTTATTGGGTCCTTCCCCAGGAATGAAACAACAGGCCAAATTCTAGCCCAGAATGAGCAATGCATGACCACCACGCCTCAGATAACATAACCTTGTGTCCAAGTGCTGACACACCCTGCACTGGAGAGGCTTTGGGGGAGAGACCACAGCAGCTGCAGTTGTTGTTGAACATTTCCAAAACAGATTCATGAGTTTTCTGCCTCAGTGATGTTTCTACAACTCATGAGTGAGAGCCTTCCTGCAGTGAACATCCACTGGAAAACATTTTGAATCTCAGCTAACTCAGGACTAATCGTGCTGTGCTTGACTTGCTGGAATCATCTCCGAAAATGTTGCTAAAAATCAGTAATTTATAATGCATTAGTCAAACCTTTTGGATCTACAATACAATGAAATAGTCACACTTTTTAGACATCTCCTTTTGCCCTTCTAGGGCTACTAAACCCTCATTCAGTATGTCCAGTGTGCATCTTCCTGTGACCTTATGCTGCTGTGCTCTGGATTATAGGATTTTCATCTCAATCCTCATGGGAGTAGCAAGTAACATAAATTAAGTGCATATTTGCCCCAAACACTCCTTAGCCCAAAGTGCAAGAGGGTTAAAGACATTTGCCCAGCTCTCCTTGCCCCTTCTCAAAGTCACTTCACCTCCAGAAATCCTTTGCAGTTTGCTTTGCTATACAGCCACTAGGTTGTGATTTACCACACTGCTTACAATCCCATCTATTCCAGCTTTGGTTGAGGTCTTTGGGGTTATCCAAACCATCAAGCACAAACTGTGACCCACACCTTAGAGGACTGGCCCTAAACTAAGAGTGAGTAAGCTAAATTAGTTGCTGTAAATACCTTGGGTTTGCTTAGACAGAAGTGCTAAAACCAATCAAAATAATATCGAATGTTTTTACTGCTGCTTTGAATACAAATTCTTAAATGAAATTGAATAAATTGACAGCAATTTATTGTCAAGTGAAATATTGAACCCGTGTGTTGCTGTCACTGCCTATAAAATCTCTGTTAAATCAACTGGCACTTGCATTTGCCCTAGAAGAAAAAACATCAGTTATCAATTTATAACAATAGACAACTTCTTCTGACTTTCCTATTTATCTTCTACTCACATTTACAAATCTAAAATAGTTTCTCAGATTAAATCCCATTTGAACACAGTAGACAGAAAAAATTAGATTTAAAAAAAAGTAGTAGTATGTACTCATTTACCAAACACTTCTAGAGCCTTAGAACTGCAGAATGAAGGAAGAGTGGATAAACTATAAGCATAATTATGAACGTAACTGTATGGATGCTAAATTTGAGTAACTTTCTATGGTTCAGCAAGTCTCATTGATTGGTGACTGACGAGCAATTTATTTATTTTCTACACACTACTAAACATATATGCTACATGCAATATGCACATTATTTGTATGTTCATGTAAATAAAATAGATTTAAGACTATTTTAGGTAGCGTTAAGGTTTTATTTATCATGGTAAATTCAAGACTTACACTGGAAACAAGTCTGTAGCAACACTGAGCTTCAGTTTCCCTGCGTTTAATAACATTCAATGTCCTAGTTACATATGTATATATACACACTCACACTTTGGAGAAACACTGCCATGGAAAACCACTATAGAAATGTATTCCGCCTGATGAGTCCTAAGAATAAAACCACATAATCACCTCTCTAAGCCTTATGAATGCCAGTTGGAGGGTCAGTAACCAGGATTCATGGATGGTGGGTTACTTAGGGGAGCTGGATATGTATATTCCACAGAGGATATGTCACAAGTAACATGAGTAAAAGTACAAGCTCTATAATGTATCGTAACAATACCAAGACCTATAATAATAGTTGATAATGAGAAACCAAATATTTCATTAATCACCTTTTCAGACTGAGAAGCTATAAATTTTCAGCCTTTTTGCAGCATGCTAATCGCCTAAATTACTACAAGTTGGACATACAACCCCTCCTTATCTCATTAAACCATTTAAAAAGCCTCTGTGTACTGTTTACAGAGGGCTCTGAAGGTTCTCTCTAATTGGAGGGGGGTGGGTAATAACCCCGCACATTGGTCTGGAGTGAGAAGTGTTGCAGAATGCTGGCACTGCCTTACACCCCGTGTGTATCCAGCTTAAAGAGACCTCTTGCAGTTTAAAAGCCAAACTAAAAGGCTGGGAGGTATTTGAAGCACCACTTAAACACCGTGCACTGAGCTCCTGTACGAGCCCTTCTCACACTGCTGATGCTCCAACCTCTTCACAATGTGCACAACACTCATTTGCCTTCCCTTTGGGGACCTGCTGAAATGTACTGTCACTCACAGGTGTCACAAAAGTCAGTGGCGGGTATTGCAAGAATTATTCCAACCCAGGAGCTGCAAATACAGCTGCAGACAAGCTGACACAACATGCCCCAAACACCCAGCAGAAAGAGTACCTGCGCTGAGCTCACATGCAGCATTTAACCCCATGGGAATAGCACTTCAAAAGACAGGGACTGTATTTTCTGAGTCCAACCCCTCTGTCCCCGCTTCCCACAAGATTAACTTTTACTCTCTGAGTGCTTGTAAAGCTCTAGTCTGATTAAATAAATGTTTTCCTCTTTGGTGAACGTGAGAGCTTAAGATTTCCTATTACTCATGCCTTCAGTTCTGTCCTTCCTTCCAGAACAACAGTGAACAAGAGCCAGAGAGAACAATAACAAGAATCCCGCTAGGAGACCTCACATGCCAGTGGGTCTGGTAGAGGAAGAACTAATTACCAACAGACATGTTCTGCTGGCCAAAGGACACAATTAAGTGCATATTTGTTGTGTTACACTTGCACAGCTGCACTCGCTCACTCTCCTTTCAAAGATATCTTCGCAGTCACCTGACAGCTATTAAACATGTAGAAAGTTTCATTTTTCTAATATTCAGTTAATACCACAAAAACTTACGTAGTTGAAAGAGTACATTTAAGAGGAAAAGCAGTCCCCTCCTTTTTTTTTTTTTTTAATTTTTATGAACAGGTATAATAGACCCATTTGATGCACAAACCTATTCAAATATTTATTTCTACCATGACTCTGAGGAGAATGACCTGATTACTTAACTCTCTTAAGAGCTAAGGAGCAGCACAAAGAATAATTCAGACTCATCTTTTAAACCCCTTAAGGAATGTTGTGAATTGTAAAACAGGAACTGTGGCAGTAGCCTACCATCTTCTAGTCTAGCTTTATTTTAATTACTTGCAGAGGTCACAGAACCCTCGACCCTGTTTGATGTTCAGTGTAACATCAAATTCCATTGTTTCCTTCTCTGCAGGCCTCTGTGATCTCATGAGTGGCTGGAATAGCATAAACACCATGAAGACCAAAATTTGCTTCTAATAACATCCTGACACAAACTGTCCACTCATTTTTCCCAGGCTCTTATCTGTTTAGCAAGTCACTACAAATATCTGTGCTCAGATACAAAAATAAAAGTGCAGCTCCTTTGCTTCCAAAGGATTTCAGAATCTACCATAATGTTCTCTATTATTACCAAAGCAAGGAAAGCGGAATAAAATTTAAACATTGAAAAATTCTAGACTGATAAATCCTTTCTAAATATGTATCTTTAAAACTAGGACCTTCTAAAACTGTTTTTTGCACTACTGTCACAACATCTCAATAGAGAGCTCTCAGGACAGTCTCTGCCTCTGTTCAGGACGGAGCAGCAAGAAGCAGAGCTCACACTGGCAGTTCCCAAGCTGCTGGAGCTGCAACACACCAGACTGGGGGAAAGTGGGAAATGGAGCGTGAGGTCATGACTGTAAATCTGAATGACAACATGCCTGCAAGAGACATGGAAGACCCTCAGAGCCTTCCACTGATTGCTGTGCTGCATTGGGGAAGACAAAACCGCAGCTGCCCTGCTGTTATGAACACTTGCACTGTTAATTCATGCCCAGTTTCTGATTTTATACAAAAATAGTGTCCAGCATTCCAACAGTGACTGCCAATGTCATGCTGCTATATTTCTTAATAGAAGGACTGTAATAAACTTTGAAACTTATTAAGCGTCAATTCCACAAGCACACGATATTGTTATACCCATTAGCTGCTGCTAATAGCAATGCAATTATTCATTGCATGGAATACTGTTTTTCCTTATAGTAAAGATTTGAGTAATGATTCAGGCTAAATCCACAGCTGTGCAACTCCTCTACTGGCATGAAGGAAGAGTCCTCATGGCAGCTGAGAATCAACTGGACTTACGTTAGTAAGATCCCAGCAGTTACTTGTGACTGCTCTCTCAGCTCTGCTTTGAGTTCTGACTTTGCTGCAACACCCAAAGCTGAGACAGTGGCACAGGCAGGTGAAATGTTTAACCATCAATTATGGTTTTTATGGGACCTGTTCATTCTGTCTTTATGGGGCAAATCCACCTATTCCTAGACACAGGACCAAACTTAAATATTTATGTTACTTACACAGTTGAAACAGCAGGAGGTCAGCACAAAGAACTCCATTCAACTCAGAAATGTACCCACAGGTGCCTAAAGTGGCTGGTTAGAGTTCTATGGGCAGTACAGAGGAGCAAAGCAATACCAAACACAGCTTTATTACCTATTGCCAGGATTTCAACAACATCTCTGTTAGGTCTTGAGTTAGATTTATGCACAGAGAAACCTAATCCCATGTAATGGAACGTGTAGTTAATCAGAAACAATCCAGAAGAAATATATGTACTATATTTCATTAAGTTTCACTCCAATCTAATTGCAATACAAATCTGTGAATTCATACCTTTCATTACCCTTAGTTTAGGTGCATATGAAGGCAAAATCCAGCATCCTCCATTTAATTTTCTTTTAAACCTTGTTTATTGCAAAGATTATTTTTTTAATTTTGAACTCCTCAACAGCAAGTATCTGGCAAAACCTGACACAAAATCCTCCTCTATTTCTTAACAGTGCTGGAATAGGTCCAGCTCATAACTACAGGTGTGGACTTTCTATACCTTTTGTAATGTTTAGGCTTCACAAAGCATTAGCTGACTAAGCATTCCTTTATCCTGTGTGCATTCTGTCCAGCATGAAAAGATACTGCAGAATCTGGAGGACCTGATTACAGCTCCATTCAATTTGCTGGATTAGTCTGTGACTAGAATTAAACAGCAAAACCACTTTACAGTAACTTCACCATAGTGTCAAGGGCCTTTTTAAACAGCCCCACACTGGAAGAGCTGTAATTTTGTCTGAACCAGCCAGCAAAACACCTGTGCTGGCTCCCAGGAGTGCTGTGCAGGTGTGCTGAGCATTCTCTCATCACGGTGTCAGAGCCACTGCAGACACAGCTCCAGCCTGCTGAAGGCACAGCAAAGCCCTTGGCTGGGGTCACTGCTGAGCGTGAGCTCTCTGGCACAGGCCAGGGGACTGCAGGGAGTCCTGTGGATGGATCCTGGACCAGATGCACACAACGTGCGATCTTCCAACTCCCACTTTCCAAGTTGTCTTCATATTTTGTTTCACTGGGTGGTAACAGGACCACTGAGTTATCAGGAATATGAGTTCAAGAGTGAGACACAACCTTGTTTCTGCATTTAACTCTCTGCGTGAAGAGACTGTTAGTCTCTCAACCAGTTCCTCTGGCTGCATTTCTAACACCAGAGCTCGATGTATGTGCATCAGGAGACCACATTGAATTGTATTTGCAGTGGTGCAAGAGAACTTCCAAAACCATTGGAAGGAACTTCAGCAACTGTTGCTAGTCTTTCAAGATACTACTAGTTCATTGCATTAGACAGAACTTTCTCAGTCAGTAGAACTATAGCTGACTTCAACTTGCTGAAATTTAGCTAGAGAAGTCAGTAACAAACCTCCTCTGTATCATTAAAAAAACAAACACAACAGAACTATAACATATATCAGAAGGTTTTGCACCCGACAGCAGGTAATAAACACTGAACCTCACCCTAACATAAAAAGCTTTTAACCAATTCCAAAAGCTAGCAGTTACCTCTGTTCTGATCATGATTTGATTGTGTATAGACAAACAGAACTAAAGGGCAGTGTTAGATATGCATACATAATTATACATTCAAATGTGGAATTTGAAAGGAACACACATATTCCTAGACCTTAAAGTAACCATAAAAGGAAAAACCCAGCATTTTTAAGGCATCCTGCTGAACATCCCAAGTTCTGTATTCTAAAATATAAACAAGAAAGTTAGCATGGTCCAAATGCCTGATGCACAGAAAAATCATAACAACTGAGATAATATTAAATAAATTTTTAAAAAAGGCCATGACTAAGTTGTTAAATTAGAAATAAATGTAACTAATTGGAAAGCCAAATTTTCCAAAGAAACAACTAGAAGCAATGTATTTAATGATACTATTTTTTTATTAAAGCATAATGTGAAAAAAACCCAAAAACGCAAACCCCACAGATGAGGCAAAGATTCCTTGTGAGCTGTAGATGAAAAGTGATGAAAGATGACACAGAGAAGTCAGTATGTGGGATATGTATCTTTAGGGTCTGTATTTGATGATGACAAAAGGTATATATTTTCCTGTTTGTCATTGTTCATTGAGCAAGATTTTTTTTAAATACTGTTTGTCATGAATTGAGATTTACAGATCATGAGACCTGAATAATTTGAGCTCAAAGAGTCTGAAGGAAAGTATAGCCAGCCAGTTCTCTGACAGATGGCTCTGCTAGCAGGGGAGGCTCTGCTGAGCCAGATACCTCCGAGATTACTTCCTTCTACCCACAGCGTGAGGTACTGCTGGCCAAGACAAGAATGTAAACCCTTCCTGGTAAATCTGCTGATGACTCCAAGGCAATGCTTGTTTAAACTCTCTGAACCAAGCAAGTATGGTTTAGTAGTGTAATGTAAAATGCCTTCAAATCAAGAAAGCAGACCCTGTGAGACTGAGGGCCCTGCTGTGGGCAACAGCAACTGGTAGAGGCAGCTGGGGAACATCATTAATAACCTTCCAGGAAATCCTCTCAGAGTACCTGAAAGGGCTGAGTCTTGTGATTGTTTAATGTATACAGAGAATAAAAAATAAAAGCAGAAAAATATTTTTGCTTTTGACTACAGATACTGCAAATCACCATTGCACCATCACTTGTGAGTGCGTACATGTGGATTTACAGTGGGGAACCATCAACACAACATGAGCCTTCAGCAGTGGCCCTGAAGGACTCAGAGTCAAATCATTATTCTGAGAAAGGCTTCAGAGGTGACCAGATCATGATGACAGGCAATTAAAGGCAGAGAAAGGAGGTAATAGCAGGAAAAAGCATGAGCTTATCAAAACCATTGAAAACACTGTGACATCATAAAAAAGCTGAAATTAGATGAATTTAACCCCAAAATAAGGTGAAATTTCTAAAAAGCAAAGGTAATTTAAGCAGCAAGAGGGAAAACTTTTGGCCTTACAATCACTCTGAAGCCTTCATGACAGGATAATTTCCCAAAGGATAAGCTTTAATTTGGTTTCTAGGGAAAAGTGCTACAATTTTGAAAGCAGAAGGTCAAGCAAGATGACTTTAGCAGTGCTTCTGACCTTAATCCATTACAATGGGCATTAGGTGGAGAGAAGCTTTCACACATACATCAGGCACCTCCCAGGGAGCACAGGTTACACTGGAAAATTTTCCAGTAGAGTTAAATCAGTTCACAGAGACCTGTCCTGGTTAAGTAGCAAAACTACTGCTATAGCAGGGGCTGTGTGGCTAGAAGGCAGCTTTGGTTGATCTGCTTTGTGGGTCACTGAGACAGTTCAAGTGCAAGGCCAGAAGTTCTGGGGTTGGATATGCTGCATCAGCACTAAAATTGCTACTGACTCTGAGAGCCCAGCTCTGTGACAGGGCTCTGTGCTATGGGGAAGGTTGGGAGAAGAGGTCCGTGTGGCACCAGACAAAACTCTTGTTAACCTGTTCAGTGAGCAAGTGCAAAGCACTTTCTAACCAGTGAAACAAGTGAGACCTTGGGAGATTAAGCAAATCACTCTGGATCAAAATTAATGCTTGCAGCAGAGCCAAGCAAAGAACTCAGATTCTCAGACTCACAGTCCTGCTAGACCTCCATGTAGCACAGCACTAGATCTAAATAACTGTAGCCAATTTTCTTGTTCATCTAACACAGAACTGTCTTTTCAGTTGTCAGAAGGCTGTTTCAGGATCTGTGCAAGCCTTGGCATGCAATTAGCAAAGTCTGGGCTCCATTCTGGTATCTGCGTTCACTTCAGAGGGAGTGTCCCAAAAACAACAGATGAATAAAAGGTGCAAGGGCCAAAAGAGGGGAGAAAGAAACTAAACATGAGGTCAGACACAGAACATCCACCGAAAATAACCAGAGAATATAAAACAAAAGTAGTCTGTAAGAAACTCTGTAGACAAGCAACACTCAATTCATGCCAGTTTGTACTTGGTAGACTCAAAGATTATACCAACAGGGAAACATCTTATGTGTGAACTGAGCAGGGGGTATTTTCTTCTTCTATTAGTTGCTAGAGGCCTTGTAGCAAACTGGTCCTATTCCAATTAGCCTGATCTGAAAATGCTTTAAAAGTCTAAAGAACAGGTTTTATCCTTGATTAGTTGCAATGCTACCTGCTGCCTCTGGAAACCTCTTACAACAAGAGATCACAGCAAACTAACAGATGACAACCTAGGGATGGGACAGATTTTCTTCAAATATTTTTCTTCACAGTCACTCCAGAGTCACCCATATTGGTTATGAGCCTGAATTTGACTAGAGGCAGGCATTTTTCAGGAATCCTCGTTTTGTAATTCCAGCCAAAGACTTTATGTTACACTAAATCTAAAATGGAAATTGCAAAGGCCATCATGGGTAGGTAGTGCAGAGAAATACTTGCCTCTTTTTCAAACAGAACAACTTTGAATAAGTGTCAGAACACCAATACATATTATGCTAAAAGCAGTGCCTTTTCTTTTCGGCAGAAGTCCTTTATTTTGTCCTATTTATCAGTCTTCTCACCACTGACACATGTGATTTCCAATTACAGCTGCAAAACTATGCAAGTACATTTTTGAATCCTTACTGGCATAAATATCCCATCAGAGCATGTTCATCACAGCCAAGACACAAAAATTTTACTCCCTACCTTGTTTTCTTCAGCTCCATATAAAAATCAAGATTTGTAGTTACCATGGAAAAAGTATTCCAACACATTACTACAGCAATGACCAGGAAAGAGCTGATGGACATAAAGCAGAAAGAGATACCTAATATTGTTATTTGCTGCCATTCAGTTTTCAGCTGAGTAAAGGATCTCCATGATTTTGCCTAAATAGTAGTAGTTCAAGGGTGACAGTGAAATATCTGCTCAAAGCTTTTTACTGCCTCAGTTTTTACTCTCCTCATTTGTAGGAAAAAACCATTTTCCAGCCAAGATGCAACTACTTTCCAAAACTCTAAGCAAGACCAAATCCATCTTTATGTATAGCAAATCTCTCCAAATCCTACATGTAAAAGTAAATTTCTTAACATTTTAACTTACAGTCACATGATTTATGACACTCCTTTCACTGACCTTGCAAAACACAAAAAATCCCAGGGTAATTTCACAGACAGTTTAAATGGCAGAATATCTGCGTTGCTGGTGATGAAAAGGTGCATCTCTTACTGTGTGCTATTTTTCCCTCTTAAAAAGAGAAAGGCTTGTAATAAATGTCCTATGTCCCAGGCATCTATCCAAAGAACTATTAGAGCTGTATGATCTTCTAATGTAGCATGAGCATGTCATTAAGGTCAATCCATCCTGTGCTCCAGGTGGTCATTTCAAACATTTAATCACCCATAAAATACTCATGGGATCATATTTC
This sequence comes from Pithys albifrons albifrons, assembly GCF_047495875.1. Lineage (NCBI taxonomy): Eukaryota > Metazoa > Chordata > Aves > Passeriformes > Thamnophilidae > Pithys > Pithys albifrons. The sequence goes on along the minus strand of NC_092466.1, from coordinate 8,866,743 downwards.
CTCATCTGTATAACACCTGCTCAATAAAAACAGGTGTCAGTTCTGTGGACTTCAAAGCCTCTGCAGATTCCAAACATACCTTTGGGATTTGTATTTGTTTTTCATTCTTTTTTCTTTTTTCTTTCCCAGGAAAGCACCCTGACAAAGCAGATAAAAGAGGGAAGGGCCTGAGTCCTCAGAGTGAACACTGGGCACAATAACCGGACGGAGCCTGTTACAAGCAGGTGACAGCTACAGACTTGCTCCAACAGGCTCTTCATCACTTCTCAAGTTTCAAACATGTTATTGCTGCGTTCTTCCCTACAATTACTTATTATAAGAGGTAAGTCTAAGCCCTATCCTAGTCTTCTAGAAGTCAGTCACAAACTCTTCACTGACAGGAAGACTTAAAGCGTGACTTAAAAATTAAAAATCACAATCCTGCAAAAATGTATTTCACCACTTAATCTATTTTTTCAGTGTGATCTCAGTCTAGGAGGAACAAGAAGTAACTGGCTGAAATAATTTCATATTGCTACGGAGTGCACAGTCACATTCCCCATCACCACATCTGAACTGCCAATGATGCTGGAGGCACTTCTGGTTTTAGTCTAAATACTTTGGTGCAGGGATCATTATTAGTTTTATATCTCTCTTGTGGGTGATTGTGGCAGGTAGCACCTGCACAATGCAAATTTTAAAAGATGGAATGAAGAAGCAATGGGGACTACAAAATAAAAATAGAGGATTTTGTTTTCCCTAAAGTAGCTTGCTCCAAGAGCAGAACAAGATGTGTTCTGCAGTGGTAACCAAGCAATTGAATTCTTTATACAGCTATGTAACACAAACAGTAAATTCATCCAGCTAAGTTACTCCTCTACTAAAAACTGGTATGTGTTCTGTGCAACTCTAAGACACGTGAAAGGTACTTGATTTAAGTGTCTGTTGTGTGTTACTGGAATACATGCAAAGGCTACATATCACAAAGGCTGTTGGTGGTGGCAAGAAACTTTATGCTAATATAAGTGCCTCTACTGAAATATTTTAAAGAATTTTGATTGGTCTGCTACAGTTTTTCAGTAATATTTAGTGCAAGAAACACACCAGAGAATATTTAACTAACAATGCTTTGCTAGGAAATATAGATCATAATCAGCAATATTGTACTCATCAAAGCAATTTATACAGATAAGCCATAATTTTATAAGCACCTGCAAGATTTCACAAATCCCTCTGTGACAATAAGGAAGCTTTAATTGGTTATTTTTTCAAATTACTTGTTACAACCTGCTCTTATTATTCACCATCTCTACATCCTCTTAACATTCCTCCCCTTCCTATTGATGTTCAAATTGACTGAAGGATGGTTTCCAAACCACTGCTGAGAAGTTAATGCCTTGTGATTATGCTGCCATAGCAACTGAACTTCTGTTAGGGCTCTGTCAACTTCAGATACTCTTTTGTCATCTTTATATTGAGTCTTTCCCCACTACTGATACCCTTCGTGCCACACTCAATCTCTTGACGGGGTGGAGGGGAAAAACACCAAAATCCTGTTAGAAAGATTTCTCTATCAAGCTACTTAAGCTATTTTTATGGAAGGATATTTATTATAAATTTTTGATCTTGTGCATGGTGTGGTGTTTTCAGTAACTACAGTAGCGTATTTTTCATCAGGGAAAGGTAGTCTAAATTAAGTTAAACCTATGCTGCTACTCAGCTACATAGACAACCTGTATGAACACTCATCCATACCCTGAGTTATTATTACACTTTTCATTTCCACATTTTTTTGCAAACAAACCCCACATAAGGAAAAAAAACCACCCAAAAATCAGCATTCTACATTGACTGATACAACATGTTTCTGAGCAAAAGGGTAGGGAAACTGGAAAAAGACACTAATCTAATTTCTATGCAACAAGTCTGCAGAGTGATCAAAAAAGCTAAGAAACTATAGCAAGGATTCTTTAAGATAGAGAATCCTTTTGTTCCTCCATACACCAGCATTCAGTTGGAATCAGAAACAGCCCAAGCTCTGTGCCATCCTCCTCTCTTCCTGGCAGTTTAAAAACATGTTAGCTGCACTGTCTTTACTCAAACCACAGAAGTACACACAGCCTTTTAAAACAATCCTTCTGGTGCACAGGAACAAGAGTACAAGTACCACATTATGATCCCACTGGTTGCTATTCAGTCACATCCCAAAGTTGCACTCCCCTCTCCTCCCCCAAGAAAGCCACGACCCCTTCCAGTTCAGATCTTGTTTCGCAGGAAGGCGTTTACCTTCTGATAACAATTCTTCAATCCCAGTCCATTCCCTGCTCAGCCCAGTGGGCAGAATTCCTGCCGCTCGGCTCGGAGCGGAGCCCCAGCAGCAGCGCGGTGAGGCTGCTGTGACACCGACCCGGAGCGGCGCCTGTGGCTGCACAGCCCGAGCTGCTCCGCTCCCACTCAGCCTGCCGCGCACACACCCACCGACACAAACACAGCCCTCCCCGCACCGTAAACCCACCCGGGCAGCAACTCGGCCATCCCATTCTGAAAAAGGAAAAGGGGGAAGAACACCGGCCCAGGCAGGGGCAGGGCCATTTCTCATCACTGTTGTGTGTCACTACTTGATGTCGACACAATTCAGAACGTTTTTCCCTTGGGGAGAGGCGTCTGCTGGGTATGAACTCAGTGCTCTTTTCCTCTACAAGTTATTAAATATTACTTCTAGAGCTTCTGAAGGATTTATACAGCTTCCTGGTTGTTAGTTTAGTTTTGTCAGAAACACAGTTACAGTGAGATTTTATTCTAGCCCAGTTCAGACTAATGCAGGTAGGGTGCTGGGGCCACTTATCACAATGGCACTTTATCCTGTTTGCACATTCTGCAATGAGATCACATTTCAGACACACTCTGTGAACATCTGATGAGTTTTCAATGGTCTCTGTGCTCTGACTCCACCTGATCACTCACAGGTAATTTCTACAATCAAAAAGGTCCTGTGCTCTGCAGTAAATACCTGTCTGACTAAGAGGGCAAATGACCACAGCATGTGTTTCTGCTTTTACTTATCATTTACCTGGGATGTTCAAGTAACATGATCATATTTTCTTATTTATTCTAACAGCAGTAAAATTAAACAGAAACAAAGCAAATCACAGAACTAAGAGAGCATGCACTAAGCTCCACTACTGCTTCTCATATGCTTTGTGGCTTTCCCCCCTGGATTATTATGGTGTGTGAAGATGACAATGGTGACTGGGAGATGTTGGTTTGAAACCTGTAAGACACCCAAACCAGCAGACTCCTACTGCTATGAAAACAGAATGGTAATACATTCTTCAGGGATATTACTTTACCAGGACTTTAACATACCACCAAACCTGTTTGGATCCATCCTATCAACAATCTTTTGTTCAGTTCATTTATTGCTATAAAGTGTTTAAAATTTGACTTCACATCAACCCGTATTGCCAGTACAGGTTGCATAATTAAATCCTAGTAAATGACATATTTCGATACTTCCTGCATAACTGCTATGAAAACAGCCTTGCTAAATACTTCATTCAGTAGAAGAATATATGCTAGACTTTCATTTTCCATTTCTGAATGGAATTGAAATTAATCTCTGTTTATTTTAAGAGATTCTCTGCATAGCTCCTCAATCTAAAAGGTCTGCTGTTGTAAGAACACAGACCAGATGCACGACTGTACTGAGGTACCTAACTAAATTCTGTACTGTGTTTTCAGGTGATCTATCAGCATAGTTCTCCTCAACATAGATGACTTACACTTGCAGGCTACTCAGTTTCCTTGAAAGCCAATCAACTGAAGCATCTGAATGCTAAACTGCTCACATAGGTAGGTGTTGGCAGAAAACAACACTCAAACAACAGAGAAAGACATTGCTCAAATAAATAATTTCCAGTTTGTGTGGGAAGCAGTAAGGTGGTTCTGTCATCTGTTATTTATTTATTTAAAATAGACTCATTCACATGTAAAGAATAAGCAGAAACTTCTATGAATCCTTCACAGCACAGGTTCCTAAACCTAGCTCTGAATACAACACCTGAAGAAACTGTTACAGGCTCTTGTGGCTCACATTCTTTGCCTTTTAAATATGGATACAATTTTCTTTGACAAATGTAGCAGCTTTTGCTGGTTTTTTTTGGATTTGCCCCCCACATTTATCATTACTACTTTCTAACTTCAGAAGTCAAGGTGTCTCAGAGCTGACATCTTTCAGAGGTAGTTACAGCACAAATGAGATATCCTAATATTCTGGAAATTAAAGTAAGAGTATCTGAAAGCACTAAACCTCCTTCATGTTAAGTACCACATCTTGAATTACTATTCCTCTTTAAAATCAGGAGAAGCTCAGCATAAATTACAGTATCATACTCATATTTAGAACCTGACCTGACCTCGCAGGCTGAAGTCCGGGGAACCTTCTGGTGCCCTGGCATTTCTCGTCCCAGGTCCATCTGTGCAAATGGCACTGTGCCACTGCCTACAAGGTGGGGTGCAAGCTTCAACAGTGCACAGGAAGCAAACCCAGGGCGGGCAGCAGCCCCTCAGAACAGGAACTAGAGCTATGCACAGCCAGGAGAAATCACACAATGGCTTTTTCTTTGCCAGTTAATATTAAGCAAATAGTATTACCAAAGTAAATGGGTAGTGTAGCAAGACGGTTGAGGGATTTGAGAGCAGATACATACATCTCTAGATCATGAGATCAAATCCTGTTCATATCAGTTACTGCCAAAAAAAAAGTGAAAATTGTAAGATCCGGATCTTATTCTCAGGTCTTCCATTTGATTACATGCAAAATATCCACCTGTTTCTGCCCTCGTGTCCTCTTTATGCAGAACTAAATGAATACCACTTAGAAGTTTTGTAAAACCCTTTAGAGAAGCAAAGATGAAATACCTGGATGTAGACATGAGCCACCATTCACTGAAGTCAATGGGAACCTTCTCAATGATTTAATTGATTTTGAATTAAGCCCTGAAGCAATTGTTACATTGTGCATGAAAACCACATTAGACAAAAATTATTTAGGCCAAAATCTTTCAAATCACTAAATACACACTGAAGTTTACTTAGATTTGTGAAGTTGCAAGTCTACACAGAGATTTGCAGGATTAGGATTAGACAGGCATCTTTCAGTAGGCAAACCCTGAAGCCATGAAAGCCAAAGCTTAGTGGAAAGCCTGTGTTAAAGTTCTCACTCTGACTATGCTGTTACTGCCTGCTAAAAATGTTTTTCAACAGAGTTAATGGGAAATGAGTAATTTTTCATAACTAAAGATTCCTTTCTGCTGGAGAAATTCAAGGAAGAACACTGATCTCTGTTGCCTTGACAACATTTCCTGAAACACTGAAATATTAAAGTATCCGGTATGCTCAAGAAAGTTGCAGTATCTCTTCCTCACTGGATGCTTACCACATTTATTGTGTTGCCATGCTCTCATCTATTGACTGTGACTATTTGTCACAGAAAGTTATATGCCAAATAATACATCAGAAATATCTGAGCTGCCTTAAATGCACATGCTATTTTTCTTGCATTTTTTCATGGCCACTGAAAGTTGTAAGATCTATGCCCTGTTAAAAAAAGAGCATTCTTCTGCAGTTTGTGGATATTAGCAAAATAAATGGACATCAGCAGAATACTCTTTTTGTAGTAATGCATTTCTTGACTGAGCAGAGGGATCACCTCTACAGAGAGGCTGGAGGGAACTCATCCTCTCAAGGCTTGAATCTCAAGGTGTAAGCCCAAACCTTGGATTTCTGTCAGGCTTTGCTGAGGGTGCTGTGCCAGGGGCACAGCTCAGCTTCTTCTGAGATGAAGACTCTTAGGTCCACACCAGGAGTGTCTGTATCTTGCTGGCTGCTCATTGTAGGAGACTGAAAGCCTGATGTTTCAAAAGTGCTAAAGCCATACTGAGGGACAAAGTGAGCTGGAGCTGCAAGTCAAGTGTTTCAAAAATCTCAACTTTAAATAAAATTTAAAAAAAATAGTCTTTTACCAGTAAAATAGACAGTACCTCTGTGAATCCAAAGCTAAGTTTCATGCTTTCATTTCCCTTCAGTTTTCCTACAGACTGTTCTAGATGTAATAAGCAGAAAATAAAGTGGCATTACAATGGCTTACTGCTAATCTCTTCTGATCCATTAGAGGGAAGTTTATACAGTGTACCATATACTTTCCTCCAATCTCTTCTAATAATTTCTCTGGATGAAGATGATGAGATAGTATACTCTGCCTGTGACATAATGAAATATTTTATTGAAAATAAAATTAAATATATTGATCAGTATATTTACTACAGGGCATTTACTACAGCCATTTTTATTAACAAAGGCAAAATACAAAGTGTCTTAGGATTTTTCCTACTGCATGTTAGTAGGTATAACTTGGGCTGGGCAGTCATAACCTCTACCTAGGCAATTCCTACGACTGTGCTACTTCACACCAAGGATGTGGTTTCCTTTCCAATATGGAAACAGCAGGACAAGAGACAACCTACATGATATAAATCATCAAAACCACCCAAATTTGCCAAAGGATCATTGCCAAAGAAAACAAAGAGGGAAGACAGTCAGTAATCCTCCTGGGAGAATCTCAGGCTTCATCTAAATTAAAACTTCAGGTGTACTGAAAGGTTGTGGGTGATTTCCCGTACAGGATAAGGGGATTGTTAATTGTTCTGCCTCAAACAGGTCTGCAGCCCTCCCTGAACTGTGGCATCCTGTTCTGTGAATTACCTCCTGTGGCCCTGTGGCTGCTTCCGACCTCTCATCTACGTTATTACCAGGGGATTTATGTAATTCTCTGACCCCAGCCTTAGACTAGCTTTTCTGCCCAAAGGGACATATGTGCTGACACATGATTTTCTCATGCTAAGTTTTGACTTATTAGTTCCTCTAGTCCTGTTTAGAGGCACTAGTCTTGCCCCTTTGGAACTGTGCTTCTCTGTCAGTGATGAGACAAGAAACAAGCCCACAGTTCTGATAAACCGCTCTGATTATTGAATGTTACTGCTCACCTGTATCTCTAAACTTTTCAAGCACCACTTAAGGACACAAAGTGTTTGGATGTCTCTCCTGCACCTGCATCCCAGATGGTATCTGGAGAACTCTAATCATGACTCCCCAGGCTGCTAGTGCACACTGTAATGCAGATAAGCCAATGTCTGAATGGCCTCCCTGAGTACACAGCACTGATTTTTTTTAGTGGAAATTGCTAAGGACTTGGCCAATCCTCACCGTTCAGACAGCAGTGAGCCTTCAAGACTTGCATAGGCCTTAGAGGAGTTTGGTCTGAGTTACATACTGAGAACCACTGCTGCCCTCTGCTGCAGTATTTTGGGTTATGTCTCTGATAATCAGTGAAAGCCACAAATATTCATACAAAATTTCTACTCTAAGCAGAACTTATCCTGCTTAATGTTTCTGTTATTGATAAGATCATTCAAAGGCTCTGTTTCTAATTCATCAGCAAATTCTGATTCTGCAGGGGGTAGGTCAAATGGAAAAAACCCTATTTTTATCTGACTGACTCTTAGAAGAGGTAGACACTTGAAAGAGGTTGGATGTGTTTCATTGCTGCAGCAAAATGGTGTCTCATCTTCTGCTAATAAATAGCCACCAGAAGAGTGAGAAACTAACCTTGGGGACAAAATTACTGCATAAAAGTTCTGCCCAGGACACAACACCTAAGATAACCTGAACTTTAGCTTAGAGTGTGATGAACAGCCAAGTTCTAACTCAACTGAACTAATCTTTCCTTAGTCTCAATTTATCCAGTTCTGATAGGATACAGCTCAAAGATCTAGGTTTCTTCCTCACTGATGCTAGGAAGAATAACATCACTATAACCTTGACGTATTCACATCCACTACACAAAAGGCTCCAGATAGGAATAGCTTGTTTTTCACAGCTTTCCATGGACTCCAATACCCTTCTCTTTTCTCATATTCATATCCATGCCTCTGAACAGACTGTGTTGCTTGTAGGTTAGAACACCCACCATGTACACCTAAAATAATTTAAAAATTATGTCTCCCAATCTCACAGATCCAATTATTTCTCTCCTGCAGTGCTTCCTGCACAGGAATGCAACTGTGGTGTCACCAATACATAATACTAAATTACAAAACTCATCAGTAGACAGGAATAGATAAGCAGATGGTAGCAGGCCAGAAGAAGAAAGCCAGAAACATGCCTTTCTACTCAAGGGAAAACTCAGGCTGTTCTCACTAATTATCTGTGTGGGCCTCCAAAGGAATTAGACACACATTGCAAAGGAGGCAGATTCAGGATCTGGCTAATGAAAGAGCTGTACTTCCTTCCAGTAGATGCAGTGACAAATGCACCAGGAGCTCATACGTGTTCTGAGTCCCTCATTGGTTAATATTCTGGATATGGAACCAGCAAAACCCCCAGAACTACACCCACAAGTGTTACCACTTTATGTCAGCCCTGAAACTTCTCATGTGAGGGCTCACACAGAGATGGGACCAATGAAGAGAACCTGCAACACACATTCACCAACAAATTCCAGCTGCTTTTACTTTTTGTAACACTTTCAGGTTTATTTTCAGTTATTCACTGAAAAACATAAAACCCAGCTCCAGACCTGTGCTCAAAGCTTAGGTTCTCTGCATTGAACAGTTTTCTACAGGGAAAGGAGATAACAGTTTTGCTCCTCACATCTCAGTGACAAGGTAACAAGGAAAGTTGTCTGCATTTTGACCCCTTAAACATTTCAGTAATGACACACAGGGATCATGCATAGTTCAAGGATTCCAGCTCAAAGGGGACTTATGACAGCCATGGGAGATGAAGATCAGTACCAACAATGAAAGATAAACATCTCTAAAAAGATTTGATTAGTTTCAGTGAGAACATTGAGGACCCCAACTAAGAGGTGGCTCAGATGGTTTCTACCTTATCATTTCTGAACATATAATTTACCTCTCCAGCACATTTCTCCTTTTCACCTTCTCCACATCACTCAGACCATGTGGAAATCTCATGTTGTAAGCTTCAGGAAACTTATGGTTGCCAAATGTCATTCCAGTACTTAAAATACTCCTATAAATATATCAAATCTGCACTGCAATAGACTGTGCAGATCACCATGAAAAGAGAAAAATAGAAATTAAAGATCCATAGAAACTAACACAAGTAATTCCATATCACATACTTTTCCTGATGACTGCAAAACTAAGACACTGAAAACAGCTCTCAAAATAAGCACCTTTGCTCTAAAGTCAGCAGAAAAACCTTTCCTATGAGAATTTTTGTATTCTCTGCAGTTGCACGAGGGCATAATGGGACATGGCCCAATTCTTAAACTAGTTAGAAAACACCTACCTCTAGGACTTTCCCAGTAATGAACTGGTGACATGCTTCACACTTGACTCCAAAAAGCACTTGGTAATCTTTTTCACAATAAGGAGCACCATCTCTGAAAAGGAAAATTCACAAATTACAAACCACCTTTTAATAAACAGGTCACAGTGCAACTAACACTCTTCCTTTGTCTTCAGTCTGGAACTCCTACACACACAAACAGGCAAACAGAGAGAATTAAAGGGAAATAGTTTATATTAGAAGAAAAATAAAGTCATATTCTCACTAGTGCCTCTTAGAATTATTTCTTAAATTCCCATCAAGAAAAGGTATCCAGTATAAACCACTAAAATAAATCTCATTCTTTAGAGCAGTCTCTCTACACTTACAGGTGGTGCAATTACAGGGAATCAGTGGGGCTATGTCTGTGGGGGATAAGAGGAGATCACAGTCATTATCACAGGGAGGTAGTTTTTATTCAGAAAAAAATATTTGGTAGTTTGCAAGACTATAAGGAACTACTTTTAAGAGTAAGGTTATGCAGGTTTTTTTGTATGAACACGAAACATGGAATTAGAGTGGACACTAGCCAGCTTAGGAATATTTCTTAGATGCCAATTTTTTTTTTAGAAATTACAAATACTACTTTTTATTAAATAGCATACACAGCTGAATGACAGGTTTGTGAAACATATATTGTTTCCTTATTTGTTCCCTTTTTTATATGCTTAAAGGGGGAAAAAGAGGCTGTATCTTCATTCCCTCTATTTTATTATTATATCACTTTCCCCCATTCTCTTCCTCTATGTTTTCTTCTGCTCAAAACCCTCTTCATTAGTTTCTTATATGGAGATGAGAAATGCAGTGTCAGGTCAATCACATCATCAAGTTTACTCTATTTTCTAGCAAAGGTAAGAAATGGATATTTCCTACTTTTTTCCCCTCAAAATCACATGTAGAAAAACAAAATGGCCCAACACTTTATCTGGCCAATACAGAAAGCATATGCAGCAATCCACCTAATCCTCCGCAGGCACATGGAGATCTATCCCTGGTTTTAAATATAGACTGTTATCACTAAACATCACCTTTCAGTTGCACTTGGCAGTTTACTTTCCTTTCCTAACTCAGCTCTCACTGGGAACAAAGATTTTGGTGTATATGGAAAGGAGGTAAAAACAGGATTCCAAAGGGTGAGCTTTGCTGCAAGCTGCTTTCTGTGAGTTCAGGAGAGATGCAGAGATTACTCACTTGCTGATGTATTCCCCAGTTAGGACCTTCCCACAGGCCTTGCACTTAAAGCACCCCAGGTGCCACTGCTTATCCAGAGCTAGCAGTGCTTGTCCATTTTTTATGTCTCTTCCACAGCCAGCACAATCTGCAAATAAATAAACAGATGCATTTGTTGTCAGCTACTTGGTTCATTAACCCTCATTAACCACCCACCCATCACAACACTTGTTAACCAAAGGGGAGAACTACACAGCAATGCAAAGGTACATCTTTTTCCAGGTCCTGTACAAAAGATTCAGTCATACTCATAGAAGAGTGAAAGTACCTCTTCTGTTTTTCATGCTATTTATGGTTCAAAGCCTGCCTAGCAAGCACAATACAAACTTCAGATTTTGTTAGGAACAATCTACAAAAATCATTCCTGCAAAGAGTTCCTGTGTTCTACAGCAACCAGTGTTTGTGGTTTTGCTTTTATCAAGACCTGACCGAGCCGCCACCAGGATGCTGCCGTGTCCCCGTTGGGTGGCAGCAGAGCCCCACGTGTCCGCACAGCTCAGGGGCGGTGGCACATCTCGGCCACCAACAGGGCACACCTTTGTCCAGGGAGTGACAGCCGTATGACAACAGCGAAGGCTGCATGGAAGGGCATATTGTCTTCCACCTGCAGGTGTGGGAAACTGAAGTTCTCATGGTCTCTAACCAGCAAAAGGACTCTTAGGAATTTTGGTACTACCCTGGTAGCAAACACTCAGTTTGCAGTGCGATTCTGAGGGACTCCTTGATGGCAGAATGCAAACTGAAGCCATCCTCTGTCCCAGTGGATGCCACAATATCTCCTGTTACATCAGAAATCTCTGGCTCCGCCCCAAGCTTCCATTCTTTTCTATTCAAACATAAAATACACAGAGATTTCTTGTTAAGGGGCAATCCAGCACATGGTAAGATCTGAAGAGACTGATGTGGTGACAGCACTGAACTGCCAGGGTTGTGCTACAGCTTCTGTGCCCAGCCTCAGGGGACAGAGGCACCGAGGGAGGGGGAGGCCTGGAAACCCAGTGAAGCAGAAAGGGAATGCCCATGAGCCGAGGCACACATGGAAGCCGCAGAGGACATGGCCTGGAACAAAGGATTTTCCATATCTTATTATCGCCAAACTCGGTCTTCCTTTGGTGAATCTAACATCCTCTCTACCTGCCTGAAACATCAACAAACAGCAGCAAATGGAGAGAAATAGAACAGAGCAATCTGAGCCTTTAAGCCCAGGCAGAAGGGAAAAGATCCCCCTGGCTCCACTGGCTCAAGCTGAGTGAACAGGGACAGCCTGAAAACCTCCATCTCCTCATGGATTTACAGCCCAGGCAACACCACGCCTTGCAAAAGGGCAAGTCTAAGTTTTATTATCACAACTGATAATGAGAGGAGAGTCAATCCCTTTGACTACAGGGCCTGGCTTTTGTTTTTGGATAAAGGGGTGAGAGAGCCCCAAATATAAGCTGTGCATTCCTGCTATCCGGGTCACCATTTCCAGCACATCCCTCCTTCTATCAGCATTCTTTTTCTTCTCAAATCCCTTAAAGAAAGAGGGGAGGGGGACTAAACACCAGGGTATCTTGTGATAAAATGCAAGTCACAAACTGTTGACATGGCTTGGACTTGAAAAGCAACCCTGAGATGTCCTAAGACCGGGACTTTGCTCTAGAGGACATATGTTACAAATTGAAATCATGAAATGACAAGGAGTGACACCATGTAATGGATCCCTCTGCCCTGCTGTGACAGCTCAAGGCTCCATGCCATTCTGTAATGACAGTAAAGGCTGGGATAGGTCACCAAAGGAGGCTCTGGAATTTCCAGCATAAGGCTGAGGAAGGGACAAACACGTGTCAGGGTGGCTTTGGTAGGCAGATCTTGGCTTTGGTTTTGGGAGGATATTACATGACCTCTTGAGGTCCCTTCCAGCCCACAGTTTCTTATGCTAAATCTGAAAAGACACAACGTGCCTTTGACTGTGACAGCAAATGAGACCTTCCCTTCAGTCTTCTCAGTGGGTGCTGAGCTGCAGTTTTAAATCAGCACCCATTTCTCAGCCTCCCAGCACTACTGCCTCTTCCTAGTGTGCCAGCTTCCACAGCCCTGGCCTGGGGTCCTGCCAAACTGCAATACATTCCATTCCATTTTCCCTCAAAAACCCACTGTACTTTCCATGCTTTTTTCACTTTTATCCAAGAAGCTTCTGTGAAGCTGAAATTTCTCAGACATGGAGATTTTAAAAGCACTTAATTTTGTTTCTGACTGAATTTCTGAGGCAGTGAGAATAGAAAAACTGCCTTACCCAAAAGGTCTGCCTAGTCTAGTATCTTGATCTTTAGTGATGCCAAAACCAGTTACATGGAGGAAGTAGAGATCCATGACGTACCTCTGACTGTTTAATTGCCTCTTTGCAAGCCAAAGGCACAGTAAGTCTGAGCACCAGACTTAATCTTGTGCTCATGTTTAATACAAGGGGTTGGTAACATTCTTTTATTATTCTTTAGCAACAATGACATCTCTTACTCTTTCTGGGTTCCTTGAAGTGTTTTGCAAAAGAAAATGAACAATTTCCATTCTGCTAATATGACAGACACATTGAATGTCTAGAATCAAAGTAAACTAATAGCCCATTTCTGTCATATTAGGCTGAGATGGCTTTTATATAAACCTGATTTTAATTCTGGCAAAACTGTTTGGTATATACATGAAAAGCTAGTAATTATTATCTCCTAAAATAGAAAGGAAATAGGGCTGGGCTGGGCTAAGAAAAGACCATTTGTTCATCCAAATTCTACAAATAAAAGCCATTATAATCTCAGGCCTGCATGAGGCACATTTAAGCCTTTGGCTGAATGTCATCAGCACACAGTGTATGCAGGCAGGATCTCAGTATCATGTTAAGCACAACCTGCATCAGCCTAACCTATAACCAGCACATGCTGCAAATAAAAGGGCCATGAGGTAAGAACAGTGGTCCACAACCATATGCCAGAGCAGACTAAAAAAAAAATCTGAAAACCCTTCCCAAGATATTGTACAATGGTTCCCACCATGGTTCTCTCTGGCTTCACAGGTAGGTCTAACAGACTGCACCCCTTGACCTTGAGATTCCTTGTGTTTTATTTTTTGCCACATAACCTGGATTCTTCCCTACTCCCACTCCTTGCACATCCACGCGTTCAGCTGTGCTGAGATAAGGGAGAGGAGGAGGCAGAAAGTGCAGTGTACTGGTTAAAATGCAGAGTGAGCAGTACAGTTCCTCTGTGCACTTCTATATATATGTCATCTTTGACGTGTTCAGGTACAAAAGCAAATGCCCAGACAAAAGGGCTGTGATGTGGAATCAGCCAGCCCAAAGGCATGGCAAAGTGGGGGCACAGGGTATGGCACTGTAATATGATAAATAATGAAGACCTCCACCCTCCAGGCACCTTAAGCAGCCTCACTAAAAAGATGCAGGCCAGGGTGAGCTGCCACCCATGACACCCTGCTTGTAAAGACATGAGAAAATGTGTTTCCCTTTTTAGCATCTGCATCACCCCAGACATCCAGGAGTGAAGCATCCTGCACAGCAACCCATTCGTCACTGTCTAAATTAAGCAGAGGATTTTCTGCCTTTGCCTCCCTCCCCTGCTCCCAGCCAGTAGTGCACAGGTGGGCTCACAGCTGATACAGCTGGATTAACCCTCAGCACACAGCACAGGACTTTACCCACTCCCATCTAGACAGTTTTGAAAATTTAATAGCAAATATATCTTTATTTCACACTCTCTGCTCACCCCATGTAATTTATGAAAGAGAAATCACCTCTACCTGCTTTTGTCCTAAAGAACAGGGTTATGCAAAGTCATGTGAATGATTGCACCAACTCTGCTCCACGCAGGGTTAGCCCTGTGAACAGAACTGAGAGCAGTCTGACCTAATGATGAATAATTAAGTCACCAAAAGTTCCTTTCAATCCTAATGGCCATTAGTAGCACATGTCTAGATAAAGTCTGGAGCTGCCACAACCCCTACACATCATGGATATTTTGTACCTTTATTTAACTCCTCCCTATAAAACACAGATACATTAGTTGTAAAAAAACACCAGCAGGCTTTGCTCTGAAACAGGTAAAACCAGGCAGAATTGGGGTGGGGATTTTGTGAATATTTTTTATTTTTTTAAAGGAACAGCAAGTTTTAATTGGACATACACAGAAATACATTGTCAAACATAGCTGGACCTAAAGAGCAAGTGATTTGAAAGTGAAGAAAGAGGCAAATATTATCACTGGAGTCAAGGTCAAAAAATCTCTAATTATAAATAGCTCTTAGTCACCTTGAAAAACAACTTATATCCCAGTCATTCTTCTGAGGCAATTTGAAGGTTGTGCAATTATAATTTCTTGTAGAGGTAGGAAAGACTAGAGTTTTTCCTCTGTCACCTTTTAACCACAGATCAAACAATGCCTTCTAAAGCCTTGTTTTAAAATTAAAAGGTTTGATGATATCATTCAGGCTTTTCCAGATCATCAAGATATTTCTGTCAAGGCTAAAAAGAAAAATGCACTACATTTACAGTGTGATAAATGTTTTCAAAGTTTAAAGCATAACCATTTAGACATCAGGGCAGTGATGAGTTCTGGAGTCAGAGGACATACAATATTGGGAATTTGCATGCAGGATTTAAATCTGAGTATGTAACTCAAGAAATCTGCTGCCAATCCCCTCCTCCTTACCAGTATATGGATGGGAAATGTTTATCAGAAAAAATTCACTACTGCCCTTTGCTGAAGGGAAAACAAACCCACACAGGCAGCCTTGCACTCCTGAAATCTAACAATAAGGGGCTGGGTGCATACAATGGAGGGAAATAAATTTCCCATGGGAAGTGGAGTATAGCCTTGACAGTTTATTATAAATGGCAAGTTGGGAAAAACTGATATTTTCAAAACAAATAGTTAAAGAAAATAAAATCATTTCAGTGGATTAAATATGGAAAGAAATCACAATGGCATGGACTGGCATTCTGTGCTTGCAGCACAAGTCTCTGTAACCATCTGAGTGCCCTTGACCTGCCTTTTTAATAAACAGGTTAATACACATCCTTGATGTCAGTAGTGATGTGCCCCAGGGATCAGGGTTGGGCCTAGTCCTATATCTTTATTTACTATCTAAGCTGCACCAGGAAGGTTTAGGTTGGACATTAGGAAAAATTTATTCTCAGTAAGGGGGATTAGATGTTGGAATGGGCTGCCCAGGGAAGGAGTGGAGTCACCCTCCCTGGAGGTGTTCAAGGAAAGACTGGACTTGGCACTCAGGGCCTGACAAGGGGGTGTTTGGTCAAAGGTTGTACTCAATGATCTTACAGTTCTTTTCCAACCTAATTAATTCTGTGATTCTGTCATTACTGTAAATTGCTCTTTCATCACCTGATTTAATTTTAAGTGATTTGGAAAGATGAATGCTCTTCCCCAACGTCAGTTTTGTAACACAACATAATTTTATCAGAGGAGTTTTTATTTTTCCCCTCTCTATTGATGTAAACATTTGTGTTAGCCTTCTGCACAGGAAAAGGAAATAGTATTTCCCTTATTTCCACATCTTTCTCCACCTCCTTCCCAAAGGAGGTGAGACCAATTGACCTTTTAACCTCCTACTCCTTCAAACTGTCCCTGCAAGAAACATACCACCAAGTTGGCCTTTTTCCATAACATCAACCCCATTCCCTTCTGCAACCCGACCTTTCATACAGGGGTCTGAATGGAAAACAAAACAGTGAATGAAACAGGAGGAGGAAGAAGAGCAAACGTGCTACAAACTATCTAAGAGAAGAGTTTTTAATTGTCCTATGAAAGGAAAATAAAGTTTTGGGTTTTTTTCCCAGCTTTGGACTCCCAGAGCCCCAGTTGTAAAACTACTCTGAAGGATAAAGCATGGCCAGGTGCATCTAAGCTGTTTACCATGTCATTTCTTTTACCACACTTCAGTGTTCAGGTAA
The DNA here is from genome assembly GCF_047495875.1 of Pithys albifrons albifrons. NCBI lineage: Eukaryota > Metazoa > Chordata > Aves > Passeriformes > Thamnophilidae > Pithys > Pithys albifrons. The sequence continues at coordinate 8,850,164 of NC_092466.1, read as the reverse complement.
TTACAGCTGAATTCAAAGTCATAGTTCCAACTCACAGTATCCCAAGGGAATTACTCTGTTAGCTCAGATCTTATTGTTTAATACCCAGCTCACGGACAGCACATTGTGTCTCTTCATCTGCAGGCTATTTTGGATAATTTTCAATTGTTACTCTTGGCAAACAAGCAATTCCAACAGGGTACAACCCTCCAAAAATAGGAATGCAACATGTCAACTTTTAGGAAGGTTTTTATGCCCTGATAATCAATGGCAAACTAAGGTCTGGCTAACAGCTAATTCATTTTCACATTCTTTTTAAGTGACCTCTGATTCCTGACTTACTACCTGGTAGGCTTTCTGAACATGACAATTCCCAGATACTCTTATCTCTTGGGATCTCCTCTGTAGTTGTGTTTTCCAAGGTAGTGATGACTCCTCATGTAACACCCCTTTACTGAGCAGTTCCTTGCACCTCCCCCAGAGCTTTCTTTGGAATTAGCTTCTGATTAGCACTCCTCTGTAAAAACTAAGGAGATGGACATGTTTTGATTTCCAAGTTCAAGCTGAGGTTACACTTGGACAAATAAGAACCAACACTTCTTTGGTACACTTGTGTGGTCTATTCACAATTGTTTCTGCCCAATTTACTTGTAACACAAAAGCGTACAAAAGAAACAAGCAAATTGGGCTGAAAACACCTTTCTGAAACCCAGTAATTTTTGTGAAGGAATTTTCTGATAGAAGACTCGTACATCAGAAACTTCCTGCCCTGCCACAATGATGTTCTCAATACAATTGCTGATCTATCACCCAGAAGCTGGTCTCTAAAAAAGCTGCTACAGCTCCACAGGAGGATCTAAGGCAATTTATAAACCAGCAGTGAAAATACCAGTCCCTGTAAAATAAGAAATAACTGAGCAAATGGAGACTACTTGAGTAATTTAGCCATTGTCATGAAACATAAGTGAGGGCTAAAATTAATCCAAGAAAGCAACTCAAATGATGAAAATGCCTTGAAAATTGCAAACATTCTTCAAAAGAATAAATCATCTTGGAGGAATCATACAAATGGGCCAGTGTAATTGGAAGAGCTGCATATTCTTAGGCACAATCTAATGGCTTGCGCCAGAAAGGAGCTGTTCTTGGGTTTGCATAATTTCTGTGAACTTTGTATCACATCAGGAATGTTCATTTGCTCCTTTTATTCTTAAAGAGGGGCACAGGGCAAAATTTTGGACCCACCATATGCTCAATATATTACATCATAAATGTTTCCCTGCAAGGTTATTACAATCAAATTCAGATTAAAGTAAGGAGAATTAGTGATATTGAAAAAAATAAAGGATTTAATTTAAAATCTTAATTTTAAATAAATCAATGTTTAAAATACAAATGGTATCTGAAAACAGAGAATAAACTTCCTTTCCTTTTCCTATCCATGGGAAAAATCAGGTATGATAACATCTGCCACTATTAAAATTTTTAAGGAGATGGTGACCCTAAGCAAATCATTCTATAAGCTATAGAACCTTGAAAAATCATCAGTTCCAGAATAAAATAATTTTAATTTGTTTACATTCTTCATGTGTCTAGCAGATCTCATACAGTTTCTGAAATTAAAAAAAAATCCACAACACTTTATTAATTCTAAATAAAATTTCAACTTTCATTCAAATAGAGCTGGACATAATTCATGAGCAAAAATAGTTGCTAGGGGAAAATATAGATATTTATGATGATTTATGCAGAGGTATATTAGTTTAAGTGTGTACAGATATGGAGTGTCCTCATGTTTATAATTTCCTATTTTATAATTAAAAATCTAAATGTAAACCAAGATTACAATCAATCAGTCTAATCAAGTTTCCTGGGTTCTTAGATGAACCATGATTAAAATCAATGATTTAAATTACACTGTTTGAAATCAATCCATGATGATGTCTGTGTGTGTTATGCCTTTATTTTTTGCTAAATTATATAAAAGAAAAGGAGGCATAGGACAACATAAGCCCCTTCTGTCAAGTTCCCAAAAACCTCATCTGAATGTTCAGTACCTAAACAAAGGCTTGAATGCCACAGAGATATGTAAGTGCTTCTTTATCTTTAGCAGATAAGTCAGAAATTAAATGAGAAAACTTTCATGTTACAGCACACAAAAAATATGAAACCCTGAAGGTTCACAATTATACAGAGGATTTAAAAAAACTTAAAATTTAAAAAATGCACTTTCACAACCAAAGCTGTTGCACCTGCCTAAGTTTCCCAGGAAATTCACCGAACTTTATGGATATTGTGGGTGCGTATTCCTTGAGGCAAAACTGAGCTCAGTGTCTCACCGACAAAGCCCATCTACATCTGTGCCAAGTACTTGTTCAATGCCTATATACTATGTAGCCTTGACACAGTGTGAAACTGTAGAATATTTCCTAAGAAAAAGCTCAAAATCATGTGTTGGATGTTGCTCAATACCCTTTAAAGCCAAAAATCACTGCAGATATCTTGCTTACAAACAGCCAGCCAACTTTCCCCTTCAAGTTTGAAGTCTTCCCTATGGAATTAAAGAGTTTTCAGTCAGCTCAGGAAAAAAAGGATAAAGACAAAATAACAAAAAAATGAGTCAAATGTGGCTGAACAGTTACAAATCCAAGCTCCAGATCTTTTCCAAGAACTATGATTAAAACAAATTTTGCATTCATTTTAGCTAATTTCTAATGGAGAAGTTAGTGATGCTTATAAATCAGCTCTGACATTATTTCTGAACACTGGTGACAATCCCCTGTATTTTTATCTAATGAAAGGACAGTTATGTCCTGAATATTGGACTACACTGAGAATTAGAGAGCCTTTAAAGGAGGACTGCAGAGTACATTTTCTTCTTTTCCATTTTGATGCTTTTTTGTTTCAGAAACAACCTCACTTTCCTGCCACTTTCTGGACAGTGAGTAAAAGATGACTCCTATTTTTTTCCTGCCCATCTCCTCCTTCTTTGGGTATGGTATGGTGGCTCTGCTCTACTTCATCATTACCAGAAACCTTGTTGGGAGTTGCAGATAGTTACTGGGAGCTTTACCAACTGCATCTTTTTTGAAGAGATACAGCTATTAAATAATTAACAAAGAAACCTTTCTCCCACAAGTTTATTAAGCATTAACCTTATTATTTATATTACAGTAGAGCAAAGATCCCCAGTTGTGAGCCAGGATCCAACTCTCAGACTCTGTACTGATAGGCATGAAAGCATTTGTCCCAAAGAACTGACATTCTTTGAACCAGAACATAATGTGCCAAAGAGACAAGGCCAAACACACAAACCAGTGCTGTGCAATCCCCACGTTGGCACAGGCTGGTGGGGCAACAGCTGCTCCAAGGATTATTCATGCACATGTAACATGGGCCAGTTTGGAAACTCTGGTCCATGCCTTGGCTGTACTGTAGTGCTCTTTACTCACAGGAGACACTGCTACAAAGCAAGGGAAGTTGAAATAACTTCCCTGTGCTTCTTTCCAAACAGTGTCATCACTGGGTACCTCTGCATATACAGGATACAAGATTCTATTTCACTGAAGAAGATACAACTGTGAAAGTCTCTGCCACCATTTTAAAAGATTACTTTTTCAAGTGAAAACTCCTGCTAGGTGATTATAATGCTTCAGCTTTTTTTACATAGGGAGGTTTGTCCCATCCTTCTAGGAAGGCCACTTTTCCTTGGCAATGCTATTTCTTAACTAGCTCATGCACATCACTAAAATGACTCAACTTTTCAGCAGAAAGGTAATCAGAAGTAACCAAAACTTCTGTACCAGCAACCAGGTAAGGAAACAACAGACAAAGGGCTCAACCTCAGGTAGAAAATAACATAACACTCCTAATTACTGAACTGCTTTATGATGAAAATAGTGAAGTGAAATGCCAAAGGGAAAAAAAAATCTCCATTTGAGGAAAAGGGAAATGTATTAAACCGTGTTCAAAGACACATAGTCTCTCCAGGATTTCAAAGATGATGCCTTGAGCCAGAGGACTGCTGGCTCAGATTCCACCGGCACAGACTGCTGGCACCACCTCACGTGCCTGTCCCCAGAGCGCAGATCTCTGTGTAGCTGCTCTGCTCTCAGATATGTTTTTTGCGACACCTCTTGTGTGTTCAAGAAGAAATGCAAGACAGTGTGGTATTTTTTAAAAATGAAGGACTGACTAAACTAGAAATTTTTATATTCCAATGTCTGCATCACTTCATTTACCAGCTGCCTTGGTGAGAATTCACTGATAAAATGCCCCTAATGGAGAGCATTTTATCTCTGTGTGGAGATTTCACATTACTGTTTTGTATGTTTGTCCTTGTCTGTTTTGTGTCAGAGGGTGACGTGGTGATGTGGCCAATAAACTTGCTCAACACACCAATGCTAACAGAGATCATGAGAGTGGGCACTCTCAGTCACTAGTCATCTGATCACCAGGGAATAAAACAGTTTGAGATGCTGGGGCTGAAAAGATGTATTGTAAAGGTCACACTGCTCTTTCACAAGTACCTAACCCTAACACAGATGAAGAGCAAGGATTTAGGCAGACTTAAGGTTCTTGAATTACTTCTCACACAAGTTAAAACCTCATCAATTTTCTAATTTTTATGACTTTAGCATCAATAGGTAAAACTCAGGCAGCAGTGGTCCTTAAGACTGGATCATCTAAGCACCAGACCACTGTCAATTTGCTTATAACCAGTACCAACTTCTAAGCTACAGCAGCATTATTTTCTACATTTTGCTGGTAGAAAACCAACCCTTGAAATTTAAGTACCTAACCTGATACATAAAGATGTATATAAAAAGAAGCTACAGTCCAGAATTCCCCAGTCCAAGAGAAGTAACTACCAGATAATCATTCCTCTGACAACATGGAAACAATAAGCCATAAATTCCCAAACAACAAAAAAATAATAATATATTTTTTTAAATTACAGCAAAGACATTACAGTTTTTACTTTGGCTTTAACTCTTTTTCACTTTAAATTACAGCATGAAATTAGGGGGGGAAAGTACACTGCAAATTTTTAAATGTGACCTTCAAACCCAGTCCACTGAATATGCAACACAAAAGAACAAGGTGCACTGCAACAGGTACCTGGACATTTCCAAGCAGTGCACTCTGAACTGTTAAAAGCAGGAGCTCTCTTATTGTGTGTTCTGGTAAGGCAGTTTGTCCAGCAGGACTGAATTTTGATTAAAAAGAATAATAAATCTCATCAAAAGTCACATGAAAGTTTATTTATAATCCTTGCTACTTGTGTCATCAGTATGGAATCCAAGAAGCAATTCAAGCAGAGACTGTGGCTATCAGGAAGTGACTATCCAGCTCTTTTGCTTGCTAACTGTCAACAACTTTAGCCTTTTAGGGGAATTTTGGCACCTGGAGTCATGGATATGGGGAGTGCCACACTGCTGGACAGGTGTGCCACCTCTGGAGAATCAGAGGTGGTGTAATCCATGTTCTACTATGTTGTGGAATGCTTAGAAAAGAAACATCAGTACTGTCCAAGGTCCCTATGCCTTGCAGGTCCTTGCCAATTATGCTCCCTAAATATCAGTAATTGAAATACAATTTCCAGGTCTTTCCTTTGTCTCAGAAGGATTCTCTGGGTGCCTGAAGAATTTTTTACCTCATAAATTTTTATGTTGTTTTTTAAGTCTTATGGGGTTTTTTTCAAGTTCCTAAGTTCTTCCTTAACTGATTAGGCCTGTGCATTTTCAGCTCCAAATCTACAGTTATAGTGGAAAAGCATCACTTAACAGACAGAAAGGCACAATAACAAAAATGTCTCTCATTTTCCATTTGTCTAAGAGTTTGATTACATGTTCTCAGGCAAATCAGATAACCTGAGATTTGCTTGACTCATCTGCTGAGCAAACACTATCCATCTTTTCTTTTACACAACACTTTATAATCCTGGGATCTCAGGGCTAAGTACCAGTACAAAATGCACAGTGTCTCCCTGAAGGAAACCAGCAGTGGTGTAAAACTACCCAGTGCCACAAGGAAAGCTTGTGGCCATTTTGATTTATAAAACCACACTGAGTGAGTGCTGAGTACAATCCAACAGTCAGAGAAAGAATCACAAATCCCAAAGATTAAAAAAATTAACTACCAGAGGCAGAGATTAGTATCAGCAATTTACAAATTATCTTTTAAAAGCATTAAACCCCAACAGCAAGCCACGTTTATTTCCCTCCCAAACTTTCTTCATTCTCTTTTTTTGCCCTTACTTTGATTTCTGCCTTTTTTTATAATGGTTTCTTGAGGTTCTGATCACAGTATCATTGTGGTATCAGTCTACTGGAAGCACAATCCTAGTGATACTCCTTTTAAAGAATAATTTAATTAAAGTCTTAAATAGTAGAAGAAAATTAATTTCCTCTGATTTTGTCTTCTTTTGAATACTTAAACCTGCACAATTATACATGAAAGAAATGGAATCTATCAACTCTGAAACCTCAGGTTTTATCAATTAGATACTTTTCCAGTGCCTATCAAAGCAAAATCAGCCCTTTTAAAAATCCAGTCATTGGGGAAAAGTCACTTGTTCATATTGAAATGTGTAAGTGTCTCTTCCCACCTGTAGTACCAGGCACTTCAATGAAGGGGAAAAAAAAAGGTAAGAAAAAATACAGTTTCCAGAGACAGTTCACTTTTCTAAAGGTGAATTACATTAGCTGCAATCAAATGTTGATGAACCTGGGAAAGTGAGAGGCTTCAGAAATTCAGAAATACTTACTGCTTGAGGCAGACAGTTCTCTTGGACTGGAGGACATGGGCTGAGCACACATCTGACAGAGACAGTCCCTTCCATTAAAGGTCACTCGATCGCCTGGTGGAAATGGACGCCTGGAGAGTTAAAGAGAAAAATGCATTTCTGCAAAGGTTATGCCAGAAATGTTCCTGTGTTCCCAATGCCTTGAATTTGCTGCCTTCCTCCAGTGCAATCAATATTTTACAGAAATTCGGGCCAAATAGTTTCTGCAATGTGGCCTTGGCAAAGCCAGGCACTGGAAGAAATCCAATCCAAAGGATGCAAGCAGAGCAGAGGTTAGACTTGTCTTTTATTTGCATTTAAAAAAGATTATCTAACGTATTTTATCTGAATAGTAGAGACAGTGAAATCTGCTAAGACACAACAGCTACATTTATGATGGTCTCAGCGTGCAGTTGTGGATAGCAAATGATACAGAGGAGAACTCAAAGGAAGAATTGGAACTGTTCTTGAGGCTAGTGAAGGAATGTGGAGCTAGTCACTCATAAATGTTAAGAATGTGTGTTAGTCAGAAGTTGACATTGCTGTTAACTCTTATTTGGTGAATAAAGCACAGGATGAACAACATTTTTTATCTCCATATCTAATAAGGAGCTTTAGCTGCTGAGTGCAGACCTCCCCCCACACCCCACCTCACTCAAAAACTGCTTAACAAATGAACAGCTGCTGATTTCAACAAAACTAAATGTTTAAGCCACTGTTTCCTTTCCACTGCCATCCTAAGTGGGCCAAAAATAAATCAGCAGCAATACTGCATTTCATTAATCTATTCCAATGACTCATCTTTGTTCATTCAACATAAAAATATTGATGCAAGTCAATGTACAGAAAACTAATGTCATGTTTCATACTCTATCATCAGGTTTCACACTGTTCTTAGGAAATAAAACTGAAACATACACATGATATGATTACCATTTTGCAGTAAATTCACTCCTTACTTAAAAACAGAAAAACAATCAAAATACTTTCAATAGAAAAGGTCTTGAAAAATATACCAGGCTACAGGACAAAGTACTTCAATTACTCATCAGAGATAAAAGTTAAAAATGCCACCTTCCTGCCATCCCAAGAGCTTAGCTAACTGCTTTTTATTTGCTGTAGAACTGAAGGCTGGTTCTGTTACTGGGGATGAGAAACAGTATTTGGGAAGAGGGGGAATCACAGTTGTCCCAAAGCCATGCATTCTTACATGATGTGACAATGAATCTTCAGTATGTTTTCACTTGTATCCTGAACGTTGAATCCAGAATTTTGCTTTACCTCATTTCTCCAGCCAAGCTCAGCTGATCACCTGAACTCAACTCAACCCATGTCCATTATCTCAACAGGTAAGCCTGGTAACTCCTTCAGGCATGAGAGTAACTTTCTGAGCACAGGTAACATTATGTAACACAGAAGCTGTGTCCCCCAAATAAATGAGTGGTATTTTGAAGACCCTCAAAGTCAGACTTGCAGCAGAAGTTTTCCAACCAAATGCTTCCCAAAGAGAAATACATCTTGAGACTCATGTCTCATGGTGGTACCTTTCTTCCTGCTTTCCTTGTACTGGGCTCACACCATGTCAGTTGAAAGGGATGACTTACTTGCAAACAGTACAGGCAAAGCAGCTTGGATGGTAAGTTTTCCCCAGAGCTGTCACTACTTCTCCTTCCACGAAGTCTCCACAGCCATTGCAGCGAGTGCCGTACATGCGCTGGTAATCCAAGGTGCAAAGGTACTCCCCGTTCTTGATGAAAAAGCCTCCCTGTGCCAAGTCACACCCACACACTGGAACAAAAAACCAAATCACATGGACACATTAGAATGCTATGCCTACTAAGGATTTCAGCTGCTGATAAATGAGATGACCCTGGTGGTCTTGTTCCCTTCTATCAGATTTTTGCTTTCTCCTCCTGTGACCACATCCCTTGATGTCCCAAGACATGGATGGTGTTCTCTGGCTACAGGAGAGCTTGTAAAAAAATTTTCCTTGTCACATTATCATACGTTTCATGTACTTGGTCCTCACCAAGACCTCAGTTACCTTGCATCATCCAGTTAATCATGTTATCAGAGTTATTTGTACCAATGTAATCTCACTTTCACTTCCGGAACAGGATGTGAGCAGAAGAAAATATATGGATTCCATAAATAAAACAGATTAAACTATTTCATACACTAGCATACATTTTTCCTACAACAATGTCCCCTATGAAGCTTTCAAGGTACTGAATCTTCTAGAAAAAAAAAAATTATTGAAATGTTGTCTGGTTCAGATTAACTCCTCCATCCCCCAGGTAGCACTGAGCTGCTTCATTATTGCTGCACCAATACTTTTAGTTTTGTTTTTAAAAGTATGATCTTTGAAATATTCACAGTGATTTTACATTATTCATTTGGACAGAAATATTGGGATAAAGCTGCAGTGAAGAGACAGTCAAGCATTAAAAATTTAGCCACACCTCCTCTACTTACACTTCATGATATATGCAGCCAAACTATATAACAATATATTGGACACTGAATCAAGTCAATAGAAGATTATTTCCCACCTGTATTCTGAACAAATCACTATCCTAAGAACTACTGTTACCTTTGAGTGCCTCATCTCAAATGATCTCGCTTTAATATTTTATACATTGTGCTGCCTGTACTAGATGGATTGGGTAAACAGCTCTAATATTTGGACAGAGACTTGTGGCCATGTATAAATTTATTGGGAAAAATAATTGTAGCAATAAAAGGGTGAAGAACCAGTCAAGCATTTCTGTGACTTGGCAGTTTTTCCACTGTAAAATACTGACTCAAACCAAAACCCATCACAACCAGGTGCCTGTTTTGCTCTGAGAAAATACTCATAGTGCTATGTTGGCATTTCTGGTCAGCACAGAGACAGAAAGCAATCCTGCCTGTAACAACCAAATCCCCTGAAGAGAAAGTGCCATGGGAGATTGAATTTCACACTGTGCCTTTAGCTTGGGTTGAACAAAGAACTTGAAACTACCTATTTAGTGTCCCTCAGTAGCACCGAGACTTTATATGCAGCTGCTCCCAGGTATTTTGGTTTCAGCCACTCCTTACTGCTCTGTATAATGCTGTATCTGTGTAATTCAGTAAGAGAAACTACTCCTCACAGCAGGCCAGGAGACCGGCTTAACTCTGCAAGCAATGCCTCTTCAAAACTTTAAAGTATATTCATATCAAATATCAGAAATATTATATATCATAAATTCTGATTATTAAGGAAAAATAAATAAGCAGCATTCTGGGTCCCTGCAGTTATAGAGTCCTTGAAAAATTAAAATATGAAATACAGAAAGATTATCAGGGGAACTGGGTTCATCCTTCTGCCACAAGTCCCAAGCACAATACTCTGCCCAACATTCATTCGCTGTCCCATCATAATGGGCTAATATCTTACTAACTATCTGCCTTGAAAATTCAAATTGCAAGGCATTTGGGACAGGGATTTAAAATTCTTTTTGTCTGTTTCCCAACCTAGAGATCTAATGATTGTTACTGGAACAATAATTAATAGAACAACAATAAATGGTATATACTACAATGCAGCTTAGAATTAAAGCAGTATCAGTACTTGCATATTTCTGCACAGAACAATGATAAAATTGCACATGCAATCAAATTACATTTCATGGTGGCATTAAATCCACAAGCAGCCAAAACTCAATTATCAGTCACTGAGGAGAATGGCAAAGAACTACTGGTAAGGCTCTATTGTAATGCTCCAAAATGTTCCATGCTGGTTTTTAGGTACACCTCCAGACAAAAAAACCCCTCTCATTCCTTTATTTTCTTCTACTGACCTCCATTTTGTTTAAAATATTATTTTCAAACTAATAGTACAACATCATGTAACTATTGAGCAGAAACCACTGTGACCTCTACTCCACATCCCCTTAGACTCTTCCTGAGTTGGGACCACGTAGTAGTTTTCCACTGTAGGTCCAGAGACGAAACCTAAATCTACTTATAGGTTTGCTTCTCCAGGTTGCTCTGGGTGGATTCTTACAGTTAAATCATGGAGTAACTGAGAATTCTGCTTTAATGTCTAAAAGTTGTTAGAGATTACTTCAGTCTTCAGACTATTGGATCCTGTTGTAACAACATATGAACTGGAGAGAAGTAAATACCAGATGCTTCAGAAGCTGCTAAATTTCATAAAGAGCTATGGAGTCCTCATGTGTCTGTGCAATTATTTAAACCACAGGCCATAATTTAACTTGTAGCTTCAACATCCAAGCCTATATATATTTCAGCCTCAAGCTGAAGTCACTCAGCATGGTGCTGGATCTGCCTCAGAAGCTGCATGCATGAACTCTGGCTCTTTACTGTGGTCCCCAGTTCTACCAGAGAGTCACTTTTTGGAGAACTCATTCGGCCACTGCAGTCCTCTTTACCTGCCAAGGCAATGGGTCTGATAATCTGGGATGATCAAAAGTAGCTTTCAATGCCACCTCTGTTCCAGCTTCTTTTGAAAATCCAGCTTCGACATATCCATACAGAGGTCTGTGGCAGATTATTGGTTGCAAAAAATACTACAGACTTTGAATGAAAGTGTTCATGGATTCAGTTGCTGGCTGTACCCTCTTCACATTCATTGCTACTGGGGTGTAAGCCTATTGATGAAAATAGGGGCTAAATTATTTGCCAAGTCTTTTGAAGAAAAGAATTTCTATTATTAAAAAGAAGCTCCCTCTATTGCCCTTTTCTTTTTGAAGTCTCCTTTCCACCCAATCTCTCAATAATTTTGCCAGTAACTCAGAGTTTCTGAATTAAGTTCTCTCATAGTGGCAAGTCATGAACTCAGGCCCAAGCAGAAGTCAGCCACCAGCAGATTCATCACCTTTGGCATTCTCACAGCAGGAAGCACACCCCAATCTGAAAGAATTAAAGACAAGCCCTGGCAATGGATTGTTGCAGTCAATTTATCACGTGTTTCTATCACTAATCACAGCTTTAAGCTACATGGGCAAAACAAGGGTCACCCAGTTGGAGAAATGCAGCTCCAGCTGGCTGCTTTCACTCTGAGTCAGAGATCAAATCAGAAAGGATGAACCTGAGTGTATCCCCACTTGGTGTACAGCAGGAAAGGTATTTAAACAGCTTTTTGTTCTTTCTTCTGCTTTCTACAACTCTGCAGAAGTCATAGCTCTAACAATAAATCCCTTCAAGCTGAAACACACTGCCTTAGCACATGTATTTATGACAACTACAGAAGTACCACAGAAAAGATGGATGAATTGTGGTTGGTTTTTATTAAAAAGAAAGCCCATATGTCCAGCAACATTCATGCCACAGACAGCAGAGGCAGTGAAGAGGAATCAGCTGTGATGCTACATGTGTACAATACATCCTAATGGTGTGATCTAAGCAATTGCTGTGATACACATATCATGTCATCAAAAGAAAAATTTGTACCTAAATGATGACAGTTAATAGGAAATGTCAGACATTCTTTTTAGTTTTTCCTATAATGATAGAAAAACAACTTTGAAAGAATTACTTCATGGAGCCAATAGTGATGCACAAATCATGTCTGAGAAGGACAAAAGCAAGAGGTATTCTGTAACCATCCATTACATGGAAATACTTCTACAGGATTATAACATTTCCCCAAGATTCTTCCTTCTCGGTATGATGGAACACATTCTGTTTTACATGACCAAAACCTCCCCTCAGAAACAGGAGACACTGGGGAGCATTTCTGTTCCTAAGGTACCACAAGCATAGAGACAAAAAAAATCCACATTTTTCTTTAAATGAATAAAGAAAACCATTATCTTCAGAAGCTCCACCGGGAAATCAGCTTTCTTCTCAGAGTCTGTATATCGAAGAATTTCATGTTACAAACAAACCATCCTCCCTCTCCTGTGAATGGAATAAGCTGGAATACAGTTCTGCTTCCCACTGTATGGAAAGCAGCCACCTGCTAACCTTTTTGGTCTTGAACTACTCTCTGGAGCTACTGTTTTGCATCCTCGGAGGGCAACAGGATTGCAGGTACCGTCAGTGTTGCTGTCAGCTCTCAAAGCCTTGAGGTCTGTGTATGCAGAGTGGGGCTTATTATGACAAAATGTAGCTGCTCAAGAGCAATCCAACTGTGTGGGATCTCCAAGGGACCAGGACCATCCTTATGCTGAGTCACTTCCAAGCTTTAACTGAGATGATGAAAATAAAGAGATCAGATTTTTTCAAAGAGAAGAGAAGTAGGATTTGATCCTACTGAGCATTATGTAGGATTTCCATAGGATTATTGTCAGTGAGAGCTGAAAAATCAGGCCCTTAGTAAAATAACTCCATGTTGATGCTAAGTAAAAATTGTTTCAACACTGTAGAAACAAACCCACACAAGCAGCCTCTATGAGCATGGGCTTTCAGTTTGCAGAAGTGAATGCTATTCATTAAGAAAAGTCTAATCATCTGCTTTGTTACCATGCATTAAATAAGGTGCAAATTCAATTTCCTGTTGGGGTTTTATTTCTTTCTTGTATTTCTAAGCTTCAGAGAATAATGGTTCTGTTCTCAAGCAGAGAAATATTCATGCAACAGTTATTCTTAGGGCATAATGGATCTCTTGTTTGGAGGTAGAAAGGAATTTGGCAAAGTCTCAGTTTATCACTTACATCCAAACAAATACACAGGAATAATCAGTTTCTTTTTTTTGTGTGTGTGTGTGTGTGTAACAGTTCAACAAATCCTACATAGATGAAAGCAAGGTTTACATTCTTATTAAAGTTTAAAGATTCTGCATTTCAAACGAACTAAGTCTTTCTCTGCCTTTTAATCCTTGTATCAATACTTTTCTTGATGGCACAAGTAATTTAAAGACTGAATATACATTGAAGTATCATCAGAAGACCACGTGAGAAGGATAAATCTCAGAAGCTGCAGCACAACCACTGCAGAGAGATTGCAAGGCACCATTAGGAAACAGAAATCCTGATGACCATTTGTCACACTCCTGTCACTGGGGACTTTTTTTCTGTCATACACTGATGAGAGATATATTTTGATTGAAGCTATTTGGAACTGTGTCCAGCATTTCCAGTAGTTCTAGAATCTTTTCTCATTTCAAGAGATTGACTTTAAAAACAACACTGGGAAGTCAAGAGCTTTGTGAACATGGAACAGATACAGGTGATATTAAAATCTGCTTTGTTATCTAGTCATTATGTAGAAGTAAAGTTTATAAGCTAAAATACCTTCTAAGTAAAAGATGAGATTGCATTTCTCCCCTCTTCTCCTAAACTGGTCTGAGATTCCCTTGGGAAGCATCCTCAAGCCTCCAGCCACGCCCTTCTCCTCCCTTGAAAAATCTGAACCCTCCATTTCAAGGATTCTTCCTGAACGACTCCTGAGTGCCACTGTCATTATGACACAAGTAATTCTCAGTGGGGTACTTGAGTGAAGCCCCTGGGCATTTAATGCAAGCACTCACTCAAATGAAACCAAAAGTGATGTCGGAGTTTCAGATGAGCTCAGTTTCAACTCGAGCAACTTCCCAATCAAGGCCATGACACTGCCTTCAGTCTTCTCCTTACCACAGGAGATACAAACAACACTGGACAGGGAAATGCTATATCTGCACCTATGTCAGTGTTTCCAGCAACCCAACAGCCACCAGCTCATATCTGGGACCAACAGCAAGTAAACAGCTGTGTGTAATGTAGCAATGTGACAGCTTCCCACTTCACTGCTGAAATATCAATGTTTCCTGCACCAGGATGGAAACAATGGCAGGAATCATTGAACCATTTAAAACACCTTTCACATTGAAGTAAGCACGAGGCGAAGATCAAAGTCATTTACGGATCTGTGGGAAATGAACCTTGAAAAAATGCAATCAGTGGAAAAATGTCAAAGTTTAGCCTGGGAGAGCTTGACTGTAACTATCAAGATGAGAGATCTCTCGAAAAAGATTTTAAATAAGCAAATCAAGGATGAAAGAATAGAACAAAACCAAACCTCATCCAAGCCAGGCAAATGAAAGTTGTACTGACAACAAACCCAACCAACTTCCCCTGATCCCATAAGGATGCTCTGCCCCACTCATCAAACACCTGTACAGCATCCTGCAGGCCCTGTCCTTTCAAAGGGATCCAGAAGCTTTTTAAAATCTGACCTGTCATCTGTCAGCATTTGTCAACATCAGCCAAGTAGTGCAATTAATTTCATTTCCTGTCAAATGTTTGGTCACTGAAAGAGACTTGAAGCCCAGCTAAACTAGGATCAGTATCAACCAATTGTCATTAATAGTATTCGAACCCAAGAGCAAAACAAGGAACTTCCTCACAGAATCACAGAATCTTCTGAACTGGAAGAGACACACAAGGATCATCGAGTCCAATTCCTGGTCCTGCACAGAACCATCCCCAAAAGTTACACCATGTGCTTGAGGGGGTTGTCCAAACATTTGAACTCTCTCAGGCTTGGTGCTGTGACCACTGCCCAGGGGAGCCGGTTCAGTTCTCAGGCTCCATCTGGGTGAAGAGCCTTTTCCTAATACCAAACCTAAACCTCCCCTGACAACTTCAGGCCATTCCCTGGGGTCCTGCCACTGATTAACACAGAAAGAGATCAGTACCAGGCACTCCTTTTCCTCTATTCAGAATGGGAAGAAACTGAACCTGAAGTGAAATACCAGTAGGAATCACTGCAAGAACAGGCTTGGAGACACAGCAGCTAAGATATGCAAATGAAGAAACAGCAATTACTGTCACAGCTGCAGCTGAGCCTTGCTTTCACATCAAGCTACCTGAATGGATGAATTCACATCTGAATCCCATTTCCTGACATGGGAGAAATCTTAACCTCTGCTAGCTTCCCAGAAACAACAAAATTCCATTTCTACCTGGATTTTCTCAACTGTTCAAACCTGATTTGCTTCCTTAAACACGTCCCTCCTTTGGTCTCCCTGCACACACAGAAAACAACATGCCCCCCTTTTCATTTTTTCACTTTATTTGTGTACTAATCTCTTCAACAACAAGTACATCTTTTTCATTTTCACTCTTGAAATCTCAACTTAATCTTCCTCATTTCCTTTTGTTGGACTTTCTACCATGGATGAAGGATGCAGAGTTATAATTCTCCAAGATCTTTGGTCAGATCTCCAAAGTCCTGACCATTCAAACCAGGATACTGTAACATTTCTGTCCTTTTTGTTTGTATTTTCCTGTTAGAGCATTTCAGCCCCGTATCTTCCAAAGTTTTATATTTGAATGGCTAGAAATGCCCTTTTCTTCAAATGAAAGCCAAAGCACTCAGGTTTAGGGGAAAAAACACAAACCACAAACACTCTTCATAAAAATAGAACAACTCAATAATGTTAAAAGGCTGTTTCAATAACCAAGCTGAGGAGGGGAGTTCACAAGGAGAATCAAGGTGTACTGAAAGAGAATTACAAGCCTGGAGAGCTTTTAAATAAAGAAGACTCTTTTGTTCAGCAATTCAGAGCTTCAAGTGACTCCATATAATTTCCCAGTGCTCAGGAAGGAGCACATTCTATCTACCAGTTATCACGTCCACAGATCAGTTCTCTGTTTCAGAAGTATTCATGGAAATGCAGAGACCTCTTCAAACCCTGTACAGGATATCTACTACTGGGGTGTCCTCATATTTACACTTTCCACCCGCTGACACAACTATTTATAGCAGTAACTACCCAGCAGCCAGTTTGCAGCCTCCTCCTGCTGCCACTGAAGGAATCTGATGACAGATCAAAGGTCAAAGAGCTAATGATTTAAAACACATTCCAACTGTTGATATAGTGTCTGCTTACATGACCCTAACTTCTTCCCAGTCCTTCAAGGGAGGAAGATCCAGTTCAAAGTCAAAATCTAAACTTAGGAACCCTCCCCCCCTTCCCTGTCAAGCTCACTGAACTACAGATGATGTAGCCTTGAAAAGTCTCAAAAAACCCCCTCAGACCTGTGCCTGGAACCTAAACACACCACAGAGGATTCTGGAAGTACATTTTGATGTGGGCTTTCCTAAAAAAGGTTGAAAGATATCTAACTCAAATGAGAAAAATTAGCACATTTATTCCATAATTAAGAAACTGCTTTATGGTGATTTATAACAATGTTTTAATAGAAACTAGAAGTTTTTTCTCTTTGGAACACTCCAGGTTTGTGGAATGCTTCCTGGATGCCAAGACTTGGCTTGGCCTTATAATTAGCAAGACTATTAGCAGGTAATTGCCTTTTGATATTCGATATCACTATAGCACGTAAAGCATTCATACAAAGGGAAACTTTTCCACCTGGCATACCTTAATCAAATTATAGGCCTTTCTGCCACATAGCTCTGGCCGCCCCATCCTTGGCAGTGGTCAAGGCCAGGCTGGATGGGGCTTTGAGCAACCTGGTCTAGCGGAAGGTGTCCCTGCCCATGGCATAGGAGCTGGAAGTAGGTAACTTTAAGGTCTCTTCCAACTCAAACTGTCCTATGATTCTATGATAGTGAGGGCTAGAAAACTTTAGAACACCATCTATATTCTTATGGCAGGACTGCTTATTTATGAGATAATCTTTTTTTCAGTTTACATTACCATATGGAAGATAACTGTGTTTTCCAATTTATATTCAACACCAAGAACAGGAACACGGTCTCCTATTTGAAATATTCCCACCAAAATTATTACACTGCCTTGTTAAGATAATGTAACCTTTCTTTACATGTACCAAAATCAGGCAATGTAAAGTTTTACATTGTTACTATGAAAACTTAAAGCTTTTTCTGTTAAGCAATACAGTGTACTGAAATCAGCACTTCCCTCTAACCCAGAAGATGAATCACAGGCTTAATAATAAAGCCTTGTTATAGCAATTTTTGTAGCCTCAAAGTTTCCTCTCCTAGTACATGGAATATGGTAACATGAACTGTAATCAACTGACAACTGCAGAAAATTATAATTTGTATCAGATCACAATTTAAATTGAGATATTAAATTTTCTGCTCATGCACATTGTAATTTAGGGCCTGATCCCACACACACTTACATATGTAACAACATTGCAGTGAGTAGTCAGTTTTTCCAGAAAAGTTATTCCTGCACATACACAAAAATCTTTTTACTTCTTCATAAGCTACTAATTTAATCTTGCTAATGTTAAGGCTTATTAAAAACAAAACCAGTGCTGTCTCCAGCTCAATTGCTCTCCCTCCAACCTCCTCATCCAACCTTCCCTCCTCTCAGCCTGCTGCTTCCACTGCCTAGTAAACATTAATGTTGGTATGACGAGCAGTGTACTCCTAATAAAACAGAACTTAAGACTTATTTATCACCGCTGGAGGTAACGCAGAATCCAATTAAACTTGCATTTGTAACACAAACCAGTGTAAATCCTTAGCAAGGCAAGTGACTTTGTCATAAAACAGCCAAAGACAACTGCTCTGAATTGTGTTCTGAGAGCACTCCTAAACCTCTCTCATCCCTCCTCTGTCCATCATTCCCTTGTTAACTCCAGCTCCCAGTCAGCTGCTGCCTGCCTGGCATTCCTTGACTATTGGAGGCCGGCAGAGCTCACCTTCCTGAGAACAGCTACGCCATTTTCAGCGCTTTGTTTTTCTATCAGCTCTTATCAGGAGCCACAAATAGAACTTGCTAGCCTGTCCAGGCAGATAGGACATACCAGGGGGACACACGTGGCTCTCAACAGGCAGAGTCACAGGTAGCTGCATCTTATCATGGGGCCATGGGATCTCATCAGTCAGGGGAGGTTTTCCTTGTCATCTTTGTCAGGAAGCTGTTACTCTGTTCTGAGGAAGATTCCAGAGATGGACAGAGCACCAAACTACAGGGGAAAATGATTGTCTGATCACATTACATGACACATGAGCATGTCCTGATCTGGCTGATGCAGCACAGAGACTGAAGTCACCGTGTTCCTTCAGTGCAACAGTCACCACTGACATGCATGCCAAGCAATCATGGAGTGCCTGAGAGTCTCTGACATAACCTAGGGAAGCAGGATTACAAGCATATCAAATACACTTAGCAGTGTGATGTAAACACAAAGCTGAGAGCATGGATGGCAACAGAAAAAAGGGAATCACCTACAGAGAAAAGAACAGCATCACACTGAAACTGCAAGCATACAACTAGTGTGACAGCTTTGTGAGGAAATGGATTTTTTCCACATCTTCTAAGTCTATGGGTAAAAGTTTAAATACTACCAGCAGGTATGAAAACAGTTAGACAAGTACTAGCTTGTTCAAGTCTTTCACGCTGCAGATGTATGAACTGAAGTCTTAAGAGCAAAGTTTAGTATACAAAAAAGAGAAAGATAACTGAGCCACCTGTAGATGCAGCTGATGTATTCTGGTCCCAGTATCAGCTGTTTTCTTTAGCTAACAACATACTGTATAAATTGAGGGGGGTCAGACTCCACCTCCTGTAGAGGAGCAGTCATGTCAAATTAAAAACTCATCAGACTAAGAGGAAAAAAATCACTTACTTGAACAGCTGTGTCCCACTTGTATGAACCATATGGTCAGACAACATGCAATGTAAGTAAATAACTATATGGCTTAAACAAAAACTGCATTCACTTACGTAAGAGAGGCCAACAATAAAGAAGATCTGCAGCTCAGGTATAAAATTCAAAACAGAACTTGGAGCAACCTCCCATACACACTCCTTTCCTTTCCATGAAAGACAAATGAACACTAAACAGACAACACTCACTTGCTGGCAAACTCAACCAGTAAGGCACAGACTGAATGAACAGCACAAGAAAAGTCTCTTAAGATTCAGCACTGGCCCTCTCAGTTCGAACTGGAATGTGCAGACACTACAGCCAGCAGAAGCCACACTGTCACCACCTTCTACTGAACAACCAGTGAACACATGCAACTAGTTACCTTTCACAAACTCAAGTTTTCCTTAACAAGCTAATGATATAAATCATAGTTTCATTTCTATGATATTTCTATACCTCTCCTTTCTCTGATGATCTTCATGCAAACAGTCATGAGGTAGATAATATTACTGGATCTCTCCTGTGCTGTGGTAGGACTGAATGCAGAAGATGCTTCCCTTGTTCCACATGGGCCTGTGCATTTCTCCTCATTCTCACCTTTCATCCCACGAACTGTGGTTACTTCATTCAGCCAATGCTGCATTGTGGTTCATCAAACAGAAACCGTAGGAAGGAGTCAAGATTGCTCCCTGCTCCAGAACACCCATCTTCAAAGGCAATGAATTCACAAAGCATAGTTTTACAATTATTTAATGCTTCATTAAACCTCTTTTTTGTATAAAAACACAGTGAGTCTTTGTTGTGGTCACAGAGGGCTCAGTGGCATGAGCTGGAGCTGCTGAGAGCCCTTCAGGTCCTCACTCTATGCAATGGGCAGCGTTATCCCTATTCTCAAAGTGGCTCCACAGCCCAAAGCCTTTTGAAGAACCAGGGCTGACAGGAGGCAAAGCTCTTCCCGTCACACAGCTGCCTGCCATGCAGCTTCCTAACACACAACCAAACGGGGCTCCAAAACAGGCGAGGCCTCCATAAAATTGTGCATCCCAGAAAACTCCAGGCCATGGAGAGGGAGGCCCAGAGACTCAAAAGCATGCGAAACCAAGCCTAATTCACTCTTGGGGAAATATATGAAACTGTCTATATAGAACTGTATGAAGCAAATAAAATCGCAAATGGAATTAAAAACATCTAAGATTTTTTAATTATTATTTAATTCAGGTACAATTTTCTATTGATTAGCTTGCACTCTGTGTACAGTAGGAAAGAATAAGAATGAACATGTAAGTATTCAGAACAGAATGTGCTATTCCAAGTCTTTGAGCCAGCAGTGCCTTGGCAGCCAGGAGAGTCAACCCGGTCCTGGGGGATATCAGGCACAGCATCACTGGTCGGGTCAGGGAGGGGATTGTCCCACTCTGCTCTGCACTGGGGCGGCCTCACATGGAATAGTGGGGCAGTTTTGGGTGCCACAATATAGGAAAGACATTCAGCTATTACAGAGTGTCCAAGGGAAGGCAGTGAAGATGATAAAGGGCCTTGAGGGGGGAAGTGTGTGAGGGCACTTGGTGTGTTCAGTTGGAGAAGTGGAGGCTGGGGCAGACACCTCATTGCAGGTACAACTTCCTTGTGAGGGGCAGAGGAGGGGCAGGCACTGATCTCTTCTCTGTGGTGACCAGTGGCAGGACCCAAGGGAATGGCCTGAAGTTGTGTCAGGGGAGGTTTAGGCTGGATATTAGAAAGAGGTCCTTCCCCCAGAGGGTGGTTGGGCACTGAACAGGCTTCACAGGGAAGCTGTCACAGCACCAAACTTGGCAGAGTTCAAGAAGCTTTTGAATGATACTCTCAGGCACATGGTATGACTCTTAGGGATGGTCCTGTACAGGGCCAGGAATTGGACTCCATGATCCTTGTGGGTCCCTTCCAAATCAGCATATTCTGTGGTTCTGTGATTTTTAGTGGTAGCAAATTCATCCTCCCCCATCCAATAAAACCAAATGCCTCATGCAATTCAATTAAATTGTAGATGTTTGCATCATGCCAATTTCCCTGCTGCTTGTACATGAGTCAATCAGCCATTTCACCCCCTTTCTTTACCCTCCTTATCCTCAATCCTCCAGGTACTGAGCAAAGAGAGCATCTTTAACTGGTCCATCGCAGGAAACACGACCTCTCATCACTGGGTCAAGGTACACAAATAAACTCATTTCTAACAGATAAATATCAAGGTCTTACCTTTGCAGGTGAAGCATTTGATGTGAAAGTGTCTGGCCTGAACACGGAGAACTTCCCCTTTACATGGCTCCCCACATTTATGGCAGTGGATGACTGGCTTCTCAGAGGGGTGGTGAGGCTCCTGAGGATGGGCCACTGCAAGACAAACAGACAAAAAATATTTCAATCCAATAAGAGGAATATTTTCTCTGCTCCATAACTGTATTCTCAGACACTTTTCATCATGATACAAATATGTGTAGTCACATTTTTGGCTCATCCAAAATGTCACAACCATTTTATTTCAGTATAGTCTTTTCACAAACCAGTAGTTTAAGCCATTTACATCAACTTCTTCCTCTTTCCACTGAGGCTGCCATGGAAAGATGAGGAAAAACTCTCTCCATAGTTTCAGTGCCACAGAGTGTTTCAGAATGCCTACCATCTTCTTTCCGAGAACATGTGTGTGTGCAAGCCATAGGAGGAGCACACAAGGAAACAAGAACTGAGCTAATTTAATGCAAGAAAGAATGTAATCTAAACAAAAAGCAATAAAGCAAAGCCAAATCAAGTTCTGGAAAAGCAGATGAACCAGGCAGTCTGTATGAAATGACTACACTAAATATAAATTACTAACATCTAATTTTTGCTGCAGCAGAAACAATACCTAACACAGGGAAAACAATCCTGAAGAGAAAAGACAACATTATTTGTTTCTACTCCCATTAACTCTAGCAGAAATTCCTCTCTGAATGCAAATTAGAGATACTGTGAGCAGGCAGAAATTACCAAAGTATCTGCAATGTATTCAGGGATACACAATAACCAGGCTGTGGTAAGCAGCTGTCTGACTGCCAGTAGCAGAGCTTGGATGGGAACAGGACAGGTTTGTGTATTTCATTGTCCTAATAAAAGTTTAATTGCTCCACATTTGGCTTCTGTAAAACATGTTTAACTTTCTCTTCAGATGTGTCTTGTGGCAGTTTAGGGCCCCAATAGAAATGTATGGGTGTAAACCAGAGCAAGATTTAATCTCAGCTATACCATTTGAAGTGGAAAGTGTTACCCAAAATGTTCCCAAACAAACCTATGTTCCTTCAATTCTCCCTCCCACATCCCATTCTAGCAGCAGAAAGTTTTCCTCCTTCTAATATTGTTCTCAAACTAGTGGTACTCATCAGAACATTTTAGAGAAAACATCTCTCTACCCACGCTTGTCTTTTACCATTCCTGTCCTACTTTTCCTGGCCTGCAAAGGACTGAGTGCTGATACATCTACATCACTCTCACTGGGGAACATCTTCATCTTTTCATCTTGGAGTTTTCTGGATCTTTTCCTTTCCTGATCAATTCCTGGTATCACCCCTGCCAGGACGCTGCTGTTTTTCAGGTTGCTGCTTATGCAGCAATATAGCAGACACCTTGTTCATATGTGCTGCACCAGGTTCCTCCCCTTCTTCAATGAATTTCTAGGAATTTCTCACCCCATCGCTTCATGAAGTCTGTATTACTCCCCTTTATAAATGTCTTGGTGAAGAAATCCTGGTACCATTCTGTGTTATATAAATACAAGATTAATAATAAAAAGCCTTATATGTGATTAAGGGAGTAACAGCATCAAGAATAAAGAATAACAAATACTCTAAGTAATTTCTGTTATAAGTCCAGCCAAACTAACATGGCAGCTGTTATTTTGTTCTTACCACCACCACCACCCACACCTCCTGCCCCAAACTTCAAAGTAAATGGCTCAATTCTTCTACTCAAGCTCAAAGTTTTTAATACCTCCTCCTCTGGTAGCCTCATTTCAACTATTTCCCTTGAGCAGTTATTCAGCTCATCCTGGTGAACAGAAGCAGCTGGTGATGCCAAACAGTATTTCAATTAGCAGCTCCAATGAAGGAAGAGCCCAGTGAAAGCCTTACCTTGAGTGAACCTCATCTAATAGTCTGCAATGCGATACTATTTCTGGAGTGGAAGTTACCCTTCTTCCAAACAAGACTATTAACTGGTAACCAAGGAAATACATAGTTTATACAATGAGAAAGAGAGAGGCAAGGAGAGACAGAGAAGAGTGAGGGAGAGGGAGGGAGAAAGAGAGAGGGGAAGGAAAGAAGGAAGCAAGGAAGGAAGACAAGAGCTAGCAAATTAAATTATTATGAGGAAAATTCCCTCTAAGAACCAGACAGCCTGAGATGGGCCTGATGCCAACTGAAGAAAATTAACAGAATGGACTTTTAAAGTTGCTCACAAGAGGAACCGGATCAAGAATTTGGGGAAACACTCCCTGGGATTTACATGGTACGATGTGAAATCTGCACCAGCAACATTCTGGTTTCTTCAAGTCACAGGTGGAGGACACCCTGACATTCTGCACACCAGGGTCCAGAACTTCTGCTATTGATCTGAAACACAAGCCTTTGCTCTTTACAATAGAGTGAATAAATGTAAATAACACTGGTGCAGTGATGCAGCTTCTTAAGCCATTTAAATGAATACAGATACTGTTAGTTGCTATTTCCAGGCTGATCTCTTAAGTGAAGCTAATTATGGTGCTTGTCTTACTGGCCTTAATTTGGCATTGTAGGTCAAAACTGAGTATTGATTTTTGCCTTCCTGTAAGGAATTGCTTGTAAGGCTTTTCCTTTGGATATATGCAACGCACACAAGGTTTTCAGTCACAGAGGTGACCTTTTATAGTTACCAGTGAGGACAGAAGAGGGAATTGAAGAAACAGAAAGGGAAATACCTTTACAAGCAGCTTACTGAAATGTTTCTGACAGAAATCCAGCCAGATTACTGGACATGCTGGGTGTGAAAAGGTGAGCCAAGAGCCGGGTTCATCTCCTCACAGGGATTTCACATCTTAAGAGGGTAAATATATCAGGCTCTGTGTGCACCAACCCTCCCAACATCAACTCAGTGCTGGAGGATGTGTTCTCAGGCATCATGCACCAGCAGCAATGATGCAAAAAGGCAACTCTGGATCATGTCTAAGACAATAACAGACTCCAGACAGTATAATTAACAATAGGACATTAATTTAGGACCTGGATAACACAGATTTCAACCCTTGCTCCACAACAGGTATCTGGGCTCTTTGGATTACATCCTCTAACTCTAAAGGACAAAAGCCAGACAGTTAAATTCAGCCAAGGATCTACCAGCTTAAAATTAGGTTATGTGAATGCAACAGCACTGTTAACCTCGCCCTACTGTGAGAATAAATACCATGACAAGTTTCCTGGGCACTGGGATGGCAAGAGATGCATAAGCACTAAGACATTATGTCAGACAATGGTCACATATGGTCACATCCATCATATTTCTGGAAGCAGCATTCCTTGGAAAGCGAGTGAGAGGACAAACACTAACTTAAGGAGCTGTGTTGCCTTTAATGAAGTTCCAAATCCAAATATATCAACACTCTCTTGCAAACTACAAGAAATTAAAAGAACATAAGTTAACAACTTTCTGAGGGAGAGATGCTCCCAGAGCAACAGGTACTTTCTTCAGTCTTGGGGGTGATGGTTGCCTTCATTTCATAAAGTGCATACTTACAGCATGGGTGTGTAACACAAACACAAGTCAGGTATCTGCCAGTGGCAGAAAACCCAAGTGAGCTGATACTTGTCTATATGTAAATAAGTCAGATACCAGTTTAGCCCAACCAGTAAAACAAGTGCATGGACCCTTTTGTGCAAGACTAAACACAGCATATCTATTGGTCTTGCTCACATCAGCAAGGTACAAACACCTCCAAACACAATGGATTTAGTTCCAAACAAATGTCATTCCATCACAAGTATCTTGGCTACTAACTAAACTGATTTGTTAGCCGGCTCTAGTTAAAAAAAAACAAACTAGTGTAGTGTCCTCACTTGAACAAAGGGATGCTGGAAGCAGGCACACAGATCAAGCAGATGCAACAACTTCTTTGAAAGCTTAGCCTTCTTTTTATTCCTTCAACACATTTCAATATGAACTAGGAAAGTTACAGTACTTATAGAAGTCATAGCTGTCATAGTTTTTACAGTTTTACAGAGACTAACTACAAGAGATCATCAATAAAACTTTTCCAAAGTTTCAGGTTGCTTTATAACAGTTTTAACTTTTAATGCAGTTGGGTACTGCCTGAAGACTTTTTATATTCACGAGCAAAATCTCAGGTCAGAGACATACAAAGAACTTTTCAAGACAAGGCAGGTTGAGACTTCCACTTCTGCTTTAAGACCAGCTTAAGTGAATGAATAATGAATAATTAAGCTTTCTTAAACTCATTTAGGTTTCCAATAAGACAAATCAATGTCCATTAAATATCCAATTTACCCAGAGTAACACGTACATTGACTGGGACAACTGGGAAGTCTAGATGACATAATTTAATTCAGGGAGAAATAACAAGAATAGAAAAAATCAACAGATCTTCATCTGTGAGGAAAACAGTCTTTGTCACTGGAGTATTGGTTTGTGTTAACATCACTGAAGAAAATTACCATGATTTTTGTCATTCCTTATGTTCCCTTGTGAATCATGCAATGTTGATTTCATTACATTTTGCAACTGCACTATATTGATGTAAATTCAAAGCCACTCTAACAGCTTGAGAGGACTCGTTAGTGCATTTTATCTAAACATCTCAAAATAATCCCAAATCTGCAAGAAACAATTAAAAAGAAAAGGAACGAAGTAGGAAAGATCATTAAGAATCCAGTTTTCATGTGAGACATTTAGGGCATTTTCTGAGAAAAATGAAAAGACTTAACTTGCTGTGCAAAGTTTGGAACTGTCCTGTTGGGGTATTTTATGTACAGCAGCTCCTAGTACAAGGAGTCAATAGAAATTATGTGTTTTGTTGCATTAGCCAAAATAGCACCTCAGTTTCCTCACCAAAATATTTTGGAATGGAAATTACAGCAACTACGTGAAGAGTAATAGTTGTTTAATAAAGAAAACAACGAAAATAAATACTGCAGCCTTCTTTATTAATGATTCTCTCCCTGAACACAGAACTGTTAGAAATCAAAGACTTAATCTAAGTGACTCTGAGCTGCAGATTCTTGCTGGCAAAACTCCATGTATCTGCTGCAAGCCAGAAAGTGCCTTGGCTCTTTATTGGAAGTCAGAAAGAAGCTTCTGGGAAACACCTTGCCATGATATGCTGCAAGGCAGAGGTCACAGCTAAGAATGCTGCGTTCAGCTCTGCTCTAACTGCAGTAAAAAAGCTTCCTTTAAAATTCAAAGAAGAGAAGGATATGGGCTACTGCTCTTTTAAAAGTAAATTTTTTCCATTTTCCCATTTGCATGGATACCTTCACAAATAAACCTGAAACTACGTTCAGTCAACTCTAACCAAGTTAGAATGTGTAACTTCAAACTGTGCTAGGATATACAATTTCTATGACTTCCAGTTCCACCACCTCTGGGCTCCTTTGCACAGCACTGAGAACGTGCTGTGCCCATTGCAGCACAGGCAAGGGGACTCCCAGAATTCCAGCCAGGTCCTTTGTATCTGAGGAGTGGCCTGTCACAGACAGCATGCTCTGAATGTCAGCTTTCAACTGCCTGCAGTGTTTTCTTGGCTAAAGACTGAACTACTAAGAGGGAAAAATAAAGCACAGATGTAATGGTGTGAAAACTATTGTAAATTTTTTGCTAGTCTGTTTTAAATTTCCTTACTCCTTTCTTCTTTCAGGAATGAAAGCAAGGTGACTGTGTCAGAGATTGCCAAGGCAGTCAAAGCAACAAATCTTCCTACAGACAGCCCTCTCTGTAATACCCAACATGGCTTTGGAGGCTATAATTTTTTAAATTAATTTGCAGGATTTGCAGTTCCAAACTTGAAAAGTAATAATTCCCTCTGGCTCTGATGCTGCCCAGTGGCTGCACTGTTAGTCCAGCTGGGAAGTGGCTTGCCTGGGACAAGACAGGGGAAGGCAGGTGGGCACTGTGCACAGGATGACAAGCTGTGAAAAAAATCTGTGCTGGGATAAAAGATGCTAGAGAGACACCAGAGGATCAAGTTCAAGAACCAAATCTGCCTTATCACTTCTTCTCTATGCTCGGTTGTAAAGAGAGAAGTAATTTTCTCCCATCCTTTGTGTTTCTCACAAAGGTGATCGTCTGTAACCTCTGGTTTGTAAAACCCTTCTGTCAATGTCCTGAAGAGTCTCCAAGGAATTCCTCTTTTATAAAAGCCCAGCACAGTGGAGACTGGAGGAGTGAGTGAAATACCTATTTCAAAGAAGGGGTGAGAAATGCAGTGTCACTTTGCTTATCTGTAGACTTCGTTCTTGAATCTCAAATCTATAAGAATCCTATCAGCTAAGGTGACCAAGTAGTGACTCAGACTGAAACCAAACATCGCAGCTGTCAGGGACTGATAAAGGTGTTACTGCAGTAATCAGCCACAGGTATCAGACAGGGATCTCCGGGAATTCCAGGAAATCCTGGAAGGAGGCACTCCCATAAAGAGATACTTTAGTAGTTATCTTTTTTTTAGTGAGCTGCTTGCCTACACATGTATGAAAAGGCCTCAGGGAAAATCCTAGACTGTAGCTTGTATGTGCTATTGCCATTCAAATGAGATCTGAAGAATCATTACAAAGCTCCCTCTTCTTGCAAATTTCTCTGTATTACTCCTACAGTGTGCCAATTTGTCTTAAAACTATTTTTGTTGTCTATAGATACCCAGAGTAGCTATTTCTAAAACAAGGCAGGAAAAAAAACCCAAACCTTAAACTTGGTAGGCTTTTTCCATAATTTTCAAATGTTTTCTCATATTTTCCATAAAAGTGTTGCCATTTTCCCCTTGGAATTGTTCTGCTGCTGAAAACAGCAGATTCAAATGAGACTGCAGCAGGAATGGGAACAGCAGGACAGTATTTCTCTGCACCACAGAAGTGACTGCCCTCACTCATCACAGTGATGCCTGGCACTGACACCCGCGTGAGAGCACACCAGCTGATTACTACACTCCAGACACTTCCCTGTTTTACCTCGTACTCCTGTTTTCTGGGGTGTTGGTTGGATGCAAGTTACAGTTCAGTAAGTAGGGCGGTGCAGGACATAAGGCTGGACGATGAGGGAAAGGCATGAGAAGATGGATGGCATAGCCCATGTCTGCTCTGGGTTAGATCCAGAAAGAACTACTACTAATCCCCCAGTCCTCTGTCCCTGGTTTTACTCTCTACTTATTTAACAAACAGAAGACCTATGAAAAACTGATAGTTTTCTTATTTGTCCTATTTAATTATCACCATAACACAGACTTCTCAGCCTCAGTTCTGAACAGTACACCACAGCTAAGTATCCTCCAAACAGCACCTCCTGCACAATGTGGGGCTGACTACAAGGCAGGAATGAACAGACTGGTATCCATTCTCTCCACCCATCCTCCACATCTCTTGGCAAGTCCTGCAGCAACTAAAAGACTCTCACAAAATGCTAAGCAGAAGACATGGCACATGCTCAACCTAGAAATGGGGTGCATTGCTACCTTGAGAAATGGATTTTTTTAACAAGAAAAATAACCTATAAAGATATTAACAAGTTTAATTAGATAAAATAGGATGATAGATTAGGATAGTCCATAAGAAAAACATTTGAGAAAAAGTTATAAGTAAAGATATCAAACTTACCTTGCAAGAAAATAGGATGTAAATGTTTCAATATCAGAAACCAAAATTTAAAAACAAAATATGAAACATATATTTTTTGAGAAGACAACCGGTATTTAAATACTTTCCTATTTTTAGGTATGCATAACACATACATAGAGCTAATACCGCTAACAGAATGAAATATAAAAATTTAGAGCAACAAGTGCCAGGTAATAACCCAAAATACTAACACCTGTCACTTGAAAACCATGTGAGACGACTCCTATGTTAGTTACAAACAAATCCAAAAGTCTTTGTGCCACATACATACAAATATGTAAAAAGGCTAGGAAACAATGAGCTTTAAAACACAGCAGGAAAAAAGAATCCCATTTGTTTCATAGTTTCAGAACACAAGTGCAAACATGCTCATTTTCACTGTTATTTTCCCTGCTGTTTCCTATCCTCCTCCCATCCCTCTTCTGCTGCCTACAGCTTTGATACCACAATTAATTCCCCACAGAACAGCCTACAAGATCAGGCCCCAAGGCCTCAGCCCTATAAAGATTTATGCATATGAATGGTTCAGTTTTAACTAAAATATATAACACCAGCACCTACTTGATCCTATCTGAACAGATCATCTTCAACATACACAAAAATAAAGAAAATACCTGTGGTGGTTCTGCAATTAAACCAAACGTGTCTGATGGATCCAGTCTGACATGTTTTTGATAGTGACTGAGAGATGAAGAAAATTTGGCTGTGTTTATTTAAGGGTTATAACCTAACCTGGACACACTGGGGATTTCACCACAGATTCTGATAGTCTGTACCATTAGTGCACAATCTTCTCAGTTTCTCAGTGACAAAGCAGAACTCTTCCTGGGTGGCAGCAGGTCCTTATTCCTGATCCAGGAACCTTGGGATATTCTACTCTTGCTTCCAACCCACCAGGAGCCTGAGCACTTTCTCAGTTTGTCAGGCAGAAACACACCTTATTGCTAACTACAATCAATCTGTAGCAGCATTATTGATGCTGTTCTCAATACAAAAGAGCCTTTTTAGAAGTGCTTGTCATTCTCTAAAACAGCAACAGCAACCAAAGGAAGCAGCAACTTCTACCATGCCTGTCCACACGTGTTTCATCACTTGTCAGAGAACAAAAGCACATTCTAGAGCACCATCTACACTGCAAGAACAAAATTATTTGTCAAACTGATTCAATTTATATTTGTTACATGACATATCTTAAATGATAATTACTGTTTAACAAGAATGATATTCCTTTCAAAAAAGAATCACAAACAGCTTGTTAACTGAGCATTACCAAGAGTTGTTTTAAGCTCAAACAGAACAAGCAACAGGGAGTTTTAAAACTATTTTCAGTAATGAAAAGGCACTAATCTTGCAATGAAGTATGCAGCAAACTAAGACATGCTGAGAAACAGATGATGATCAAACAAATGTTGACTAAGCCAAGCCAGTCTTTGAATCAAAACCTCCATTCCCACATTACTCAACACGATTGTTAACAGACGGATTACTGATTAGTGGTTAGCAAAGGGAAGAAGCACAAAGTGAATTTAGTTTGCCATATTTCTACATCAGTACAGAGTAATTTTTCACAAGACAGATCATGATACAAATTGGGTGATAAAAGGATAGTGAACCCAGCCCCTCATCTGATGTTCTGAAAATGCCCTTATTGATCATCACATCCACAGGTTCTCTTCACTTAGTTACACAACCAACTTACTGAGAGACAGTGTTTGAAGACAGTCAATTCACCCTTCAAAACTCCCAACTGAAGGGCTGGAGGATCATTCTAAGCATATGCTTCTCACACCTAACACCTGCAAGTCTGTAACATGTAGCAACTGTTTATCAGCTCTCTAAGTGGCAAAATAATTTTGAGTTATGCCTTCAACACACCTGCCACACACAAGAAAAACAGTCACTACTCCAAAAGAGTGTTTTGGTTGGGTTTTTTTCTAACACAGGACAGGGGTAATTAGAAATTCAAGAGCTCCTCAGAGTACTCTGAGTGACCATCTCATACACATCACTTGATGTCCCCATCAAAACCTTACTGACAACAATGAATACACACAAGTGTCAAATTATTCACTGCAAATTCTCAAGAATCCTCAAGGCTTCATGAAAGCAAGTTGCTGAACTTAGCAGAAAAAAACAATTTCTGTTTCTGGGTTACTGATGAGTGGTGGTTGCCCATAATAGCCTCAAGTGTCAAACAGGCCCCTCAGCTCCCTGAACAGCAACACACATGGGGATCCCAGTCTGCAGCAACAAACTCCTGAGAGCTCCCCTGTGCTTCCTTTTTTGAAGCTGAAGGAGTATTCTATATACTAAAATGAATTAAATTCCCTTTTGAGGTAAGTCAATACAAAAATGCTAATTTTAAAAATCGATTCTCCCACTGTTTACCCTGAGATTATCTGAGGAGGAACACTGACCTACTTAAGTCAGTGGTCTCTCAAATACCTTGAAAACGGAATCTGTAGTAAAACCTCCCCTCCCTTAACACCACGAATCTCACCAAGGGTTTTGTAGAAGACCTGAGACCTGTCCTCAACTAACACTTCTAAATGAGGCAAGCTCTGCACCCCAAACTTAGAAACTCTCCTTCAGTCAAGGATCTTGCAAATGTCCATCATTCAGTATGTCCCTCATGTCTGGCATTTCTAAGGGCTGAGTTAAACAGCCTCAGACTAAAACTAGATAGCCACATTCATGAGCAACATAACTCTTCATGTGGCTCTTGATTTCCAGGATAGTTTGCCACGTACAGAGCTGATAAACCAGACATTCTGGAGGCCCTGCCCATGTTGGCACCCAGACCTTACAAACATTGGTAGAATAGAAGTCAATTCCTTGAGGGATATTATTTCAACAATAAATAGAGATGTGCTATCAAAGTCCATCAACAGGACAAGAGCACAGAGTCTCAGGACAAGGGGATGTGGTCTTAACCTGTGCTGAGGAGGTTTAGGCTGGTCTTAAGCTATGCCAGGGGAGGTTTAGGTTGGACATTAGGAGGAATTTCTTAACAGAAGGGGTGATTAGACATTGGATTGGGCTGCCCAGGGAAGCGGTGGACTCACTGTCCCTGGAGGTATTTACAGCAAGACTGGATGTGGCTCTCACTGCCATGGCCTAGTTAACATGGTGTTGGACTCAATGATCTCAGAGATTTTTTCCAGCCTAATTGGGTACTGTGATTCTGCAACTTTTAACACTCTGTGGTAAATGGACTATCACAGAGAAAATACTGACCAGTTCACAACTCCTGGATACAGCCTGCTCCTCTGGATAGCACTTCAAGTGCTGGGTAACAAGCAGACACTAAAATCTATCAAGTCCTGTTTTGAGGTGCCTTTGGAGAAAAGAAAATCCATATTCAACTGCTTCTTCAAACAAACAAGTAATTTATTGACTCTTGTTCATTCCAGCAGTAATAAAAAAGTCTGCAAGGCTGCATTTACACTGAGATCACTTCTTTCATTTGATATAATTTTAAGATCCTGCTTCTGAAGCAGATCCTGAACTAAGACAAGGTTCCACAACCCTGCCATGTAAATTATACTGACATCTGTGATACTGAAGTGGTGCTAACAGCAGTGGGAATTAGGGAGCTACCCACCCTGCTGACACTGCTTACAGAACCTTGCCCATTAGTCTCTTGTATAGTATAAAAGCAACAACAAGTCACTTCTGAACAGCTGGCATTACTTGATTGGACCCTTATTTTAGCACTTGCTCTTCACTTTGCAACTTTGAAGGGATTCCTTAGCTTTCCTGGTTCTGTTTTCCTGTCTGTATGGAATATAATAATAGGCAAAGTGCATGATTGATCTACACAAGACTTCTATCATTTCTGGGTTTATAGCACTTTAAGAGAAGCTCATAAAAACCCCAGAATTATTTATCTCATTGTTGTCTCTTACACAACAATGCAGGTAACACCCAACACAAAATGACCACCATTAATAAAATGCACGATTTTGCTTCAAAAACATCACAAAGCCTCAAAAAATGGAGTCCAACTTTGAGAAAACACTGAAACAGTTACTTAGCTTTAAATCCCAGTGATTCAATTAGACTCAGCAAGATACCCTGCTGAATAGAACAGGCTTAAGACAATGCCTAAGTGTTCTCCTCAGCCAGATCCCCAGTGAGCCTGAAAACTATCCAGGCTGAACGAAGGCAAGGATTAATCATCCTTTTGGGGATACTGACTGTCCTCTAGGTGGAAAACCAACTTTGTTATAAATAATCCTTTTAAATTAGTTATGGATTGCCCCCAGAAACAACAAAAAAAATCCTGTTCCCTGGCTTTTCCCACCCAAAGGGCACAGCACATTTTGATTAGTGGAACTTCGTATTTTCCCCTGGTATACATTAATTTTTCCAGAAAAAGAATTGACTCTCCTACAGTGGCAGGCCAAATTATCATCCTAACCTGCAAGATTTTTCCTACCAAGATTCCTACCTCCCCTCTGGAAAAGTATTTCTTTGGCCTAGCTTGAGGTATTTTAAACAATTTCACTACGCCAAGACCCTATCTTTAAAAACATTGCCTTTAGACTTCTCATCCAGGGAAAGCAACCACGTAATTTTCAGTCTAATCAACTGTATTCCCCATGAGCAGCAGGCCCTCAGTAGTGAGGGTGCTGCAGTGGTAACTTGTGCAGGAGGTGGGCAAGGATGGGATTGTGCTGGTCATGGTTGGACCAACCAGCTCAGCAATTGGCAAAATTCACCCACTGCACATCAAAACAGACCCAGAGGAGCTCACAGCACATCTGCAAAAGCCCATACATGCAAGTGGGTGGTAAACATGGAAAGGACAAACAGAAGAAGATGCAAGAGAGGTATCAGAGCACCAGGAATGCTGGAAAACAGAGGGGGGTGGATGTATGTATGCAAACCTGAATATAAGGAAGAACTTCTCTACTGTGCAGGTGAACGTGCACTGGATCAGATTGCCTGGAGAGGTTGGGGACTTCCCCTCACTGGAGGCATTCAAGAACTGTCTGGACACAATCCTGTGCCATGTGCTCTGGGGTAATCCTGTTGGGACAGGGAGGTTGGACCAGATGACCTACTACAGTGGTCCCCTCTAACTTTACCCATTCTGTGACTCTGAGACACAGGAGACAACACCAGGGCAGAGAGGACATCAAAGCACAAGTAAGAGAGAAACAAAAATGGTGCCAGGGCAGGAGGGTCAGCAGAGCAGGAGAAATGCTGACGCAAACTGTTTGCCCCAAGCATGGAGAGAGAAGAGTCTCAGGAGGAGGTAGGACTCTGAAAGGACTGAGGCCAGCAGAGGAACTCGTGGAGAAATAACTGAGTGAGGGAAAAGGAGCAACAGAATGAAAAGAACGCTGCACCGATAGCAGTCTCCTGCAGCACCCCTGCCTCCACAGAGGTGCTGAGTATAATGTGTGGTGGGGACTGGAGACCAGCAAGGGGAAGGAGAACTGTCCAGAGAGAAGTGGAGGTGTGATTCTCTGAGCATGTATTTGCTTGCTTTTATCTTAAAAAACAGAACCAGTAATTAGAGCTTAATTAATTGTGAAAAAATGAAATTTATTGATTCTCCCCTACAGAAAAGTGGCTTTTTTTTGCTTACAACACTCACTGTTTCAGATGGAGGAGCAGCTTAACTGCCTCTGCTGCTACCTGAACCCATGAACTCTGTGGTCTTGAATTTAATGACTAAAACCACTAAGCTCTCCCCTCCAGTGAGATCAACAGCAAAAGTTCTCCCATTTCTCACTATAAAGTATCTGCCAGAGAGCTGGCTCCTACACACAGCTAGGATACAAGGAATGTATGGAATTCTACTACTGGGAAGCATGGGAAGCAATCAGGCATGGCAGGACTTCACACTGTGCTTGCCCAACTCTTAGAATATGAGTATTTGTGCCCTCATGAACTAAGTGCTAGTTGGGGAAAACAAAACAAAACAACCAAACTAAAACCTCCAGTAAGCATGCAGGGC
The DNA here is from genome assembly GCF_047495875.1 of Pithys albifrons albifrons. Taxonomy (NCBI): domain Eukaryota; kingdom Metazoa; phylum Chordata; class Aves; order Passeriformes; family Thamnophilidae; genus Pithys; species Pithys albifrons. The sequence goes on along the minus strand of NC_092466.1, from coordinate 8,815,052 downwards.
CTGAGCTGGCATCTCCCTGGCTATTTTTGTTTCTCCCAGTATCAATGCTGCACACTAGAACTGCAATTTGAAACCTAATATTAAAAATAAATTTAGAAAGAGAAAGTACAGAACAAGCAATGCCATAATTTTGCCAATAGAAACATAATTCTCTTAAGAGTTGCTTTGTCTTTAAAAAGTACTAAGACATTTATAAGATACTCACAGAGCATTGGATTTTTTTTGTACAAGTAGTTAAATCCCAACTGTCGCAGCTGTGAAACAAAGCAAAAGAAACTCTCTGCTCCAAAGACCTCTAATTCAAATAATCAAGGCAGACAAGAGGAATGTTCTTATCCTCATTTTACAGATTAACACAAGGAGAGATCAAATTACCTCCCCAAGGTCACCTTAAGAGCCTTTAAAGCAGAACTGTTCAAAATTCAGTACTTTACCTACAAGAGAATTTTTAACATCTACCACTATGCAGTTTTATAAATGCTCTGTGACTTGTACAAGGTAGCACATTGACTCAGTCAAAACAAAACCCCAAATGCTCAGCTCCAAAAGCAAACTGTTAAGCAGAACTAAATCTGAAACTCAGTAAACTGAAGCAAAAAGAAAATAAAACTCCCCAGCCCTTCCCTTGCCAACATATAATTGCACAATTTTGTCATGTGCTCCAAAAAGCAACAAACCTGGAGTCTTTCCCAGGTCACCTGGGGTTAAAAGTTCCAAAGTCATGAGTTCAGATCAAAACTATGTTCCATTAACAATCATGACACTGAGACAGTGTTAGGACACAAATCCCATTATTCAACATTTTCTTCATTTACACAAGGAATAAATGTTAAGACTGCAAATACATAGAGTACTAGACAGACATTGTTCCTGACAGAGAACACCTTTAAATTAGCAGACAGATACCATTTTGCATGGACTTCAAGGAAAATCCCATCTAAAGCAGTTCCATTTAAATGGAACAAAAGAAAAAGACGAAAAGCTCCTTAGGAGGCTCACAGTTCTGGGAATGGGTGAATGGAAGACAAGAAGGCTGAAGCTACTGCAAGCATGAAAACACTGCCCTTGGTCAATACCTGAAGGAGTATAGGTATCATGCTTTATCAAAAGCATGAAATAAAAACAATAGAGAATTAAATCTCTCTGCAAGACTGACCCAGACCATGGGCCAAATTACACAGGACATACAGTTAACATTTGGGTGAACTGCATCTCCTGCACTGCTTCCTGGGAAAGCCACCACCAACTCAATATCCACAGAGACAGTGATTGAGCTCACTGTAACTTGGTACCCAGTAGGTGCCAGCACCTTCTCTTCAACAGAATCAGTATGTGATGAACAGAAATCATAAAGCCTCTGTATCTGCTTCTTTAATCCAAAAAATGTTCACCCCTTCTCCACGTATGGAAGGATAAAAGGAGAAAAGAGGAAGTCTGGCATGAACAGCTACTAATCCACTTTCATAGGTTTGCCCATGGATGATCCAGCCCAAAATCTCATCAGGTACAAAGCTGATTACCAATATGCTTTCAAAGACTAGCACTTGAATGCCTGGACAGTCTTCTATCAACTGGTCAAGAAATCAAGAATCAGGGCTAAATCCTCAGCTTATGTCAACTAATGGGGGTAAAAATGAAGCTGCAACACTTGCATCTTCCAGAAAACCTGGCTGGCAGGCTCACAACTCACACACTGTCCTCAGAGAAGCACCAAGAATGCAGATTATTTAAATTGCAGAAGAGAATTAATAACAAGATACACATATGCATATGTAAACTTTCTGCTAAAGGATACAAAGACAGAAAGTCACCCTTGGATGCAACACAGTGATAATAATTTAGCTCAGTAACTAGATAATAAGGGCTCATAATTGGAAATAGATAAGTACACAGTCAGAGACATGAAAATGTGGTATCAGTCAGACATAATTTAGGAAGCGCCATTTGGTGTCAGCAGAAAACACCCTGGCCTCAGGATTTTTTTTGTGTATGAACTAACCAGGCAGACACTGAAATCATTCTACAATATGAGCATAATGAAGCATGCTAATTTGCTAAAAACAGTTACTAACCATTTTGCAATTCAGTGAGTCGGAGTTGCATTTTGCTGGTTGAAACCAGCCCCTGCAGTGCACAGTTAACTTGTTCACAGAATGACACAGGGCTCAATGCATTTCCAGCCTGTTCACACAGCAGCTCAGGCAGTGGCTGGAAGGGAGAGCACCAGCTGTACTGTACTGACAGCATTTTGCAAGAGTATCACTGCAGAGAGTGACATTTGTAGCAATAACTCCTGACCTTCTGACTAAAGGAGGAGAAAAAAGTAAAAAAACAAACAAATAGACAAAAACGGGGGAGGGGGGGGGCAAGGAAGAAGTGAAAGAATTAAAAAATTGTTGGGGAAATTCTTTGAAAGTAATAAGATATAAAATCAAAATACTAAACACATACTATCCTTTCTCACTCTGCAGCCATGAGATATGAAATATCAGTAATTGTACACCAAAATTAAAACTTAGTTATTTCAGTCCATTATCTGAGTGAACAGGAAAAAATATTTATATCCAACATCAATATTAATAGCCATTGTAAATAATGCATTAAACTTGGTGGGGAGGGGTAAAGGAAGCAATTTAAACACAAGTCTTTTGCAGATTTTCAACCATTTATTCCCCACTATTTTAGGAGTCCTTTTCCCTGCTATTTTTTACAAAAATGACAGGCTTGTTTTAGTTTTGTTACAGCTATATGTCAGCTTTCATGCTGTAAGACGGTAATACTGTATTTACAGAGTATTCCTAAGAACAACCCCCTGCAACAGAGGACACCCACCCAACTGAGCATCAGCTGGGGAGGGCACAAAAACGTATAAAGGCAACAAACCTGAATGCTACACATGTTTTACATACACTTCAAGAAAATCAGCAGGTCTATTTTCAAATGCATCTTAGAAAACTAGCAACAGTTATGATAAGCTGAATACACTTATTTTTCTAAAAAGATGATAGTTTATTCAAATGATTCTGAAACCTGCAGTTTCAAGGATTTGGGGTGAAACAGGTACTTAAACTGTCCCTGGAATGGCTTACTGGTGCTGGTAGCAGGTCAACAGTTCATGACCAACATAATAAAAATGATCCTGTAAATCTGAAGCAATGGATCCCAAACCTACTAAGTACCCAATAATATTTATGCTGCTTTTCATCAACATAATTATCAATAGACTGTACAATGGTTATGACATACTACAGTAGGCTATCGAGGCATTTGTCCTGCTCTCCTCAATCTAAACATCTATGAAGCAAATTTCACTTATTTCTTTTTCATTTACAACATTAAAGAAGTCTTAACGTGGGTGTTCAGAGTTGCAAAACTGCTCACTCTTACTCAGCATTACTACTTCTTATTTCTGTTTCTTCCCTAGTTTAAATTTAGCCCATGTTATTTTTGACAGAGTCCTCAAAAGTAAAGCACACAGACCTTCCCTCTTCACGAAACAGCAACTAAGTCTGAATCTACCTGTGATAATGTAAAGCCCCCTAACCACATCCAATCCACAACTCAAACACAACTCAGAATGTATTTCACATCTTCATAATATGATAAACACCATTATTACTGCAAGGAGAGACCCCACAACCATTTATAAATTATTTAACCAGCAAATTCTTATGTAGGGAGCTTAAGATGTTGCTTATTGGTAACTGAAACTGATAACCAACTTACTGCTGCAAAATTCAAACATTATGCAAAATCTCATATAATCCATTTATTCTTTAAAATTTAAAATATACCCTCTCAATTCCAGAATTGAATATACCAATGTTCATCTTTAACATTTTAAACCAGGTGCTTTGATGGTCAAAACTGCTTGAGTTGTAGCAAATACAGGTAGAAAACAGTCAACAGCAAACTTGGATTAAATCACATTAAAACCCAACCAAACATGTACATACAGAAGGAACCCAGCTGTGCAGACACGTTAAATTAGGTGTGTTTCAGATTCTACCCTTACTAAAGCAGGTACAACAACAATACAATCCACTGCAGGGTTTGGCACACCATTTTTATAGAAAGGAAAACAGCAACTGCCAATCACAGCACACTCATTTTCAACGTGAAGTGTTAAACCTCAGGTGACTATGGCTGGCATATTAGGCTGTTTCAGCTCCAGTCTATCAATAAACATAATTACCTTTTCCTTTCACCATGGCAAACAATTTCTCTTCGTAGTGGAAGAAGCAAGAATTAGCTGAAGTAATTTAAATACAATCTCTTTTCCAGCAGTGTTGGGCTGAAGTGATTTAAATTGCAAAAAAAAAAAAAAAAAAAGAGAGAGAAAAAAAAGAAGAAAACAAACACAAAAACAAAGAAGAGGCAGCTTATTCCAGGTAATTCTCTGCCCCGGTCAGATTTCCCACAAGGTCTGATCAAGTCCACTTGCTCATCACTTGTCTCTTTCCTTCTCGTGCCTCTATCTCCTTCCACTGTGATCTTTCCCTGTGCCTAATGGCAGCTCAGACCCTGCTCGTGGATTCTGCCCCTTGTGTTGAGCCGACCAGCTACAGCTGCCGCTGTGGAACAAATGCTGAATTCCACCGTCCCTAATTTGCAGCCACTGACACCACCTTGCATTCCCTCTGCCCTCGCAGAGCGGAGCTGGCAGTGCCATTCGCTCCTGAATGACTGGCTAAAGGCTGCCAGTGAGAAGATTTGAGAGAGAACAAGAGAGTTGCTCCAATGCACACAGAAAGCTAAAGTGGTATTTATGAGTTTCCTATGCTTTTATTTACTCAAACTGAGCCAGGATCAAGAGGGGAAACACAAAATGAACACAGGCTACTGCTGAGGGAGGCTGCAGCACAGTGGCTTTTCTATGGCGAGCATTTATCCACTCTTGAATTCAGATTTAAAGCCATTATTAGACCACAAAACATGCTAATAAATACTCTCTCAATGCCTTCTGACCATAGGGCAGAAGAGAGTAACTTATAACCTATGCAAGATGGGAAGACTGACCCTATGCTCTACTTGAAAGAACAATAAAAATTATAAAAAGAGAACTATCACTGCTCAGTAGGTTCTGAAGCATAGCCGTAGACAAATTTTTGCTGCAGGTCAAGGTAAGTGCTGCATTCTGAAATACCAAGTAATTGGAAACTATAACACTTCAAGTTATTCCTTTGGTGGTGACAGCCATAGGTATTCATGGAACTGAGAAGAGAGGAGTGTATTGGAACAGCAGCACTGACACAGGAATTTCACCCCCTCAACACATCCCCAACAAGACAAAGCACCAGTCTCGGATCTGGGCATCTGTCCTTCCAATTTATGGTTTTCCAGGCACTAAACTCCACTGAGAAAGGACTGGTCAGTATGCTGATGCTGAAAAACAAACAGACCAACTCCTTACAATATTGTCAAGTCTCATCATCGTATAGCAAGGTTCTGTTTTTATTAAATGATGCAGGTCAGTGTCAGATGATAAACAGCTTTTCTTTTATAAGCATACTTTTATTGACAGTTAAGAAGAAAATATTGGAAAGATGACTAATCAAAACCCTGAGTGCCCACTAAAAACCACTTGTATTTCTTTAATTCATATATACTGTCAGCATCAAGATTCTGGGGAACCTCTATCCCCTACTATTTGACAGTTTGTTCTTACTTAGAAAGGACTTCATTCCTCATTTTACTGAGCTACCAGTGACTTCACCAGCCAAACCTACACCATCACGCCTTTGCCTAGACACTAAGCTTCAGCATTTGGGCTTAAAGTGGAGAAGATGACAAGGGGAAATGAATTGAGTTGCCAAAGACAGAGAGGTGACCTCAGGAGCAGAGAACTGGGTCAAATACAAAGATACTGTGGGCTCAACTGTGGACAGATTCATTGAGTGATAGCTTTGACTTGACCACAACTCAGTGCAAAATGTGCTTTAGATTGCAGGATGGAAGCAAAATTACGTTCATACTGCACACTGCAATTATATTGCTCACACCTCCACAAGGGAATTCCTTCTCAATCCTACTGTATGTAGGGAGAGAGAAATTAATGTAAAGAAACAAGCTGTGGGCATCAGCCAGACAGAGCAGCAGATGGCTGATACCTGCTGGAAAAAAATCAGACCACGCACACAGCGTTAAAAATATTTGCAGTAAATAAATTCTAAATGTTTTGTATAAATGCCACCCAGAACAACAGAAATAAATTAAACAAGCCAGTCTGCCTCACCCCTAAGATCTCTCTTATTCTGTGGCATTCTTTAATAAATAAATCACTAAGAGAGAGATAAAGAGAGCCAGAAAAACAGGCACATGCATGGAAAAAAAATAGTTATTCTATTCTAACAAATCTAGGCTGGCTTTCTATTGTTAGCAGTCTAACGTGTAAGAGCAGCACAGCCCAGGCAGTCTGACATTCTTGCTTCTATGACTCAGTGCATTACTATAAATAGCATTTCAGACTCAAGTGGGGAGCTGGGCTGAACCCCACCAATGCAGAGGCACAATCCATTATGTCACATTTCTGACACATCAGAGATGTCAGGCTGTAACTCAACCTGGTCGTGTTCTTTTTCAAGCGGTATTTTGTAAACAGTTAGGGGACAGCCCCCTGAAAGGGGCACATCTGACCTTCATTCATAAATATTTGATTTGATGTTCAGCGCACAGCCTGTGGACACACACCCGTGGATCCTGTTAACCCCTTCCTGTGGTCCTCGGACACACACAAAAGGCTTGCAATGATTATCATTCATTTTTTGTTCCAGCAGCTGCTGACACAGAAGCTGCCTGTTGGTATCTGGACTTTCTGTTCCCTGAGTCCATTCCTCCATTTTTCACATGTGCTAGAGATTAGCACTGCTGTGTCTCAGCTCACCCGCAGCCTTTCCTCACATCGCTCCGCCAGGAAGGCTGCACTGTTACACGACAGCAGCATGCACAGAAACACACATTTAGAAATACAGACTGCAGTAAATTATGCTGGAGATTTAGGAGTCAAATGTAATCTGCTCCTGAGTAAAGAGATACAAAGAGCAGACGTTAGTATTGTAAATAAAATCTCTTTACACCAGGAGGGTTTTTGGTTTTAATCTCAATGTTTTAAGCCTGAAGGCTGAAATTTACCCTGCTGTACAACTCGGAATCTACTCAGATATCCTAAACTAGAGATGAAAGGGCAATAGATAGCAATTCTAGAAACAATCCTCTGGCATATATTGTTATTTCAAAGTGTATACATTACAGGAAAGCAAAATAACCCTTTTTCTTTAAACACCATTTGCACTGTACAAACTAAATACAGTCTCCCTTGAACACAGTGTGGGTGGAAATGTCACAGAGAGTACACTATAGCTAAACACCATGCTTATGTTGCTGTTATTTTCTTGTGAAAATATCCTGTGCATTCAGCAAGAGGCAGGAGAACTGAGATCATTCCACAAAGGCAAAGAGTTAAACTAGTTTGTTTGGTTTCTTCTTGTACCTTGATAATTTTGCAAAAGTATGTGCAAGATACTAAGCACTTTAGCTATGACTTAAGGTTTGTTATTCTCATTTTAAGAGCTGGCTTTCACATTTTTATCTTGCACTCATTCTTCACAGATGAGATCATGGCTCAGAAGTATCAGCACAGAGTTCTTATATGATTTCTTCAAAATGGACTGGTATCTTCTGTTCATCAACCAATGAAGGAAAAAGTCAGGTAGAGAACAGAAAAGGAAATGGGAGAAGTTGTTCTGCTTACTAATATCCAGGAAAATACCCTCCATTTAATGTCCTTGTTTCCAGCAAAAAGTCTGGAACAAACAGTTTTGACAAGAAAGGCTGCCCCAGCTTGACCACTGTGCAGTCCAGGTCAACTGAGAGCCATCACTTCTGTGAAGTCTTCATCACGGCATTTTGTAGAATGCTCCCTTCTTCAGGGAGGAAATGCCACCCTCTCATGACCTGCTTTAATTGTTATCCTGACTTAACTGTGCCTGCTAAGATGAAAACCAGCGATGTCAACATGGGATTTCTTGCAAAAACCCTGTGACCTGGCAGCGGTCTCACTTTTCGAAAGCTGTATGGTTAAGTATTTCCTGGCTTCTGTTTCTCCTAAACAAACCCTCCTCCAGCAATCTCCTGGTGTCTCTCCCTCAGCCACTTGGACAACTGACACGTTTTCCATCTTTTGGAAGCACTTAGAGCAGCAGCGCTCCTTAAGGACTGCACCAAAGAAGAAGGCAGACAACTGACCTGGAAAAGCCAATGGTGTTGAGGTAGTTTTTCAGATTCACCAGAGCTCAGTGAGCAGAGCTCAGCCTGTACCTGACAAAACTGTTCCCCACACTAGGTGTGAATAGCAGTAAGAAAGACATAAGGTGTTCAGTAAGGCTGTTCCTGCATCCCACAAATCTCCCAAGCCTGCAGGCAAAGTTCTTCTATGACAGTCATCCTACAGCCTTTCCACACAGTTTTGGCTCTGTAACAGCTTCATCCTGCAGCTTATGCAACAGTCTCAGGCTGCCAAGCCCTCCTTATCCTGCCCTCCTCACCACGCTGCCCTGTGTGGAGCCAGCAGGATGTCAGGGAGCCCCACAGGCTGACCTTCCCCCCATCTGTGTTACCCCATCACAAGTTCTAAATAGTCTAGAGGAGCATACACAGACCCACCAGAGAGGAATATGGTTCTTTCTCAGGTCATACTGTGGTCCTGCAATCCTAAATCTTGGGATAATCATGTTATCCTTACTGATAGGACTGATCTTTAAGCAAATAATGTCCAATGGCGTGGATCCCACCCACACGCTTTCTGCTATGCTGGGCTTCCCTTTGTAGCCTGTCATGTAATTTTGAATACAATCAGTCTGTCATATTGGTGTTTACAATCATATGTCATCATTCTTTTAGAGTAAAAAAAATTAAAATTAAGCAAATGCATCAAACACTTGATTCAGTAAAATATATGTATTCATTCTGATCTGTCAGGATTTATGGGTTTAGTGCTTTTTTAATAGGACCATTTAATATTCTTTCAAATCAAACTCCATATAAATAAAACATTTGTGAGGTTTAGATCTACTAAAAGGTCTAGATCTCTTGAAGCAAAATCTGATATTCTGAGGTTCCTGAGGGCAGGATTTTCTTAGCAGGCTGCTATTCTGTGTAACAGTCTGCAAAATACAGATAAAACAGTAAGACTAATGTCTAATTTGTTGCAAAACAAAACAAAGAAACAAATACATTTGGCTTTGCTCTCAATATTAAGAAATCTATTACACACCTGAAACCATCAGATCATCTTTAGAAACAAATGAGAAAAGATGGTTACATTATAATGCTTTGCAGTGGCCCCAAACATGTATAAAGCTCACTAAAGGGTAATCCTCTGACTGCAGGTATGTGCAAAAATTTTCCTCTGAACATACCTCTGTACTGGCTTCCGAATGGCTTATCTTCTTGCTAATCCTAAGAAAGAAGATCATGCTTTCCTCACACCTGTGTGAGCTTTTACACTATGCACACATACCTGGCACTGGACTGAGATGTAGTACAGTAATATGATCTAGGGATGGTGGTTTAAACTTTATATTGTTTTTAAAAACTACCATATAAAATCATCGCTATTCACCTGCTATAAACTGAGTTTATCTCATCAAATCGTGATCACAACCAATACTGTCTCTGATAACCATCACTGACAGTGACCACAGTTACTGCTGAACACCACACAACTCCCACTAAGGCAGGAATCCCCAACAGGAAAGCATATGTGCAAGTGTCATGCTTTACTGTGCATGCCTAAGGTTAAGGAGATTTGATATTGAAAATCCACTTCAGAATTGGATTAACTGTGTAGAATAACCCCCACAGCCTGTCTTGGGAGTTTCTGGCTCAGTGAAATCATCAGGAATGCAGTAAAGACACACTAGTCTAAAGAACTTCTCCATGAGTGGTCCATGAAACACCAGATTGAAGCAGCTTCCTGCTAATCAGTTAATTTGCAGAGTAAAGAAACAAGTTCTTTGTTTTGCAGTGTTGAGAGATGCGACAGAGTCTCTCACTAAGCATTAAACTTTAGCATATGTCTCACCAACACAGAGCACAGCAAAGTCCATCAGCCCTGAAGGCAAGACAACCCACCACATGGACACCGGATGTGTACCACCCTTTGGACTGACTGATTTTCACGGAGCCAAATGTAAAATTCCTTCTCTTCTGATTCTATATTGAACTATATATAGGAGTCTCAAAAAAGGCACCTAAATCTGTCCTGCAAAGGTAGCTCACTCCCAACAAGTATTTCCCAGTCCAGTGTCCTAGCAAATGAACCGCAGAGGACCTCAAAGATAAAAAGATGCTTTCCACGTAGATACAACCTGGCTGCACAGTGTAATACTAATACAGTCAAACAAGTTATAACAAATAAATTTGTTATCACCTCACTCCAGCTTCTGGTACTTTTCTGTTTGTGGCTCTGATTTTATCTGCTAGCGAGAGAGATCACCTGTTTGAGCATGGAAAAACTTAAGATATTTGAATCTTCCTTTTAAAATATTTGCTGCCATTTCAATAGTAAGATCATCATAACAATATTAAGCAGACATACAACAAATTGATATTAAAAACACAGTAATTCCAACTTCTGCACCAACTGGAATTTTTAAAAGACAACTGCAAAAGCTATTTTGCTGTTGTTCCATAAGAAGGTTTGCTCACAGTCAGTTTACGCCTCTCTGGAGGGCTCATTGCTGCTGCTCCAAAGGAAAAGGAGTCACATATTTTAAAAGAGAGTTTGACAACTTAGGAAATAAACAATATGGAATCTTCCAAGTACTGATGTATACTGATGAGCTAATTTGGTTTGTGTTTTTTGTATTTTTAAGTTTAATGCTTCTATGTTTTACATTGAAACCTGCACAGACAGCTGCACTGTCTAATGCACATGGTAACAAATCAGTGAAGAACAACCCCTGGTGCCACATGTTTCTGTATCACACCATAAACACCTCCTCTTAAAGTAAAGCAACTGAAAAACCCAAAACAGGATAATGCAAAACCTGTAACCACAATCACCCATTCTGTCTTCTTTCACTCTCAGCTGCACCTTGTCTGCATGGTCTGGGTGAAGAACATTCCTGCTTCCCTTTCTTCCCTTCTTCTCCCATTAACTATTTGTCCACAGAGGTCTACGAAGTACCATCACTCTCTCAAACCAAGAGCCACTTTTAAGGTCCCTGTATACAACAGTCTACTTAGTGATATCCCCACCTCCCAGGTATAAAGGAGGAGAAGGAGCCAATAGCAATTAGTATTCATCTTCTCCTCTACCAGTACATGGAGGGCATTTGGGAGCGGGTGAAACAAGGGAAGAAACCAAATACCAAGCTGCTCTCTCCTATTATACTCCCTCCAAGCTCCAAACTCAAAGCTGCAGAGAGTGAGCACAGCCATTTCCTACACACTTCTCCCTGAAGTATTGCCACTATTTCACCTTTTGAATAAACAGAGAAGGCCCAAGGACCAGATTTTAGCAGAGAAGAAATAGCTGTTTCTACTCATCTTTTTCCCTCCCAGTGCCACCAGTATTTTATCCGCTGTCAGAAAGACTAGAACTTCTTCAGCTCGAGACCAGCTTTGATTTCAGATTTACCTGTATCTGTCCTGCCTGAAAGGCTGTGTTGGCTCTGGATGTCCCCAGATCTCAGGCAGAGGGACACCCCATTCTCCTGCCCCTCTCAGCACTGCAGGGCAGCCACACCTGAACCCTGCCCAGGAAGGGGCCGGCACTGCTCTCTGGGCAGTTTGATTAAAACACCAAGGTTATGCAACTGCAAATGACGGACGCAGGAGGGGAAGTTTCCATCAGATACAGAACAAAAGTAGGACTCCCAGTAAACAACACTGCGAATGCGTAGCCACAACGTGCTCCTTCCAGCCAGAGCTGTCTGTACCCTTTGGTATTAGGGAGTTAGAGAGCAAGGGGGATCTTTACCTCAATTCCTCTTAACAACCTGCACACTGCTGATATTGCCTACGTACTCACCGCAGAGGAAACCTCAGCATTTCCATAATTTCTTTCAGCTTACAGCTGATTTAGCTCATCTTTCTTGCTAGTACCCGGGAACAGTAAGAACTGCAATTTTGTCCTTGTCTATTGGATTACAGATAACATAAAATTTAGAAGAGGGAGCAGCGTAGCCCTGCAGAGGTGAATTCAGTTGCTCTAAATGATGCTACCTTAATGCAGATTAATGCTAAACCACTGATTTACTACTAAGCCAATTAGCTTAGATTGATCCAAACACTGGCAACAACTTGGCAGAAATCTGAAACAGGAAGCCAAGGGTTAAAAAGCTATTGCTTGTTCTAATAATTTAAGTAAAAATGTGGCAGAGATTGATTTGCAGTAGAGATACTGAAAACAGTCAGGGGGTAAAAAACTGATCTCAACTGATTACTTTTTCTTTTTACATTTCATTAAGAACAACAACAAAAAATCAAGCTAACTGCATATTTAGAGAATGCAAGATTATTAGGATCTAACACAGATGGAGTTTCAGCTGTATTTCTTAACACAAAACCACTACCCAGTAATTTTCACAAGGATATTTCTCTGTGCTTCTCAGGACAATGCAGAACACATCTCCATTTGAGAATCCCTTACTCATCTGAAGATTGACTAAATCCCTCACTTATCACCACTCTTCTAGATTGAGCAAACCTAATTCCATTAATCTTTTCTCATAAATCTTTTTTTGCTAATACCATTCCCACTGCCTTCTACTAATTTCCCTACAATTGATCCATCTCTTTCTCAAAATGCAATGTCCACACTTAGAGACAGTATCCAGCAGAGTCCTCTTCAGCAACAGGAACAGAGGAAAATTATCTGCCTGCTGTATATAGCACAGCACAGAATATGTCTAAATGACACATCCCAGAAAAAGAATGGCAGCAGTATTATACTGTCAATCTATATTTACATTTTGGTAAGTATCATTGTCCTCCGTGTACTTTTCTGGATCAGTGTGTTTTAGTTTCCATTTCTTATCTATGCAAGTCCACACTTTACACTTTTAGTCTCTGAAATTCAACTGTGTAATTTCAAACCATTTAACTGATTTATCAGGACTATTTTGAATTAAGACACTGTCCTGCAGAAGGATGAAATAAGGTTCCCAAATTTGGATTACCACAAATTTTAAAGGCATGCTCCCTATTCAATCATATCAGTCAGCATTATTAAAAAAAATAAACTACAGGGACAGGGTCCAGAAGAGATTGCTCACTTGAAGGAAGCAATTTGAAAAGCTATCAAAAAGAAGAACCACCTTATTTGAAGTACAGGAGCAGTCTGTTCAGCACCTCTCTGCACCTAAAGAGTACCACCTACTACAATGCCAACAGAACCTGGATTTTTTTCTCTCTCCTGTCACCACTTGCCATATTTGAGCTTGCTTAGCTTTGAACACCTCACAAGTTCACACAGCACCACTACAATCCTGTGTCTGTAGGCCACATCAAGTACCCATTTTGTGGGGAGCTACTACAAACACCATTAGCTGGTAAAACCAAAGATTAAAATAGGAATTGTTTTGGGGTTTTTTTTTTCCATCTGTGCCTTCCTTTTTTCTGTCCAAGTAACAACAGGGACTGGTGTTAAAAAAACTGATCCTTTAGGGTGAACTTGGTACTAAGAATGGAAAATGGTAGTGGGGTACAAAGAGACCATTTCCCTGATTGGGAGCTCCAGCTGTTGCCACAGCACAGCAAGAAAACCCTACTAATGCAGAGTTGTTGATGTGTGGGAGCTTAGATGTAAAACAGCGAGCCAAGATTCAAATGTCTTATGCTGCACTAGTATTTTATAGCTGGACATTTTATTTCAAAGCTGTAAAGTCCTCTTAGACCCCTCCTCTCTGCAAACATACACACAGAAAAATGAGACCTTCTCTCCCCCAGACTACCATTTCTCATAGAATAAAAAGAATAGACTATTTCATTTGGAAGGAAACTCAGTGATTACCTACTCCAGCTGCCTGACCAATTCAGGGCTGACCAACTTCAAGCAATGTTGCTAAAGGGCATTGCCCACATGTTTCAAACATTGAAAGGCTTCAGGCATTGGCCACCTCTCTAGGAAACCTGCTCCAGTGTTTGACCACTCGGACAGCAAAGAAATTCTTCCTAATGCCCAGTCTAAACTTCCCCTGGTGCAGCTTTGAACTACTTCTATGCATTCTGTCACTGGATACCAGGAGAAGACATCGGCACCTCCCTCTCTAAATCCCTGCTCTCTAGATTCCCCTCATGCCTTTGTCACCCTCTTGGGTTCCTTCTCTCTCCCTTTCCATGATCCAACAGAGGCAGCCATTCTCACAAGTGATGCTTTACGTAAAGAGTTACAGAACTCCTACAGGAGGTCAGTTAGGTAATAGGTGTGGCTCTCCTTTTCCTCAGGTATTCACACTGTGGAAGCCAAAGGGTGATCAGTGTGCAGGGTTGCATAAGGTGTCACTGGTACACGTCACAGGTGACATATCTCATCCAAGAAGCAACATCACACAGTTTAAAGCCAATTTTCTCTTTAGGATTCCACTGTTCTTTTTCAACCAGCTTTCAACTTTTGCTAGTCCTGAATATGAAGTTTTCCACAAGAATCCCTTGCCCCGGGGATTGGCCTCCAGGGAATCAAAGCCATGTGCTGAATCAGGCCTTCTAGGCTAAGACAGATTTCTACAAACCATGTGACTGGCAGCTTCTCTCATGGGAAGCATCCTTTCCTCATCCCCTGCACACAGGAAGGAAGGTAGCTCATCATTCTTTGGGCAAATAAACTCAAAAGAAATGCAGAATGAGGGTCCTTTCAGTGATTCAAAGTCCCTTTTGAACTCAATTTTTCTAAGTTTTCTTCAATTTTTAGGGTATTTTTTAACTGTCAGCATTACTCTACTATTTAATCTTAAGAAATAAGTTTAACCTCCAACATTCTCATTATGAAGTGAATGGAATTCCAGGATACAAGTCCTAAGTAAAAACAAGTCCTGGGTTACAGGGATGAGACTCCAAAGGTTCCCCTCCTGAGTGTCAAATAGCTCTGCACTTGTTGATAACTCCTGACCTTTCCAAAAACCTAAAATATGAGCCTTTCCTGAAGGTGATACTTGTGGAATCATCAGAAAAAAAGAATTAGTGAGTCTCCAAATGCCTTGAACAGTGTAATTTCTAATCTCTGTTTGCAAAGCCAAATGGAGATAGCAAACTGTCTTTCAGCAGGGTTTATAAGCTGCTAAATCTTGTAGTGCTCAAGGGACCATAATCCCCAAGCAGCACAAGCTGGCCTGAGAGACAGCCTTACGTGTTTTGCATCCTAAAGTCACATACAGCATTTACAAGCAGCCTGTTTTCAAAAAGCATTCCACTGGTTTTGTTCTAAGTAGGTGAGATTCTGCTTCCAGTTGCTGTGATTTAAGTAAAGCTGGGACACCAGACACCTTGCAGCCTTTCAGTTATACACAGCACTGGGAAGCAGGACCACAATATCCATCCTACTGAATAGTAGCACCCAAACTGCAGGATGAAAGGAAAAAGCTCCACAGTGGTTATCTGCATTATCTATTACAGCATAATGTTAAACAGAACCTGTCTCACTATCTTTGTGATTGTTACAAATGAGGAAAACCCCCACAAAATGGCAGATTTCCAGATTGATTTAAGCCCCATATAAATCAGCAGAAAATTACACATGTGCAAAGTGGGTGACTCCCACCTTGTTATGATAGCAAAGAATTTCTTTGGAGCCCTGCATGGCATGGATTGATGGTACAGCTGGTCACCGTTCATTCAGATAATTTTCAATTCTAAATTGTGATTTGTAAAAACGCCTAATGTGTTTGTTGAAGTTTTCTCCAGCAGACCAATGTGAAACACTGCAGAGGCTGGTGAAGCAGAAGGATAGTTGCTTTTTCTAGTTCACAGCTATATTATATATTTGCCTCATGTTTTAGCAGCACTTCAAATAAAAATTTTGTTTTAAAAGAAACTGATTGCTCAGAAGCAGTAACTACGTGAAACAGCAGATGGGTTTTGGCCAGTTCTACTCTTGCAGTGTGAAGTTCACTGGATACAAAGCTGAATAGCAGAAAGCTTTTGCACATAAGAAAAAGTGTCATATACCAAAGTAAATCTTTGAAAAATACTTTCCTACCAAATACAATCACCCAATATTAACATTTTGAGGAGCTGCACAGTGACAGGTATGTAGCAGTTTTCTTGATCTGCTAAGTACAGGCAAAATTCCAGCACGTGAGCAGTTTGTCTTATCAAAACTGAGGTCCATAAAGCAAGTCCTAGATGACAAAATCTTTGAAATTTATCTGAAAGCTTCAGATTAACATTTATAGCAAATTTCACACACTGGAGTTCCCAGAAAACTTTTAAATTTGTAATGGACTGTAACAAATCAGTCAAGCTGATGAATTCCAGGTATAAGTTCTTCCACCACTGATAGCTCTACTAAGGAATAAATTGGTGTTCAATGTTAATTAAAAAACACAAACCAAATTTTAGCAACTACTGGGAGGAACGAAGAGCATTGCTATGACTGTGTACATAAACCCATGTTATGACACATGTTGAACACAGTTCTACTCCCCAATTTTTCAAGGGTTATAGTAGAAATAGCAAAATACCTATAAAAGGATAATCAAAGCCATGGGCTGACTCCTGCAAAAATTGCATCTAAATAAATTATGATTTCTTATCCTGAAAAAGGAGGTACCTGGATAACAGATAGAACGGAAATCTAATAAATTCTCAAGTTACAAGGAGCTGAACACAGAAAGGCTTTTAAATCACTTCTTCCAATTGAAGAATGAGGCAGCTGCAAATGATACTCCTTGGCAATAAGTTTAAAACAAACAAAAGGGAATATCATTTCACAAAACCCCTAGGAAAGCTCGTAACACACTACTACAGGATGCTGTGCTTTCAAAAGGTGCTTTCTAGCTTAAGTACTTCTGAAGTTTAAGGTCCCCTTTGTCCCAGGATGGCCACATAGAGATGCACCTATATCAACTACTTTTGACTATTCAGATTCTAATTTCTCTTTTTACTCTTCTTTCCCTCCTCTCTGTCAGTGATAAATATTTTCCACACCTGAACACACTTGCTATCATAAAGAATCTTGCTGCTATACCATAGATAAGGTAACTAACTGCAAAGAAATGTAGTCTATTCACCAACCCAAAATCAAGATCTGATGCCAGTCCTCACTTACCCAGATCCTCAGGAGTGTCAAATAACTGCTCACACAAGTAGTAGTCATCTGGATTCAGATAGGGCAGCTGCTTCAGGAAGCTCTGCTTAGGAATGAGGTACAAGACCTCTGCAATATTCCCATCCTCAATTACTGACATCCTTCTGAATGAATTTCGAAATTTCACTTTTTCCAGCACCAGTTCTTCACCTGATCCACACAGCTTCCCAAAGCTGCTCAGGATGGGGAAAGAAGGCATTTCTATTGGGAAGAAGGTAGGGAAAGCAACCTATAGTACACGCAGTCTACTACCTGCAGCACACTGCCCTTTCCAATCCTTCTCTTTTTCTCTTATCCAGCAAAGGAGATTAAGGAAGATATATTTTTAGTGATTATCTTCGAGAGATCACAACAGTCTGCTCGATCAGGTGATTGCCATCTAAAACTACTGTAATCAGTGAAAACTCATCCATGGGAATGCAAAAAATCATAAAGAGTATCTGAAAATCAGATTAATATTCAGGACAAGAGAAAGAACGTAACTGAGTTATATAAGAGGATTAGTTTAAAATCAAAAAACCTTGCTGTGTCAAAAATCTTATTATGGAAGAATCATCATCATAAGCCACAAAGGCACATCTGTGCATTTAATCTGCCACGGCCCTTGTCCATGCCAGGTCTGTCCGTGTGCTACAGGGAAAAGGCTGCAGTAAAGGTGGAGCAGTCAGTCCTCCTTTTTGAGGAATGTACCAGCACTGGCTAACGCTACTTCATAAGCAGATTTCTTTGGAGAAATCCTTTCTGCAGCTTTCACTGCCTATTGCAAACAAAAGCACTTCAGCTTTCCCCTAACTGCTAAGGATTGGTTTGCTTCGGCTCTTCCTCTCCACCTTCCTGTGGAGCTGACAGCAGAAGCTTTGCAGATACTGTGCCAACCCTTCCTGCTTCACTTACAAGAAGTATTTACATTAATCCAATTCCAGTGACTTGCTAATCTAATCATCTAATGAATATTTCTCCCTGGGTAAAGGCAGAGTTAATCATCAACAGGGCACTGGAAAGTCACAGGAAATTCCAAAGCAAAAGGTATTTTAAAAAAAACCAACAAACCAACAACATTCATCATCTCTAAGAGAAAGTAACAGGTGAACTCCAGACCTGGACCTGCTCAGAGGCAACTTCAAATTCTTTACTCATTAAAACTCCCAGAGACAACTGCACGGTGTCTGGCCCAGGCTTTCAACTCCACTTAACACAGAAGTTAACTATAGCTGCAAAACAACCTGTTGTAATCAGCACACTGCTTCCAGTAATGCTTTTGCTAAATTAGAAGGTGAAAAAAACTACCAATAGGCTTACTGAGCACAGTTAGAAACTGTCACTTAATTCTTCTCTCAAAACTCAGAGTTCAAGTACTAACTCCAGATGGGGAGAGGCTTTGAAGACTGCTTTATTTACTGTTTCAAAGATAAAATATAATCACAAAATCCAGATTTTGATCTGTTATTACACATCTCCTATGAGGTCAATCACCTTTTATTTCTCAAATAGTCTGACTTCTATATTATCTTGAAATCAAGATAGAAATCACATTTCCCCTTAAACAGCCATTCTCCTGGCTTTCTAATCAATCACAGACACGGTAGGGCAAAGCCAGAATAAATCTGCACCACTGTACGAATTTTAATGGGGTGATGCTAATGTATATTTGAGGAAGAGCTGGCTCAGTAAATACACCAATTCTGGTTCTGCCTTAGAGTATCTTGTATCAGATGAGAGATCTCAGCAAATGCTGTGTTTTAAGCATTCCTCCTAGGAAATAAAGCTTTGCAGCAATTTTTCAATCTCTCCCAGACTTCTCAGCCTACTGACCTGTACACTGCAGCCCCTCACTGGAAAAGACAGCTCTGAAAGTCCAAAAGCTTCTACCACTTCAGCTGAAGGTGGATCAGCAGTGCCTAAGGCAGAGGGGTGACTCATGGGACATGGCTGGATCCATGTTGACACAAGTCTCTCTCACTGTAAGTGTGTCATTTGTTCCTGGATAATCGGTGAAGGATGATGACATCTGACAACAGCAGTGCCAATCTCCTCCTCGACACAAAGTGGACTCTGCCCTTTGAGGCAGGTGTGGCAAAAGCACACGTTGCCCAGGCATGAACTCTGCTGCACAAGTTAATCCTCGAAGCAGAAAGGTGAGCTCTGCAGGAACTGTTCAAACTGTGGCAACATTTGCTACAACTTGGCTGCCTAAATCCCTTATTCCAGCCTACAGCTCTGTTCACCAAGGCAGTCATTACAGCAGCTCTTGCAGAAACAACTAAAGCAGCATGACCTGTATAACCACTACGGGAACAGTCAGCCTGGAATCGCTGTAGAGGACTCTGCTACTGTATCAAACAGTGAAGTGCATCCAGTGTCCTTCTACCACCAAGACACGTGGGATTGGTGGGGGACCACAGATCAGAATTAAGTGACCCTAACATGTCACTGTAGAAGCATCTTGCTTAATTAAAAATAAGGTTCTTCTTGCTCTGAGAGAGACTTCTCTAATGCTGCCCCTTTCCAGCCCTGGCTACTGCTGTCACTGCCTGAGAGTCACCTTTTCAAAGCCCACATGCCAGCTGCTCCTTGTAACACAAAGCAATATGATTTTTAGGATAGTCTTTTTTAAGTACAGTGATTTCTTTAAGAACCTCCATCCTGTCAGTATGAAATATAAGGGGACAAGCAGCAGAAATCAGCAAACTAGGGCCAGGAAGAATCAGAGCAGCTTCCCAAGTCAGATGAAGGACTGTTGGAGCAGTGGGCTCTGAGCGGCAGACCCTTGTGCTCACGGTAAAGGACAAGGCCTGAGACAGCCTTGTACCACACACTGTTACCAAGCATCAGGATTTAGCCTCACTCTGAATCTAAAAGACATGGTGATCTCCTTCCACTTAAGTCAAGCACTTGATTAAGTCAAAAATATCTATTTCTGATATTCCTGCTGAAGAGAAAAAGGCAAGAAACACAAGGGCACAACCCTGTCCTTATATTTCTTGAAAGACAGTTTCAGGAATCCAGGTTGCCCAACTCAGAACTAGTGCTGAGGAAATTTTCTCAGTACCTGCCAAGTAGCAAAACACGTTTAAATCACTGCCAATTCAAAGCCGTGTCTAATCCAAGTAGTCAGTGCTGGGATCTCCAGCCTTCACAGAGCACAGTGTGAGGTATGGGCACTTTCCAGGCTTAGAGTTGTCACAGAGGGCTGGCTGGATATGAGACAGGATTAAGCAGAATAGCTACTTTAAATATTTTATCTGATTACCAACTTTATATTTTATTTATAAATATTTTCAGCTGTCTCAAGACCATTTCCTATTCAATCCCCTCTGGATTCCCTGAACCAATTGGCTGCCTGGATGATAAAAATACATGTATGTTACATATGCAACCAGGAATAGAAGCTTCTGTACTAATTCCACTAGAAGAGAAGTAACAAAAAATATGACTGCAATCCACAAACAAATTACAAAACAGAACAGCAAGCAGTGAATAATAGTAAAAATCAGACAGCAAGGGCTAAACAAATAGCAGAAGAAACATCCCTCCATGCTCCAGAGCAACACTGAGGATTAGACTTGCCCTTCAGCTAAGTAAAAGGCAGAAATGTGTAGTGCACTGATGCTGCCTTTAATTGCTTCTGCCATCAGAGTTAAACTTTGTGCAAATGTATTTCACTGTGACTTTATTCTTACATTGAAAGCAACAAAAACCCCAACCAAAAACCCAAGAAACTGAAGTCAGCCACAGAAGATCAGCAAAACCCAGCTGCAAAAAATAATCAAAGTAAAAACACAGGAAACAAGGTAATACAAAATGAATTTTTCCTTTTTTTTCCTCATACCACTGCAGAGAGTAACACATCTATTGCACAGCTAGATAGTCCCAAATAATGTTTCTTCCATCTGTCTAAGGCAACAGGATTATCACGATTATCTTACTCTCCCATGTGAGAATTCTCAAAGATATCAACAGTAAGGAGGGAGGAAAGAAAAGACTTTCATATAAATAAAAAATGAGCAAGCATTGTATCTATTTATATCATGAAATATAGTTATCCAAGCAATAAAATAACTAAACAAGCAAGTCACACCAAAAAACTCCAACATTCAAGTTCACACACGCACAAAAAGAAACAAAACCTTGTTACTTATGATAAAATTATTCCACACATGCTGCTTTTTCACTTTTGACACACACAATTTACTTACTCAAGACTCTAAGATGATGCACAAACACTCAGCTATTGACTTTAAATTTGAGGAAACACTTTATCCCCACAATGAAGACCAAAAAAATCCACATGCACACCTTCATTTCTTTACCTAAATGTCCAAAACAAGCAGTCATCTTCTGGGCATACTGACACAAACTCTTCACACTGTAGGGTTCCTCACCAAGGACCTGCTCACTCATGGCTTCAGAAGGAGCTGCCTTCCCCTGCAATGTCAACCAACTACTGCTTGCTTGAGACTGGTAAACCCACAGAGCTTCCTCTTCCAATTTATCTCCATTAATAATTCAGATACTACATAAAATTTGCTGAGCTTTATAAACCGGTAGTGCAAAGCTCTTTTGTGGCTTTTGAAGTAATCATGTTTTAGTCCTTAAAAAGTATCTCAGCTATTATATTCCAATAATTTACGGAAAGTATTTTCAAATTGAAACAAAATCCATTCCCTTGCTGCAAAAGGGGAAATATTGTTGGGATTGTGTTCAGATCAGTGAGACATTTAAAATATTTGCCCAGCTCAAATCCAGCAACAGAATTACCAGCACTACTAAAATGTGTTATAACATACTCTTCAGTGTTTTCACCAATGACATGGACAGTAGGATTGAATGCACTCACTGAGTGAGGCAAAACACTGGCGCAGGTTGCCCAGCGAGGTTGTGGATGCCCCATCCCTGGAAACATTCCAGGCCAGGTTGGATGGGGCTCTGAGCAACCTGATCTAGTGGGAGATCTCCCTGCTCATTGCAGGAGGGTTTGACCAGATGGCCTTTCAATGTTTCTTTGAACCCCAATCCCAATATGTCCACTGCTATCATAGCATCACGGGTTCATCATTCACTACCATACACCACTGCTCAGTGCTGTGTATCTTCTGGGGACTGAAAACCCCAAAACAGACCAGGTCCAAACACCATCGTGTTTTCTGGCACTTTCCAGCACACTTTGAGAACTGAGGCACCGCAGCCAGGAGCAACAGGAAGAGGGTATTTTCTCAGCTCTCTCAGTGGAGCATGAGGCCCACCTAATCATGTTGTTATCTTGCTGAGAAGAAAACACACCAGAACGGACTCAGCAATCCTGCTGCCAGCCAGCTGCAGTGGCCACACTTACCTGTCTCTGCTCTGCCTGTCCAAGAAAATCCCATACAAATCACACCATCAACAACATCTACTTAGCTAAATACTTGCAGAATAGCTTTGGTGAGGCTCTCTTGACTCAGGTGATGACTAGTTGAAGAATTGGTGTCCCTCACAAGCAAATATGCTCCTTGTCCACTACACTTCATTTCTGTCCATTCATTTAACACTTGCTGCTTCCTCAATAAGACCATATCTATCCTGCAACAGTATTTAGTAGAGATCATATAATGATTGCTGACTGCCATATTAAGCACTGTTACTACTGAGCAGAGACTTTAGAGAGATCTGTGCTAGTACATCTAGATGCAAATTTACTTAGGACAGGTTGAAAAGCCTAGTTATTGTAATTTAATAGTACTTCAGCAATTCATTATCTATAAAAAACCATAAGAAAGAGGAATTCTACAGTCCAGAGGTCTCTACCAAGTTAGTTTGCTGCTTTAAACCCACACAAGGTTCTGTAAGGTGAGCTACACTATGGTAGGAGGAACAGAAAGACCACAAAGCCACAAGGCATCTCTGTGCTGGCAAGAAAACAGAGTGGACTGCTGAAAAAGGCTAACTCAGGTTGAAGTGATATCAAAGGTAAAGTGATTTTTGTTATAACTCAGCTGAGCAATACAATTAAGCAGGAGTCTCCCAGACAGGCTGTTATCAATCTGCCACGTCACATTTTTTTTCCATTGCTGTTATAACTGATCTTTAACTAATCATTAGCCAAACTCCATCTAAAACACCTGTTTCTGCAGCACACACGGGCAAAGCACAGTATTGAAGATCTCTTACAAAGTCTGTCAAGTCTATGAAGCTCATGACAGTCCACATGAAAGGACAAGTTCAAGCCTGAGTAGGGTGAAGTTCCATCTGGATCATTGCACACTGAGTCAAACTTCAACTCTGAAAAATTGCAAACTGAATCTCAGCTCCATACATCAACAGTAAGATTTTTATGCACAAACTATTTTGCTATACTAACTCAGAAATAAGAAAACAAATGTTATTTTATATATTGGTTTCTTGGTATTCATTCCAAAACATACAAGAAACATCGCTTTGCCCTTTATCCTCCTGTTACAATTTGTAACCAAGAAAAAACGCAAGAGAAAACACAACTGCATTTCTATCTCAGACTTAACTAAGATCATGCAATGACAATTTCCTTTCCCAACTGATGACATTTGCAAAATCTTTCAGCTGAATTAAAGCATTGTGCTCAGCTTCCTGTTATCAACTATGTATGATAACTTCCATGGCACATGAGCCTTTGATAACAAAAGCCCAGCTTTGCAGTGCATTGTAACGCTGGACAGGCAGCGTAACAAGCTCTTGGGAACCCTTTTCCCTTTGCTGTACACTCAGAAACTGAATCTGACTCACTTCCCTAAAACCCAACAACCACCAAGTTTATCCTCCAGTGAAACAGTGAGCAGAAAGATTAAACAAACAAAGATATCTGAACAATGTGCTTGAGATTACATCTGACCATCTTTTTCTTGGACAAAAGAGAGAGCAACACCAACCATTTACCTTCATGTGAAATTATTAGCTGGGATGAAACAGTACACAGAAAAATCAATCACCAAATGAAATGTTCAAATTATGTTAGGGAAAGAAACCCCAACCCAAAACAATTAATGTCAGTTAGCAAAGTACTGTCCAGTACCTCTGCAGGCCTTAACATGGGATTTGAGAAACATGCTGTCTCTGCTCTCCCACAGACTTGCTGTTCATCCCTGAGCCATTCCCTTAATCTCTTCCATTGTGTTTCCCCCTATCACTTTCCCCCCTCACAAGGGATTTGTAACAATAGGTACATTAAAGACTGAAGTTTTCAGACTCTGTGATAATGGAAACTATAGAAGTACCACACATAATAACTAACACTAGGAACTCACTGGTCAGCATTAAAAAAGAGGGCATGTAAAGCAGAGCTGAGTGCTTCTCCTTGATCTCCATTACCTTACAACTCCATTACCCTATTTCTCAACGATTTTCCAATAGATTGCAGCCCTTATTTCACACTAAAAGTGCTCACTTTCCATGAAAAAATCATGATTTGGGGTAAGGCAAAAAGTTAATTCTGTACATCATCTCTGATCTGAAAATTCCATTTTTAGTTATTCTTTCCCAAACAAGAAAAATCACTGCTACGGCGCTTGCAGTTACCAGGTTATAGCAAAAGGCATGATTCAACCAAAAGCTATTCACCTAACTTTATCAATTCCAATGTTTATTTCAAAGTAGTCATGGAAAAAAAAATCTCTGTCCACATCTATTTTCAGACATAAAATAACAGTGTGTGCATTAATGGATCTGTCTATTGCATTATTACATGATGAGGTGGCTCAGCATTTTATTTTCTGGCAGCACAAGGCTAATCTATTGATCTACAATGTCAAGAACACTGCGCTGTGTATTCTTGTGTATTCTTACAGCAAAACCAAGCCTTTTTACTTACACGTAGGAAAAAAACCAACTGCAATTGCTGACAACTGAAGCAATTTCATAACAGGATATAATGAGAGCTATATGAAATATAACTATAAATACTGCTGCACCCCCAAGACTCTGTATGATTAAAAAACTGACTCAACAACACAATTCAAGCAATTGCCCATCTTAAAGCTTATAAATAATCCCACAACTTCCATGGGTTGAGCTCTATGCTTGAAGTCAAAGAGATGCCTAAGCCACTCTAGGGAACAATTAGTCAAAGTGATCCTGGCAGAGGCTGGCAGTCCTTCAGATCTTCAGTAGGAAGCTTTTTTCCTATTCCTCAGCAATGCTTAGGTGTCTTTTATTTAAACAGAGCAAAGACTATCAGGATAAATGTAATTCCTTTAATAATACTTTTTTTTCTTTACTTTTCCTTTCTTGAACTTCGACATTTCTCTTCCAGCTAAAAGGAGAAACTCCTTGTAACATTCGCTTCACAATGTAGACTTCATAGGAACTGAGACAGAAATATGTTGGGAAGCAAAGAGATCAAAGTTGGAAGCTCAGTGTTCTTTCAATCCTCATATTTATTTCCTGTACCCTTGTAAAGAGCAACGTGTTACAAGCATGACATCAAAGAAAGCACCACTCCTCTTGTTATGTATTAAAATAAACTGGCTATCATTATACTCTCCTCTGAAACGTCACATAATTACAGAAATATACACAGTAACTTTACTCAAACGCTGAATGAAGAATTATACAGGAAGAAAGTCTTCTCCAGATCCTGCAGGGCTTTCTGAACATCTTACTTAACATTACCTATTCTGCCCTAACAGCAGATCTTCTGCTATCAATGTAGCACCAGCACATACGATCAGAAGAATTAGATATTTCTCTTGCTGCATCCAACTCTCCATGTCTCCAACACCACAGCTGTTCTCAGAGCATGGCATAACTCTAAAAGGATAACTTCTGTAGTCGCACTGCCCTCTCCCAGCTTCAGTGAAGCTCTAGAAGAGAATCCTTTGTACCACAAGGACTCATTTAAGCCCCTACCAGAAGCTAGTACAAACTAAGAATAGGAGGTTACCTTTCTATATAGTGGAAAGTATGGCACTGGTATAGGATGCCAAAAATGACATCAGATCAATCCATTCACTGCCAACATTCCTAATAAAAGCAGCTTCAAATATGCTGTGTTGGCTAACCTTTGTCTTCTAATTAAATAAATCCTACAGCACTGTTGAACCCTTCCTCTTGTGGTCAGCACTATCTGGTGGTTAAATCAGCTGCACACACACACACAAGTGATCAAGAGCCATGCTGAAAACTAAGAAACTGTCAGTTAAGCAAAATTATGACTCTGTGAGCAGCTCACTTCTCACACAGGGATCTGATTCTGTACAGGCAAAAATGAGGTATGGTCACATCTGAGAATACATTGGTGGGGCAGACAAAACACTTGGAATTTGTTTCAATCTGTTAATGGCAGGAAATTACATATACCATATACCAACAAGTATTGGATAAAGAGAGGTTTTGGTCTCCCTGGGTATTCTGTGGTCACACAAACAGTTTGCCTGGTTTTTATTGATAGTTTACTGGAATCTACTCAAATAAGCACTGTAATCTGCCACCACCATGAAAAGCAGCAGTCAGAGAAACACAGCAAACTTCCAAAGCTGACAGGACATTAAAAAGGAGACACATGTTCTTGATTGGACAACAGGTACAGTTGGGTTTGTTTTTTACCAGTGCCACTCAACACAGCACAAGCCTTATCTTATGGTATTTCCCTGACATGTACAATGTTGTGAAGCTGTGCCTATCAATAATATCAGAGTTATTCAAGGATAGCACTAAATCTTGATCCTGCAGTGGAAGTGGAGGGCACTCACGATCTAACAATCTACAGTTTTGGTAGAGAAGGTAGGAAATAAGTCTTACAATCCTGGGAAAAATCATTCCAGTGCTATCATAAACTATAGGAATGGTGAATGAGTCAAACGAAGTAGCTACAAAGAATCTAAGACCACTATATGGACTGCTTGACATTTACCACATTTTATTTGCAGCAATGATTCACAGCTGTACTTCTGTAGCAAGAATTTCTTGATTTTAACCTGCCATTGCTTGACCAAATGCCATCTATCAAGGCAATTTTGTTTTAAGGTCCTGTGTGTCATGGGCTGCTAAGAAAAGTAGTTTTCCAGCAGGTAAACTTTAAACACAAGTGTGGGATTCTAATTAATTTCAAATTAACTGTAACTAAAACACAGTGTAAAATCAAGATAGCCCTGACCATCTTTGAAGGAGGATCTTCTGCTGCATTCTTAGTCATCATCCTGAAGTCTCTGTACTTCCTGGTCCTTAAAATATATTAAATGTTGCACCTAGACAGTTGCTTCACAATGAGATGCCTGATTCTTCAGTTTATGTAGAATGCAAACAACTATTAATAGTACATACTAGGGGGCTGGTTTGTTTGGAGTTTTTAAGTGTAAACACTCAGTCTAGAGCAAAATTTAGTTTCCTTTTATTTGTGTTGACATTACCACTAAGGTACTTGTTTAATAAAAAGATTTACCACTGACACAAATCAATGATGAAAGAAAATATCCCTTTTCCATGAGTTCAGCTTCAAAATCCCTTTTGGAATTAACACTTTCCAGTCATCTTCAATTTTTTTTTTTTTTTTAGTTTGTCCTGGTTTGATTTAGGAATAGTTCTACAACTAAGAATAGCAAAGCAAAAACAACAACAACTAAAGAAAGAAGGCAAGCCAGCCAGCCTGTCAGGCTGTATGAATAAAAAGTGATTGATTAATTTCTTCTAGCAGCACTGTGCAAAATTTTCAGATGAATCAGAACAGGTGCTGACCACCAAGCATTTAGCAGTAGAAAACCTTATGCTATAAACATATGTTGTGCATATTTTCAGACTGAAATAGCTGTCAGCTCCCAGTTATTTCCTTTTCTAACTAAGAATGAATTAAAAGATAATGCATTATTTCGTAGTGGTTTTCTAACTGGTTTGTTATTGAGGTTTCCCCTCCCCACATTTACGCTTTCTTTGAAATTCAGATCTTCCCAGTACTTTTCCTTGAATCAATTATTTCATTCTGAGTAAGTAAAGGATTTCAGTTCTCCAGCTGCTTACTGGGTTATCATCAGAATGAGGTCAGGTTTTCCACCTCAAAATAGGCAGCTGACAAAAAACATTAGTGGATTATTTTTCTAGAATGAGAAAGCCAGTACATGAAATTGATAAAAAAAATCAAGTAAAGCAAAACAATCTGTTTTCATTACCCACTTCAATGAAATGACAAACAACTACCTCTACATACATACATATATATATGTGTGTGTGTGTATATATATATCTATATCTATATATAGTAGATGTCAAGATGGGCTTGACTCTCAGCCTGCTCCTAACGTTCAGGAAGAGAAAGTGCAAACACCTACAAATTAGGAGGGAGAAGGAATCAATCATCTCTCCTGTACTTTCACAGTGTGGCAGTCAGGAGTTTGTCTACTAGAGCCCAACAGTGAGAAGAGATTTCCACAGCCACCCAAGGGGTCACCAGGACTAATCAAAGCAGGCACAGGTACAAGCAAGATTTTGACAGTTCTCAGTGTATCTGGTCAGAAGGGGAGAACCAGATATTCAGCATAATCACACCATAATTAACCCCTATGAGACCTGGGGTTCATTTGATCAGTACATTCTCATGATGATAGGGTAGTTTCCCACATAACAATATCATAGAATCACAGGAACACAGAATCATTTAGGTTGGAAAAGATCTCTAAGATCACTGAGTCCAAGCCTTAACCTAGCACTGCCAAGTTCAGCACTAAACATGTCCCCAGGTGCTACATCTCTGAATATAAAGAATCAAGTGATTTTAAGCAAATGCTATTGCATTGCACTCTGTGGACATTAATTTATATTAATGTAAAAAATGAAAAATAGTATTTAAAATAGTAAAGAAATAAGGGAGGAAAAATGAGTAATTTTGCATACCCCATTCAGCACACATTGAGGGAAGGAACAGAAATAAAACTGTTATATCTAGTTCAAAATTATGTGAAGTGTTTGGCCCACAAAGACTAACTAGCAGTGGAAAAAATGTTATAAACAGTTAGTAAAAAGTTTGGGTTATGGTTTTTGTTTGGGTTTTTTTTTAGCTAAAGTGATACTTTTCATAAGGAAGTGGACACAATTCTTTAATATGTCTGCCTGTACATTTTTTAATTTCCAGACCATAAAGATAGATGAAATCTGTGAGACACTATTTTTAAGAGACAAATATTGGATTAGACAATGCAAAGAAAAAAATAGGACTTCTTCCACCTCTAACCCCTGAAATCAGATTGGTACCCCAAGGGTTTATTTATCTGTCCAAGCATAACAGAGAAAGCAACTACTCACACTTGAGTTACCAAGAAAGGTAAATATATCTTTTTATACTTATGCCTCTTCCCCTGCCTTAATCTAAGATTGTGCTGTAAAAAAAAGATGTTTCCTAAACAAACTAGGATTTGCATGCCTCTCGCATGCAAAGAGTATTCACTTTGTATCACTTCACTGTAACTCACCACCAAAACTGTGCTGAATGTGCTTTTGGTGTGTAGAAGCGAAGTGCTTTGAGCCTGCCCCGCCTGTGGCTCCCTGCAGGTTGGTGCAGGCTGGAATCCTGTGCTGCACAGTCATTCCTGCAGCGCCTCTGAGCCCCGGCACAGGCACCGGCATCGCTCACAGCCACCAAACACCCACCCCGCTCCTGCCTGCCAGGGGCTCAGGACACCCAGAACTCGCGGGTGCGCTCAGACAGTAAGGCACAGATTGCACAATAAGGCTTCTTCAGCTTAAACACCAAACAAATCTGCCCTCAGAAGCACCTTAACACGGATCAATTAGCAGCTTTTCACTCAGAGCATCAATTAGCAACACTATGAACTCTTATGCCACCTTACACTACATAACTCCAAAACCTCTTCTTTAACAGAGCCCACGCCACAGCAACAGCATGTTGTCATCATCTTTACCTAGAAGCCAGAAATCTGCTAAACAGAGCAGTGAGTTATGTCCTACAAAAAATACACAAGAAGCTGGATAACAAGCCTGTTTAATTCCACCAGGTTGTGTGCTGCTCCCTACATTAAGAAATGCAGAACAGGGCAGTAACACATGGGTGCCTGTGCACACTATTCAGCCAGGAAACAAAGTCCACTGCCCATAAAAAAACATCAGGCTGGGGAGGTGTTTAACTGTTAAACCAGTAAAGAAAAACAAACTGAAATAAAGAAATTGCCTGATCAGAAAGATCCCAATTTCAGTTCAACAGAAGTTCCCCATCCTGATTTCCTTCTTTAAATCCAAGAACCAATGTGTGGATGGCATACCCTCTGTCATTTACCAGTAGAGATTGCAATAGCAGAGCTATTGTCCAGGACAAACCTTTGCCGTTTGCGGAGCTCTGATGTATTTCTAGTTCCATTTGTGCTTTCATGCAGTACTGTCTCTGCACCTCAAAAGCTACAGCCTCCCAGGGTAGGATGACAAGCTGGAGGAACAAGTGAGAGCCTTCAGAGGTGGCTCACTGTCTGGCTCCACTCCCAGTATTTCCTGGGTTGAAGAGTACTAAAGGGAGTGGCCCAAGCAGAATAGGTGTGTCTGTGTTCCCAAAAGGTTTAAAGGAAGAGTGAATATTTTCCTCTAGATATTCTATTTGTAATCAAGACCTTGGTATGTTTTTCAGACAGTGACATGTTTCAATGTATTGACTATCTCAAAGCAGCTATTATTGAAAACTTACTTTGTCATACAAAAGAATCCTAACCAGCCTCAAAGGTTGACTGGAAACAGACTTGATTTTGTCCTGAGATTGCATTCCGTTTCACTCTGCATCTCATCTCCACTCCACTGTTTTTCCTTTATGTCTGTATTGCATCTAAAGAAGAGAGGAAGAACCTGTAGAAGAAACACTGCTACCCCTCTCCACACACACTTGGAGCAGGGAAAGCTGAAGTCCCAGGCATCTTCCCTCTATTCCCACAACATCCCTCCCAGACAGAGGCAAATTAGGCTGCTCTAAGTGCAGACTTCCAGGCATTTCCTTCAACGCAGTTGCACATACCCAGAGACAAACTGTTCCATGGGCAGCTGAATTAATGGATCTTTCTGTTCTGACTGATTTGCGTCCAACATCCTCAAACCCATCGGGTTTGCCCTACCTCCTTGTAACATCCTTCTGGCAATATCATTCCCAGAATTACTTCCAGTTCCTTTCTATTTGTCTGCTTTCCCAGTTCCTCTCCCTGTCCTTTAAATCATCCACAGAACCCTTAAGCTGTCTTCTTTAACTGCTGCAGATTCTTCAGTTTCCACCCATCCCTCCCTCACTGCACACACGTTCTTTCACCCTCTTGTTTTTCCCCTCTGCCCATACTACTGCTTAGTATCTGTAAGTTCTGTTTCCCTGAAAGGAGAAGACAGACTAACAGAGAAATTGGGTAACTCTCATCCTAGGAAATGTGACTGAAAAGCAGCCAAACACATGGTGCAGAAGCTGACAACTTGCAACCTGAAGCCCTCCCTGGAACACACTTACTGGCCTTTGTACATTAATATGGACTGAGAGATGCTGCTGAAACAAGAATCCCATTTTATCCCTAAGATTTCACTTTAGATGACAAAAAAAATTGCCATTTCTCCTCTAATCGTAAATGAAAAGACGTCAGAAACACGTAAAAACTTTTGTGTTCCTGTGTGGGAACTGCTACATCCAAACAAATTTCAGCCAAGTACTTTTAATTTCCTTCTTCAAACCCTAAATCCCAAATTTCCTGGACTCTTGACTTCATTTTTCCCACAATGAGCTGTCATCTTCCCGGCCAGTTTATTAAAAATACAGTCATGAAGATGCACAGACAAATGTAAACACAGGCACAGAATCTGGTCTCTCTACCTTTATTCTCAGCCTGGCATTGTCCTCCTCTGGCTTTACAAATTTTATTTGCTGCCAAATTAAGTGGAGTGCAGGACAGGGCGTTCACTCCATTTGGACTTCTACATGCCTCGCTGAAAATAAATAGCTCATCAGAAACACTGCTTTATTTCCACCCCCAGTCTTTTTTTTAATACTCAAACACTCCATGCTTTAATTACCACTACTAAGACTCTGATGTGGTAAACAGATACAATTACTCCTGTTCTATGGACAAAAAATTAAAGCACTATATTCCCAGAAAGTGTTGACCACTGGAATTTATTTATTTTATTTACTATGCTCCTATATACAGCTGTGCATTGTGCACCTGTCCCAGATAAAAGGGTGAAAAAGAGCTCCATGGGTCCAGAAATAAGTTCTGTCCTGAATAAGAGACAAATTCCTCAAGTGCAGCAGTGTGACTCCTGCAGCTAATCACATTTAAATCCTTTTTGTTTAAGTGAAGAGATGAAGAAGAAAGATGAGAGTGATTCAGTACAAATCTACATACTGTAGCAGTCACATACACTGGCTATGTAGTATTACCTACAACATTAGACAGTATATCCAAAATGTATATAAATTTAAGTCATCTATATGACTGTGTATGTACATACACATTACCTCTTTAATACAATTGATTCTGTATTTATTTTCATTTATGTTAAATGAACTGACCATACCTACAGCTTTGTACACTGTGGTCACTTCTCACACCTGGTACTAGTCCCATCTCAGGACCTTCTGTTTCCTGATGTTGAAGGTTTCTTCTCCAGAAACTCCAGAGGATCTGAACTCTGCTGTGAGCTGTCATAAACATTGTATGTTGCTTTCATGAAAAAAACAAACATGTAAATCTTGCCAAGAGACAAGACTTGGAAATACTGCTGTGCATTGTGCTCAGCAGAGAGGTTTTTGTTGGCTATTAAACCTCAGCAGAGACTTTCTGGCTGTTACTTCTCCAGCAATTTCATCGGATTTAGGTTATTCCATCCCACACAGTTCTCAGGCTTATTGTAATTCCTACAAAGTGATTAAGAATAATCAACCCCTGTGCTGCAAGGGATATACAGAACTACACTGGTGCCAGAAAAACAGAAAGACCACAGTATTCTCCATGACTCCATCACACTGAACAATGATCTGACGTTTCTTAAAATTGAAAGTTCACTTGTATAATTTTCATTTTCTTTTATGCCCCATTTTCCCCCTCCAAACTTCATGTAACCCAAGCAGAAGCACCCAAAATCACAAACTACCCAGTATCACAAAACCTACTAATCAAGAATGTTATCAGTCACTTCAGAAAGCCACGGGAGTGAGGCAGCACATTCCAATTGTGTCTAGTGGGAGACACAGGAGGCATCACAATCTTTCCTTCAAGCTTCAAAAGCAGTTCTTCTTAGATATCATTAGGCCATATAAGCTCAGCCTGCTCCCTGGAATATTTTATCCCTGTTGAGACATTCTTCCCTAACTACAGATGAGGAAAACACCAGGCAAACTGAGTGGTCTCTCCAGGACCACAGAACTCTGTGCCCGGCTTGGAAATTGAATCCAGTTGTCATGAATCCCAACCCAATGGTGGAGCCACTACACCTCCTGTTTAAAGAGAATTATTTATTTAAAGCAAAACCCCTGGGAAAAAAAGGACAAGAGACTTTAAAGGATACCAACAAGCTCTTACCAAAGGATATTAACTTACCCTGTTCCCTCATAGCTTATCTCCTTATGTCTGAGTCCCGTATAATGGAAAATGGCTCTACAGAGTTCCTGTGGATGCCACAGCCTTTTCACCAGAGCTGGTTTGTAAGTGACAGCAGATGAACCAAGAGATCACAGGAGCAAAATTACAAGCAGACTCTTCCTCACTACCTCAGCAAACAATTTCCCCCACTTCCAGTCTATGTTGACACTCCTGATTGCTCTAATTCTCATTTACAGTTTCCAGTGGCGATTCCTCCAGAACTTTTCCCCTATGAAATTATTGCATCAGTGTCATGGTCTCTGTCTTGCAGCAGAAACAATAACCTCCTCAGAGTTTGTGCCCAGCAATTATTAACAAGTCATTAGAACAAGTATTATGCCACGTCTGCTGTGCTCCAGAAAAACGAACTTTATAGACATATGAAGTGTAGCCAAGCAAACCTTCCTTTCTTGTGCATTTCTAATTGCATCTTAATGATAGCATTTTACATGCATTTATGTACCTTTCATCCTAGGGTATCCCAGAGCATTTTGTAAACTGTCACATGGTTTTAAAAGGAGTCCTGTATTAGCACAGAACCAGTAACACCCAGACATCTCCAGAATCCAGTGCAGCAGCCTGGAGATAAGTTCATTATGAGAGATCTGGGCCAACAGCAGAACACTGAACCTCTGTAGACAGATAAAGACCTTCCCTCTCCCTTCAGACATCATTTGAAATTCTTGCATATCCATTTCATTTGATGATCTCAATGTTTTAAAAACATTAATTAAATTGCACAGTATTTTAATTAGGTGAGGCATAAACAAAGATCTAAAACCTGCAACAGGAAGTGCTTAAGGGAAAAAGCATAAGAACCAAGGAAAATAGTAATTCAAGATCCTCTCCCACATTGCAGCAAAATGGTGGTTTAGCTGGAGACCACCTCCAAATCAGTGTTTAACAGCTACCAATGCACCTATTCTCTGTAATTTTTTTTTCTAATTCCTTTTGGAATATGTCCCTTCTTTTTATCACTTCACACTCTAAAGCAGTGAGCTCTATCCTGTATTCCAGTGCTATATGGAGAAACACTTCCAAAACAGCTTTTGTTTTTGCTTTTAAGCCTGCTGATTTGGTTAGATTGAGGCCAAAATTCTTATACCCTCAGGGAAAAAGGAAAAAAAATTATCTACATGCTTCTTCTGCACAAAGATTCTATATTTTATCATGTCTGTCAACACCACTCAGTTTTACAGGTAAACAAACACAGGAGCTAAATTTTCCAATAAAATAATGTGAAACAAGACTTCACATCTGCAAGAATACAAACTGTTTATTTTTAGATGCCTAATTTTAGGCAGCTCATTTTAAAAATTCCCCCATACAGATGCCAAGTTATTTTCCGAGGTCACACACTGAGTTAGTGACAGCCCTGATGAAAAAGCCCAGACACTCTTGTCCTTACAATCACTATCAGAAGGCAAAGAGAAGGGGCAAATTGCATTCTCCCCAACATATCCATGCAGGAAGGAAGGAGGCTGAGTCAATTCTACTGGGATTTCAATCTATGCTTGTAATAAATACAGATATTCCAGTTGTTACACCCTGAGCTTTTTAACTAGTTTCTGGATGGAAAGGGCAGTCTCCCCTTACCCTTCATGTAAAGATTTGCTTCATTTTCTCTTTCCTTAAACTAAGGTACAAGAACATGTAACCTCCTTCTGCTTTTCCACACTCAAAGGTGGCTTGGAAACTTGTTGATACTGATTTCTTTTCCCTGACTTGGCTTTTAATTCAGGCGCCAGGCAACGGATCACAAGTAGATAACATGAAGATAAAATATTTGGCAGACACTTGGCTGTCATATGCTTTCTGTTGCCAAGAAACACAACAGACCTATTAGAATTGTGTCATTAATTATTTTTCTATAATTTTATTTTTTATTGGCACCTTGACAGTTAAGCAAATGTTTTTTTTGTTCAGAAGGAATGTGTGTTAAGCTTAAAGATGGACTTTTATTACATTCAGAGGGTGGTATTTAACAGATCTTTACAGTAAACTTGGGGCCAGATCCTCAGCTAGTTATGGTTGATTTGGCTCTCTGGTAGTAAAAAAAATCCTTTCTTTTTAAAAAGAATAGGTTAGTAGAGAGATCAGTTTACACTGGTTGACAATGTGAATCCTAATTTTTTGCCATCTCTTTTCCTTCAGCTGTGGGGGGTTCCTAAATTATTTATTACAGGATTGAAATCATGATCTGTCATTTCAGTCATTGCCTTTAAAAAGTTGACTACAGAGTTTTTTGAACGCTCCTACTTTTGACACAAGTGAGTTGCAACAGTGACCCACTTGCCAAACAATTCTCCAGGAAAAGAAAAATAATCATAGTCAGTGGCAGAATAATGTTTACATCCTTCATTTTCTTTTCAATGAGGATTCAACCTTTAAAGAAGTCAGTTAGAACCTAAATGAAAGGCCTGGCTGAAGGACTAATTCACAATGAGTAATAGCAGTAATGACTCTCAGGCAACAAAAAATTGGTTTCTACTACAATAAAATAAAGCCTAGGCCTGTAAGCACTGTACATGAAAAAATGCTTACTGATGTTCACACAGCTATTTTGCACGTTTGCTATAGCAAGTTAAACCAGACCAGGAATGCTGAAGGCTACTTTCAATGTATGCTATTGCAAGCACAGCAGCATATTTTTGAAAAAGAAGATGTTCAAACAGTGCCTGCATTTTTCCCATCCACTTCTTTTCTTTAATGTCAGTGAAAAATTTTTCTTATGCTCTGAATATTGTTCAGAGTGAGGCAGGGTTCTGTTTATGCTCTGCAAAGAGATACAAAAAAAACAGGGAAGTAAACTCAATTTTCTCTCTAAATCCTGCGTGAAAAGGTAGACTCTGCCAGCCCACAGCATAAACAGCGACAGGCAGGAGTCAATATTGCAAATGTTGTTCTTCATCCGTAACAAAAGCAGCATTATCTGTTGTCAGGATTTTTAGTGCAGTACATCACACACAACTGTTAGCTCAGGAACTCCTCAGGCTGTGACATAATACTCCAGGACATGAGCAATGCTCATTATTATGGTTCCTGAGACTGTGCACATTCTCAGCAGTTTGCTTCCCATGTAACATGGTGGGAGTCTTGAAAATGGAAGTTGACTTAATTTAACAGTGTCTCTGTGGTACTACAACCTTTGCAAGAGTGAAAAGAATATGCTAGTACAATCTGTACAGTGACATGCTTACTGTCCTTTTGTATAAGAAATTTAGGTGCAGGATTGAGCAGGAAAGTATCATACCCAGACAGAAGGAATGGATGCAACTTTCTCATGTATCACATCCTGCTGTCAGCTCTCACAGGCTGTAACACCACACAGCTCCTTACAAAACTTGCTCCAGTTCCAGCTTAACTTCATCAGGTTCTGTAAGAAGTAATGTGGTGAGGTTGGGGACTGGTCTCTTCTCCCAAGTAACAAACAACAGGACAAGAAGAAATGGCCTCTGGATGTGCCAGGGAAGGCTTCAACTGGATATTAGGAAAAAAATTCCCCAGTGACAGGGTTGTCAAGCTGCCCTGCTGGGACAGGTTGCCCAGGTAAGGCGTGGAGTCACCCACCCTGGAGGTATTTAACAGACCTGTAGATGTGGCACTTGAGGACATGGTTTAGTGGTGCATGTGCAGTGCTGTGTTAACGGTTGGACTCGATGATCTTACATGTCCTTTCCAACCTAAATGATTCTGTGTAACATTTAAAAGTTCCATGGGAAAGCTGTTGCAGGGATTAAGTTTCTCTTAGCTCCTATACTAAATTTATTAATGGGGTGTTCATAAGCTTTTTTCTTGAGATGACTTCGTCCCTTATTTAAAATGGTTCTTCTCCCTTCACAAGTGTCACATACTTTTGGATGTGTGTCCTGACAGGTACCTTTGCTCTTTGACTGGGCTGAGGCAGCACATCCTTGTTTAGGGACCTCCCTACCACCACCCTGTCACCAGACAAGGCATCAATATTCTCATTCACACCCCAGTGAACTCCCACTGTACAGCAAAAATCCTTCTTAGTCCCCAGGCAAACAAAGGTCTCTTCCTTAATAAAACTGAGTTTCAGCCTATTTCTATGATTTGCTCTAAACTCCTCTGTACAATATGCTAATCCCCCTGACACTGAATATATCTCCCAGTGTGGGTCACCAGGACACTTCACTGGCAGACCCCTGTGTTTCCCTGCTCCACCTCAGAACTCCTGTATCAACTGTGATATTTTCCACCTTAACTAGTAATTTCTTAAGATGAAATAGCCAAGGCTATGAATTTGTCCATGTTTCATTTGTCCTGTTTCATATTAGCATATTTTTAAAAAGATCCTTTATCAGTCACTCTGGCACTAAGGGGCTCTGGTGGCTCACATTGGAACAAAAGCATCCTGTACCCAAAGAGGAAAAAACCCAAACCAACATTAAGGTTCTGTCCTTAAGAGTTTCTTCAAATGGCTGTTCAATTCAGCTGAAAAGCTCTACACTTTCAGTATACCCACAGCATTGTTTCAGGAGAAAACAAGAAGTGTAACAATTTTTATTTTTATTACTATAATGCTTACAGGCTTCTACTGACTGTAAGACACTACAGGGCTAAAATCTGTAGAAAACAGTAACATTCTTATACCGATCAAAACCTGAACAGATGAGATAATGATTGGACAGAATTAAGATGTAGAAAAAAAGTAATTAATTCATCTAAATTTGCAGATCACAGACAAGTTGCAAAGTCAGACAGAACCCAGATATCTTGGAACACTCTAGTAGGAATCCAGAAGACAGTTTTTCCATTTTGCTTGGTTTAAATACAGATGCAGGTGATGGGAATATTAAAAATGAGAATAAATGAAAAAGATAGTGCAACAAAAAAGTTGTCTCTTTAATAAATTAGAATTACTTAGATAAATGACAAATATATCTGAAGACCAAGGCTCAAATATCTGCTGGAAGGGAAAAATCTGAAATAGTTACAGGTTTTTACAGTCTTCTATTTGTTTTAAGTGTAAAGCAAAGTTGCTACATAAGAATACTGGAAGAATTCAAATGAGGCCTTATAACACTATTTGTTTTCTTTGCTGCAAGGCAATTTTTATCACAGCCTACTGGTGGACTATACTGAAAATTCTTTCATTAAAATTTTATTATCACTGAAATTTCTACACATGAGCTGTGGCTCCAGACCAAGAAAATTTCTTTCTTATCACTCTAATTAAAGCAAGGTGATACAGAAACCTAAACAAAAAAAGATTTTTTATAACCATAAATTCAACATCTGTCTCATCAATAGGCTCACTAGAAATACCAAGATGCTAACCACTAGTGAATCTGAGGAAATAATGTTGGGGGAGTGTTAGTTTGGTTTGGTTGTTGTTCTTATTTTGTTAGGGTAAGCAAAGAAAAATGAAGTGTTAACATAACAGACCCCAGGAGTATCTGCATTCAGTTTATTTCACAATTAAGCAGTAAAGTGAATTAAAGTCAGAAATATTCAGGATTAAAATTAATAAAGGTTAAGTCAGAAGAAGGGAAGATTTTTTCTTCTTTTAGTTCACATTCATCTGCTTTTGTACCTGCAAGTTTTCTTAAGAAGTAGGCAGTGGCTTTGTTTCCAGCTAAAATGCACAAGGGATGCCTCACAGAAGCAGTGGTTCTATTTATTTATTTATCACCTCTGTTTCAAAGCACAGAAAATGAGACCAATGCCAATTGTCACCTGCCATATCTAAGCAGTAATTCCACATTGCTATTCCCAGTACTCAGTGTCCCATGCATTATAAACCACACAGTAGGAGCACAGAGGGCTCATCTCTGTGCAACTCCTTATTCCATTCTGCCCAATGTTTCTGCTAGAGCAAGCAGAATCTGTCAAGGACTTACACGTGGGACAAGAGAACAAAACTATTGAAATTCACATTGACCATCACTCATTTGTCAGGTCAATCACCATAAGAAGGACAGAGTTTAAAAGAAGAACCCTGACAAGAAGTGCAATGCTTGGGGGATGAAAAAGGATATCATTCCTGACGTGAATGCTGGAACTCCTCTGATGTCAGATCCTATCTTATGACCAATGCTTTCTTGCACAAGCAGCTCACCGATATCCTTACAATCACTTTAGATATGAGTAAGGATGAAAATATTTCAGCCTAAAAAATGTACAGCCTGTGCCTGCTGAGTGCAGACCGCAGGGTGCAGGTTGGATTGCTGAAGGGCAGGAACCCCTACTGCCAGCAGAATCCCAGAGCCTTAAAACAGAACCACTGAGCAAATCAAGCTGGAAGGGACCTCTGGAAATTTCTAGCTCAACCTTCTGCCCAAAGCAGGGCTATTTTCAAAACCAGATCACGTTGCTCAGGGCCTTTTTCCATCAACGTCTGAAAAATCTTCAAAGACTGCACAACTTCCCTGGGTAATCTTACCAAGGGCTTGGACATACACATTGTGAAAAAAGATCTCCTTCTATTTAGTTGGAATTTCTCTTGGTGCACTTTGTGACTGCTGTCTTCTGCCCTTCTGCTGTGCACCAAGGAGAGCCAGGGAATGGGGCTATACAGAAAACATGGATCCACCCAGATGCTTGAAACCATCAATGGC
This sequence comes from Pithys albifrons albifrons, assembly GCF_047495875.1. Taxonomy (NCBI): domain Eukaryota; kingdom Metazoa; phylum Chordata; class Aves; order Passeriformes; family Thamnophilidae; genus Pithys; species Pithys albifrons. The sequence goes on along the minus strand of NC_092466.1, from coordinate 8,774,616 downwards.
ACCTGCCCTTGGCATTCTCTTCCCCAGGCCTACACAAAGCCAGTTCCTTCAGCTTTTCCATGTAGGTCCCAAGCTCCAGATCCCTAACTAGCACTCTGCTGTAGTAGTTCATTTGTCAGTATGCAATTTTTTTGCATAGGGGGTGGATGTAAAACTGGAAAAAAGACTGGAAACCATCCCAGAGGAAGTCCTCAGTGCTGAACACAGGGGTCCAACCACTTTTCCTTGATCTCCCAGCTACATTCGGACCAATCTTGTCCTACTCTACTCTGCAGTAAGCTTTCAGTGTCACCAGGACACAAAGCTGACTCACATTCAATCTGCCCATCAGGACCTGCTAGTCCTTTTCTGCTGCTCACAGTCTGCTCTGGGACATCCCATCATCCAATGTGCAGGACTGCCACTGTCTTTACCAAGTGTTGCACATTTCCTGCTGGCCCATTCTTCCAGATTAACTCCCCCTGAACAGCAGCCCTCCTGTCCCTCCAGTGCCATACCTGTTTCTCCCACCCTGACATCACACGTGAACACACTAAGGGGACACTGCCCCACCATCAGTGTCACTGATGAAGATGTTGAACAGCAGCAGCTCCAGCATCAAGCCCCGAGGTACACTGCTTGTCACAGGCTGTTAGCTGGACTTCAGAACACTGATACTTTGAGCCTGAGGGGCCAGCCAGTTTTCCACAAACTTTGTAGTCCACCCATCTGGTCCATAATGCCCATTTTGACCACAATGTGAGATTACTTTCTTTGTGTACTGGCTGGGAGAATAGTGAGCACAATTCTAAAGCTGCATCTCTGCTACAAACCGAAGTCCAGACAGAATAGGTTAAAAGAGTGATCCCCACTGAGTGAAACTTAGCAGTTTGTGCTAAGAAAAGCTGTTTCATCATTGCAGAATCCCAAGGTGGTCATATGCATGCATCCCAAATGGAAACAATAGACATTGGGGATCACTGAGGAATTCCTTCCTTTCCCTATATTGCTAGCAACAACTTACTTCTTCTGTCCATCTTTTCCCTGTCAAATCCACTAAAGGGATACCAGCAAGGCCTTTTAACACCTCGATCTCTTGTTATTAATTAATGTGCCTTCCTGCAAAGAGCAGAAGCAGCTAAGATATGGTCTGTTCCTTCTGTTTAAAGAATGAGCCATTATAAAGTCAGCCATCCATCTCAGATGAATCAGAAAACAATTCTACCCTTCAGCCTCTGAGAGCCTAGGGAACAATTTTATGAACAAAAATTAATACAAGGGAATGAAATTTAGTTGGCATTTAAGTGAGGGCTTAGTCAGCAGTTTGTTCACACTGGTGACACCCACACACTAATTCTACTACTTTTCATCGTGAGTTTCACATTCATTCCATGACAAATCAAAAGTGAAAAAAACCCATCCAACAAATGGTTGGCCTTTTAGCAGGCTGCTTATGTGTGCTAAAGGAATCAGAAGCCTCACTCAAGGTCAGCTGTGCTGCCAAAGAAGGCAGTTCAAAAGGAATTACACCTGGAATACATGTCTCCCATCAGCAATGTGAAAGGCTGGATAACACACACACCTACACTGGAAATACAAATCCTTTGTTCCACTCAGAGCATTTGTGCTTTTTATGTAGACACATTAACATGGGTTACATATTCCTGGAAGCTCAGTTTCCAGATAACTTTATTACAGTGTCACTAATTTTTCCAACTCAGAACTATTTTCAGCTTCAGATCAAATGTTATTTTTAATCTTAAGCTCTGGCTCATTGCCAGGATTAATTTTACGTATTTAAAGATGCATTTAGGATTGTTCACTCATGCCTTTGCAGTGCCAAGAAAATTATGCGGTGGTGTCTGGACTAAATTTATGATTATTATTCTTTTTCCATTAATAAAATACTAAAGTAATAAAAGCTATGGTGTTACCCACCAAATAAAATACCCAACCAACCAACCCCAAAAGCCTTAAATGGTGTATTGATTCTTAGACTCCACATATAAAAGATGTCATTTTATATCAAAAGATGCAAGATTTCATTTTTCTTATCTGCAGGCCACCCATACTCTATTCCAAGAGGAACCAGAATGCCTTATAGAACTGACTATAACAATTCCTCCCTCACTTCCTAGTCATCTGTCTCAGCAAATAGACACACTCTTCACTAGAGAAAATTCAGAAAAAGCAGAAATTCCTGGGACTCTAGAATGAAAATCCCATTTTCCAAGAAGTCACATTTAGTATATTTGAGAGTAAAAGCAACTGCCAAACTAAACAAATTAGCTGGGTCATCACAGAAATCATTCTTACTGTTCTTCAATTATAATCACACAAGAAAAAAAATAATGAGCAGTACCTATGCTTCAGTATGCATTTCACACTGTCAGAAATTAAAACACTGCTCCTCTATGCAGCTGATGTCACTTTTCAGGAGAAAAAACACTAAATGTTTCTGTCCCATGGACATTCTCAAGAAATACAAAACTTCTAGCCTATAATGCAGTAAAAGTAGATGAGAAAATCTGCATCTCTGTAAGAGCACTGGTTTCTACTCAACTCTGCCATACCTGAACACATGATCCTTTCCAACACAAACACACACACACAAATCTGAAGGCATCTTCTCATAAATTTAAATACACATTATGAGTAAAACTACCGTAAGGCAATCTAACAGGAGATGAGTTGGAAATACCTTGGAAATACTTTAAATGGCTTCAGTGCCTTGGAGAGGTAATTAACTGTCATGTCCTAGAACTAAATAATACAGAAGCTGAAATGCATATTTCAGACCTGCCTGTAGTGAACCACTTTCGCAGCTCAGGAGAAAAAAGTTCTATTTAAGGAAAAATCTCCTTGTGGGGAAGATGGCTCCACATCTTTCCTTAAATGAATTCTCACTTAAATGTCTTTCCTTGTGTAAGCCCCATTATACACTGGAGCAGAAAGGTCTCTGCAAACAAATACTCACAGACTCACAAACAAGCTTGCATTGTTGCCAGTCCAAGTGACCTCCAGGTTATGTCCCTGGTTGCCCCATCAGGGGACTATTAAAAACAGCTCTGTGTTCCCTGATGACCGTATCTGTTCCAGAACAGGGGACAAATGTCTCCACCTTTGAAACACAAAGGATCTGTCTGTCCTCAGAACAGTATGAGAATCACCTACAGAAGCCTCGACATGTTTTAGGAGTATTCTGGGAAGCAGCAGGCATTGCCCAGCCTGGCCCACTGCTGGCAGGCAGCAGCAGCTGCTGACAGGCAGCCAGCACAGCCCGGGCACTGCAGGCACAAAACCCTAATTAGTGGGCAGCCACAGTCCACACTGACTCCAGCTCCTGGACAATGTCCATTGAGGACTCTGCACAGGCTCAGTCTTTAGCCCACTGTAGCTATGGCTTCACAAGCAAGGCTTTAAGGTATCAGAGTACTTGATAACTTGGTGGTGCCTCTAACAATGGAGACCAGCTCTTTACTTGTGACCCCAATGCACCATCTCATTGAAACAGATCTCATTACTGCCATATTCCAAGGCAGCGCTATTGTGGCAACCATCAATTCAATAGCAAGGGACTAAGACTCTTGGGAAGTCAATGCACTTAGCAAATGAGAGGAAAGAAGATTAAAAAAGATAAAAAAATCACCTCTGCATACCCCTCAGAATCACTTCATAAAAGCAGAGGTCTTTTCTAGGCAGCTCTGAGTATCAGAGATCTCCTGTGATGCTGAATTAGTGTCTGTGACCAGCAGAAACCTTTAAAAATACCATATGACAGGGCCCTGAATTTGAAAAGATGTTCAAACAAACATCCTTCTTCAACCAGCAGAGAAAGAAGCCTGTCGGAATAGTCTCGATTTTTCCATGTGGCAGAGAGGCACAGACACAGCATAAAAGTGATATTCAAGCTTTAATTTAGAGAGTGAACATAACAAACAGCTCTGAGCAGTTCCCATGCATCCAGCCTTTCCTTTTTCACAGCCTTCCTGAATTTACAAGGGAGACACAGCTTTATAAAAACAATCTTGGCTGAGTCACTAATAAGAACAACAGCAACAACAAAAAAATTACACACTGGGACTAACTGGCAAGGTCTGGCAGCACAGAGAGCCCTCAAGGAACAGAGCCAGACAACTGGAGCTCACAGGCCAGGTGGTGCATTCGTTCCTTGGGGAACCTGGCATTAGTCTCACCCAGCAGCTGAACCACAGAATAATTCTGGCTTAAGTGTTGGAAAAAAATGTTTAAAGACTTGCTCTCTCAGCTGTGGGTGAAGGTGGCATGCATCAGAGCCAGGGTAAAGCAAATGTAAATCACTGCACTGGGAGTAGGAGGTAGGCAACATGTACCAGATTTAGAAGGAGTCCTTAGTCCCTGATGCAGCTTGAGGCAATGGTTTCCCACAGAGGAGGGACACGAACACTGGGGACGTGTCCTACTGGGATTGCTGCAGTGGATCCCTCTTTACAATAATTACTGACTGTGGCAGTGAGGATGCAGGCAGACAGATTTATGTTTGAATGCCTGCAGTCTTCACACACAGACTGTAATGGGTTTTCTGCCTGCAGACATTTCAGAAAATTAATTCAAATTAACTTTTGAAATGGATTACAGAAACTACTTCTTCAGAGCCTTTTGTGGACACTCATTCGTAAGTAAGAGTGACCTTAATCGATTTCACTTAGCTCATTACAAGAATGAATTAAGATCAATCAGAGCTCCTTTAACTCAGAATTCACTTCTTTATTTAATTTGGATTAATTGTTCCTATGTCTCCATCAGCCTGTGCCAAATGACAAGGCTGCAGAAAAACTGAAAGAAACAAACATTCCTGCAATATCTTTGTGGTCACTACACTGTGGGCCCCCTGTAACAAACATGTTCTTGCATGAAGCTGGTACATTCTTCATTCTAACACCAAGGTAGCCATGGCTGTAGAACTCACTGTTTTGGACAAAGGGAAAATATCCTAATATCTGAACGCAATTCATTGCCACTGGGTTGCCTGGACATGCCACTTTCATTGTTCCATACATATATTTTAGCTTCTTCTCCAGGGCCCTGACATCCATGAACATTCTGAGTCCTTATAACTCCCCCAGAAAGTCTCAGGTCAACAACAGAAGCAGTGAACAACTGTTGAATCTGGCATGTTTAAAATCCTTCTGTCATTCCACCTCACTACCAGAGCTAGTAGTGAATCCCACTTCCAGAGCTGATGTTGTATTGGTGACAACACTGATGCCTGTGGGATGGCACACTCAAGTACCATCCACAACATTACAGAAAAATGGGAACTGTGCAGCATTTCCCAAAAATACGTGGAAGCAAAAGCCTTGTATACTCCAGAAGAGCAACCCTTGCAATAGCTCAGTGCAGCCTTTCTCCCAGCCCCAGTCCCCTGAGAAAGTTAGGTTCTGGCTGGGGGTCAGTGAGGGACAAGGAACACAGGGCGTCAGGAGTGACTTCACTTCAGGAACAGCAGCAAAAGCCAATGACGCATCTGTCAGGCCTCACTCCAAAGGCAGTCGCAGCGGAATGCTGTGCATGATGCCAACTGTGATTTGAGCTGCACTCGACAGCCTTCAGCTTCTCCTCAAGTGCAGACTATATACAGAGACTAGTGAAGGAGCTCAAAGCAATGAACCAAAACAGCCTGCATTTTACAGAAGTCTCCAGAGCTGGAAATAGGCTCAAGGATATGGCAGCAGTCACTGAGCACTAAGGCTTTTCCTTATAACCAGGGCTGCCAGCTGCCTCATTTGGGGACAAGAATAACCTGTTTTGACAGATTTACTGCTCTTGCCATTTCCCCCTAAACCTTTAATGATGTTTTTATGATCCATTTCCTTCAAACACCCTTTCACAAGTTGACAATGCAAGGAAGTTACACTTACATAGTGGAACAAAGTCAAGCAGACAGATGGGAGGCAAAACAAGCTGAGAAGAAACTCGTGCTGCTTGCCAAGCATCTTCCTAATATTTGCCATAACAAGCTGTAAGCAGTACTCCCCACTTTCTCAAATATTACATCTTCCCTATGATCACGATTTTTAAGTCACCTTCTACTCTCTTACAGCATTACTAAAAGAACAGAATTAGTCAGACAACCTTTTTGCCTAATTGGGAGAGTAGCTTTCCGATATGTGTTAAAAATCTGTATTTATCCCTTGTGCATCTATAAAGCAGTGAGCACTGGAGAAGCTGAGCAGCATTCCGCTGATCCAGCCCCTGTGACTTTGACTTCCTAAAGAAAATCAGCATGGTGGTAGTGTGTTAACTGAAGGCTTCACCCCTGACTTTGAAATTCAGACGAGTGTAAACCTTTGGGACTCGAGACTGAGCTGTACTGCCAGGGAAACCTGAAACAGCATAAGCCCAGGAGAGTTTGTCCTTGTGTTGCCACCTATTTAAATTACTAGGAGTCTGCAACGTGCATGCATGTGGAGTGTGAGTGAGGGGGTCACTGTGATTCTCTCTCTCTGTCTTAGCATTACTCACTGTGTGTTGTTGCAGAAGTGCCAACATCACCAGTACCAGCTATGAGCAAAAAGGCAGCAGGAGCAAAGCAGGGAAGAGCAAGAAGGCGGTGGGAATGAAAAGCCTGCAGTGGCATCCAAGATGTCTGAGCTCAAATCCCACCTCTGTCAGAATTCTTGAGGAATCTTGGGCATACCATGTCTCTCCCTCGTATGTTTAAATGGATGTGTTCTGGAAAACAATATCTGTTTTTAATTCCCTTAAGTCTAACACTGACAAAACCCTATAAATACTTAAAGAATGCTTTGTCTTTTTTAATTGTAGGTTTCCTGAAAGTTCTTATGTAACACTCATGCAGGAGACAAACGTGGAACAGACCAGACTTTATGCTGCCTTACAGAATATGTGCCAACCATCCACACTGTCCCCTCAATTACACATGTAGCACTATTTGTCCCAGAGAACTTTACAGCCTTTAGTGGGCAATGAATTAGGCTGATACAAAGTCCTGACACACAGAACTCCCACTTTGTGAGCAAGAGGGGTCTCACATGCAGAGAACCTGTTGGATTGGACTTACAGATGCAGTAGCAGAAAAGTATTGCTTGAGGGTAAATCCATACCCTGAGAGCTCAGCAGATTGTCTGTAGCCTATGAACTTTACATTATGATTAATTACTTTTAATTATGAACAACTTTTTCTCTTTGTTTTACTGCCCATCCACATTTTGTAATGGAATGAAAAGAGGTCAAATACATATTTTCAGAAATATGTGGGTACTCCTGTCTCTTCAGGACAAAATACCCCTGAAAACAGACCAGGGAGGAAAAGCAGAGGTGAAAAGAGGCAAGAACAGAGGTGACTTATCACTTTGCTGAGTGTCCTATTAGCAAGTCCATAGACTAATGAAAACAAGGTCAAGAAAGGAGTCTTGTGTGGGATGATTTGTACTAGGAAAACTGTAACAAAACGACAGGAAACAAACTGACAAATGCAGTAACTGTATAAGCAAACTACAATGCTTAATACCAGAAGCTGTCTATTACAGAGGATACAACAACTTCTTGCAACTCTGAGACAAGAGGAGGAAAGTATCATAACAAAATAATCAGAGACCATTATCTGTATAAAGTAAACTACTCAGTGATACAGCAGTTATATGTGGATTAGGAAAAAAACCCAGTAACTACAACATTAAAATTTGGTCTGGGATCTCTGAAATGTTTTCAGAACTTCAATGCAGTCAGAATCTTGATTTCAGGGGGTCTCAAACAGCACCTTCCTGAGGAGCTCACTGATACACTGCGATGCCACCTCAGCCCTTACACAGGGGTAAGATGTGAACTGCAGCAGTTTGCCAAAGCTCGAGGTTCAGTCAAGCCTGACACTGCCTTACATTGCAAAAAATTGCATGACAAGTGATGTAGTGATGACAACTACGACAGAAAAGATTCACAGAGAACAGAAGACAAACACATTTAAAATTATTAAAGTATGATTGACAAATGCCCAATGCCAATATCATTGATAGGCCAAGCACCTGTCATATTCTTTCCTCACAGTAGTTTCCTGATAAGAGCTAAAAACAAAAAGCTCAGAGTAATATATTCTATGTAGTGGAGTAAATTTTATGTCTTCCTTCCCCTGTCACATCTGTTCATTACTCTAGTGTGTGTTTCTAGCCTTGTCAAAGGGCAGGCAAACACTTGTTACAAGTGCTGCTTCCAGACTGACTGGCTTTGCTGCACCAGTACTTTACAATAACTTTCTCCTCTTGAAAAGACTAAACAAGGAAGTAAAGAAGTAAGCCTGGGAAAACTAAAATGTTGTTTGTCATGAGGGGCCCTCAAGAGAAAATGGTAAGTTTTATTTTGTTCCACTCTGTTGCATCAGCAATGTGCCAGAGTCTCAAATTCTAAAAGATATTCAAGCACTGCTGCTATTACCAGTTTCAAATTCAACCTAATTTATACTTAACCACCTTTACTAGCAAAAAGGGACAATATATACCTGCATTAAGGAAAGCATGTATGTTGTTGCTCCTACTTTCACTTCATCAGTATTCAGCAAGTGTTCAAGTAAAGCTGATAAGTAACCCTGCTCATAAGCACAGATTCATCTTGGAATGTTTCTGAGACAGTTTCAGTTGAATAGGAATTAGTCATGTAGAAGAAAAGGTTGACAGATCCAGATACACAGTGCATATTTTTAAAGCATTTGGTTTAAATTATTTTCTTTCTGTAAATGAATGTCTATATAGGACTGGATAAGAAGTCTGCCTAGAAAGCATACCAAATATAACACTGCATTCATATTTCTGAGGCTGTCCCTGATACTGCTTAAAACAGGCAATATAGTGTGGTAAAGGAACAAGACAGAGATGCCAATGGAACAAAAAGCAGAACTGCCAGGTAAATTATTCAATCTCTTGCTTTTCCTAATCAAAGACAGTCTTTTTGTCACTTCTCAAAAATCAAATTCTAACTATCTGAAAGAGGCATCCAAAAATTATGGCTTACAAATTCAGCAGGTATCCTAATAAAATTTAGCCAAGTGTTTTTCTAAGTTTTGTAAGGGACAGGAAAGACCCACCCTCACCATTCCGTTCTAGTTAAATAAAAATTCAAGGCAAAAACCTCATATATGGCCAGAAATATAATCTGCAAGTATTTACCTAAACTCTTTAGTACTTCATCTTTTTCATTTGTAAAATGCCACTCTGTTTCCCACTCCTTTACAACTTCACATAGCACTGTCACTGCAAAATCCAACTTCCAGACTACCCAAATTTGTACAAACCAGCTTTTAGTAGTAAAATCTAAATCCTGCAAAAGTCCCTTAAATCTTTGGATAAAATAGACAGAGGCTTATACATATTTTCCCAGCCCTGTGCTGTACTCTTATATTAAAGATTCACACTTGATAGGTGCTATGGGCTTCAGTAGTGACAGAGTAAAGCAAGTTGCACTTCTAATTAAAAGACATCAATTATTTAAATTTTTTAAATGAGAGAGAAGACAGTTATCAACGACAGGAAGTCAGTTGTTCCCAACTGAAGAAAAATGATAGTGACAATTGTCTAATCCCCCTCCCTGTCCCAGGCATTCTGAGAACTCTGTCGGGAACAGCAAGGGAATTCTAACAACAGAAAGTAGAGTCTTATAAATCTGGCATTAAACTTGTACATCTTCACTCATCAGGTGAATTTCCCAGACAAGACAAAATAGCATTAGGCACTACAGACACAAAGCCCAATAAGCAATATCTGCCTGATTTAACCAGACAGCCAAGAGCGACCACTCCTGTGTCCTTCTGGTTTCCATTCCTTAGCTGACCCCATCGACTTGCCTATCTATGTCCTGTTTCTCCTATAAGAACTGTAACTTTTCAGCTTGGCTTCTTTTGTGACTTTTTAAATCTGAATTTTATATTAAAAATACAATGTCCACTCTTTCTGTCTGATTTTTACATTGCAGTAACACATTACAGCTCTCAAAGCAGAAAGACAATTATTAAACATACAATTTTTGTAACTCTCAGGCTTTTAAACTTTCAAAATGGAAAAAAAGCCTTTTGTCCTCAGTTGTGTATGGCTATGGAGCACATGCTGTAAAGAAACCAGAAAAGTTTAGGCCTCTTTAATTTATTACTTCGATGATTACTCAGAAGTCATAAATAAAGAGGGCATAAGCCATGCAAGGTTTAAAACAACAAAAAAAAACTTCAAAAAGATAAAATATTTTCCTCATCTGTAACCTAACCATGCAGCTTCTGTACAGTTTGCCTTTTACCAAATCCCTTTTATAACTGGTAAAGCAAATGCTATTCATTTGCATGCAGCTGCAAAAATAAAGAAGGCAAGCTTCTTACTCGAATTTGAATATGAAATAAAACACAATGGTTTAAGACAACAGACTCTCAGTATTTTTAACAATAGGGAGAAATAAGAGATTATTGATTACCTATTGTACTATACTTTAGGGAACCACTATTCAGGACATCAAGATAGAAAACTGCAGCTACTTGTAATGGGGAATGTTGTGGTCTCAGCTCCCCTGAAGCTTCTCTGTTGCAAAGTTAGAAACAGACTGCAAAGAGAAGAAAGATACAAACGGCAGATGGAATGTTTATACTTTCACTCAAATGAATCCCAGAGAGCATTACAAACTTAACTAATTATTTGTAAACTGTCCCAAATCTTACAAATATTTTGCTAGCAGTGAAGTCATCTTCTGGCATTATCTGCCACTACAGGAAGCTTTTCCTGGGCTAGAACAGTATGGCAAATGCAAAATTTACATATAGGAAAATAAAACAAACAAAAAAATCAACCAGAGAACTTGGTTGTAATAATGCCAAGGTCATGAGTTCAATCCCCTCTGTGGGCCATTGACTTAAGAGTTGGACTCGATGATCCTTGTGGGTCCCTTCCAAATCAGAATAGTCTGTGATTCTGTGATAAGGGAGATTTCTGTACTGAATCTTAGACTGTGTGACAGTGTTTAGGGAAGAGGACTGAAGAGAATACATAAATTGTTCTGCATCAGAAGTAGTTCAGAAAAAAACCATTCTTCTCTCCTCTATCAAACAAAAGTCAGTAAGAGGTCATGGAAAATATATGTTTGCTTTCCATGTCTGTAATTCGAGGTCCATTAGATAAATAGTAATATATTGTAGTAATAAAAAGCATGATCCTCTCACCTTATACCCAGCACATCAGAACCAGTATTTTTCTAATTTCACTAAAACTAGATATTTGGATGGATTAATCTCAGATTCAATTTCTTTATTAATTTCATTAATTTGCTGATTTCATCAAAAGTCTGTTGCAAGGAGTTGCAAAGTCTAACCAAGCACTCATTTTCCTCTCAACAGGTTTCCCATGATTTCTATTTAACTGAATTCCCTGATATTTTTAAGAGAGAAAAACATACATGGTCTTTATCTTTCTCTTCTATACCATTCATAATTTTAGCAGCTGATATGACACAGCAAGAGGATGAAGAATGGTGCCTAAGACGATAATCCCAGGGAGGTTTAGTCTTTCATCATGGGTTTCCAGCAGAGATCACATTAGTCTCCCTTTTCTGAACACTCTACTTTAAGACAAAGTATCGGAACTGCCAAATATTCCAGGAAATCACATACCACCGATTAATAGAAATGAGCAGTTCTTTATATATGCCACATTCCCTACTCCCTTTCACTTGCCACTTCAGTCCTTATAAGCAGCCTAAGAAGAGCAAGGCCTTGAAAGATATTAATCTGAACACAGAGCATTCAAGTCATGATGAATATTTAAGAGAAAAAAAGAAACCTAGTTTCCAGCTTCTGCTGCACTGCCTAGCCAATAGTAAACTATTTCTAGTAACAGCTGCTAAGAACTTTGAAGAGTATTTTTAGGATGTAACCAAGCTCAGGGTATTTTTAATCTATGATTATACATTGTCTAAGTCAGATCAGCATCAGTTAGGAGGTTTAGCAGACTGTTCTTGTTATTATACCCTCATATAACCTGAGGCTGCTGCAAAACAAATCTTTATGAAGGGTCGCTTTAGAAAGTGTGTAAGAGAGAAAACTGAGCACTCTTATAATTTCTTAGGCAGGAAACATCTTCAGGGGAGTTTCGTCTTCTTTAGCCTCTGCAATAATAACAGTAACTCAATAGTAACTGCAGATAGACAGACTGATGTTTTCATAAGTTCTACAAACCCTAACACTCCTATTTTAGCCATACTGGAAAAACTCATTAGTTTCACAAGGCTAGGTCCGATTTTCTCCAGTGCAGCATGAGATGAGAATGTGTCTGGTCTGGTCAAAAATGCAGAAATCTGCGGCCTTGAGGAAGGGACACTGAGTCTATCCTCACTTTTTTCCCCACTCTTTTCAAACATCAAACAGATGAGATGACAGAATAACATAACCTCAATCTTTTGCTTGTATTACCAGATTCTGCTAAAGATTAAAGACAATTTTCCAATTATTTTTTCTTATCTTTGGGATTCTGAGAGAGCCTCTTATGGAAATGAAGAGGTAGGAGGTAACTATCTTTGTCAGAAAGGCAACCCAGTATTGCACTGAGTAGTAAGGGTATCTTTTCCACCTCCACATTAATTACCTTTCACTTTGCGCAGTATTATGTAACATATTGCTGTGAAACTGTCTTGCAGTTTAAATTTCTCTATCCAAAACAAAGAGGGACCTGCTCCCTTACTGCCACTGAAATTGTGCACTGGCAGGAAAATAGAACACAAATCAGCTGGAGGTTTCCAGACTGCACTGCTGAGAGGAATGAAAGAACAGTTTGCTGTTAAATGGCTGCACGACAGAGCAAAGGGATACCATCCCTGCCAGAGTGTTTAACCAAACTGAGAGATCCAAAAAAATGCTGCTTAACACAGAACTGAGGGCACAGGAAAAAGCATCTCAGCAGGCCACCAGCTCACACTGACAACAGGAAAAGAAATAAGTGATTTTAACCAGCCCTCTCACACTAGTGTCTACCATAAGGAGTAGAAACGGGATGCACTTAGGTCCTTAAAAGCTCTGTTATTGTTGTAAATTATTTATTAAAACTCTGGTTTTTCTCATTTGTTTTAAGACCAGCTGCTTTTATTACACTAAAGAATAGTAACAGGAAAAAGGAAATAGAACAAGGAAAAAAATACTACTACAACAACCAAGAAGCAAGTACACTGATACCTTCCCCATCCCTCTGCTTCAGAATGATATTATCAGTTATTTCTGAACTATTGCAGCAAAGGCCAACTCAATGGGTAAAGAACAGGGAAGTCCAGCAAAATATCAGGGTTTCATTTTCATTGCAATTTCCTTACTCTCTCCCCTGGCAGCATGTGCAATTTCACAAAAAAGGGAAAGGGTGAGGGTATCAGCCCCGCCAGGCAGACTGTTCACCCCTGACTCTTCAGTGGTAACTGTGAAGAAACACAGATGCTGTAGAAAATTACTCCCACCCCAGGACACTGACCCTCTTTGGCAAGGGAAATAAAAAGTGATTAAACCAGTTGTGAGAGTCAAAGAAGGATCATGACTCTGAAAAAATACCTGAGATATAGATTCCCCACTCCAAGAGTGAACTGAATTTAAGAAACACTGTGCAGAGATCTGTAGAGTCTAAAGTTTGTCCTCTTATCTACTATACTGTGAAATAAAATCAGGCTATTTCTAGAAGAACTGACTTGCCTGTTTCTTTTACAGGTGAAACCTGTAATTCCAGAATCATTGGCTGGAAGGATGGAGGCGCTCATACAGTGCAATTAAAATGCTATGATGTTTAGAGTCAAAAAAGACCAAAGCTTACCTGCTCCAGGGCTGGGCCACCTGTAGACATGGCTCCAAAAGACTTCAGAAACTGAATCATAGGCAGTAAAATCCTTTGGACACAAGAATGTCTGATAGTGGCCATAAGTCACTTCACCTTTCTGTGATTCAAACCCATTTTATAGTTAGGAATGCAAAACTATCAGGAGTTCAGTGATAGCTAATACCAATCAAATCCATATCTACAAACAAGCTGTCAGCAAGGACATTGATTTGTTACCAAAGGGTGCTCTGACTGCACATGAGAACAGCATGAAAGCAGGTGATTAAATGGAGTGAAAATACAACCATCAGACTACAGCTATTTGGTGCCTCAAGTCCAAATCTTGTGAACTAAAAGTATTACTTACAGACATCCAGAGATCCAAAAGCCTTGCAGATTGCCACAGAGGAGGCTGAGCTTCAATACCATGTGCAAAAGCCATCTGCAGTGCTGTGGGCAGGCTTCAGGTAAGCGCTCACCCTGAATGACCACTCAGGGTAACCAGAGAGAACCAGCAAAGAGTGGTCAGAAGGTTTGGTGCAACACTCTAAGAAGTCAGGATGTGCAGTCTTGTATCTACACAATCCCCTCACTTCAGTTGTCACTAATACCCAGTACTGAACATACAGGCAATGCAGGAAAAACTTGAGCAGGACACAGCTACAAGGCAGGAAATTCCCACCAAGCCAAGGAACATGACATTGAGAACATGCACTCAAACCAGGAGAACTCGATGATCTTGGAACAATGAAGGCATTAGCATATAAACCCCACAAACTAAAAAAACACCACATTAATAATCGATTCACTAAGAGGCATATCACAAGAATACACAATAAAAACCATCATAACTATGGTTATTCTTAACAGAAACCAGAAGTCTGGACAATTATAAACCTGGTTTTCATCTAAATGCACAATCTTTTTGAACAAAGTTTACAAAAAATAGACAGCATCCCAATATCTTTTTGGATAATTAATTTTAGGTGAGGAAAATTCAGTACACTGAATTTAGCAACAGCATTTTATACGGTGCCACAAAGGAAACGATGAGAGTATTTGGAGACAATGGGAAAACTACAGGTGAGCAAGGAACTTATTACAAGGGAAGAACAAGAGATTGTACAAAAGGATGTGCGAGCTGGACGCCAACAAAAAGCTGAGCCCCACAGTTCTGGGTGCAGAGAACATGAGCAGCGGTGCCCGCAGGGGGAGCGGGGCGGGGACGCAGCCGCCGGGGCACTGCCCAGAGCGCCCGCTGAAGCACCGGGGAACGCCGAGCCTCCCACCGTCCCATTCATTCCCTGGCAATCCCGGGATGTCCGAGCGCTGGGACCCCGCGAGCCGCTGCCGCCACCGGGGGGCACCCGCGGCCCTCGGCCTGGCAGGGCCGGGAATGGAGGTGGGAAGGGTCTGGAGCACCAGCCCTACGACGGAGCTGGGGGTGTTCAGCCTGGAGTAAAGCAGGCTCAAGGACAGGACCTGATCGCCCTCTACAACCACCACCTGAAAGGAGGTTGTCCCATGTGGGGATCAGGCTCTTCTTCCTAGTCACGAGCCACAGGATGAAAGGAAAGAGTCTCAAGCTGCACCACTGGAAGTTTGTATGGGATGTTAGGATCAGTTACATCGCTGAAAGGGCTGTCAAGCATTGGGACAGGCAGCCCAGGGCAGTGGTGAAGTTAACATCCCTGGAGGGATTTAAAAGCCCTATGGATGTGGCACCAGGGGACAAGGTTAGCGATGGGCTTGGCAGTGCTGGGTTAATGTCTGGACTCGATGAGCTCAGAGGTTGTTTCCAACCTCCACAATTCTGTGGTTGCATGAATGCGGTGTGACTTTGTCCCAGGCCCAGCAGCAGCTCTGCCTGAGGACACAGGGCTGGTCTGCAGGAGGTTTGTTCTGGAGTACCTTCCTCTACCCGTTCTGTGGTAACTCAGTCAGAACTTGACAGACTCAATACTTACACTCAGAAGTGACCTAAATTCATGGCCACCATCTGAGGATGCCAAATGGCCTCCATACATCAGTTTGTACTTTCAGTTTTTGAGGAAAATGTAGATCAATAGACAGAGATACTGATGTTCTCATTGATTCTTACTGCTTTGCTAAAGATCAGTAGAACATTAGAGCTAAAATCAGGCAAGGTGTAATTTTATTTCAACATTCTGACCTGAAAAAACTAAAGAAATTTATTTAAAATGCTGTTTTGACATGGATTCTCTATGTATCAAGCTGTAATGCCCAAAATAAAGCATGCCAGACAGATACTAAGGTGTATCTCAGAACCCTCCTAGTGCAACACACCCCCAGCACATACCTCTGATTAAAAGTGATCCCTGAAATATGCACATCTCCATTTATCTGCAACAAAGAACTGACTACTCTGCCATGCAAAGGGAATTTTATTAACTTGATTCAGAGTCTGTCACTCACGTTTCAACATCTTACATGTACCTATAATACATGTCATGGTTAATCCACTTGATGAACTGTGTTTATTTGTGCTTCTCTGATGAACTCTTGGCAATCTGCCTGCCAGTCCACATTCAGAACAGCTCCATGGAGTCCAGGTTATTAAAAAAGCTTTATATAGTTTTTTATTAATAAATAAGTAAATAAAGGCTACAAACTGTTTCTCTGTTTCGGCTGTCTAAGTTAGCAAGTCCTCAGGCACTGATCTTTCACAGTGTGTAAATGGTGCTTGGCATAATGTCCATTATTCACCTCAGCCTTGCTGAGCTTTTCAGTGCAAATCTAATATTATAAAGGCTTTTTTTAGAGGAAGATTCATCTTATTTATTAGTAGTTGCACAAAAGATAAGCATCTCCTCCACACTCAATCTTCAAAGCTTTCTCTCCAATTAACAATAAAAACTACCTCTAAACATAAATTTATCAGCCTTGTCATACATCTTTTGGGATGAATGACACTTTTTATTCCTCAGCAAGCATTCAGATCAGACACAGGAAATGTCATCTTAGTCATGGTCAACGTATTGGTGTGAGATTCCGCAAAGAAAAAGGTATTTCCCAAACAAAACACTTGCCTTGGGTTAACTCAACACAACCAGTGTTAAAGGGAATCTCTACAGTTTTAAAAATGGGGGGGGGGGGGGGGGGGGGAATGATTCTAACAGATTTAAATGATCTCCAATCATGTTTCAAAAAAAGATAGTTCTTCCTCAAAAATGAAACCCTGTGACACTACCCAAAAGGTATTATTCCTCCTCAATTCTCTGTAACAAATTCTTAAATCCACAAGGCAAACTTTTCATGGTAAGTATATTTCTGATAATCAAAATCCAGATCTTTAAAAAAGCCTGTAATTACTTATTTCATGACTAAAACTATTTCTCCATTCAGCAACTGACATTTTCACACTTGAATGCAGGGAATCACAACACATCACAAAGTAGCCTACAATAAAAGATTAAAACAAGGAGTAAAAGGAAAGTGTTTAAGGTTCAATCCTCACCACCAGGCTTCAGCAAGTGGAAAAAAACCACAACTGCAGGAATTCAGGCAAAGGATTGTGAGCACATTTTGGCCATGACTGCTGGTTCCACACACTGGTCAGCAAAGGACCACCACAGAGCAGACCCAGATGCTTGGGAGGTGGTTTGACTGCTCCAAAGGAAGCATTTGCACAGGGTTTTCACACTGTGTGTATCTTCATCTGCTGGGCAAGTGCTCTCTCATGTCTCCTTGTCAAAATCCCCATGACCCTATGAGTCAGGTTTCCTTCAAGCATGAAGTACAATTTCACTGCATGTGACCTGAACTGGATGCAAACAAACAAGAGGTAATACTGAGAAAAATCACTGCCTTCAGAGATCAGATTAGTGTCAAAGAGGGGACAGTGGCTTGGAAATATGTTTGGGGTTCTTTTATAATCTCTTGACCGTGATCATGCCCATTTTAATACCCTAAAGTTACTGTTTTGAAGGAAGACATCTACAGCAATCCAGCTGCAAATTGAGTTAGCTCTGGATTATGAGAGGCTCACGAAATGCAGCACCAGCTGCCTCTAACATCTTTTTGGAAGTCTGAACTTCATACAGTTTCCCTACAACTACTAGTATCTTTGCAACATCAGACACCAGGGCTCTTCTAGCAGAAAGCACACTACAAGGCAGCATGGTAGGTCACTTTTAATTTTTCACTACAAAGGCAGGTCATCTGGACATGATTAAGTACATCTTGGGGAATACTCCAAGTATGGGGCACTGCAAGAGGTTTTCCCAGGTCAGACCAGGAAGGTCATTCCAGACTCAGGTGTGCTCCCAAGTGCAGACAATGCAGACCTCTATTTTAGCCACAAGCCTGTCATGAAAAATCACTGGGCACAAACCAAATTCTGCAGTGCCCTACCAATAAAACATAGCCCTCCTCTTCTCACACAAACTCCATGGAAATCAGTTAATTAGCACATGAGGAAGAACATAATTACAAGATTGTAGGGTATCTCTATCACCATGAATATGTCATCATATTTATCACTGTTTCCTGTCACCATATACAAAGAACATGCCTTCAGTGCAGTTAGTTTAATTTACAAGCTCCAAAATAATAATTTTTCACCTCTATTGACATTTCTGGAACTTAGTTTTCCCTTAAAAAGTCACCATGAGGATCCATGAGGCACATTACACAAAGCAGCTTACGGCTTTTATCTGCCTAAACAAGCAAATAATGGTGTTAGAAAAGTGTCTTTTCTGCTCCCAGCGCTGTAAATACCTGTCACCTCACTGGTTTTCAAAGTTTAGCTGAAACAACGTTCAGGCGGCACTTCAGACAGCAAAGCCCATAAATATTCCCTGTGATTAACAGGACAAGATAAAGAGACCATGGTTCTGGTTCTGACAGACAGTCCGATCCCTGCACAGGGTGAGCTGACAGGGGTCACTCCAAAGGTCACATTACTATAGCTGAGGCTTTGCAGGGGAATCCTGTGAGTTCAGTGTCTGCATTGCTTCAAGCAGCAGGTCAGCAGGAGGGACTAAGGAAAGGCAAATAATCCTACAGTGAAAACAACATCACCAGAGTGTGCAAACTATTCCCAAAGCCATCCCAGAAATATTCTCTCTACATTTCCCTAAGGCCTAAGCATCTTTGGTTTATTCCTATCTCCTTCACTTGTGAAAGTAGTTTAGAAATGTTATTAGAGCTGTATTAATTTAATTCATAAAGCGTTTTTCTTATAGCTGTACTGAGGAGGCAAAGATGAGCTGCTTTTGTGGTCTGATGTGTTTCAAGCACCACCATGCCTTTGAAAACATGAACACATGAGACCTGCACACTAGTCTGAGGATCCAAACGCCCTCACAACTGTAACACAGCTGAAAAGGGCTTTTCAGCCATCAAAACGTTGCCATTTCTCTACAGCTGTTTATAATGAGAGAAAAAGAACACATCTTCTTTCCAATCTAGCCTGGATGATTAATTAACTGATGCAACAGCAATGCTGCAGCTGCCTTTGCCAAGTTATCATCCTCAGGACCATAATTAACACAGAGGAAGTTCCAGTGGGAATCAGGCATGAATGACACCAGTGGTAACAATTAAAAGCTCCTGAAGCGTTTACAGCACTTCAGAGCAGATTCTTCTCTGAACAACCCTTCAGTTCTGCCAAATGCCTCTTGGAGGCGGCTGAGGCTCAGTATGTTTTTCCTCAACCCAAGGATCATTCTGGCAGACAGAAACCTCTGACCTAAGGTTTTGCTTGAAAAATAACAATGTCTTGCTTATACTTCCCCTTTATCCCATTTCTTTCATGTAAGCAATGAAAGCACAAGTGGGAAGTCCACAACTAAACTGGTAGACAGGACAAATTTCTGCCTCCAGCCTGCCTTTTGGATTTACTGGTAAATTCTGTAGTTCAAGGAGGCAAGAGGTCATGATGCTGATTAACTAGACTGACCTGTTCCCTAGTGTTGTTTTGGCCTTTTTCCATCACTCTCTAAAGCTTTACTGCTCTGAGCCATGGACATTCAGGCCTTGTGGCATAAAACCCAAATGCCAGACTGAATAGGTATATTAAGTTAACACAGTGAATTTGTAATGTTTTTGTTTTACCTAGTGAAGATACTCCCATTTTCACCCATGATGCATTGACCCAGTGTGCAAGATCTCCCAGTTCCTCCCAGAGACATCAGTCTATCCACAGACAGCAGCTCCTAATGAGGGAACACAAATTCCTCTCCTCTAAAACAAATGCAAAGAGAGGACACCCTTGATCTTGTATTGCCTAAGTGTTTCTGGTGTAATGATCTACTTGCTGCTGACATTTGAAACTTGAAGCTAAAAACAATCTGCAGATGGGATTTGAAGGTCATCCAAACACAGCTTTAAACCTGCTCTGTTTTGCTCCCTGTTGTAGCCTCCATACAAGCCTCTGGTTGTAAGTTATCCTGTAGGTTTTTTTCCTCCAGGTTGATCATCTGGTATATCACTTTATGATTGGGTGGGTAAGAGCAAAAATAGGTTTACAGAAATTTTCCTAATTATGTTTCCTTTTAAAGCAGTAAACCTGGAAAACTTTATTTTGTCTTTTAACTTATGCTGTTCAAAGGGGAAAAAATACATTTCTCTTTTTTCCCTATAACCACATGACACCTAATTAGAAAGACATTAGCTTGTAAAATGATGTGTTAAATATTGGTTACACCTTTTCAGGACACTGGGTTGGAGATACTGTGACACTCCCTAGGCTACCAAGTAGACTTAAAAGAGCTTGTATTTGTAATTCAAGTGTTGATTTTTACAGATATCTACATTTCAGCAAAAAGGCTAACTATGTTTTTGCATAAAAGGACTAGCCCACATCTGTATGACACTTAAACCCTCCTTTAGCCTATTCCAAATATCATTAACATTCTTCTTGCACAAATAAGATAGCACCACTCTGGATTAGGTAATGGGAGACAGGCTTAGTATGCTGGACTAAATGACAGAGAAGGAATAACACAGCATTACTAAGTTATGCCATTCCTCTGTGCTGCCTAACCCCCTTGGATACACCAGCCTCATCTTAGATATCCTCTCCTACATCATGGCCTGCACCTGCCCTCACAGATCACACTGACCATTGATGTCTGGTGTGTTGAGTCCCAGGGTAAGAGAAAAGCTGCAGCATTGAGGAAAGTCCAAGTCAGCCCGTACTTAGCAGTGGAGCATCACAGAACTAGGGTCAGCTCTGGCTGACATCAGTGATAACACAGACACAAAACTTCCTAATTGTGGTGCTCTGAATCCTGTCAAACACACTAAAAGTTATTTGCTATAAAGACCCAACTATTTTAAATTACATACTTGCTTAGTAAACTCCAAATTCAGGCTCACTTAGGAAGTGAACATAACTAAGTAATAGATTTATCTCAAATAAAATCCCAAAAATCTAGTGATGCAAGCCACTTCACACTGTGAACTGCAGTCTGAGTTTAAACCATGATGGTAAATGTTGCCAGACAAGGTCTTTAGCCTTCTCATTTGTCCCACATCCTCAGCAGGCAGTTCAGTTCACTGCACTGCCATGACACTTCAAACTCAGAGGAAAAGGCCAACTTAGAGGAGATGGCTGATGGCCATGATGGGGATAAGTGTTCCATTACTGCTGGCTCAAATTATTTTCACTCCTGAATTTACCAATTTTAAGGCATCTACCATCACCCAGTCTGACTTCTGACAATAAGATTTGTGATGGTACATGTAAGTCTGTCTGCAGACTTTACAGTGAACTAATTAACACTAACACAAACATGTTTGTTCATGGATTCAGTATGTGATCTATCTATGGGATTCTTCACCTCCCATAATTTGCACTTCTTAACATTTCTCCTGTACTAAATCTGAAAATCTTGGAAATGCTGGTGAGGTGATTTTGCAGAGCAGCTTCTTCAACCTGCCTGAACATTTCTCAGAGCAGTTGAAAGGGAAGTTGCTCTGCTTCTCCTGACCCCACCATATGGCAGTGCTTAAGCTCAGACCTCAGATCATCTGCTCAATAACAGAAGCACCTGTGTGAAGTCTAGAACATCTCTTTTGGACATCAGGAAAGGCAGCAAACCGCTATGGGCAATCATTTGAATTTTTAAAGAGCCTGGTCACTAAATGAGGGAACATTGATTTAACAAAGTTCCTTTACTGTATTGTGCATTAAAATCATTAATCCTCAAAGCTCTGTAAAATGGACAAACACAGCTGTTTGTGAGCAGCTGTCTTCAGCAGGGAAACCAAAGGCCAAGAGGAAAGGAAGCTACCAGGTGTTACACTACATGTCAAAATAGAGGTAACACCTGATGCTACATATTTTTATAATCCTGCTGGTTTTCATTCTGTACAGCTATGCCACACATGGAGAAAACACTCAATGACAGGATGGGCAGCACACTGGGCTGCAATTTGTAAGAATGCAACCAAGAAGGATACAGGAATTCTGAAATTAATCTTAGGGGCTTGTCTAAAGCCACATCAAAGGCACAACCATGGCAGCAGTAGCCATACACAAACTCATATAAAGCCTGGGAAGTAAAAACAGTTGAGTCACGGTAATATGGATTTCAGCTCAGCCTACTCACCAAAACACACAGATTCTTTCCTAAAACTCAAGACACAGGGACCTCCCTTATACTGTTAGCCAGACTACCTCAATTAAAGATGTTATGTCATGTAATATGGCAAGTTACAATCACACCCCTGGTCTGCAGACAGCAGCAACTGAAGGCTTTGATTCCTGCATACCTGAACTTCAGCAGCAGCAACAGAGTTCACACTCTTGTACGTGGCACCATTCCCCTAATCAGACACTGCCTTAAAGGAACCATGACAGCCTCTTTCTGGTTCTATCAAAACACTCACAGGGCCAACAAAGGGAAAGGGTCATCCAAGTAATATTCTGCCTCTCACAGAGATAACACCTGAAACACAGATTTGATCTCAAATGGTTCAGGTTCCTTACTCAAAATGGAGAAGGCAAGACTCTTTAAAGCTACCAGATTGGAGACACAGGCCCATGGCTGTCTTGGTACAGGAGGTATGAAAAGCAGTTATAGGCTGTCCATATGATCCAGAGGGAAGCTGAACATCATAGTCATGGAAGGAGGAAATTGCATCAATACTAATAATGTGGAATATACACTTTTGCCCAGAAGTGTGTTGACAGCGTAATATGCAAGGAAATAAGAGATACCATTACTTAAAGTAACTTGTCCACTGAATCCAACACCATCCCCTGTACCCAGGACAAAGTCAACACACAAACCAGCACTGAATCATTCAACCACCTAATAACTCTGTACTCACTAACTTCTGGTTTTGGAGCCATCTCTTCTGGAAAAGCTGGGCCAGAGAGCAACACCAAGGCAATGCTTGGGTACATATCTGGGGAATAACTTGCACCGTAAATGCAGTCCAAAAGAATGGACTCTGTAAGCACTAGCTCTGGGCCATTTTCAGGTCCAGAAAGTGCCCACAGTGCATTATCAAGAGATAAATACTTATTATTTGGCTTAACCTGGATAGACACAAATTCCTGGAAATTATTTGACTGTCATCCAAGGGACCTTCCCACCAAGCTTAGCGCTGAGAAAACATGATGACTTCTCAGTAACCTGCATGCCAAATGGCCACTGAATGACCCAGTCCAACCCTGCTGCAACTGTGCTAATTCCAGTGTGCTGAGTTGAATGTGTCCTTTAGATCCTACATCGCTCCCCTTCACACAGCTAACATGTGTGACCAAAGCTTTGCTCAGCTCCAGATGGCCAAACATCAAATAAATCGAAAAACGGCGATTGCCAAATCTCTGTTGAAAAAAATACATATATATTGTATATGTACACACACACGTGTATATATATATATACACAAAACCAATCAAAGAGGGATCATGAGTTCAGCATCAGAAAATACAATGCAACATGCTGCCTTCCCTTTTGTAGCTCAAGGTATTTAGCCTGTAAAAGGTAATGAAATGATGCAAAGGTCAGGAAAGCCTGCAATAAATCCTGCCCTGGGCTACTGAGCAGTGTCTCTGCTCTCTTCCTCCTGCTGACAGTGTTTATGCCCTCTGAGACAGAAAGCCACCGTGATCTAGAATAGAGGAAAGACCTCCATGCTCCTCCTGGCACACAAGCTATTCCAAAGAGGTATTAAAACTAAATAACAACTACATTCAGATCCTCCACTTTCTTTAGAAAAGATAAGGTATAACTAGAAAGCGAACTATGTATGTATGGCCAAACTTCACGAAGATTTGGGAAGGGCTTTTCCCCACGTGGGGGTGTGCCCTTCGAGCCTGCGCAGTGGATTTTTTAGGTGAGGCACAGTGTGCACAGAACTGGCCCCACCGTTTAAGTCCCAAGGTCCATCTGCCACGGCCGAGCGAGCTTGGACGGTGACAGTGAAGTCCTCAGGATTGTCTACAGCACCTGGTACTAACCGGAGCTGACCCTGCTGAGCATCCGAGATCTGATCTATCGGATGGCAGGGAGGCATTTAACTGCCCGGTACGGTCTCCACTGAGACTCGAACTCACGACCTTGTGATCAGAGTCCGGAGTGCTCACCATTACACCACGGGACTGCACTGAAAGTGAACTATGCACTAGGTAAAAGGAAAAAAACAAGAGGGTCCTTGCCCATGGTTCAGTCAAATGAATAAAAGCATCTATACACAATTTGTGGAGTGCCTCATATTTCTAG
This sequence comes from Pithys albifrons albifrons, assembly GCF_047495875.1. NCBI lineage: Eukaryota > Metazoa > Chordata > Aves > Passeriformes > Thamnophilidae > Pithys > Pithys albifrons. Next base: position 8,750,126 of record NC_092466.1, on the reverse strand, counting down.
CAGTTTTCCAATGGGGTTCTCAGAATGGCTAAAGAAATCATCGGAGCTACTCGGTTCAGTGCAAGGTTTAGCCCAGAGGGAGGAAGGGAGAGAAGAAGAGACAGCAATATTTTGATTAATATACAGGACTGGGACTCATTAAGAGTAGGATCCATTACCAGTTTTATACAACTTCACTTTCCTGCTCTAACCTACATCTGACATCAGTCATAACACTCCAGAAACAGCTAGAAGTAATTTTCACACCTTTCTTTTAGGACATCATGTTATCGCGTGTGTCCTAGATCAGATGAAGCAGACTGTAGATGAAATACAGGCTCAGCTATGCCACTGTAACTGCCAGGATGAACAATTCACCAGAGACCACAATGCCCACTGTTGTACTTTCAGGTGGGGGAATGCTTATTCAGCTTCACATAGCTTATGAATCACTGTATACAATTAACATTCTTTTAAACTTGCCAAAGTATAACTATCTTCATTATGAGTTAAACTTCAAAATACCAATATATTCTTGAAGCTGTCTGTTCTGCTCACATATACTAATGAATGTGCAAAATGCCACTTGTTTTAAAGTCTCCAAAACAGAGGTCCAGACTGAACACACCTGAATAAAAGTCTATGCCCCATAGCAGAGAACCCTGTGTTACTACTGGGTTTGGCCAGGATAAAGTTAATTTTTTCATAGTATCTACTATGAAACTGTGCTGGTTTAAAGGTAAACTGGCAGGAGAAATGAACCCACCACAAGAGAGATTATAAATCAGAGTCACAATTTAATAAAAATAAACCACAATAAACACAATGACACAAAGAGAAATTGCTTTTAACCCACAAAACCCAGTAGTATAACCCAGTGCCCTGGGGCACAAACACAATAGGGTTTGTTAGCCCTTGTGCTGAGCCCTACATGGTTCCCTTGAGTCCAAAGCAAAAGGAGATAAAAAAACCTGTTGGTGCAGATAGTGGTAGTCTCCTCCTGCCAGGTTCTGATCCTCCTCTGAGTCCAACAACTGGTTCCAAGATCTTTAAACCCCAAGATTATGTACCCTCAGGTCCAGGTGGGAGCACCCAGCACCTTCCCCAGGACGAGGAGTTACACAATGGGTGATCTGACTCTGTGAGTCACGGGGTATTTTGGAATTGCTGCTGGCTCATTAGCACCCTTAGGCTGGGTGTGAAGGTGCTAATGACTTGCTGGAGGGGTGTTATCACAGCTCTTATCTCACAGGTGTCTTTCACACCCAGCTCACATCCTGAGGAGTTGGGTGTGCCCTGAGCAGCTGCTGCAAATGGTCCGTTTCTAACAGTTCTTGGGAAATGAATACAGGGTATAGAATATGCAGCTTTGGTCACACCCACACAGCGACCAACTGGTCCCACCTGCTGAACCAGAACAGAGACAATGTTTTGGATTTGTCCTGGAAACAGTGTTGGTAAGAGAGAGATGTTTTTGTAACTGCTGAGTAGTGCCTGCAGAGTCAATCCCTTTCCAGCCCCTCACCCCACCAGCGAGGAGGCTGAGGGTGCACAAGATGTGAGGAGACACAGCCAGGGCAGTTCATAGGGATATTCCAGACCACATGGTGTCATGCTCAGGGAAGAAGGGGAAGAAGAAGAAGGAAGGGGCAGATGTTTGGAGTGATGGCATCTGCCTTCCCAATTCACCGCTGTGCGTGACAGAGTCCTGCTTTCCTGAGGATGCCTGAACACCTGCCTGCCCATGGGGAGCAGTGAATAATTCCTTGTTTTGCTTTGCTTGTGTGAGTGACTTTTGCTTTCCTTATTAAACTGTCTTTATCTCAACCCACGAGTTTTCTCAGTTTTGCTCTTCCAATTCTCTCCCTCATCCCACTCTGGGGAGTGAGTGAGTGGCTGATGGGGCGGAGTTGCTGGCTGGGGTTAAACCACGACAGTTACAAACTGCTAAGGGGGAAAGGGCCTTGAGAAAGCTCTGTGCCTTGTCCTGCCTTGTCTGGGATTAACTGTCCCCACAGCCATTCCTCTGCTTCATATCACACAAAAACCTGACCAGTTCCTCTCTCTGACTAGCACAAATTTGGAATTATTCTGCTGGCCTCTGCACTTATTCTGATTTACACAACTAAGAGAATATTATGGCACATCTTTCAAGAGCTCTGCTACCAAAAATTACTTTTTGCCAACATATTTGTTGTCCCTAAAATAAGCATTGAAGCTTTTAAATAGTCATTCAGGCTAGAAATAGATCAGAAATAAAAGGCATGATGATTATTTTCTGAAGCACTTAAGAAAGATCAAGTTGCTGTGTCTGCCTCACCCTCTGATGCTGCAGAATATGCTCAAGTGGAACCAACAGTACTGCTGGTCATTTTCAAGACATTTTAAAATAGGAAAATTACCATTTTAGAAAGGCTCTTAACTTCCAGTTCCTAGTGAGAAATGAATTTGATGCTAAACATTTGTGGTCCCAAGATGAACTATTAATATTAACAGTACTTACAGAGATGAAATAAATATTTTCTTCTGGAGAAATTTCTACAGAAATGAAGGAGGGTGAGGCAGAAAATGAAACTTAATAGTTTCAAGAAGTATTTCAGTCCATGAGGAATATTTCTGGAATACAGTCTGGGGAAGAAACATCAATGAATGCTTTACTAAGAACTCCGCACTTTAAAGAAATTTTGAGCAGGCACACTAACATGAATTACAAATGGAGCAATGCTCTCCCATAGTGGTGTCAAAACATCATTTTTTATCCTACAATTTGGAAAAATCTCAGACACACAACATTTGTTGCTGGAAAGCAGAAAATGAGAACACACTGGGTAAACTGAGCTTTCCTGCCAGCGTGAAGGAAGACAGATTCTGTCTAAAACTGTTAAATTTGGAACTGTTAGTAGCATTATTGGTGTTTATGCAGCAGCAGTGATTCCTGTGGACATTATTTTCTCCTTCAATTATTCTTTCTGTCTTCCCAATTGTATTTACATGAAGTGTATTTTGTAAACAGAAAAACTACATATTACATTCACAGAAACACTTTTGATCAGTTCTGGCTGCACATATGGAAGTCTTTAGACATGTCAGAAATCAGAAGTACATTGTAATTAATCTATTCCCAGTGAGTTAACATAAGACTTCTGTTCATAGGTTTTCTAGTTTCCTTATATGCCCCAGCTGATGGGGTTTCCTCTTTGCCCTAGGAAATCTCTTAACACATCAACTTGCAGTGCAGGGAAAGCATTAGCAGAAAAACATTGACTATGTATGCAAGGAAAACTGCAGATCCTACTTTTAAGTAGACTGTGTAATTCAGCAGGATGGAAAGACACTGGGGCTGGAGCAGTTCAGCCTCACTGAAGATTAGCTCTTTGCTAGAAAACATGGAAATATGGCACCAAACTTAGTTCTATGTTTTTCCCCTCAAAAGTCATATGCTTGTACACGTGTTCCCCACTCCCCTTCCAGGCCCTAAGCTTGTGTGATACTGCTAGAAAAGCATAACTTCATAAAACTAATTGCTTAAAAATAGGATCTGGCAGAGCACCAGCTCCTAGAGCAGTCTGTGAAGCGTTCAGAGGTTTTAGGCAGCAAAGAGTTTTTCCTCAGGCTATTACATTCCAATACTTCCCTCCCTTCCGAAAATCACAAAAATATTTGCAGCAATTCTATGGACAGTTGCCCCAGCACACACTCCCCTTGACTGACTGTTAGGCTACCTGGGGTGTCCAAAATTAAAGAAATAAAAACAAAAAGCTCTTTGACATCAGAACACTTAAAATTCCTTTCTGTAAATGTGCTCTATTCACATTTCTTTTAATCTTTTTAAATTTAGGGCCATTCTGATCTGTGTCAGTTCTGACTCCGTACCAGCTTGAAGAATTTACAAACACACTCTCTTACCTCACCCTGCTTTAAGTACGTCTCTTTTGCTCACCATTCTCACGTGCCCTCCTGTTGCTCTTCCACTCCCTACAGCTCTTACCATCTCCTTCACCCACTGCTCTCGTGACTTCCCAGTCTCCAGAGGAAAGTGTAGGAAGCAAATTTAACAAGGGGAAAACAAGGCTCAGTCTTGACCTTCCTTCCTTGGAAAGTTGAGTCATAATCTGCAATAGCAGCACACAGATCTTGCTGGATCTGTACACTTGGAGGGAAGGTTCAGCTATGGAAGCCGAGTATCACAGAAAAAACATTTCACATGACTCTGATAATCTTTCAGGAAGATGTGTGGAACAGAGCACGAATTAATCTCCTTCTCTCCTTCAAATGGCTGCAGTGAGCACAGGTGGTTTTACTTTCTTTAGCTGTTTTCTATACATAGACTCCAAATCTGTTTATGTGTACACATGCACATCCTGGGGATGCACCCAGCCACCAAAGGCATCTCTGCTGGGGTTACCCCTTTTCTGCAGTTCCAGCCATTGTACTCATTAGTTCCAGCTGGCTGCTCCTGACCTATCCTCTCCCAGTCACTCCCTTGGGCAGCAGCACCAACAACCTTTGCTAAAAATATCTCCTGAGCATCATAAATAGCAAGATGGGAGGATTTTTAATCCCCCTTCAGGCACGTAGTCTTTTTGCTTTTGATAAATACAGAGTGGCAACAATGGACAGAGAATAAAACACATCTTGCAGTACTGGTCTGCTCGGCCTCTGCCTTGCAGAAAGGAAAAATGAGGACTCCCAATATCCACAAATGCTGTCAGCAGAGGACGAGAGAAAGGAAGGAGATTGCTAGTGCAAAATGTCACAAAATCTTCCAAACCTATATTTTGAACATTTTGAACTCAATAGGATTTACTGCCCCAAACACAAGACTGGTGTTACTAAAGAAAACTTCAGCTCTGCAGAGAACCTGCGTCAAGCAGGGACCCGAACAGCAGGAACACTGCAAGGAAGAGGAAAGGTTGGCTCTTGCCCTGCTGAACTTTTGTACCACCACAAGCTGTACAGAACAAGCCAAATGTATAGTGCCAGGCCAGCCTGGTGGAAGGAAGAGCAAGAAACAGCCCTTTCATGGCACTTTACTCTGGAAACACTATGCCAATCTTTATATGAGACTCTCAACATCCCTGCCACACACATCTGAAAGACCCCTGCATTACTGCATTTCTGACAGGTCATATTATACCTGGAAATAAAAAAAATATGTTAAAGAACCTAAAATCAACTGCCATTTGAGTCTAAGTTCTTGGCCATTTTCCTACTGAATGGATAGAAATTCAAAAGTTCCAAAGAAACTTCACAAGTCTGCGAACCCTACAGTTCTGGAATATTCAAAATCCCTGCTTACAAAGAAAAACATGATAGATGACTTTTTTTTTAACATTCTCCCGTGAGTTTTATAATATTAAAGCTAGAAAAATTTGTCCCTGTCCAGCTGCAGCTCTAAAGCAAACTCATCACAGTGGTGTTTCATATATAAATGTGTAGGAAAATATTTATTATATTGCAAGCATGGCAATAAATACGGTATCACTGTGGCAACTATAATACAGTCACAGACAACATTTTAAATGGCATTTTCAAAAAGATAGAAATAAAGACAATGATATCAGAATTGTGTTGGAAAAGAATCATATTACATATGAACATAATCAGTTAACCAGAGCCTTTTTCTCTGAAACACAAGACTCCAAATGTGCAGTGCACATCTAAGTACACAGAACAGTTTTGTCATTCGTCCCAAATATCAAAACATCTGGCAACAGAAAACAGAAGAAAGTATTTACAGGCCATTTTTGGACAGAGATTACTTCAGGTCAAGTCCAAAAGCATCCCTAAGCTGCAATCATCAAAATCTTTTATCAGTTATTTTGGATTAAGTTAGTGTTACTAAGAGAGAAATATGACATAGGCTTTTTATAGCAGCTGCCAATTCAAAAATGATCAAAGTTTTACTATTCTTCCTTAGATCAAAGTCTGGACTGAATAATTTTGGGATTATCTCCAGCTCATAAAGTAGAATAAACTGTTTTGGATAACCACATTATTATATAAAAATATTGCCTTCATGCAGTAGGTTTTGCTCTTATTTACATATGCCACAAGTTTTTAATGGATTGTCTGATTATCCTTTAATTGTTTTACTGGTTTACCAGGACAATAAAAGAGAAACTTACACAATAGCAGCAAAAGGCCATAGAAACATTCAAAGGCTGTTCTGTGCATCTACACTGATATGCAGAGAATATTCATGAGAACAGGTAAAACTTAAAAAAATAAGACTGGGCACACTTCCAGCGAAAGGTAATAGATTTTACAGCTCTGCTCATTATAAACCACTCAAGACATCTGGAGATCTCCTTTTGTGGAAGTGAGGCATTCACACCCACCTTGGCACAGTCTGTCTATGCCTGTACACACCCTTCCGAGAAGTCCTTGTCAGAGAAAATTAGTATACTTACATTATGTTGATTTTCATTAAATGGCATAAAATATTACTATGTGGATAATGCTTCCTTTTGCAACTAAACCTAATTTTAAAGATGCCTAGATTTGTGTTTCATTCCAGTGTGCTTGCAGACAAGGAGAAAAAGGTTTTTCTCCTTTTGGTTTTCATTCTGAGAAAACCAATTATTTCCACATTTTCTGTTGAACACAGGCTCAACTGTATTCCTGTTCCACTGAACAAGGGGTTTACTATTGTCTTCAGTGAAACAGCAGGTCCTGAATTTATCTTTTCTTTTACACCCCAATTCTATGAAATTAATTAATCTTACACCATCTTAATGGCAGTCAGCTCTCCCACCAATGTTGATTCACAGAAGTGACAACCCAGGACACCCAAGAAAGTCAGTACTTTGGCATAAACTGGTTTGTATTTTCTGTGTGTAGGCCCACAGAGAGGCAGAGCTGGAACATCTTTTTCAGAGTTGTTATCATAGACTCTTAGCTATGTTTCTTTACCATTAACTAGGTTTCAGCTCTTATATAATCTGGTTGTCTCACAGACTCTCTAAGGCCAAAAATAAACTGGAAGCTTTCATCACTAGTTAAAAGGAAACTGAAATTTGAACAGCAGTTTTGCTGACTTCTTTGTTGATCAAAGATGCCTCATAGCAGCCTGATGCAACAAAAATCAGCTTGATAATACCAATAATTAAAGCAGTATCCTTTCACAAGTGAAATCCCACAGTCCTCACTTATTCGAGACTTAAATTAGAGGAAACAGTAGTTAAACTGAGTGCATATTTAGTAAGTTGAGGTTCCAGGTATAGCAGAGGAAATGACAAGTATTCAAAAAATGTGGCAGAAACTGTTTCAGCTTCAAATTTTTGAATAAAATGTGTCCATCTCTCAGGACAATATGTGACCTGTTTTGCAATGCAAGAAACAGAAAAAATAGATTTATAAGTAAGGAAGCAGTAAACCAGAACTTCTTATCATGCTCTTCCTGTAAAGTCCACTGTGCTATGCCCACTCACTTCTCTGACCTATCTCCAAAAGCATCACTGCTCAGTGTCATGTCAATAAATTACCAAGAAAAAAGGCTATGAGCATGACATAGAAAAAGACACCATTGGCTTCATCAATGAACAGCAACTCGTACTGCACTTTTCAGCATGCTCCAAACACAGGTCTAAAGGCTTCAGGGAGTCAGAATCTCACAATTTACTGGCTAGTTCAGACTGGTTTTCTTGTACCACCCTCTAAGCTGAAACTGCGAATACACCACAGAGGGATAAAATACCTTTTGCCTCACCTTTGGGAACCTAATTTTCTTGATATTTCCTATTTCACGCTTCTGTCCAGAGTGCCCCTCCATCACAGCAGAGAGCAGGCATCTCTCCCATGGGTATCTCCCTGTAGCCCTACCAGTACAGCAGGAAAACCCCAGCATCCCTTCTCTCCAGGCAGAGGGGATTCTGCTGCTACAAAACACTCTGGATCATCACACCTTTTTTATATACCAGATTTTTTTACACAACAGATCCTCCTTCCACTTCAAAATGTGGAGTTCAGATGAACGGACTAATAGTTCTCAACACACATGAAGTGTATGCCATCTTCTCTATGCATGAAGAAGTAACTCCAAGGCTATCTAAGCCTGGCCACAACAAACTTTGCAGCAGCACAGAAATCAACACAGGCTGCAGAGCCCACACAAAAACTTGGGCAGGTACTCACAGGGAGCTCATATTCAGCCCTCACTAAAGTTCTGCACAGTCAGCACTGCACTGAGTTTAAGTTTAACTCAAATATGTGCATGTGGACAGCAGGCACTGTCCTGTGCATGTGGTTGTATTTCATCAGACACACCGAACAAACTGACTCACCAAAGCTCTAATTCTGGTTTACTAATAGGAAAAGGAGAACATAAAATAACTCCCTCACAGGTGTACCTTATTGAAGCTTATCTGGTCCAACTTTGTTTACAAACTAAGGATTTCTTTACATAACATATGGGACTGGTAAAAATACAGAATGATGCATGAGATTTTTTACAGAATTAGGACTCTTATTTGGGTTTGAGCTTCTAAAAATTTAGCTTTTTCTCAAAACATGACACAATAAGGGCTGAGCATTATTAAAAAATGTGTGTCTCATAGAGTTTTCCCCTGCTATTACTGTATAATGTCTAAGATCTTTCTTTGGGTTTTAATGAAGAACAACACCTAATTATAAAGATACTGTTGCCTAAACAGTATGTGATAAAAAATTAAGGGCTACTTGCAGGTCTCAGAAATTACAGATTAAAGTCTGCTTTCACAGTGTGTTTCTGCCTTAGCACTGCACAGCTAAGAAATATTACACCAGTCACATGAACTAATCATGTGTGGTTTTCATCTTCAATTACTAACAGATTAGATTAAAAAATTATTTTAAATATTCAGTTCAAACTTTAAAAAATGAAATCCCCAAAAGATTGTTTTTAGAGACTGTGAAACAAATGAGGTTACGGTGTTCTTCACTAAAAGCAATTTTCCTGGCTTTTCCTTCCATAAGTTGATGCTTATTTTCCTTCTTTGCAATTCCTTTCAAAGCCATGCATCTAAAATAAACTCTACCTCATTGTCCCAGTTTCCTCTTGTTGTTGCCATTAGTCTATGCAACTTTTTCCATGCATTTGGGACTAATTTTCATTAATCACAAAGTGATTAAAGAGCCAGACTAAGCTTTGTTGAGGGGGGGAGGGAAAGAAGGGACAAAGCACCAAAACTTAAAAAGGAGCAGCTTAAAAGAGATACTGCTCTTTAACTCAGATATCTCTGTAAAATCTTCTTCCTGAATGAAACAAAAGCTCTACCAGACCTGAAGATTCGGGTGCAGCTCCCAACTCTCATGTACAGACAAGACAGACAAGTACTGCTTGCAGTGATGATCCAGGTACTGACTCTGAGCTACTTAAGCCACTAAATTGAGGTTCAAGCCTTAAAATGGGTAACTAGTGAAAAAAAATGTCATTATTGTGGAGAAATAAACAGAAAGTACAGAGAGGATTAAATAACAGCATGAAATCAGTACAGAAGAAATTCAGGGCAAAAGCTGGGGAGAGAAACAGCATCAGAGCCAGTTCCAAGCCCTGCACTGCACAGGTATTCCAAGTGGGAACAGCTGTGTCGGCATAACTGCTCCCACAGCCCTGCACAGGTAGTGCTGCAGAGCACCGAGCGCTGCCAGGAACACAATCCTTTGGGCTATGGAGCGTTGTACCAAGGAAAATGGTGGGAAAAAGCAGGGCTGGAAGCACTGACACTATAATAATTAACTACTCTAAACATACCAAAATTCTCCACTTCTATAATTAAGGAAATATCCAGGCAGCTCACACTGCCCAACTCTCCAGGTCACTTGGCCTGAGTGCATTTAGTGATAGCCACGAACCAGTCACAAACTAGGGACATTATTATGTGCCTAAGACAAATACCTCTGACAATAAGTAGAAAAACACAGCACTAGATTTCAGAAAGGATACAGCAGACAATATTGTCACCTCTTAAGTGGCTGGTCCTTTTAGTTATGAGCAGTACCACTGTGAAAATCACAGACCATAATAAATTATTGAATAGAAGCTCCCAGACCCCAATCGAAAATCATGGTAGCAGCGGCCACATCTACAGCTATCTGAGAAGGATGAGAAGATTTGGAAAAGTAAAGATTATTAATGGTAGGAACTCGAGATTTAGTATGTAAATTTCTCATTGAAAAATCTGTGATTTCTCCCCACGCAAGTTCACATTTGTGAGACAGATTAACCAAGCAATGTGCACAGTGAGCATGAAGAAGGAACTGTTACCAGAGCAAGAGATAATGAGCTGAAGTTTATCATCTGCTGTTAGAAATCTATTATCAACTTGTGTAAGAACGAATGAGGAGCCTGAGAAGAGGCCCAGAAGGCAGAAATTCCCCTGTTCTGACTTGGCCGTCAGAGTCAGAGAAAAGAAAAAAACCAACATTCCAGTTCTTGTTTCCCCTGTAAAATGAGGAAAACCCTCCCTTACACTGCTATTATAGTGATTTATTTATCTGAAGTAAAAAGCATTTGATCTACATTTGTTAAAAATCAAATAGGGAAAGACAAGGATTGTAGTATAAAATAAATTCTTACTCTCAACAGCTCTACTACTTTGACTATTGAGAGGCTAAAAAAATGCAACTACTTTCTCTACAATAATGACATTTACAGCATCAGAGTGGCACAGTAGAACCTGTTAATATTAGACAGCAATAATGTTTCTTTAACAATGGCTTCTGCCAATGATTTTTGTTATGACAAAGAACACGTGCCTTCATTTTCCTGAAGTAGTTGCGTACTGGACTAAATACAGTTCAAAATACATTTTCAAGATTTAGGAAAAAATTAGCAAAGATCTTCGTATTTGACCAAACCAAATACTCCCAGTTGTGCCTGTTTGCTCTAGCCTAACTGGAGATTATAATAGTTAAAAATAGCCATTTTTCCATTAACTGAGGCCTTCATGATAACAAGTAGTTTTGACAGTTTTTAAGCAGTGTGAGATAACATGCACAAGTAGGTCACAGTTATACTTGGCTTTAGAAAAATGTCTTTCATCCAGGGAATTTACAGCTCTTTGCAAACAAGCCCTTAGGTAAGCAACAAAATATAAGGCTTACTCCAACACCCAAATTCACTCATGTATGAGTCCTAACAGCAACTACTTAACAACAGCTGAAAGTAGAATATGAAGCCTTTTGCAAACTGCAAAAGTAAAAGCCTGACTGACGTCAATGGCAGCTCTCCACTGATCCCAACAGGCTGCAGAGCAGGACATAGAGTGCCCTGGGAAGGACTCCAACCTGACAAGGAAGAGAAAAGAGATTTTTCAAAGTTTGTTTCAGCTCCCAGTTCAGTCTCCAGATTTTTTCAAAATGATTATTTGCTCAAGCTTCTGGGAATACTCATTTATGCTGCTTCATCTGGCAGTTGGTCAACACATCTGCTAGAGCCATACTGTCAGGAAAGTGGCAGAAGAATGTTGAGACCTTACATTTACGTAACAGCAAGAGGTGAGAGACAGGTATCAAGGATGGCAACAAACTAGTCTGTGAAGAGTGGAAGGAAAAAAAGGAACATTTCAGGAAATTCACCTTAAGGCACAGGTGAGCCATTAGTCTGCACAGCAGCCCCTCTGAAAAGATTAGCTACTGTTATTTCCACTGTACAAGCAGGGCAGCAAAAAAATGCTTTATCCAGAATTTCATTTAAGGCAAAATACATGAATCTGTGTTATTAGTTATATTTAATTATGTATTGACTTATAGTCTGTCGTAAGGTCCGTAACTATATGGGTAGTTTTGGTTAAATAACACCATGGAACTAGAGCAGGAGAGTTACAAGGAACAGTCCAAAAGTACAGAGGTACTGCTGGATTTCAAGAGTTTCTTCTGTCATCTGTTGCAGTCAGTTCACTACACCATGCTGCCTCCTGGAGCAAATGAGATGAATAGAGAGCTGCACAAATTGAACACCAATAATACTGGGATGTTTTTTAGTACTCCTTGAATATCTTCTGCAGTTTAATAAGAAAAATGGCACAGGTAAATGTTTAACTCTTTTGCTATTCTAGTTATGCTCGATATATAATCAACAAGCTGACAGCTCCAAAGTGCCTGATGCACTCAGAATAATAATGATCACCTTTTGGACAGCTAACACTACATAAAATATTAACAATCAATATTTGCTGAGCTTGCAGACCATAACGATACAGTGGTTTTAATGAGACTGCATATGCATGAGGTAATCTGCCCTTATGAAGCAAAGGGTTCCTATCTGGCATTTGAACAAAGCCCTAATCCCTTAAAGACTTGCTTCTTACTTGTGCTACATTCTCATGAGTAACCTCATTAAGACCCATCATACCAGTTAAGTGTGTAAAAGTAAGTTCATATGTAATATTTTAAAGGCAGTAGTGTTTAAAATTATTAATAATAACAATGGTCTATACTGTTTTGCACACAGACAGCCTTTGGTCAGCACTGAATAATTCTATTTACTCACACAAACTCACATATTTTCCAACTAAATCCATTTGTTAAAATTTAAAAGGAGATATCAATTGAAATTGAAATCTTAATCTCTTTTCTGAATCTTATTCACTGTTTCCCTAAAGTCCTATGGACTCTCTCTCTCTCTCTCTCTCTCTCTAGTTAATTACTCTGGAAAAACTAGATGGCACAGGAGAGATGGAGAAAGAATTCACTCTGTTTCTCCAGGCAGCCCTCCAGCAGAATCAAGCAGATATCAAACATCATGTGTTGTGCAGATGAACGGGAAAGAGGGACAGCGCAGGGAGGAAAAGGGAATATGGCCAGTGGAAATGTTCCTTGGCTTCCCCTTCTGTACAGCTCAGTTTTGGAGAGGCATCTGCAAAGCTGAAATTGCAAAGTTTTGATGTTACTTTCTGAAATCCAGATACCCTTCTGATGACAACAAATCTAATCCATGTTAAAAAGCTCTGCTGGGTTTTCCCCAAAAGTACTAATGCAGCTTTAGCATAGCACTGATGCTGTACTTCCAGAAATGGATTCTTTGGAGACCAACACAGTCCATTTCTTCCTAAAGCAAGAAATCTACTGTTCCATGAAGAATTATGCTGCTCTAACACCATTTATTATTTATATCTAAAATGGGTGTGATGTTTTAGGTATATGGTCATAACCACCTAATGCTGACAAGCTTTTAGCAGTCACACGATGTCTTCGATGTGCATGAAGCTCCTTTGGATGTCAATGGGAATCCAAGCAGATGAAAGAGCTGGTCCATGCTGAGCAGTATTTAACACAAGAAAATGCAGAGAAATCAAGTGACTAACAAATAACATGCATACCTACATTCAGGGGTTTGTTTATATGTAATTTCTTCAAAGTATCTTTTCAATTCAGAGATAACCAGGTAGTGTTTTTACTTGTCATTATTGTGAAGATAATTTTCTCTTTTCAGGAGATGCTTACAAGTATTTCTGCTTTGTTATGACAATGTTCAGAAAATGCTTAACATTATGTCTTCAGTCCTTTTATTTGTACTAACTATAATAAAAAAACCTAAAACATCAGTCTTTGGGCCACGCCTGCATCAGTTTTTCATATTGGAAGCAGAACTTTAGGACAAGATGGGATCTGCAGTCAGTGAGGCTGATCTGTTCATTTTCAGCCCAGAATGAGCAAATACAGAGTTGGAGTCTATACACAAATGCATGCAAAGGACAAAGGCTATTCAAGTTTAGGCCATTATTTAACCTAATGCAAATCTGAAGTAAAACTCAAAATGTTAATTTCAAGCCAGATGCAAATGTTCATCAGAGGTACAATATGACAATTGGCTTTACCACCACACCCTACCAGGAGCACTTGCGTTACCACTGACAGGACAAGCCAGATGCCTCACTGCACTCATCAGATTCCCAGTACCAATCCGTCACCATTCCCTGAGCAGCAACCAGCGCCGAGGTCTGACCCTACACCCACCTTCACCACCATGTTCCTTTCTCTGCATACATACGTACACTGTCACCCTCATTTAATGCGCACCGAGCCGCCCCTCGGGCGTCGGGAAAGGCGAAGCGGGATCCCCCGCCTCGCCCGGCAGGTGCGGCGTGTGCCCGGCCCCGGAGGATGCTCTGCAGCGCTCAGCCCCGCTGCTGCCCGCGCCGGAGCCCCCTCCATGGCCCAGCTCCAAAACGGCACCGAGGGGACATCCCCTCGCCTCCCCCTGCCCCGAAATCGTCGGTGCACCCTCGGGGTGCGGCACCGCAGCGCGGCCGGGCACCAAGGTCAGCGCGGCTCCGGCCGCCCGCAGGGACGCGGCGCTGCCCGGGCGCGGCGGAGACAGACCCACCTCTGGCAGACATGGCTCAGGCTCGGCAGCCGCGGAGCTGCTGCTGCTGCTGCTCCTGCTGCGGCGGCAGCTCTCGGCCCGCACCGCCCTGCCCTCCGCACCGCGGCGGCCGATGCGGGGGGCGGCGGCCGATGTTGGGCCGAGCCGGGGCGGGCGGGTCCGCGGCGCCGCCGCGCTCCCTCCCTGCCCTGCCCCGCCGTGCCCTGCCCGCCGCGGTGCGGGGCGGCGCCGGGGGCGTCCCTGCGGGGCGGGAGCGCGCCTGTGTGTGCGGGTGTGTATGTGCGTGTGCCGGCGCGGTGCGGAGTGGCTGCGGGGCGGGGCAGCGCCGGCGGAGCCACCGTGGCCGCAGCTGCTCCCGGGCGCGGTGCCTGCGCGGGGAGCGGCGCCCGGCGGCGCTCGGGTGCGGCGGGGCACGGTGCCACCGCACGGGCGGTATGCGAGACGCGGTGCTGCCTCATGGACCGTATGCGGGGCTCGGGGCCACGGCACGGGTTGTGTGCGGGGCTCGGGGCCACCGCATGGACCGTGTGCGGGGCGCGGTGCCACCGCACGGATAGTGTGCGGGCCGCGGAGCCACCACTCGGGGGTATGCGGGGCGCGGTGCCACCGGACGGATAGTGTGCGGGCCGCGGAGCCACCACTCGGGGGTATGCGGGAAGCGGAGCCACCGCACGGATAGTGTGCGAGGAGCGGGGCTACATTAGGAGACACGCCTGGCGTGTCGCACCCGCGGCAAAAGCTACGAGCGCCAGGGAAAGCAGCACGGCGGATCTCCAGCTCCTTGGAGTGCTGGATAGGCGGGTCCACTCGCAGAGCCACAGAGCGGTGCGACAGCAGCTGTGCGCGTTCCGGACCTGGAGTCTGTGGCACAACTTGAAATTCACGCCCGAACAGCAAAGATACACCTGCATATCTGTATGTATATTGTAAATAAACAATGTTGTCTAGCAAAGAAATCTTGATATTAACACACAGAAAAGAGCACTCAGCTTCCTCCTGGCACCTTCATAAAAAGCAGTAAGCGACCAACTGCAACTCACCAGAAGAACAAGATCAGTATCTGGTGGACATCCCTCCCCATGGTGGCCCAGCCTCCAGCCTAATAAAGCCAAATACACCCGAGTCACACTAAAAAGAAAACCCCTACGCCACCAGATTACTAGATGCTGGCAAGAGTTAAGCAAAGGAACAATCTAGTATATCAAGAATGACAGGTTAGAAGACCACATCAGAATAGTGCAATTAAAACACTACAGCAGACTTTTATCCATTTCAGAATGGGCAACTATGAACTAAGAAACAGAAAGCGCAATCTGTGATGTTCAGTGAGAAGCCAACATGCAAACTA
Organism: Pithys albifrons albifrons; assembly: GCF_047495875.1. Lineage (NCBI taxonomy): Eukaryota > Metazoa > Chordata > Aves > Passeriformes > Thamnophilidae > Pithys > Pithys albifrons. The sequence goes on along the minus strand of NC_092466.1, from coordinate 8,734,491 downwards.
AATGACAGGAGAGACTGAATCACACTCCTCCACTTCGCTCTACCATACACTATGAATCTTCATACTAGCAAGAAGCCTACACAATTTTTCCATCAAAAAAAGCCCACAATTACCAAATCTTCATATCTAAGCAAGGTGGTGAATATTGCATCACTGTGTGTCCACACAGCAGGACTGGGTGCTAGTAACAGATGTATCATGTGTTCCCTCTGCCGCTTGCAGGTGCAGCCCAGCCAGGCTATCTGCTCTGTCAGATCGACTCTCAGGCACTGCTTTGTGCTGCTCACCTTCCCTGTGGCACCCACCGAGTAGGGAGTGTGTATGTGTAAGAAAGTATATGGGAGCAGCAGCAGGATGGACAGAACTCATACCTTCCTATTGGGGGATACATGCTCAAAAAATGAACAGAACATCTGTTTTGTCTGAATTTGTGCTCATTCTCACACCCAGCAAAGACTTTTAGTCATATCCAGCTTTATTTGCCATGGATTACATCAGTGTCCCCCACACTGCAATCATATTCCTTATGCCATTCTGTTTTCTTGACCCTTGCAAATGTTTCTGAATACGTCAGCAGGAATGAAATAAATCTTAAGGTGTTCTTCTCCTTCCAAATTCCTATGGCATTATCCTTAATTGATGAATTGACATCCACCTGAAAAACAGTTCCTTGTCTTCTTTTCAGAAATTAGTAGAGTTTTCCACTTGCAAACAACTCAGATTTTCCTTTTGGTCCAAAGAGCCAAGGTTTTTCTCAGTCAATGCAGTATGACAACATCTTGTGTTTTTCATAGAGTGGTTTCCTATGCACTTCCTTCAGTGAGTTTCTGGCCAGCTCTACCACAGGTTCTCCTGTGTGGTACTTAATAGCTGGCTTTAAAAAGAAGGTTCAGGAACATGCAGAAATTAGCTTTTTAATGAAGAATTTCCTTTCTTTATACTGCTAGGAAGTAGGAAGGGAAAGGCATTTGTAACTTGGATTTCTATGGAACACAAAGAGTTTATTTCATTCATTGTGTAAACTCTCTATGGCAAAGAAGTTCAACAGACATTTTAGTCAGAGAATTCTAAAATGGATAAGATACAGCACCCATTTATTAAAAGGAGCTTTTTAGCAGGGTTTCTGGAGGAACTGAGGCTGATAGAGTTTTATTTTACTGTCTGTCCCCTGCATCAAGTCCCCTCCAAGCATTTTTGGATTTCGATATAGAGAATTTCAATTTTAGTTGACTAAAAGGTATAATTCAGAACAAGTTCTACATCTCTACAAGTTTTGTAGCAATTAGTGCTTATGAAAAGAAAATAAAATGAAAGAGAAAAGCTGCAGTGGGGACAGTTACCAGTTGTGGAGGCCACATCTTCATTAGCCATATGTACCAGTCGGGCAATCTGCATGTGGGCAGCTGAACCAGCTCCTGAAGTTGCTCTCTGAGATCCTGCCAATATCTAGGGAATGTGGAAAGAAGCTGAAGAGGGTGGAAAAGGATGATACAGAGAAGAAATGAGCCACTGTTATTACTATTTTACAGGTGAAGATCTCAGAGACAGGATATGTTGAGTCAGAGAACATGGACAAGCCCATCCAAGGCTTGCTCACATACTCTCCTATGCACTCCCTCTGGTCTGATCCTCATGGAACTACTTTAGCTCATTAATTAACAAAGAGTTGCTCACTTTCTGTATCCAACTTCAATAGTTTGCTCTCTGAACCAAAGGCTCAGATAAACAATAGAACAGGACAGAAGGCACTAAGTGCAGAACTGCACAGCCAGGAAGGGTGAGCAGGAACCATTAGAGGGAACAGAGATGGTCCTTTAGCAGCAGCAAGCCGTGCAGCCGTTTGATTGAGCCATTTCCTGACTACTTTAGAAGTCCATTAGGGAGCAGTGATTGACATTGTTTTATTTCAGGCATCTACCTGAGGCTTCAGAATTAGTCAGCTGGGAAGTAGGATCCTACCTCCTGCATTCTCCTATTGAATGTGCAAACAGCCACGGCTTCTAACTTACAATGTAAAAAGATCCATTAAGAGCAACATTCTTTAAAGGTATTCAGGCTTTAAGAGACCCAAAGAGGCACCTCATGATTTTTTAGAAATGGCCAAATATTAATACATTTTATCAAACAATAAGTGTTTTCAAATCCTGTATTTGTATTTTCCGATTTCTAAATGACCTTGAGGAGCTACGCATGTTGTCCAAGGTCACAAAGAAAATCTAGGTCAGAGAAAAGAAAAGAACCTGCATCTTCAAAGAAAAGTATTCTAAATACTGGACCATATTCTCAGCACAGCATGCCTTGCTGTCACTGAGCCATTGTGGGAATATATAAAAGAAAGTTTTCCTGTCATCACTTTTGAATCAGTTTACCACATATAAAATAGCACAGTAGTTTTAAACATAATTAATATCCCATCAGTTATATGTAAATCTATTTTTTCCCCTGAAAATCATTAGAGAATTACTTAGCATGGATAAAAAAGCAGGGAAAAGTCAGCTTTACATCTTTGTCTGATCTCATCAGTCAGAATATAGCCATCTTTGCACAATGCAGGGTGTTTCCTCTTGAAAATCATTGTGAGAAAAGTTGGAGGGTTTTTTGGAACAAAAGACATTCTTACTGAAGGAGGCTTCAAAGAACAATTTCTGTAGGCAAGGCAAATGGGAAGGATGGGCAGAATTGGCCTGAACAGTCTGTTTAACTCATTTTGCTGAACAGGTATCAGAGTGCTGAAGAATGAGGGAAACTACAGGAATTCCAGAAATTTTTGCAACATGTTGCACTATAATTCCACTGGCTCATTTCTTAGGGAAATCAGACCTGTAGCAGCCATACTAGAAAAAGCCAAAATCTACAGCATTACTAAGCCTGATAATTTAATCAGAATTTTAATAAGCTCAGAATAAATCGCTCTCTGTGACATGAATGACAAGAAAGCAAGACAGTTCTCTTACTTTCAATATAAGACTCTTACTGGAATCTGTAATTAGTCAGTAATGGGCAGCATATTCACATGAATACATGGCCTTTTACTGATTGCACTGAGCTTCCATGGCAGTTCCCACTAATCTTTTTTGAGAAAAGTTCCCATTTATATATTTCAAAGGAGAACTGAGCTGCAAATTACTCACGCCAAATATTAACAGAAATCTTTACTGAAGGTTTTTTCCCCAAATATCCCACATATGTATATATAAACTTAACCATCATAAAAAAAGGAGACAAAATCAAAAAGATAGAAAGTTCCCTTGAGTGAGACAAATCCTAAAGTCATCTTCCTTGTTTTTTTCCTATTCCAGTTGTTTTAATCCTGCATGTTATTTAACCCTCTATATTGTCTGTAGTAGATGCACTTCTGTGGCAAAAAAATATGAGACTGAACCTCTGTTATCCCAAGTCAGTACTGACTACCAGATTTGAATAATCTAAAAACATTTACATAGATTATGTAAGATCATGTTACCACATAAATGCTATAGGGTTTATATAACAAAGATACATTGGCAATCCTGGAAAACCAAGGAAAAGCCCCCAGAAAAGCCTGTTTATATCTACTCTAGATTGCTTTTCCATCAAAATGACTACTGTGCCTGTGGGAACTTAGGACACAAAGGCCAAATGACAAATTCATTTCTGAGAGTCAAGTTTGGAAAGATCATCATTGGGCAGCATTTACTGCTGAGGAAGTCGAGCATCACCCCTATACGTGTATCCTTGCCAGGAAGATCTCAACAAAGAGCTCAGAGTCAAAAACTTAATCAGGTTTTGCATGAGGTTCTCACAGGCTCACACATGATACATGTACCATGAGTAAGAACTCTGAGTACAAGTCCATGGGAGATGACCAGATGCATCCCAGAATCCTGAGGGAATTGCCTGATGCAGTTCCCAAGCCAGTCTCCATGATATTTGAAAAGTCAAGTCCCTGCTGACTGGAAAAAGGAAAACACCATTCCTATTTTTAAAAGGGGTAGAAAGTAGGACTCTGGGAACTACCAACCCATCAGCCTCACCTCTGTGCCTGGGAAGGCCACGGAATAGATCCTCCTAGAAGCTCTGCTAAGGCACATGGAGAACAGGGAGGTGACTGGAGACAGGCAGCAGGGCTTCACCAAGGGTAGATCCTGCTTGACCAGCCCGGTGGTCTCCTATGATGGAGTAACTGCATCAGTGGTTGCCTTCAGGAGATTTAGAGACAATCCATAAACTGTCTTTTTTGGTAATTATAATTTATAGTTTTTAGATCTGCATCAAGTAAGGGCATTATCTCCCTGTGTGCCCTACTTTATCCTTCACCCTAAAGAATATGCTGTGGCAAAAAGTTGGTTAAAAGTGCAAGTGTTTTTACACAGAGTAACTTTTACATCATGTAAAACATGGCAAGAATTTCCTTGCCAAAGTTCACTTTAGCAAAGATCTTAATGAATAAAATGGCAAGAATAGCAAAGAATATTCTGAATAAACTAGAGCCAAAACCTCTCGTCACTCCTACATATGGTGAAGGTTTTAAGAATCAGAAGTGAAAATTCACTTGCAGTTGTAATTACAAAGAACCAAACTCTGAGGAGTGTATAAATTGCATTCTGATGTGAACAGCCAGACTTGTGTGGGGTAGAAAGTCTGGGGTAAAAAAAAATAATTATCTGACTAATTGTGAAAGTACATCAGTGTGTATTTTGATATCTGATCATAAGAGATACCTGTATTTCCCCCTGTACTCCTGGAATTCACACATTGCTGAAGCTGTCTTAATTTCTCACATGCAATTTTCTTTTTACATATTTTCTATTCTGAACGCTGTGTTGCAGGGCCCTCTGGCTGAGCAGTACAGAACTGGACAGGCCTCCCTTCAGAGCATATCAACATCATTTCTTAATTAGCTGGTGGATGCAATTTGATTTGAGAGACACAAAGTACTGGCTCTTTTTCAGGAGCCGAGTGCCTTGTTCCTTGTCATACTAAGTCAAGATATCAAGCCCTGGTACCCAACCTGGCACTGATCAGTTTTACAGCTCAGGCACATGATTGCACATGAACACAACCTTTAGACAAAATCTCCTGGAAATCGTGATGGCTGTTTCACAAGAACTTAGGACACACTTGGAAAAGAACATGGGCCAACCAGCCACAGGCAGGGTCTTATGACTGTAACAGTAACACTAACTGGTAACAGTAACTTGAATCCTGAAAGATTCCTGAACAGAGTCAGAAAAAGAGAAAAACACTTTGGTTGGTTGTGCTCAATACATTCAGGTATGCAATTTCTGGGTATTTTCTCTCTTTTGCCTATTAACATCTACCAATAAATTTATTTGTTGCACACACAACATAATAAAAACTGAGCTTTCTCATGCAATTTTTTTCTTTCAATATGTTTTTTTTTTTTTAAAAGAAGTACCACAAGGTTTAATTTAGCCATACAATTTTTTTTGGTCCACTTTTGAATCTGTTTGAGCTTAGGGCTGATGCTAATTCTCCACAACATTCAGTTGTTTATTCCACAGCAAGTCACTCTGACAGAGATGCCAGCAGATGACTGAATTCCCAAGTGGAGCACATCGCTGAGTAAAACAAGGGGTCGGGCCGCCCTCTGCGGGCGGAAATTGGGCTTTGGAAGGAATTGTTGCGCAACAGCTCACAGAGACTGATGAAAGTTAGTACAAGACTTCTACAACTGAAAGTTAGTACAAGAATTTTGACTTATGCTGTACATGTAATGCCAGTATCACAACTGGATCTCTACTGCCAGAGAGGAAGAAGGAAATGCAGACTGATGCAGACTGCAGGTGTCTGATGCAGAAGTCAGGAACCCAGGTACAAATCACAACTCAATATACAGCACCTGGGAATTCCCAGGAGACCCAGACACTGGGGATAACAGCCTCTGAACATAAAACCAGGGAAACTAAACGGCTGGAAATATTTCACTTGCACATGAGTTGCCAGGCAGGAACCAAGTACAGTGTATTACAGCACTACTCCCAGATCTAATCAGGAAGAGGTTACATTATATTAGGCATATTACAGACACAGGTCTGCTTACTTCAGCATTTCACAACATGAGGGCTGAGTGTCAAACTAGTCCAAAGCAGCCTGAGGCAAAAGAACAGGGATGAGCAACAGAAATATTCCTGCATGACATTGGCTCTACTACAGACTTCATTTTCTTTGCTCAGTCAGTAGTGCCTCCAGCTCAGTTCCTTAAAGGCTTCATGCAAGTACAGACACTTGCTCCTACAGGGCTGATGACTCAGAAAAATTACAAAGGACCAGGCTGCACATATTTTTTCTGGAAATGCAGTTTGACTGAGCATAGCTTCTGAAATTAAATTCTATCAGAAAGTGTTCAGGTGGCTCCTTCTACCTTCACGTACAGGTAAAATAGTGCAGTGGCGACATACATGGTGATGGTTACTCTCAACTCTGTGGGAACCACACAAGAATTCAGTTATTTGTCAAGAAGGGCCAGTCTTTGAATACAAGACTCTTCCTAAATGCATTGGGGTTTAGTTGTTGAAAAGATGATGCGAATACCATGTGGGATGTGATAGCCTCAGGGGTAAGTCAATGTCTTACCAGTCCCGTAGCTTCGAATAACATAATTTGAGAACCAAGCAGGACAAGTGAGCTGCTAATGATGGGCTGTCAGGTGCAGCAACCAAAGCTTTTACAAGACAAGTAGTACACGGCACTTAATCCCAGAGGCATCATTACTAGTTGGTATACTAATTCATTTTACACGGGATACATAGGACTAATTTTCCCCCTAAAACATACTGGATACTTAAATCTCTAAATCCTGCTGATTTCTGTCCTAGAGGTTAAGCCAGGTCAGCTGCGCTCTCTGCTGGTGAGAGCTGGAACTCGCGGGAGACTGGCCACCTTCCCCGGGAGCAGATTGGAGAACATCGCTGGAAATTTGTCAAGCAACTTTACGGATAGTGAACGCTGGAGAGCGTTGTGACACTAGTATTTGGGCCTTTCTAGATAATTGTGCTATCAATAATTTAAAATTAATAATAAAGCCACTATGGAGTGCCTTGTATTATAAATATTTCAGACACATTCAAAATTAAGACATTTTACAGTGCCAAAATTTAACATCAGACTCCATGAGAGATTTCAATTATGCCTCAGGACAGAGATATGTGAATTGAAACTCTGACAAAAACCTACTTTTAATTGTGGTCTAATGAGAACTCTGCTGAAAGCTTCTATACTTGTGTGGTAGTAGTGTGCCTAAATTAATTTGCATAACTCATATAGACTATCAAGACCAGCTTTTGCGTATGATTAAACAGATTATCTGATGACATTTCAGGGATCAACAGATTATAACCCTTAATCCAAAGATGTAAGTAACAATGAAATCTTATTATGCATTAGAAAACAAACAATGCAGTCAGAGCTGATCTGAACACTGCTCAGAAATCTCTCACGAGGGTTAAGGCTAAGCACCTAAATTCTCCCCAGAAACACACAGAGATTCTGGCTGCCAGACTTCCGTCTCTGTGAATTCTCAGATGAAAGGCTGAGGGAACCAATTTATGGCAAATAAGACACTCAATTATTTTTTTCCAATATTTTCGGGCAACATCCAGTTTTATGTCTATTTATACCACATTCAGACTCTTGCAGTCACTGCAGTTGCAATGCAGCATAAACTCAGCAGTTTATTTTTCATCTCTTTGCTTCAGCTTCCACTACCACAAGAACAAGTAAACTTGTGCTCCTGAGAGCCTGCAGACTTCAGTGAAATTGGCTAAGCTCCAACTGATCACATTTGAGTGCATTTTATCTGGTTTTCAGTAATTTATTGTACACTAACACTTGCAGATACCATCTTGCAGAACATTCATATATTTACTTAGAGAGGAAAACCTGGATTGTAACACTTCCAGTGGAACAGAAACATATCAGGAAAACATGACGTGTTTGGAAAATAAATTAGTCATTCCACTGACAACATATACTTCTGACCTCCTTGTGGTCTCCCCTACAAGCCATTAAATAAGTTAAAGCAGGTGTAACTGAAGCACAAACATAAGGAATTGCTACTGGGCAGGCAATGTTTGCCCAGTATTGTGTCTTCTACAGTAGCAATGAGTGTTGGCATCAGAAGACACTTGCAGATGTGACAAGTAAGCAACTAGATAACACATTAATCATTAGGAAGGTTGTAACCCATCAGAAGACAAATTAATATCTCCACTGAAGGAGCAGATGTGCAGAAGGATGCACAGCCCAGGAAATGCCTGAAAATGGGATTTATGAAATACTGCATGAGCTGATTACATGGTGCTGCCAGCGAATCAGCAAGGAGGGAGCTGATGCACACAGCGCAAACAGAAATTCAAGGCAGAAAAAGACTTCAGTTCCACTGCATGTACTTTGGTATGCAATGCACAACGTGTTTGCTTTCTGTAATAAAGCCCAGAATCAGAAAGGTATGAAGATGATGGTAACAATCCTTTAGTCCCCTTCAAAAGCAGAGATCATGCTGAGTCACTAAAACTTTCTTCTTTATTTCATCCAGGTAGTCACTGAAAACACACATGTCAGTCTGATTATAAATGCAGTAAAATCGTGCACAGGATATCAACAGATATTGGGCATTGCCCTCCTAGCACATTTTCATCCTAGGGTACAAAAGTGCACCTTCCACTTTTCAGCCTCTCTGAAGCAAAAGTCCAGGCAGCAGGAAGTTCTTCTGTAATGTAGACAAATGCATCCATTAGACACTGGCTTGGTGCCATCAATCTAAATAGCAGAGAAATTTTCAGATAGAAAGGCTAGCCAATTATCTCACTGTCTCACTCCATCTAAATTGATTCAATCAAGACAATTTCATTAATTTGTAAGAAGGAGAAAAGTTCCCAAAAGCTCTATCAATTAGAATAGCCTCACTTTCACACTGTGTCTTCTCCCATTCAAGCAAAAACAGTAACTCACTGCATCTACTACCCAAAAAAAAGAACTACCTTGCCAAAAAAACCACCCCCAAAACATCAGAACTCTGCTCTCAAGGATATGAAAATGGGTAGTAATACTTGTATTTATTTCAGTAGAAACAACATGAAGCCTGAGGAGGTGCAGATGCATTGTTGCACAAGATATGACATTGGTAGCCCATCCATAACTGCATCATCTCCAATTAAATCATTTCCATTAAGAAGTATCCAAACAAAATGTGATCTTAGCTAAGTCCTTCTGCACTGACACTGGGGAAATAATTTTTCCATTAGTTTCCAGTGATTTGCATTATTTCTGGTCTTTCAGTATTTACCCAATACTCCCAGTAGTGAGAAATACATGCATATACTTGAGAAATTAAGAGATTACTTTAAAAGAGCATTCAAAAAGTATATCTACAATTTGCAACACATATAAGCACCATAGTCTGGATTCTGCATGTATGGCTACAAATTCAAGCTCAGTCTATTGGTAAGTAATGCAGGCTTATGTGCAGATATTCAATTTGTTTAATAAGCTTAGGAATAATCATTTAACTGTGATGTTTTCTTTGTTTCCTATACTGCAAGGCATTTCACACTGAGAAGTCCTAATAAGAAGTCACTTTTACAACCAAAATCTTAATTTCAACCACAATGAAATGTTCTGTTTAAATAATAATGGATTTACATACATCAGGCACTCTTAGAATAATAAGAAGCCCTCAAGCATTAGAAAGCTTTATCTCACCATCTGTGATTCTGTGACTTATGATTTCATAAATTGTTAAGTATGCTTAGGAATACTCTCACAGTTATAAAACTGTCTCTTTTTATATCTTCATGATATGTTACTGTTTCTTTATTCATTCTGCTGCTCAGAGAGGGGAAGACCCAGGCACACTCAAAAGACATTTTTGCAGAAACAGAGACATTACATCCATGGTAACCTTAAATTACCATGTTCTCTTAGACACCTTAATCAAGCACGTGTGCCTTATATCCACATTTTCTTCAGATATGACACAGGCTCCAGGACGGTATCTATGGTGAGAAAATGGGAGAGTTCACATGAACATAGTGAACAGTATCACATTGATTGGAGGAGAGTTGTACCACTGCTCAACCTACTTGCTGACAACATTTGCATTCAAACCTACAACTCATCTTTATTTTTTTTAACAAAAGCAATACAAACCTTTAATAAAAAAACATATAAGCCAGATGAAAGTAACCCTTGAACTGTACTTATAATATAAAAATACTAATATTAATAAATATAAATATATAAATATACATATTAAAACATATATAAACATTAATAATAGTCTGGATGTATTGCAAAACTATAGTAGATGCCATTTAAATTCATCTGAAAAAGGATTTGCCTCCTAGAGCACACTCAAAAAGTCTAACAGAATTTTTAAAGTTAAATCATAGAAAATAGGCACCTTCCAAATGCATCATCTGTCCAGTTAATAATTACCTAAACACAGAGATGTTTGATTACCCACACAGAAAATTTACATTGCTATAGGAACATCTATAGAATATTACGTGACAAATGAAGAGTAAGCAGATTTAAAAACCTCAGCACAATTACCTTTTTAATTCATGTTATTATATATATATATATAGATTTTGAAAAGGAAATAGCTAGGTCTGCAGCAGAAGTGTCCACATACAATTGTTTACTTCCCTAGAACACTTGGACTGTAGCTCTCCATGCCTGCAAAGCACAGAGGTAGTAACAGCAATTAGCATAGGAGATTCATAGTAAGACTTCATCACAGGATCAGCAGTCATAGTCTGACTTCCCAGATAACACAATTTAAAGAACAGCAGTTAAATAGTAGTTTTGTCCTATCTTTTGATTCATCTCTTTCTGCTTGCTCCTAGTATATGAGAAAGCTGTGTTCATTCATCCCCAAAAATTGAGGTAGCTTTTCTTCACTTGATACTACAGGTTCTCTTTTCTTTCCCGTACTGGTCTGTCACCTTCCCAACATTTCACTCATCTCCCCAGTGCCAAAGCAATTCTGTTCTCCTACTTCCATTTGCCCAGTGTCCAAGCACTATCCCATGAATTGCAGCTGTTCCTAAAACATCAAACTGCTTGCTAGCTACATCTATAACCTCAGCTCACCCCACCTCATCTTTGCTTTTCGTGTGGCACTGGAAAACAGCAGGGAATTATCTTTTTCTCTGGAGCATTTGGTTTGGAGGTTAAATAAAGCCCTCCTTGCCTCCTTCTCTCTGGGAAAAGAAAAAAAATAAGAAGGCAGTGAAATGGGTAATGTGCACATTGCCACACACCCTCTCAGCTGTGGAACCCTGTAAGCCTCAGGCTGGCCACAGTCAACCAGGACCATGTCACCCAGTCCACTTGCCTCTTACCCAGCAGCAGCAAGACTGAATCATTAAGGTTGAAAAAGACCTCCAAGATCCTCAAGCCCAATCTGTGACCCCCACTAAATCCTATGGCAAAGTGCTACATCAGCAATAGGACAAGGGGGCACAGGCTCAAGCTCTGCCAGCGGAAATTTAAATCGGATATCAGAAAAAAATTCTTTCCAGACAGAGTAATCAGGCATCGGAATGGGCTGCCCAGAGAGGGGGTGGATTCCCCATCCCTGGAGGTTTTTAAACTGAGATTGGACATGGCACTGAGTGCTATGATCCGGTAAAGGGACTGGATTTGGACCAAGGGTTGGACTTGATGATCTCGGAGGTCTTTTCCAACCCAACTGATTCTATGATTCTATGATCCACTTATTTTTTGAACACTTGCAGGGATGGTGACTCCACCACTTGTCACTGACTTTCTGAGCTTATCATCCTTGTGCTGCTTTGTGGAGAGCTAGGCATGTCCTTATTCCCTTCAGGATCTCACTGCCCCTGTGTGCAGTGACAGACCCAAACTGTCCCTGCGGACACCCACGCCAGGGCTGCCCCACACCTGCACCATGTGGGCAGGCGGGTGGAGGGGGCTGGTTGCCCACCCACCCCATCCTGAGGGGCACGTGTGCCCCAGAGACCTTTGTGGCAGCTGATGGCAGTGTGGGCACAGGGACAGTGGAGTTGGGCACTCCTACCCCTTGCCTGGGCCAGCCTGTGCTCCCAGGGGGACAAGAAGGCCAGCGGCATCCTGGCATGTATCGGGAATAGTGTGGACAGTGAGACCAGGGAAGTTTGGCCACTGTGAGGCTACACCTCGAGTGCTGTGTCCTGTTCTGGGCCTCTCAGTTCAGGAAGGACATTGAGATGCTGAAGTGGGTCTAGGGAAGAGCAATGGAGCTGGAGAAGGGTCTGGAGTGCATGTCCTGTGAGGAGCGGCTGAGGGAGCTGGGGGTGTTTACCCTGGACAAAAGGAGGCTCAGGGGGGGACCTCCTCGATCTCTACAACTCCCTGAAAGGTTGGCCTCTTCTCCCAGCCAACTAGTGACAGGACAAGAGGACACAGCCTTATGCTGCATCAGGGGAGGTTTAGATGGACATTAAGAGGAATTTCCTCCCAGAGAGGGGGATTAGACATCGGAATGGGCTGTCCAGGGAAGCAGTGGAGTCACCATCCCTGGAGGGGTTCAAGGGAATGTTGGAGGTGGTACTCGGTGCCGTGGTCTGGTTGGCAACGTGGTGTCGGGTCAGAGGTTGCACTCGATGATGTCAGAGGTGTTTTCCAATCCAGTTGCCTCTGTGATTCCTCTCCCTGCCCAGGGTTGGCCGCAGAGGAGGGGCTGGCTCGGGCCCCCGGAGGTCGGTTCCGGTCCTAGGGGGCGGCTCAGCGCGGCGGGCCCGGGCGGAGCGGGGCGGGCAGGGCCGGGCCGGCCCGGGCTGCGAGCGGGGGTGGCGGCCCCTGCAGGGCACCCGCAGCCTCGGCAGCTGCCGCCGCGCCGGTGGTGTCAGTGCCACGGTGTCCGCCGGGGAGCAGAGGCAGCAGCGCCGGCGCCCGCCCGCCCGATCGCCGCGGCCAGGCCCCCGCATGCAGCCCTCACCCTGGAGCGGCCGCGGCGGCGCATCGAGGAGCTCTCGCGGTCCTCCCGGCAGCGGCTGCTGCAGTCGCGGGACAGGATGTTCTCCAAGTTCACCTCCATCCTGCAGCACGCCGTGGAGGCGGTAAGGCCGCGCCGGGATGCGGGCCGGGCCCAGCGCGCACAGGGGGCTCGCTCCGGGCCCCGCGCCCCTTCCCCGCGGGGGAATGCGGGCCCGGCTCGGCCCTGTCGCGGGCCGGGGAGGCGGAGGCCGAGGGGGAGCCTCCCCGGGGAGCGCCGGGAGGGAGCGAATCGCCCCAGCGAGGCCGTGGCGAGCCGGGGGTGCCGGGGAGGACGGAGTGGCCGCTGCCCGGGCCCGGCTCGGCCTCCCGCTGTCAGCGCAGCCCCGGCCCGGCCCTCGCTCGGCCTTCGCCTTGCAGCGAGACGAACAATAAAGGAGGTGAATCAGGAAACTCCTTGGGATTGTCATCGTGTAGCAGCAAGCGGACAATAGTGGCCGGTGCCTGGGCGGACGGTGTCACTTGCACAGTGACGTTTTTTCCCCGGGGGCAGCAGGGCCGTGTTTGTGCCCGGGCCGTGTTTGTGTTTGTGCCCGGGCTGTGTGTGTGCCCGGACTGTGTCTGTTCTCAGGCTGTGCCTGTGCCCGGTCTGTGTCTGTGACCGGGCTGTGTGTGTGCATGTTTGTGCCCGGGCTCTGTTCGTTCCCAGGCTGTGTCTGTGCCCGGGTTGTGTCTGTGCCCATGCTGTGTCTGTGCCCATGCTGTGTCTGTGCCCGGGCTGTGTCTGTGCCCATGCTGTGTCTGTGCCCATGCTGTGTCTGTGTCCATGCTGTGTCTGTGCCCGGGCTGTGTCTGTGCCCGGGCTGTGTTTGTGCCCAGGCTGTGTCTGTGCCCGGGGGGTGTCTGTGCCTGGGTTGTGTCTGTGCCCGGGTTGTGTCTGTGCCCGGGTTGTGTCTGTGCCCATGCTGTGTCTGTGTCCATGCTGTGTCTGTGCCCGGGCTGTGTCTGTGCCCGGGCTGTGTTTGTGCCCAGGCTGTGTCTGTGCCCGTGCCCGGGCTGTGTTTGGGCTGTGCTGGGCAGAGGCAGCGGGGCCTGTTGGGAGCTGCCATCGCTGCAGGCCGCGCTCGGCACTGCCCCATCCAGGCCGCTCATTTTTGTTTGCCTTTCGGGAAGGCGAGGTCCTAGTGGGGATTCCCTGCCTTGCAGCGCCTCTCCCAGTGAGCCACCGCACCTGCGAGACTGAGTGTGAGGAGGTGCTAAAAGCTGACAGTGAAATACTGCTGGAAGTGAAGGCGGAAACTGTTGGAGGAAAATTATTCAAATGGTTGAAAGGAGAGCTTGCAGAGCAAATCCTAATGGTTGTAAAAAGAGCCTGCATGCCAAATGCTGCCTGATGGCAGGGGCAGCCTTTGTGCATTAATGTATGCTTCGATGCTGCCTGCACTTGGGCATATGTTTGGCTTTCTGTGTGCCTGTGGTTCCACAGGAGTATTCAGTTTTAAAAGTTAAGCATGTATTCATTAATTGCAGTTTGCTCTTTAAGTGGTAAAGTGGCATTTGGAAAGAAATGTTTTAAATAGTGGTGTTTGAAAACACTCTGACCACATGTGAAAGCCTTCAATAGACAGTGTTTTCTTTGGAGGGGAAACAGACATTAATGCCTTCCTGACTAAAGAAAGCTTGTTATGGTGAGCTGTGCCACGTTTTGAGTAAGAGTGTATGACTGAGATGCAGGAGTAGATGAGAAGTTATTGTTTCAGGCCTACTAAATCAAGACATCTAATAGAATTTATTCCTAGAAAAATGCTTACATTATTAATGTGTGCAAAAATAAACAAAAGAACTGCATTAATTTGAGATCCGTGAGTAGAAAAATAGGAAAAATGAATGAGCTGAATAGAAAGGGAGAAAAAGAGAGATGGTAGGGACTAGACAATCTTTTTTGATTAAAAAAAGCAAACCAAAATACATAAACAGATTGATACCATCATTTTGCAAGTGAGTGCTGTTGAACAACATGCCATTTGTCCTTGCTCAACTCTGGTGTTCCTTTTAGAATTGCCTCATTCTGTTACTACCACCATGATGGATCTCCTGATAACAAGTTCTGCACTAAATTGCATTTACAGGCTTGTGACAAATCCTGAGCACCACACACTGGGAGTGAAACATGGACTCACAAAAACAAGAGGATATTAAGAATGTTTCTTACTGTACCTAGAAAGTTTGACTCACTAATTCAGAGACAGAACTGAGAAATAGAAATTTTTCACCAGGCTGGGGACTGTATGTGACCTTAGGTTGTTTCATTCTCTCTGTAATGAAAGTATTTGGGCTGCCTGGCTTTGCTATGCTGAAAATTATTATTGGTTTAAATACTAAGTATTAGATAAGTCTACTTTGGTGCTGTCTGCTGTTTTTAGAACCTAGAGAATTGCTGTTACTGCTGTGAAGCAAGTGTAGCTTGTGCAGACTCAAGTGGACTCTGAACCCTGAGTATCAGCAATGGAACTGGTAACTAAGATATCAATTCTCAAAGGGTTTGGATGCCTGTCTCCCACAGGAATTCAGTTGCAGCTGAACAGTTTTCAGCTGAGTTGGACACAAATACACTTGGAGAGCCTGGGCTTAGCTTTCATGGGTGGGACTACTTTAAATCAGAGTGGTTTGGGTAGCCCTTCTCCATTCTCCTTTCTCCTGTGCATCACTTATATAATGCTCCTGCTCTGCATCAGGGCCCACAGGCCTGCAGACTTCAGAGAGATGCATTGAAACAGTAAGAGTTTTTATGCCATTAGATAGTTATTGTTATCTTAACCTCACTATGCCATCCGTCTGAACTCTGACGAGGAGTTCCAAAGGTTGACAGTCTGACAAACATGGCAATATTTACCTTTTCCTTGTGTGTGTGTGTCACTCTGCAATTGACTGCCTTTGTGACAGGACTGAGGCAAACATAAGGGATGAGATGCTTTTTATTAAGACTTTTTCCTACCAGGACTTTTTCCCAGAGAGGTTATGGTGGTGTTCAAGACAGGGCTGGATGAGGGTTTTAAACAATCTGGTGCAGTGGAAGGTGTCCCTGCTCATGGCAGAGGGTTTGGAACTAGATGGGCTTTAAGGTTCCTCCCAGCCCCAACCAGTCTATGATTCTACTCTGAATAACCCAAACCACTCAGTCTTTTCTGCCTGAATTTCCCAAATGTTTTAAATTATATCCGTGATTTTCATTACTACTGAATCGTAGATTTTGCCACCTCTTAGGTCAATCCCACCAGTATTTTAAATACTTTCTCCCTTTCTGAATTTCTCTGCAGCTTCCAGATAAGCAAGCACCACTGTGTTGCTGTGCTGACAGAGCATCCATGAATTGGATTGGGTGGATTGGTGAGAATAGTGGACAGGACTGCAGCTCTTGCTCTGTCACCTGACTTCAGAGCAGAACAGAAATGCTGTTGCTTCATGGGGTTAATATTATTGAATCTGTGGTAGTTTATGTAGGGCTTGTCCTCAAGATGTTTTCTGTTTGCTGTGCATTTCTGATATGCTTTTATCCCAAAGGGCCACATTCTCAGCAACAACAAAGTATAGTGTACAATAACAAAGCAGCAAGTTATATTTCTCTTATCTTGTGCTCTTCACTCATTTTTCCCTAGACAAAATAGCTTGTCTGTAAAGTGGCCAGTCACTGTTCAAAGGGCTTTTGTTTGTGTTTGATTTTGCCTTTTAGATGTTTCATCTTAATGGTCAACTCAAAGGGATGTTTTTGAGCTGTGTACCTTGAGCAGGAAAAATATAGTTCTGGTTGTTTTGGATTTTGCAATTTGGTGTCAAACAAGAATATTTATATCTCTCTGTTGGTACCAAGGAGTGAGTTACAGCTTTGGTGTCTGCTGCACATTCTTGAGACATCCTCTCTACCAGCCTGTTATTCCACTGTATCTCTTACTCTTGTAGCTTAACATACTTCTAAGTAGCTTCTTTTCTGTTCACATTTTTGAGGTGAAACTCCGCTTTGAAAGAAACCCAGTCACTTGGTGCAGGCACTGCTCCAAAATCATGAACTGCATAACTGATCGGAACAGAATTTATTCTTTTTGAACCACTTTATTTAATGTAATGACCTCACATTACTTGTTGTTTTAATGTTGTGCTGCTTTAACAAATTATGATGGCAAAATTTAATGCATGGCTTGCAAGCCTGTGCAGCCTTAGTTTTATATGTGCAAGCAGTGGCCATTATAAACTCTGTGCATTCATCAGCTGAAGATCAAGTGAACCTTCAAGCATTAGTCCTTTTTCATATTTTCTGTCAGACCACACATTCACACTAATGCAAGTTGTAAGAAGAAAACCAGCAAGTGACTGCTGTAGGTCTCCTTGTTTCACTCAGGGCAGTGTGTGCACTTCCCCTTCCTTTCTCTTTGACCCACTTTCTGCTTGTTTTTTTTACTCTGACATCCGACCAGACAGTACCTGGTATTTTTTTATACAGTGTTCTCTTTACTTTGTGAACTTGTCCAAAAGATACTGATACTGCACTTGTCCAAAAGATATCACCAGCTTCTGATGTTTGCATTCTTTTTAGTATTGAATTGCACTTGTGAAAAGCATACCTGGAAAATATGACAATGAGTTTTACATGCACAAAAGAATTGCTGTTAAATAGTGAATATTTCTTAATTTCTTTGCTCTTGTGTTACCTAAACACAAACTCTGTATACTTTTGAAAACTATGTGGGACTGTATTTTGGACAGGTTTTGTAGTGAGCAGATTATAGTTCTGGTCAAAGATCTGCAGTTCTCCTGAGAACAGCACTTTTCATGGAAGGAGTGGAGTTTGATCTTTAGGTGTGTTGTCACCAGAATGATAAGGCAGCATGTGCTAAGTTTAGCTCAGTCCCGGGAAGTCAAACTGCTGGAGCTGAGCCCCAGATGGAAGCTGATCAATATCTGCTCAAAGGGGCTGGTTTTTAGTGGTGTTCAGTGGGTTTGGGCTGTTGGATACACCAACACCTACACAGCAGTCTTGAAGAGGTTGATTTTTTCCCCAGAGGAGAACTTCACTCTGAGACAGGAATCAATAGCTCAAAATTAGTAAGAACATAGGTAATTACATCAAGATTAATAAAACAGTGAGCAGTAACTGTACTTTTAAGGTAATTCTTTCAAATTAGATAAATAGTGGGAATTAATGGCCTTTACAATGAGTGTTTTGCTTCAGAGTCTCTGTACAAAGCCTGTGTATTTATACAGTACAGTGGTTATTCAAGCTGTCAACTGGGACATGTATTTCATCTCAGCTAGGAGCTAATAATTCCTCCTAAAACAGAAACTACAACTTCATCCTGGAATTACCTGTCCTATTAAGGCTAAAGGATGTCAACCAAGTGTTCGGGAGCTTACTTTTTTCTGATGCTTTCCAGTGGTTGGCTTTGTTTACATACAAAGTGGTATCTTCATCTTGGTGTTTACCTTTATTTTGTGTCTGAATAACTAAGTTAAGAGGATTGTGTGGGTTTCTGGGGGGTTTGGTTTTGGTTTTGTTCTTTGGGGTTTTTTATCAGCAAAACACTTATCTCAGTATAACGTTGCTGGAGTTACATCTCCAGCTGTTGGCTAAAGGTATCTGTGTTTGGTGAGTCTGGCTTGCAGTCCTCAGTCAGAAAAGGCTGTGGAATCACTGAGTATTTTAATTTAAAAGGGCAGGACCTGTCCCTGAATTACATTTTCACCTCCGAGAAGAGTCCCTGGAGGCCTTTGTTGGGAAGGAGAGTGTCTGTATCCAATGTTCTCTCCCATGGTGGATAAATTATTGACAGTGCTGAGAAGTGAAATCCTTTTCCTGGCACTGCTCAGAGGCACTAAATTCATCTTGAGGCAGATGAGGCTAGAAGAAGTAGAGAGGAAAATCACATCAGCCAAGGATAAATCTTTAATGTTATCTATCATGTGTTACTTTGGAAATAGTGGTCTGAAGGCCTGCATTCCTCAAAAGTTGTCTCTGTGTAATTCATCAGCTGGCACTGAGGTTTTGATACAGGTTTTTTTGGTAGAAAGATGCTAAATGATCATTACATTGCTTGAAATACACATCTACAACAGCAAGTGTGACATACAAAGCATGATACAAAGTATCATGTGCTCAGCCTTCAGTTCGTTCAGGTATTCTTCTGAATTTCAATAACCTCGTAAATGTCATGGTAAAATAAAATAAACTAGTTTGTCCAGGGTATTTATTCTGTGGTATCTGTCTTGGTATTTATTCTGTGGTAGCTGGAAGACTTAGTGGGTGCACAGAGTGTCAGGGAGAGGATAAGCACTGTCAGTTTGATTTCCTAGTTGCCATTTTTGAGGCCACATTTGCACCCAGGCTGCAGGTGGAGATAGTTGCCAAGCACCACTACTCTTTAGGAGTCTTGCATGTCAAAGTCCTGTGTGCAAAGGGCCATTAATAATTAGCATTCCACTTACCTCACATGGCATGCTGTTCATATACTGGGCTTTACAGCTTTACCAAGATAAATTTAGATGTCATTAAATTCAAGGCAAAGAAAAGACTGATGTGGAGAACGCCCAGAGCTTTTTCAAGGAGACCGGGACTACCCAGCAAGACTACACAGATGTCTGAGCCCTGTGCTTGTGTTTGCCCAAGAACTGAGACAACTCAGCACTTTTCAGACCCTGTGAGGAGTCACTAGGGGAGTTCAGAGTTACTGGTCTCATATGTGGTATCTGTAGCTTTTGGGGAGAAAACTTTCTCACTGTGAGGTTGCCTGAACCCTGAAGAGGTTGTGGAATCTCCATCCTTTGATAAATTCAAAAGTCATCTGGACATGGTTCTGGGCAGTTGGCTCTGACCGTGCTGGAGCAGGGAGGCTCCGGCAGGTGATCTCCAGAGGCCCTTCCACCCTCAGCCCCTCTGAGAGTCTGTAAAGGACTGGACTCCATTGGGTCAGTTCAGCTCCTTATCCTTCCAAAATGGACACACCAATTTGTACTTGGGATTCTTTCTGTTTGCCCACAGAATGGCTCACATTGCTGCCATCATGTCAAGTGATAATCCCCTGTTTCAGAACTAACTGTAAAAGAATGACTTGAGGACTTGATAGTGGGAAAAAAAAGCCTTGAGCAAGTAGATTAGACCTGAGTAACAACAGACCTTCATGGGATCTGTTGAGTGGTCTGGGTTTTCCCTGCAGGATTCCTGATTTTACCAGCTCAGAACATTTTACACTGTGGTCACAAATTCAATGTTTGCCTCAACACTGTCTTTGGAAGGCAGAAGGGTGAAATACTTGTGGTTGTGGTCCTCCTTTTTTCTCTCACTGCCTGTGGTGTGGCAGGTGTTGGTGCCTGTGCTGGAAAGGGCCACCAAGTCTGCAGCTCAGTGGGGAAGGAGCAGTGCTGATGGGACTGAGTGGGAGGCTGTTTCATTGTGGTAAAATGCTATTCCTGGATGCTGGTCACACCCAACCGGCCGTCCCAAATTCCTCCAGAAAAGAAGAAACTTCCTTTTCTTTCAAAAATAAAATAAGAAATGAGTTTGTTTAAAAAAAAGAGCAACCTACCAAGCTCTGGGGATGGACCTGGTGTTCAAAAAAACAAAAGCAAACCCAACCAAAAAATGAACAGAGATCTTTTAAAAGAACTTGTGGTTAACAGGAAAAAAGGCACAGCAAAAACTGCATGAAGAAAATAAATGGTATTTTTAAGGGAACAGAGGAAAAGAACAGAGTGTACGGAAAGGGAGGATGGCATGAAGAGCAGGTGTAAAAGAACATGATTTTTTTCCTACAGGATAAAACTGTGATCTAAATACAAACATACGTTTTCTAGTATTGCTTTGGTGTATGAACCATTGCTTTTGTTGCTTCAAATAGACTGTCTGGTCATAGAGATATCACAGAGATTATTACTGATGTTCACAAGCCAGGCAGGGTGTCATGGGGCTCACATGAATAATGGATGTAGTCCTTGTTAAAGGTAAAAGAGCAGAGAGTAGCAATTGTAGCACGGGTCTGCAGCTGTTCACTTTCAAGCATAAGATAAAATACAGTTTAATATCTGAGAAAACATGTTAATTTATTTTCTGTTTTTTCATTGTTGTTTTGTTTTGGTTTTTTCCATAGCTGGCACCTTCCCTTCCATTACAAGAAGACTTTGTTTACCACTGGAAAGCAATCACCCATTACTACATAGAGACCTCAGGTAAAAGAAGAAAGCACTCCGGGTTTGTCTCTTTGTTGTGAAAACTAGAATTCCCAATTTCAGTCTTCTTAAAAAGAAAAGATGAAGAAACACTACAATGAGTCTTCTCTTTTATCAAAATGCAACAGGAATAATTAGTAATTAAAAATACTATGTACCTCTACCCCTTAAAAAGTAAGCATGAAAAAGTGATTGAGGGAGGTCGTGTTTCCTGAGTACCATGTAGAGAACTGTACATTTTCATGTCTGACCCAATTTCTGTCTTCATGTTTTTTGTTTAATCTAAACAGACAGCTGCAGAAGTGTAGTCCTTGCTGGTAACCTTTCTGTTGGTTTGCACCAGGGATTTTCTTTTTCTTTTTCCAAGATTTTAGTAAAAGTAATTTTGTGGTCATAGATTTTACCAGACATGTATGAATTCCATGTGCTCAGTATTAGTTTTTTTGGTTTACTGTCATATCTTGGTGAGAGGTATTTTGATAACATAGCTCTGAAAAGTGAATTTGTGAGCAGAGTTTTGTTAAACCTTATCCAGATGTTATTTTGCTTTCCTAAGAAACCTGCATATTCTGATAAAATATGACTGTAGGTTTTTTCTTAAAATTTTGCCTGGGTTTTTTTTGGAGGAGTTTTTGTGGGGTTTTTTTTGGTGTCTTTGGTTTTTTGTTTTGTTTTGTTTTCAAAAAACATTTTTAAATTTTTTTTTTAGTTATTAAACTGCTGTGTTTTAAAAGTGAATGTTGCCATGCACGTTAGTTCTGCATTTCTGCTGGAGGAGCTGTTGAATCTGTGTTTGTATCTGGACTGGTGATCTTGTTTATGCCAATAGTTACTTGTACAGGCTGCAGCTTTGACCCTTGGTTCTAAATACCCATCTTTTGGAACACTGTGTGATGTTTCCTAAGGTGGAAGTGACAGGGTGGCAGAGGAAAAGTGATACCTGCAATGACGTGATGCTGGATAAAAGCTGACCTCTCTCCCAGACTTTCAGAAGTCTTTTGGAAAAGAATTTTCCACTGAGTGGATATATTTCTGTCCTCTGCAGTAGGGGCAGAGTTACCTTAGGAAATTCAAGGAAAACACTCCAGGCTGTTGGAGGTTGTGGCACAGACCAAAATCACTCTGACATGGCAGTTTCCCTGTGTGGTCTTGTTGCCATTTGCATGCAAGTGACAGTTGTTTTTAGATTATTGCATAAGAAGTGGTAACCATTTCCTGAGCTAGTGGGAGAGTTGTTCAAGTAGAATTGAGCTGAAAAAAAAAAGAAAAAGGAAAATCTTCACGTGTGGACATGCTCTACAACACATCAGTGCCAGCTCCCAGTGCCAGTGGCACAGATCCCTTCAGTGTCATGACTTTAGTATAATGAAATCGGTCTTACCCTTTCCTTCATAAAGTTTGACAGAATTCTCTTGTCAATGCAGGAAGTATAAAAGACAAATGTAAAAACTTTTGAAGAATAAGCAGCATAAAATTTCAATTTTCTTTGTTGTTATCATTAGAAAAAAAACCATTTATTTAGTTGTCAAGTTTGTAAAGGAACTGATCAGGTGCAAATTAACCTAATACTAAAAGCCATTTAGAGTTTTGAGAATAATATATGAAGAGTCAAAGAGGAAGTTATCAAGACAGAGTGGATACTAACCAGAAGATTGAGAGTAGAACCTTTCACTCCCTAAGCTTGGTTTCTGGCTGTAGAATTTTTCATTTTTGACCATGTATTTAATGTATCTTTTGAATTTTGACATTTCACTTTTTCCCCATTGCAAGGTTAGTTGTCTACTCAATGGCTTTTCCAGTTTATATTTCCAGATATATGGTTCTGAAAATTTGATTTAAGACATGGTGGAAACTTACATGCTGTATATAAGATTGTTTAAATAAATGGTCATGTTTTTAAAACTTAAATTTGGAACTAAAGATAAGTGAGGACAGTATTTTAATAATTCTTAATTGCTTATCTCTTCTGTTTAGATGACAAAGCTCCTGTGACTGATACCAACATTCCTTCTCACCTGGAACAGATGTTGGATATTCTGGTCCAAGAAGAAAATGAGAGGGAGTCAGGTGAAACAGGACCATGTATGGAATATTTGCTGCATCACAAGATTTTGGAGACACTCTACACACTAGGAAAAGCTGATGTATGTACTTCTCAGCAGAGCAGATTGTCTTTTGTGTGAGCTCCTAAGTCTGTAATAAGGACTGAAGTTCTACAGTAGGTGGTAGTGTGGGACACTGAACTTCAGCAATAAGCTGTTTACTTATGCTACCAACATATGACAACTCACAATCTTTTACAGGTGTGCTGAAGGTGAGACAACCAGAGAGACACTGACTAAGACAGCACCCTGAGATTTGTTACTCACCACACTGATAATATTGACTGTGAAACTAAGAGAAACATTTTTGTTCAATCTAGAATTTATGTGGCTTCTGGAAGGCAGCATGATCCCTCTCTGTCCTTTGTCAAGTGTTATGAGTTTTTTGGGTGAGAAGGGCTGTATTAGATACAGATTTTTGATAAATTTTTCTGACTGTGGTGAGTTATTTCCCAGAAAGACTTCATGTCAAAAGGCATTAAATTCAGCTGATCTCCAGACAGCTTTCACAGCTGAGTCTCCGGTAGGAGTGTAGCCCTTGGCAGTGTTGTCTGATTCTTCATGTTGCCTTTGTGGTACACATGAAGTTGGTTCATTCTTGTTTCTGTCTTTTTTGACAGACTTCTGAACTAAAGTGGGTGGTGTTGGATGGGTCATGGGGTGAATTAGCTTGGCAGTCCTTGTGCTAGAAGTTTCTGTATCATGATGCAGATGCTATTAGGAAATCATGGTGTATCCTGTTCTAAGGATAAAGGGGGCTCTCCAGAGTTTCATTCTCAGTCTTTTGCACATTGTCACAGTTCTTAGTCTATTCAATTTTACACAAATAGACAATGTAGGATACTGGCAGTCTGCACCTGGGATGTTCCTTGTTCTGGAAGGACCAGAGCTCTGCAGTTCCTGTTACTACACCAGCTGTCCTGCAATCAGGCTAAGATACCTGCTGCATTGAAAATACTGGCTCAGAAATACAGCTCATTCAGCAATCTATAAACTTCATCAAGAAACTAAGATGTGCTGGTGACTTATGTGAAGTGGGTAATTAGTGGCAGGCAGTTAAATGCCTCCCTGACATCCGATCCCGCCAGATCTCGGAAGCTAAGCAGGGTAAGCCCCGGATTAGTACTTGGATGGGAGACCTCCTGGGAAATGCCGGGTGCTGTAGGTTCTAGTCCTGAGGACTTCACTGCCACTGTCCAAGCTCGCTCGGCCGTGGCAGATGGACCTCAGGACTTAAACGGTGGGGCCAGTTCTGCGCACGCTGAGCCTCACCTAAAATCCACTGCGCAGGCTGGAAGGGCACACCCACGTGGGGACAGCCCTTCCCAAATCTTCGTTCGCAAAGATGAGCCACACACACAATTAGTGGTGTGTTTCTGAGGGTTGGGAGAAGTCATTTTGCACTCATGCAAATATGCCTGTACAAGCAATTCTTGTACAGCCTGTCTTTACACTTTGCCACTTGTGAGTTGATACATCTGAAGTAAGCACACAGTTCAGTGCTTGCAAGGTGTTGCAAAGATCTGGTGTAAAAAGAATAATTTGCTTTCACAGCAGTCATTCAGACTTACTGTTACTGTGGGTGTGCCCTGATGATACATATTTTGCCATTCTGTTCAATGGATTGCTTGACAGCTCAGTGATGAGTAGGGATTAAAAATCTAGGGGTACTTACGTTAAAAGGAGAACTAGGCTGGGCAGTTGTCACTGCTGCCTGTTGCCATCCCTGCTCCATCAGCTGTGCAGTGAACCAGAGGAGGGAAATATGGGTTAAAATTAACCTGTGGAGTAACAGCGTTTACTAATGTGGTAGAACACGTTAGTTTCAGGGGGGCTTTAGCCAGAAACAAAGTTACATAAAGGACCACAAGCCATCAGATCTCATGGAGATAGGAAAGTCCTTTCATGGGATGTTGTACATGGGGGACAGTAGAACAAAGGTCTGCATGTTGCAGATACTTGTGATTCATATTCTTCTCAGGGAAAACAACAGCTTTGTTTCATCCTGGAACATCTGTACATTTATAAACACTTTATTGTCTGAGGTTAATTGGTTGTGACTTTGAGAAACCTTTGGTAGATACTAAGATGTTTATGGTTTATAATTCTTTATTTGTATGTACTGACTGGATTTTGTGGCACAGTACCTTAAAAGAGAGCTGACCTGTAGCAAATTAATTCCAAGTTAATTTCCCCTTATCACCATAATGATCTGGAATATTTTCTGGAAAGATTGGTAGAAGGCTGCCCTAGAGCAATTAACTGAAAGTATGAATAATTTGAAAAAGAAAACAGCAATGGGATGCAACATTTTTTGTTGATCTCTGTTAATATCGATGACAGTAATGTGTTAACAGATGGTGATTATTTTTAAAATACTTTTGGGTATATTACTGCTGTTTAATTGGCCATTCTGAGCGACAAATTTGCATCGATGTTTTTCTCCACATTTGTTATATTTTTGTTATTGTTCATCTGTTTTGTTTCAGTGTCCTCCAGGAATGAAACAGCAAGTTCTGGCTTTTTATACCAAGCTTCTTGGAAGAATACGGCAACCTCTTCTACCCCACATAAATGTGCATAGGCCAGTGCAGGTACTGCTCAGACCTGAAGCAAACTATATTTTTGCATGACAAGTTTCTTTCATTCTGCTGTAGCTAATGGTGTCTTTAATTCTTCCATTGTCAAGTGAATTAAAGAAACTGCTCAAGTGCAGGATCAGTTTTAATGTATTGCTGATTAGAGCCTTGAACTGCCACTGCAGTGTAAGGCATAAATAATAAAGAAAACTTAAAGCAATCTAAATCTAAATGTTCAGGTCAATAATCATACATAATTGTGGTAGGTGTATAGAAAAATAATTCCATCCATTATTCCCAGAAAAAGCTATAGCTTACTCTGTCTTAATTGTTCACTTTATGTGACAGAAATTAATCCGGCTGTGTGGTGAAGTTCTGGCAACACCAACAGAAAATGAAGAAATTCAGTTTCTCTGTATAGTGTGTGCAAAGCTGAAACAAGATCCATACCTGGTCAACTTCTTCCTTGAGGTGAGTACATCTATTCAGTATTTTCCAGGTTTATTTACTGTGCACAGACAAAATCTAGTAGAGTTCTGGAGGTACCACATTGTGCTTCATAGCTTAGTTTTCATTCCATCTGGGATTTTTTTTTTCTGGGATACTAGAAGTTCTGTTGTTTGGGGTGTTTTAGCTTCCAGAGATTTGATACATCTCATTTGCACTAGAATTTCATTCAGAGTTCGCAGTTATACCTGCCTGAGGCCCTTGTCCTCTGCAGTGAAAGTGCTTTCAGAGTAGGATATGAATTGTAATGTAGAACAGGGAGACCTTGGACTTCCTGTCTTGTTTTGTCTTCAGCCTGAAAAGGACTAAGGGACAGATTGCAGGGGGCAAGCTGTGAAGGATTCTGCAGGACTGGGCCCGTATTTGGTGGTGGCACATTCGCTGTAGCTGCAGTGCCAGCTCACTGTCTGCAGTACAGCACTGTCTTCTGTCAGTAAGAAAGCCAAATATCTTTACTGCCCCTTCAAACTTAACATGCGGCATCGATGAAATCGGAGTGGGAGGACAAACAGTTTCTAGACTGACTTTCTGTTCCCATTTAGAAGAAGCACAAAATGTTTGATTTATAGAAGTCCATTTAGAAATGCCTTTTGCTCCCACTTTGGTGTTTCCTGTGGTGACACAGTCTATTATGTGATACATAGCTGAAAAATGTAGATATAGTGTTCCCCAGGAATATTTTACAAGTTTCCACAAATAAGGTTAGCAGAGGATGCAAAACTGCAAAGATTCATTATTTTCCATTGATATGTGATTATCACTTACAAGTCAGTAGTAAAAAATCTATCTTGAGTTTGTTTTTAACCTTAGCTAAATATCATCCTGACCACCATTGTAACCACTCTAGTTTTACAAGCAGTAGAAATGGTGTAAGGATTGAAAAGTCAGTATTTAAACATAGAAAGAACTTAGAAGCAAACTACTTCATATATTACATGCAAAATATGGTAGCATTCAGAACCAGATTACTTTCAATGTTACTTGTTTAAGGTGGGTGGTTTAAAAAAAACCTTCTTAATTACTCCTACACTCAAATAATGCCCTTGAAATCAAACCTGAGAATCGCAATCATGAGAACCACAGGTGTTTTGTCAGACATTGTTGGTGTTTGTCCCCAAAACAGCAAGGTTCCAATATTAAAAAGCAGACATGGAAATCCAGATGATTCCAAGTTTCAAAGGGATCTCTAGTTTCATGAAATGCTGGCTATGGAGTTCATGCAAGCTGATAAACATTTCTTGTAGCTCCTGTTTCCTTCACAGCATGATTCTGAATGTTGTAGCCTAAGGCATTTGTCTTCATAACTTCTGATGGTTGTTTCCCCGTAAGGTACATGGGGTGCAGAATTGTCTTTTACTAGAACAGAATACTCTCGTTGTTCACATCTAGGCCTCTTAGAGGTGCTGTTGTTGTGACTTGATCACAGTTTCTGACCTTCAGGTGCATGAAAGGGTAAATCTACAGAATTCTGTGTGACATGTCTCTCTAAAATCTCCAATATTTATAAACTGAAATGCAGATGGATCTTCCCACAGCATTCTGTTTGCATCTGTTTGTTTCGTTTCCTTCCTTGACTGTTCCCGATCAGTTTCTAGTGGATTTTATGGCCATAAAAGAAACTGTGTACAAAGCCAGGATTTCCTTTGTATGATTCCATATCAAATAGTGTGTTGATAGGATGCTGTTTATATTCCCATAAAATCTTTCATCTATATTGCTTAACCAATCAGGCTACATGGCATAACTGTCTCTGGGGCAAGTTATTTCTGTTGTGGAAATAAGAACTGGAAGTACTTCATTCTGCTTACTTAAAGCTTTAAAAACCATACACTGGTTTTATTTTGACTTTAATGTGCTCTTTAAACTGACTTTCCTAGTTCTTATGTAGAGGTAAAGAATATACATTGTAACATTTGTTTTATTAGCTCTGCCTCAGTTGTATTTTATGCTAAACTTGCCCCCATCTCATCTTATCCCATTCACCTTGTTCCATACAAAGGGACACTTGATTCTCTGTGTTTCAACTTCTGCTCTTGAGACATTAAAAAAGTTATAATATAGTGTCTGCTAAAAAGTTGTACCTTCATGTTATAAAATGATCAATAGTTCAACTATTCACTTGCATGTTCAATACTGCAAATTACCTGCTTGTATTTCTCACCACAAATTAAGCAGAGATTCTTATCAGTTGATTTTTTTCACAGAATTATTTTTAAATCTCTCTGAACTCAGACATGGCATCATCCACTACAGATTTTGAAACTCTGATAAGTTAGCATATCACAAAAATATAAAAGTGTGTTTTTTCATTGTCTACTCTCTGTTGATGCTGAATTCACAAGTACTTTGTTTAGAAAGCATTGAATATGTGTTTTGTGTAACCTTTTCTATTAGGTCATTCAGGATCCTGTTTTGCACCTTTGCAGGAGGCAGGTGAGCAGCTGAGCTGCAGAATTGCATGATCATACAACAGGAAGCTTAAATACACACAAAACTCTGCCTGTGTGTTGGCCACTGTACAAACTGCTTTGTGTTGCCTGCCAATATAAGAGTAGTGAGATATGGACACATTTGCAGGGGCATTCTTATATATACTAGGTCTGCTCATCAATGCCTTGGCTAAATGAACAATGGCCTTTCAAATGACAGGAGAGTCCAGACATGAAGTAATAAGATAAAATAAGTATTTTACCAAATATTGGCCAGTTTTTGAAAAAAGTAGCTTTTGCCTTTGACAACCTTCCTGCTTCTTTCGTGGTGCCAGCAACAGTGTGTAATCCAGGATGGAAATGCTGCTCCAGCCTTTAGTTCCACTTCAGGTGCAAGAGTGGCTGCTGTGATTCAGATATTTCTGTGTATTAATAAGAGTTGGGATGATACTGGAGGCCTCCAGAAGCTTTAGGGATAGACAAACATGGTTCAGACAGACACATTTTTGCTGCTTTGCCACCTTATGCTTTTCACACTGTCAAAAAAATATACATATGTTGAAGGAGTGATTTTTCTAGTGCAGTCAAAAATCATACTTATTTTATAGCATACAGTGTGCTGCTCTACCACTGTTTGCCTCGCCAGGGAATTGGTTCTATGAGTGTATCAGAATGCTCAGTGCAAATTCCCCACAATGAATGCACAGCAATCAAGCAAATGTTCACAGCAGCTCTGGTTTGCTGCCCGAGACTGTCTTGTAGTCAGTCCCTGCTGGCATGTATGTACTAAACACCATTAACCCCAAAGGGTTAGTTTTTTGAATTATTAATGCTTGAGATATATTTGTAATAATTTTGGTGTTATCATAGAGAAGAGCACTGTTTGGATTTATAATCTCACTATTGTGCTCAACTGAAAAAATGTCTTGTGCTGCAGTGTGTTTTATGATTCCAGTAAAGTGTTATTCACCTGCACTTATGCCAGAAGATCACTGAATTCTTGCCTTGCTGTGAGTTTCTTCTTGGTATCACAGAGCGCAAATTTAAATGTCTTTTTGTGAGCTGGAGACAGATTTATGGGAAGACAGATGGGTTGCTTTTTTTTCAGGCTGAGTAGAGATGCTTTGGAACTTGCGAGAAGGTTCTCTGTGACCTGTTATAATATCCAGTGCCCAGTGCTAACTTCTAGTATCTTCTGTCCCTCCAATCTACTCAACTGTTTCTTCATGAGAAACACAATTTCAGAGTACTCTCCTGTCACAAAAGGTGTTTTTTTCTCTTTCCTGTTGAAGATAAAATCTCAAGAAATTTAGAATTACTGTGTGACTCCAACTGGAAATTGTGTTTCAGACGTTAGATGAATTTGAGGCCTTGGCCTGGAAGGGGATGTTTTATGGTATGTACTAAGGTCTAAAGGTGCACCCATAAGGTAAATGAAAAACTGTCAAATCGTGGGCAAATCAAGTGAATACATTCTTTCAGTTATGAACAGAAAAAGTTGCCATCTCTTTGTAAATGGCATATTCAGCCTTGAAACAAAATGGTACAAGGCTTAAGACAACTTTAAGCAGATTTAAAAATGTCCTAGGTTTAAAAAACACCCACGCTCCCACAGCCCATTACATTCTACATGGTTACTGTATCCAGCCTTGACTACTTCAAACGCTGATGTAAAAGAAATTGCTTTTTAGTAAATTTCTGCTTCAGGATGAACAGTAATTTCAATGGTGTAATTCCAAAAAATGCTTTGCAGAGTAAGTTAAAAGCAATGGCTTCCAAAGGATCAGCAAGTGTAATCACAGAAGACATGATAAAAGACCAAGACTCTGTGACAGACACTGGACAGCCTGTTCAGCCCGAAGAATCGCCCAGCGCAGCCGGAGTGGAGCACATGGAGAGGGAAGAGGAGCTCCCACAGCAGGGGGAGGATCTGTCCTTCAGCCTGGATGAACTCAATGTCACAGCTGCACCCGAGTCCTCCCCTGTTTGTCCAAATCAAGACTATAATTTAGTGAATTCTCTGCTAAACCTCACTAAAAGTCCTGTGAGTTTTTTGGTTTGTTTTTTTTTTCCTGTTTAATGTGATAAAATGAATTAGCTGGATGCTGTTTGAAGTGGGCAGAGGGAGTGAATATACACATATATACGAACTGTATTTTAGCTATAAAACCTAAAATGAGTTTTTATTGCAGACAACTTTTGTATATTGAAAATTTTCCTTGCCAGTTCAGATTAAAGTAAAAACATTATTTTAGAAGATTATTACTAAATCTGTTGATGGTAATGTAAGTAGTGTTTTTTGAGAAATATATATATATAGGGTGCTGCATGTTTCAGGGAAAAGCTACACAGGATAATCAGAAGGTTAAATATTATCATAAGAGAATATATTTAAAACAACTTTACATTGTTCTGACTTAACCAAACCCACTGTCTTTGTAATGACACTGGGCTGGAAACTAGAAGTTTGTTTTCTTGAAAAAAAACCTGTTGTACATCTTACCCAGCTCCATCCTCAAATTCAGACTCAGATTTTTTTAGAAAAAATAGTGAAGGGTTGGGTAAGCCTGTAATTGCTATAGCAGTGTTGAGAGCAGAAAACCAACTCTACTGCTGCACCTCTTCATTGTTACATGATTAGTTTACAGGATATAATATCCTGGTCTTGAGCTGACCTACAGCACTAGTTCTGTCAGTCTGAAGGTTGCAGTTGCATTCTTAGTATTTGACACAGAATCAGGTGAGATTCTTTATTTTGTAACATCCAAATTCACTAGAATAAAGTTTTAATGACTGAAAAGTCAACAAAAATAAATGCATTCACTCACTGTGGGGGAATGAAGAGGTTTTGTTCAGGAGATATTTGCTGCTTGATTTCAAGTGAGCTTCATTCACCTCTGATTAATTCTTCCATGCTCTTCTGCCAGGACGGCCGGATAGCAGTGAAGGCCTGTGAAGGCCTCATGCTTTTGGTGAGTTTGCCAGAACCAGCAGCTGCCAAGTGCCTGTCTCAAAGCACTTGTTTGTGTGAATTGTTGACAGACAGGCTGGCCACCCTCTACAAAGCCCTGCCTCAGTCACTGGATCCCTTGGACATTGAAACAGTGGAGGCAATTAACTGGGGGTAAGAATTTTATTTTTGTATTTAATCCCAAAGTGATTTTACACCCCTCTCTGAAACTAATGTTATAGATAGACAAGGTGTATAAAATATTTCCCCTACCCTTGCTAAAGCCTCAAGAGCGGAGCTGAGATACAGCTGCAGCACAGTGGTACCCTTTGGGTGTCCAGGGTATACGTGATTTCTGACATGGGGCCAGGTTGGCCTGCCAGTCCCTTGCAGAGATTCCTCAGGGGGCAAACTTTCCCACTAAATTATGTTAGCACATTGTGTTGGTGTCACTGGAGTATCAGGTATGATCTATATTCTCATGCGGGTGTCCAGGGTTTAGGAAACACAAATTTCACTGTACACAGTGGACACTTTAGGCTGCTGCAGGAGGCAGAACGGTGTATTTGTTAACAGGCTGCTGTTGCAAAATTCTTGCAGCAAAATAGAAGGAAGCAAAAGATCTATGCCTGTCATCCTATCTGCTTGCATGTTAGATTCTCAAACCATTTCCCTTCTGCATTCACCTTACTGTGGGTTACTCATGATCTATTAGTACTGAGACAAAAAGTAGGTATTTGCAAAGTGTCTACCAAACTTACTGGTGGTTGGTGTTCAGAATTAGAAAGGGAAAAGCCACAGCTTTGAATTGTGGGATAATTAACTATTGGAGTGCTTTATTGAAGGAAATGGTGTATTGGTTATTCCTTAGAGCCCTTAAATTGAGATAACATGTTTTTTTCCTAGAAGATACAATCTACTTCAGGTATACACAGTATGATTTTGCTGGACTTGCTTGAGGTTGTTTGCAGAGTAGAGAACAGTTGCCTTTATTTTATGGTTCTGTGACTACAGGAGTTACTGACTCAGTTTCTGTGGTCTGTTTCCTGGGAGACCAGACTTGGTGATCAGTTTTCCCTTCTGACTGCAGAAATACTTAACCAGAGTTCTCCTGTTGTACATCCTGTGTATCCTTTACATGTCTCTGAACACCTGTGTAATGATGGCACTGCCAGATTAGTAGAGACTGGCAGAAAAACCTTTTTAATGTTCACTTCATTACAAGTAGGTCAGTAATTATTCTGTTAGATTCAGTAAGAATGAAGTTCAAGGTTCTTCAATTACTTGTAGACTAAATAAATATTTTCCTCTATGTTCTGTAGTTTGGATTCCTACAGCCACAAAGAAGATGCATCTGCTTTTCCAGGGAAAAGAGCGTTGATTTCATTTCTTTCTTGGTTTGACTACTGTGATCAACTCATCAAAGAAGCACAAAAGGTTTGAAATGTGTTCAGATGATACAAATGTATTCAGCAAATAAGTAGTTCCACTTGTTTCTTAGCTCTGGAGTTTGAGACAGACCATTTTGTACTTTTGTTTCAGACGACTGCTGTTGCTATGGCAAAAGCTGTGCGGGAGCGATTTTTCATTGATGTTATGGAACCTCAGCTGATGCAAACGTGAGTAGCATCCTGTGAGAGACAGTGGGATCTGAATTGAGCTGGCTTTTTTCACCTAAATCCACCACGTGTCTGATATGAAATACTTTGTTCAGTTCAGAGATCGGAATCCTCACATCAACTGCACTGTTGCACCGCATTGTTCGTCAGGTGACTTCAGATGTCCTGCTGCAGGAACTGGTGTATTTTATCCTTGGAGAGCAGAGGGAGCCGGAAACCTTGGCAGACATCAGCAGGCACCCATTGCGGCACAGGTTAATCGAGCACTGTGATCATATTTCTGACGAGGTGAGAGGTGATGCTGACACAGGACTGTCTGCTGGTCAGTTCTGCCTTGGGGAGAGTCTGTAAAGGCACCTTTGTGAGGACTTCTCACAATTGTGTCAATTCTCTTGCCAAGAGAAAGAGTTCTGACTGCCAGCCTTACAAATTCCCTTTAGAAAATGGAAGTCAAGCTGTTTCCTCCACCGAGCGTATTGTGCCCTTTACTAAAGATTCTATTCTAAATTTGCTTGCCCACTATGCATATCTAGTTAGACTGACTCATTTGCAAGACAGGGCAAACTCAGTTTCTGTAATTGCATTTTAATTTGTGCTTTGTTATTTGTGTCACTGTTATTTTCCATGCTCTGTGAATTCTATGTTGTTATCATAAAAGATAGTTAAAAACTTGGTGTTTAGATGAAGTATAGTCAGAGAATATACACAATACCAATTAAAAGATGATACAATACTTTAAAGCACTTTACACACTATAAACATTGTTAAATTAGTTCAGTAAATTCCTCCTCAGGAACTGCTTGTTTCATTTTCTCCATGAAACAACCTCCACTCTCTACTTTTTCAAATAAAACCCAAGCTTGCCTGAACTACAGATCTATGCCTTCTATCAATCTTTCAGTATACCTACCTGCTCACCCTGTCAGAATGAGTTATCAGTATAAATTACCTGTGCAAAGCTAAGCACTCTAAACCTGTCTTTAAAAATTGTCTGTGTATTGCTTGAAGTCAGTCTCCTTTTAAAAGCCAACATCTCCATGTAAAAATCCTAGCCTATGTTTCTAGTCCCAATATCCCAGTATTACTTTGTTTTATTCTGGGTATTTTTTGCTAACTCTTAAGTCCTGTTCTGTGTCTCATTTGCACAATGATAACCTTCTTCCAGTATGGATCTGATTGTAATATGGAAAGCTAAATTGGAAAGCTAAATTGTTAGTTCTCTGTATATTCTTTGTATTATGTATATGTTACTTTGACAGATTTCAGAACAGTTTTTGTTTTACAGAGAAAAAATACATTCGCATATTGATTATCAGATGTGTGTGAACTCTTCATCCATGTTTATACCACATTCAGCATCACAATTTTCTAATTTTTCTTATGATTTTTGCTTCCTTCTGTAATGTCAATAAGTAATTGCAATGTTCTAGGATTTACAAACAGATAAAAGGCAAAAACCACAGGGCAGCAGTGCATCAGTTTATTGAAGTCAACCTTTTATGTTGCAGATCAGCATAATGACTTTACGAATGTTTGAGCACCTATTGCAAAAACCCAATGAGCACATTCTTTATAATTTGGTTCTGAGAAATTTGGAAGAAAGAAACTATATAGAATACAAACCTCTCTGTCCAGAAGATAAAGATGTGGTGGAGAATGGACAGATCGCCGGAGCAATGTAAGTTTCAGTTTTTAGGGAAGTTTTCACAACAGCTCACCTGGATCCTTATTTTTAGGACAAAACAGTAATTGAAAGAAAAGTGAGCCTGGATAGCAGTTGAATGCTCTTGTCTGTTAATCCATTTCCATAAAGTGATGCAGAAGTTATTACATCAGCAACCTATGTAAATTCTTAGAACAGGAATAGAAAAACCAAAATTACCACAAGCCTCTGTGCAGAACAATAGGCACTCAGAGGTCTTTGTGTATCAATTCACTTACGCATCTACTTATTAAGTCTATGCATATTTGTATTGAAATCAAGATTATTCTTTAAGTCAGTCACTTATGTGTCTTGCATATATTTATGGTTTTCAATCATTTTTTGATGGAAGAACTTTTCTAGGACCCTACATAAAATCCTTCTAAAATATCCTACATAACTCTTGTAACTCACTTTTTTTATCAGTGGAGTAGTGAGGACTAGCCACACCAGTTATTTTAGTCATCTAAAATAATGAAATATTTCCTGAGTATAACTCTCCTGTGAAAACTGTGGCTACAGAGTTTAAGTGACTTAATGCGGTGATTTTGTACGAGTCAAAAATGCCTCCTCTGTTTTTCAGGATGATGGGTATTGCAAAGGTTGGTGTTTCTGTGTATTAACTGGGGAGTAAGGTGTGGTTATGGTAGTGTTCTGAAAAACATCCTGGTTGTTCCAAGAAGAAAAACAGAAAGCATGCCTTGTGACCCAGAGATACTCCTGCCTTCCATAATGTTTTGTGAATTATTATGTTTTTTTCTAATATAATTTCACAGAGACCTGGAGGAAGATCCATTATTTACTGATCTGTCTCCAGATAACACATTGTCAGCTCAGGAGTGGCTCAGTGCTTCTCCACCTATCAGTCCAGAACATCCCAAAAATGATGGGAAGACTGAAGTTCATAAAATTGTAAATAGGTAAGTTGAAACAAACACTTTAAGAAATGTCTGAATGTGTGGGTGTCTGCACACACTGTGCGAATTAAATGTACTCTGTAATGGATGTTATTCTGTGCCAGCAGGGAAAATGACTCCACAGAAGGAAATTATGTGGCATTTTATCAGAAACCTACTTCTGAAAGATTAGAGCTTGCATAAGTAAAAATAATTCAACACAAATGAGAAAAATAGAAAAACTTTGCAGCTAATAGTCTTGTTGAGTACTTGGAATTCACAGTGAAAACCTCAATTATAAAACTTGCTTTTCAGAGAAATACTTGCTACTACAGGACTTGACCTTCCTGGAAAAGTCTGAGGAGTCTTGCCATAAACATTTTCAGGAAAAAAAAACAACTCAAAACTTCCTAAAGTTCCTTAAACACACATATAAAAGTAAATAATTACGCTAGAGATAACCTTCTGTTCCCAGAAAATGAGAGTGCCCCTCTGTCACCTGTAACGCACCTCAGTGCCTGCCAGACAGACTGAAAATTGGATATCAGAGAGGACAAGCTCTGCTCTAAGCAACTTAGGGATGGTAATTCTCTTAGGAACTAATATTAGGACAAGGACTGTTTGCTCTGTTAATACATGGTAGCAAAGCAGCACTGAGATGTCAGAGCTGACCTATCTACTTACCCAGAAGTAATCAGAGGTGTTGGCCAAAGGAAGCAAACAGCCCAAGGACAGCTGGGACAGGAAGGCACCGTCACTTCTTGCCCTCTTTCCCCCAGTGCTGCTATATATAGTGTATGGTGGACATGGTTTGGGGCAAAGACACAAAGAACATTCTCCTAAATTCACCTCGTGTAATCTCCATCAGTGAATACAATTTTTTTCAGAATTTGCAGTGTTTTTGAGATAAGATGAACTTCCGCATAAAAATCTTACAGTAGCATCCAGCAGTTCTTGGCATGTGGAGAAAGCTGAAATTTGCAGTCAGGGTCCAAAAATGGAGTTTTATTTTGCTGTCCAGAAATTTCAGTGGTTTTAATTTATTATCTTTTTTCAAGACAGTTACTTGTATGATTCAAAATTTCATGATGCATTTTAGGTAAGATATTGGTAAAGTAATAAGGACATAACAGTATTTGCACTATGTATGTGGCAAAGTCAATTCCATTATATTTGTAACTGTGGCATTTATACACAAATACTCCTGTATGTCTTAGATGTTCATTTTTTGCCACAACAAACTATGGTAAATAAAGCTACCTATGAAGTAGGTTAAGAAGAATTTTAACTGTGATTCTCCTTCTCTTTTGGCTCATTTATTCCCAAGTAGATATTTTTTAGCTCTAGTAAGATGGAGTCTGACCTTTAGCAAATACTTGACCTGGTTATGAATATTCCTTTTCATCTCCATTCTATCTGCTGATTCTCAGAAAATGCTTCTACTGAGGATTTTACCTCTAGTGCTACATACAAAAGCTCTGAAGTATATATCCTGTTATTACAAACAACAGTTGGAATAGACAGGCTTAAATAGATTTTGTATTCTCTGTTCTTCACACAAAGTTATGGTAGAGTCCATGGATTAATTGGCCAGACAATTCAGCATTGTGTACAGATGATGAGAAAGTATTGATCTGATGCTCTGTGGAATACAAATACTCATTAATGTCCTTTTTTTCTCTTTAGTTTTCTCTGTCTTGTACCTGATGAAGCAAAGTCATCATACCACGTGGAGGGGACTGGCTATGATACTTACCTCAGAGATGCCCACAGACAAGTAAGTCAGTGAAGTCTTCCTTGATCCTTGAGAATTTGAAATGCTTATGAGAATATACAAATGGTTCTGTAAATAGTTCTATTAAATGCATCTTTTGGTAATGGAAGATGGAAAAATTCAATTTTCATTTTCTAATGAAAACTTACCTTTGGAGATCTTTTGATGGTGAATTCACCTTGTATTGCTCTAGGGGGAATAATGGATGACATTAAATGCATTAATATTCATATAACAAATACAGAGAGAGAAAATCCGAACCGCAGATAGATTCTTAATTTGCTTTTGCATTTATCTGCATTCTCTTGGAGAATTGCCTGCCAAGCTGTTTGAAAGAACTAAAAAGAAATTAAAATGCTGCATAGGAGTTATGCAATATGGGTCTTTGAAAATAAAGGCTCATCATGGGGATTGTGCAGCCTAAGGCATTCAGGTTTGAAGTTGGGAGGTTGGGTAGGTAGGGAAAGCTTCATGATTTCCTGCTTTGAAATAAATGCAAGTTATGTTTTTACAAACACAATAGAAAGTTTCTTTGGTCAGAGGACAATCATTGTTTGCAGCTTTCTTACTGAAGTCTTTGGAATCTTCTAAAATAGAAAAAATTATGCAAAGGAGCAGAATAACTGAGAGCTATATTTGGTAGGTAATTCAAAAATTCCATAACATTGGAATTACGTTATCAGCAGTTTAAGATGGGAAGCTTTGTTTTATGTATTTATTATATTGCTTTATCTCCTGAAGTAGTCTCTCCTGAAAAGAAGAGAATGGAAAATAGAGAATAAAGAAACAAAAGTTGATGTAAAATTCCCCTATATTCTATTCTTGGATGCCAGAAACCACTTATCATCTTTGTCTTTCTTTCATGCCTTGGGAAAAAGAGTATTCTGGGAGTTATTAGAGAGCAGAATTGGTTTCTGTCACTTCCTGACAATGATGTGGCTACTGTTGAAATATTTCCCCCCTAAGAATAGCCCTGCCTATTGCTGTTATTACATCCAAATAGCTGTTCTGCTTCCATATTTCTATTTCTGGAAGACTGCACAAGTAGGTAAGCTACATGCAGTGCAGAGTTTCTGAGTCTGTTTTCTCTCTCTTTTGCTTCTGTTTAGTCCTGTGTTCTTTATTTTTCTGCTATAACCTGTGCTCCTTTCAAGATGTAATTCCTTGAAAGTGAGACATCAGGCAGCCCAGAGCAAGGGAGGGGCAGAGGTTGAGAAAGACTGTTAGGAGGGATAGGAAACAAAGAGAAGGGAAGAGTACTTTTCATTTGTGTGTTCTGCATATGGATGTGCCTTTCCTGTCCTGGGAATTAGGGAGCAATACAGCTTGGACAGCAAGACAAGCTGCACGTAATGTAGTGGAAATGTGGAAGAATGTACATGAATGCCACTACTGCTGTAGAAGAACCATGATCAGGATGTGCATTGTTGGCTTTGCTTTGTGCTTTGGCCCCAGCTGATTTTTGGGGCTCTGTTCTCCACTCACTCTTTCTCAAACTACCCTAAGAGCAGGAATGTCAAGAAGAACATGAGGTGCCCGCTGAAAGTGTTTCTACTGATGGTGTTTACTTTGGAATGACTGTTCTTTTTGAGCTTAGAGTTTTCATGTAGCTACAGATTATGGTTTTAAGGTGTATGGACTATTCAAAGGAAATTAAATTATTTCCATGGAGGTTTAAGTCTGTTTTCCTAACTTCTGTTTTTTTCTAGTTCCGGGATTATTGTGTCATTTGCTTACGGTGGGAGTGGCCTGGATCTCCCAGATCTTTGGAAAAGTGCAATTTAGAAGCGCCATTTTTTGAAGGACACTTCTTGAAAGTCCTGTTTGAAAGAATGGGCAGGATTCTTGATCAGGTAAGGAAGAACAGGTTAGGAATTCCATTTCTAATACTTTCATCACTGTTAAAGGGCTGATCAAGTCTCGTGGATTCCCATCAGGCAGTTTTTTATTATAGTTTCGAATTGCTGTGTAATGTCCTTGGTGCAGGTCCCTGCAGATCAGGATGTTACAATGATCACTATTACCTGCTTAACAAAAGTAAGCACAAAAACTCTCTTATCTTTGTTAGCCACCTTTTTGTGTGCCAAATGTTTTATTGACCAGAAATATAATTTAAATTGAGTTAGGAAAGTATATCCTTAAAAGATGAGGGTAAGATAGTATTTTAGGAATCCTTCAGTCCTAGCATTTTACTATTCTGTTTTTATTTTACAGCCTATGTTCTAAAATGGTTCTGTTTTCATTTTACAGCATTTACACTTAAAAAGCATTGTACATATTCCAGTAAATAAAACATGATATAGCTTCTTTCTGCCACATTTCAGTGAACTTCAGTCTGAAGTCTTGTTCAGGAAGCAGTTTATGTGACTGTGTAAGGTGAAAAGAACTTACTGCATCACTGCTAGTATTTTCCCTGTTTTTTCAGTTTTTAAAAAACTGTTACCAGTGCATGGAAAGTTTCTAGAAGGCATTCTTTTCTATATGAAATGTGAAGTAGGTTTTCTTTCCTATTTGATTATCTTCAAATAAAAATAAAAGTATACCTGCTAAAGGCAAACAAATGAGATACAACCTGACAGGCTTCTTGCTCTGAAAAAGAGGTGTGACATGTCAGATCCAGATCAGTGCAAAGGAATGAAAAGAAAGTGAATTTTCCTGACCCCTGTTTGTTTCTGTATTTTGCCAGTTTGCACACCCTGGTCTTTCTGGGAAGGAGAGAGGAGTCAGAGAGGTTGTCCTTTGTGAAAACTTAATGTTTCTTTGCCTCCTCTAAACTCTGGGCTTGTGTTAGTCAAGTCAAGGTTACTGCTTTAGGTCAGAAAGATTCTAGTGAAAATGAGCCTTGAAAGTCTCGATTGCCCCCCCTGTAATACCAGCTGCAGTGGCTGTAAATGTTTGAGAAGTACCAGTTTGAGAAGCTTGTACAATTCTTTCCTGTTTTGCACCTATTTCATCTACAGAATAAACAATTAGCTATGATAGTGCCAAATTTCCTGGTCATAGGCAGGGCAAGAGCCATTTGAAAATCAAATGCATGGGGACCATGTGAGGAAGCCACTGGCAGCCTTAGGTCAGCTCTGAGTGTCCAGAGGAATACTGATACGATTCTGGGGTGCCAGAAAGCTTTGCAGAGATGGTGGGTATCACTGACAGAGTTTCTGACAGAAGATAGCTGAGGCACACAAGAGAAGTGACTCGTTTCAAGTACCTCATCTGCCAGACATTACCTTCTTCCTCCTGCTAATGTTATAAATATCTATGGAACTGACTGTTCACGAAGAAGTTTTTAAAAATTTCCTGAACCTGAAATTTTGCTGGGTTTAATCTTCTTTTAAAGGGAATTTTTTTAGGATATTATCTGATACAGGTCTGTCTTACTTAGTCTGCTGACATATGGACAGAAATAAAAGCTCTGTGTGAAGAAGCAGCTTTCCTTTAAGCTCTCAATTAGTTCAAATCACAACAGCAATCTGCCTGAACAATGCAACACGTGTTACTGCTTTGTTTCCTTCTCTTCTTGGAACACCAGATAATGCTCATGGCTTCAAAGCTTCCTAATGAATTGGCTGACTCAAACAGCTCTGAAGACCCTTCTCTTACATTTCAGTTAGGTGGGCAGTGAATAGATTTATAGGAGGAATTTGTGTCTTGCTCTGCAGAATAGCTCTGCCATAATAACTGAAAATGTAGTGATGTCTTTTACATGTAACATCTCTGGTCCAGGGCCTTAAAGCTTCATTTGTTAAAAGATAGGGATGAATCTATGGCTGGAGTATCAAGTACAGAAATAACTACCACTGATTGGAAGAAATATGCGTTTTCACTTCAAAAGATCTATAAAGCAACTTTTGTATTGCAACAGTGTGTAGTAACACATTCAAGAATAAGGAACCTAAATATTAGTTAGGTGTCCTCGTGCCTAAACTGAGGTATCTGTTGCCATTTTTGTGATGCCCAAGATATTCCCACAGGCTTGTGATTACAACACAGAACTTGCAAGATCCACCCTCTGTGGAACCATCAAGGGACCAGTAGATATTCTGGCACATCTGAGGTGGCAGGAGATGTTTGTGCACAGTCGAGTGTATCAGGTGTCAGATCTCTCTTGAGAAGGCTAATGCAAACATAGACATGTACACATACCTAAATCTACCTGCCTTCATCTGAGGCTGAATTCTTCCAAATCTAAAAAGGGCAAGAATCTGTTCTCTGATTCTTGAGATGCTAACTTGAGAGCATTAAGATGCTAATTTGAGGTCGTTAAATCATCCTTTTCTAGATGTCATTATGCCATTGAGGATGTTACTGCCAATGTACAGTCACAGAGATGGAATGAGGGGCCTGTAATCCACTTAAATTGGCAAGGTTGATTGGCAGAGGTGTCCAAGGGAATGTCTGTCCTCTTGTCAAACCTACTGTTTTACCATTGAATAGATGGAAGAAAGTTCCACTAGTTTGTGAATATTGGGCTGAATTAAAACATCAGCTTGTTTTCACTGTAATGAGAAAATCAAAAATGGAAAAAATATTTGGAATATTCAAGAGTTGTGGTGAAAATACTTGCTTTAATGGAAATGAGCTTCTTACTAGAATAGTAAAATCCTTTATACTAGGCCCTATGTTTTTCCTAGAAAATTAGGTATTATTGTGGGGATGACAGCGTGTGTGTGAATCTCTTAAGGTCTGAGGTGATAGACCCCAACGCCAGGCTGCGGTTCCAGACTGTGGTTTGGGGCTGCAGTTCTAGGCTGTGGTTCCGGGCTGCAGTTCTAGGCTGTCTGGATCTCTTAAGGTCTGAGGTGACTGATGAAAGCATCCTTAAGGACCAGAGAGCCACCTGAATAATGTGAATGCCCTGTAGACAGTAGAATCTCTCCATGTATGAGGTGAACTACTGAACAATAGTGTATTGGCATGTTATATGTAGAAGTAGATAAAACTGAAGCTGTTACTAAAAATAAAGTCCTTTGTCTTTGGTGAGCCTTCTGATTCCGCTGCAGCCTGAGTGTCTCTGCCTCCTCAACTGCCGCAAAGCTGATCTACATTACCCCAATAACTTTTTTTCCTTATGACTGATGAGTGTCTTCCAGCATCTGACAGTGTTTCATCTCCCATTTGGTTGATTTGGGGGAAGGATGTAGAGAAGCAGCTCAGAATTTCATGCTGCTCTCCCAGCCCAGGACCATCTCATCTCCCATAGCATACTGCCACAAGATGACTAGCCCTTCAACAATGGCTCTTTCCCAGAAAAAAATAAATAAAGTAGAAGAGAAATACATATTAGCTGTAAACATGGATTTGTCTCTACCAATTTCCTGAGCTCATATACTTCACAGTTTTCCAGCATAATTAAGCAGATATTTAATCTAGGCTGATTCCATGCGATTTGTTTAGCTGAAGAAATGTTTTACAGGAAGAGGACTTCCCCTACAATAAACAAGTGTGCAAAAGCTTCAAGTGGTTGTAGCAGTTGTACAGATAGTATCTAATACTCAGCTGTCATAGTCACATCACTGCTGTTGTGAAAAGCAGAGATTGAGCCTGTCTTCTATGTTAACTTTTTATCTTTATTTATTCATAACCCTGTATAAGGGTACTAGTAGTTAAATAAACATGAGCTGGATGAAAAGAAGGCAACATGAAAATAACTAAACACTGTGTTTTCCTTTTCTTGCAGCCCTATGATGTAAATTTACAAGTTACATCAGTGTTGTCCAAACTGTCCCTGTTTCCTCATCCTCATATACATGAGTACCTTTTGGATCCTTATGTAAACCTTGCCTCTGGCTGCAAGTCTCTCTTCTCTGTGATTGTCAGGGTGAGTAAACACACAGGTAATACATATGGCTAAACAG
This sequence comes from Pithys albifrons albifrons, assembly GCF_047495875.1. Lineage (NCBI taxonomy): Eukaryota > Metazoa > Chordata > Aves > Passeriformes > Thamnophilidae > Pithys > Pithys albifrons. Next base: position 8,690,925 of record NC_092466.1, on the reverse strand, counting down.
CAGAAATATATTTCATAACTTTGTAGTTAGTCGCAGTAGTTGCTGGGTAGTTGAAGTTGGCAAGCAGTCTCTTTGAAAACACTTACTTACAATCTTAATTTGAGTCAAAGATTTTGGATTTTCTACCAAAAATATGGGAAATTTTATTTCTCTATCCTCGTGTCTTCAGAATTTTTTGTTGCTTAGTTTCATTGTGTAGATGCAAGATATTCCCTCTGGCAATGATGTTGCTCTAAACTGGACTAGGTCACATGGCTGTCACTTGCAGGCAAAGTCAGGTAGTGCCGTGGGAACAGTCCAAGTACAGGTTTGCACCTGCATGGGAAAGAGATGGCTTTGCTACACACAAGAACACTCCTTAACACCCTGTGCCTGGATGAGTGTCTGTGCTCAGGATCCTTTTTTTTTTCTGATTAAGGTTGTTTTTGATGATGAAGTCCTGGATTTACCAAAACTCCCCTTCCCCTCTCTGATTCCATCCCTTCCTGCCAGACCTGCATCCTAGAAGTGCTGGCAGTCACACTGTAGTCTTCCCTCTCTCACCCCACGCACCAGCTGTTCTTAAGCTGGTCAGGAGCCTGGTAATGATTCTTGCCCAGCACTGTCAGAGGGCTTGGCAGCCCTCCCCATTCCAAAATATAATCATCTCTCTCCCCTTGTGCTTTCCCTAAACCCATAAATTTACTGGTCAGTTGCCTGTGTCAGCATTTTCTGAGACAAATTAATCTTTGACATAATTAAAACATTTGTAACAAAAAGAAGTCAGGCATTTTTCTCTCTTTTGCACCCTCTTTTGGGGCAGAGCAGCTACTGTGCTGTTGTTTTGTGACCCTGTAGGAGGTTGCAGAGCCCTGGGCACTGAAGCTGTCACCTAACCTTGCTGCCAGGCACTCTGCAGAGGTGTTAACTTTGTGTGTCGATGGCATTGGGCTTTACAGGTCGTTGGGGACCTCATGGTGAGAATCCAGCGCATCCCAGATTTCACTCCCAAACTTCTGCTGGTCAGAAAACGCCTGCTGGGCTTGGAGCCAGAGGGGCCGATGTGAGTAAATACATTGCATATTGTCCAAGACTCATGGCTGGTTTTGTGTGTGTGCCAGTCCTGATTCGCTGCGCTTTTCTCTCTGTCGCAGCATTGACCACATGACGTTACTAGAGGGCGTGATTGTGCTGGAAGAGTTCTGCAAAGAGCTGGCGGCGATCGCCTTTGTGAAGTATCACACCTCGGCCACGCCGTGAGCAGCCCCGGGGCCAGGCTGGGCACAAGGCCGTCCACAACACCCAGAGAGAACAGGTGGCGCCTCCTGGCAAAGTGCCAGGGGATGTTTGGCAGAACTGGAAGATAAGTTTCTTTCACCAGATGTTGAGATTGCAAGAGAGGGGATTCAAATGAACCTAGACCATGAGTGAAGGCATTTTGGGAGAAACCAATACATAACATTTCTGGCCACTGTGTGAAGAGCTCCAAAAGCTGCATGAAGAACCACAGACATCAGACCTTGGTTATTCTAATGACAATTTTCAGTTTGGTCTTCTATATGTTTTGGGGCTCACATGCACTTTGTGACCATATTACTTTTAAAAAACAAATTAATTTTTTAACATTTTTATGTCTTAATTCTTTTTCTTTTCAGTTGGAGATATGAAAGAAAATCACAGCTATAGTTGCAATGATGAGGTTCAAAAAATTCACCAATTCATACATAGTGGGATATGTTAATGAGGGATCATTTTTGTTTTGGTGGGTCTTAAACACAACTCTGAGCTTGATTCCTCAATGGATTACTCCAAGAGATACGTCAGTATAAAATCAATACTGATGAAATTAATCCTGATTCGGCATCACATCCATAACAAATATATGTGAAGTGTAACATGTTTGTAGCATGTTTGTCTCTGTCATTCCAAGCTGTTGATCTCAGGTCATCTGCACAACTAGATTTGCTTCAGGTTTTTCATGAGAACAGTAGTTATTTGATCCATGTCACCTTTACAGAGAGGTTAATTCTAGGACACCAGTAGTTGTTGCTGAAACAGAATTTTTAATGTCTTTTAAGTTGATGTTTAGCCTGAATTGGTCTAAGAATCTTTTGTGCCTTGAAACCTGGCAGCAGCATAAACATTCTGTTATGTTTTGAGATGTTTTTATTGCTTATCTAAGCACTGCAGGGATGCCAACTCAGTTAAAGCATTGATAACTTCCATTGGACCAAAATTTGCCCCTGCTTTTCAGTGCTGGCATGAAGGAATGCCTTTCAGTGAGTCTTCCTCAGCATGAAGCCACCAGCCAGGACAGGCGTTGGCACTGCGAGCACAGGGGGCCCTGTCACTGTGCTTTGCTTCTGTGGGTGGCAGCCTGCACTGGGAGAGTCCTTGCTGAGCACCGGCAGGGGTGGGGGCTGTGCTCAAATCTTCAGTCAAGCTGAGAGACCTGCCCTGCTCTCCACCCCTCCAGTGAACACACCGTGGGCAGGCATCCTGGAGCTTCACTCCTGTTTACATTGTATTTCCTCATTTGTCTGTCCTCCTGCCTTGTTTGCACAGCTAGAGCCCCTTTCAGATGCCATTGCTCATATGCAAATAGGGACTCATTTACTCAGTCAGTGGAGTTTTTCTGGATTTACATGACTGTACCTAGAATCAGATTCTGTGTGGGATCCATGCATTTGAGCTCTTGTTTTTTAATATTTATGGAACCTGGATGTTGAGAGGCCTTTTAAGTTAGCAGATTAATTAGAGCAGTGTCACAGTTAATGGGCTAAATTTATTCGTTTCACCAGTGAAGAGGGTCTTGCTGTAAAAGCTTCCAGTAAAGGTTCAGATGGAGAAAGTAGCTCTGGAACTGGGGAAACATTTTGGTAGGTAAAACCTATATTCACTGGCTTCTTGTACTGGGACACTTGTAAAAAGTGTGGCATTTCTCTGGCAAACAAAATCATGTTCTACTTCCTTACCTGTTTGGGTTGTTGTTTTTTTTTTCATACCCAAGTAGCATAGTAGGATAAAGTTTTTAAAAATGACACTTTTTTCATTTTTGTTCTGTAGAAACATACCTTGAAAGTAGCACATCATATGTAGTGATCTGTGTTGCAGTTGGTCCACGTTACAAGCTTTGTTAATACCTGACACAGTTTAGAACATGATGTCTATACAGAGAGATGGTTAATACATACATTTGTTATAAGTAAGGTCCCAGTTCAGCAAAACAGTTAAACATAGGCTTAATTTCAAGAGTTTTATCCTTAAATCACAATCTTTTATGTGAAAAAAGTTAAACTGTTGAGCACAAATGATGATGCTTTACTGAAATTGGATCTTTGCTGGTTTTGCTTAAGCCTAATTATTTTTAACTCAAATCTTCTATTTCATTATTTATTTATATTTTTGTGCTCCAGAGTACTTGTCCCAATTTCAGTGGAAACTGGAAGTGATAATACTACTATAAATGAAAGTGAGAGAAATGCTAAAACTTCCAAGAGCATTCCATGTAATACAAGAATTTATAAAGGCATTCAAGAGATGCCTGATCTCAAATGTGAAAGCATTAACATCACCTCCTTTGTTGCCATTGCTGTTTTCACTGATACCTGAGCTTATTACACTGTAAAGCCTCTGTGGCATTTGAATGCAAAGCAGTCTGTGGAGCTGCAAACACACTTAAGCTTGTTCATGAGAAAAATAAGTAGCTATAACTATAATCAGTCTTAAACTCAGGCTGTAATTGTTCAGTCTCCAGTGGCATTGGTGATGTTCTTGCAAATCAAATGTTACTTGGTTGATAAATTTATAAGACGTGGATCCATCCTGATAGAAGTGAAGCAACCCTTAAAGTTGCTTAAGCCCAAACTGCTTTTGTGAGTGCTGCCTCCAAACCCTTAATTGCCATACCTGATGACAATGACCTTTATTTTTGTAATAGTGATTTAATCTTCTTTAAGACATGGAACTCATTTAATTATTTTTTCTTGTGATATTTTTCATGCACTTTTTTCAAAGAAAAAGATTAGAAGTTGGTTGAGGTCCATGTTTTCACCTTTTTGATCTATGCATGCCATTGAGGTGCCCATTTTGTTTCTGTGTGTGTGTTTGTATGTGGTTATTTATTACCCAAAGAGGGACACCTGAGAAAATACAAGGCCTGAGAAGTTCATGGCGTATGCAGATCCTTCAGATGTCAGTGGGAAATGTGAGTGCTTATCACCTTAGGAAATAGGGCCACTAGTATTAGATTGGGATCCTTGAGAAGTAATACTAGAACAATTTGTTATTTCAAAAAGCAGACCCAAACCACATTTTAATCCTGATGCACATGTTTGTAAATAGAAGCATTTTTTACCTTTTTTGTTTTGTCATTTATAGTATGTATTTGATTTAGACTCTGATTTAGAAAATTTTGTAATAAGCCATGTGCTAGCTCTGGTAGAAAATGTTTGTCCTTAGTTTCTCATATGATTGTAATATTCCTGGTATTCAGATCCTGTCTGTGTAATGTTCTTACTATATATTTGTCTGTGCAATATAAAAGCTGTGACTTGATGCACAGCTTGAGTCTGGCTGTATATCACCTCTGTATATATATACATATATATATAAAAGGACCAGAATCCCGAGCTTGCTTACACTACGATTAGTGTAAAGATGCCACACTTAATTTTACAGGGTACAAGTAATCATGGAATGGCTTTGTAAAAGCATGGTGATCTCTACCATAACCTGCTGTGTAATCTCACAGATGACATTTTGTGAGTGCTCTTTGTCTTGCTAAAGGAAATACTAACCCGAAGTGCTTGGTAAAATCGAAGGGTCCTGTAGTAGACCTGGGGCTACATGGCAAATCCATATCTGATGTTGCACATCATACAGGGTTTTCAAACCATGTCCTTCATGCTTACTGTGCCCTGTAAAATAGTGTAACTATATAAAATATATACTCCTTGTTTTGCCTCCTGCCTTGTTTACATTAAACAGAGGATATTCAGTAAAAATTTTCTATTAAACTTTGTGTAGGTCACTTACTAACAGTGTTGCCAAGGTTTCACAGGTGTGGGATTTCCAATGAGGAATTGTTGAAACAGCCACATTACCAGCCATACAATACTGTTTTATGAAGGAAGTTGTGGTAGAATTCAACTTTTTGTGCTAAAAAATGCATGGAGGATTAAAAGGGATATTCTCAAAATAAATTAATTTCAATGAAGCAACTGCTTCTGTTATTACAGAATCTGTAATAGTTCTTGTTTGGATGACCTTAAGACAGAAAATGTTTTAGTATTTTTCATCATGCCTTTGATCCTGAAGTCCTTATTTAATTTGAGTGTGTCACAGCAGTATCTTTTGGGATAAACTTGTTTCCTGTACTATCCTGTGCAGGGCTTGGAGTGAATCACTGTGCTCTTGCCCAGGAAGATTGGAAGCTAGACAAGAAGGGAAATGGCTGGGATGGAGCCACCCAGAGCACAGATTAACATCTGCTCTTTCCTGAGAGCCCTAATTTCTGTCCAGAAAGGCTGCAGCTGGTCAAGACCTTGGTTTTCTATTGCATTTGAGTGCAGAGTGCGTCAGGCACAACATTCATTTATTGAATTAGGGACAAATGTCTGTCAGGTACATGAATAAGCATAATTTCTTCAGGGCCTTCAAGGAAGGCTGTTTTACGTAGGGTTTTATATATGTTTTTATATTTTTTGTAAATTGCATTTATTGTGGTGATTTTTTTAGTTTTGGTGTCCTTCAAGTTTTCATCAGACTTCCAAAAGTCTTGTTGCTCTGTAGGATCCCCTCTGAGGGCTACATCTGGATGTTAAGCTGTTTCTCCCCACTATTTAACAGCTGCAAGTGCTCCTGCATCATGTAACAAGAACAGTGCTACAGCAAGATGATGCACTTGACAGCTTTTTTTATAGCTCTCTGCATCTTTCTTCCATCCTCTTGGGTCTCAGAGATTGTCATCTCCCACCCCAGATCGTTTATTTGCTGTGCCTGCATGAGGCATTTGGAGATTTAGGGACACTTTAATTGCTCAATCAGTGACAGTTGGATCAGATTTGAACATTTGGCGTCTTGTATTTTTCTCTTACTTTGATATCCTTGAAATGACTTGAGTTATTGAAGCATGATAAGTTTATGGCACTTGCATTCTGATACAAGATTTTGGGGCTCCGCATTCTGTTGGTAAAACAAGGGGAAAAAAAGAGTGTTATCAGTGTGTGGTCTCTACTTCATATTCATTAACTCATTTTACGAATTCTCAGCCAAAGTTCTCAATACAGATACAAATAGCACAGGATCTACTGACTTAGTTAACTTTTTTCAAATATTAACAGAACTGGTGCTCTGAAAGCCTCAAGGATTTTGCTAGTTTGGTATGTGATCCAATTGGATTAAAGTGGATTAATGCTCAGTGAAGTGAATCTGTCACAACTTGTATGAGCCCTTTCAGCCTAAACCCATGTGCTCGTGGTGCATCTTTTATCAGCCAAAGTTCCCTTTGAACGGTGAGAAAAAGAACTGAAGAGCAATTTGAGAATCAAGTGAAGCATATGGTGGATTACAGTTTTCAGGTGTCATAAGCTTCTTGGGAATGCCAAAAAAGAGTGTGAAATGTTACATTTTACATGTTAGGACTGTTTGCTGGCACTGCGTTTGGAGTCAGATCTGTGAGGATAAAAAAGATGCATCTTGGAATGTCGTATCTCATGGGGCTACTTAAATTGCCCTTGCTAGGATGGTACATGTATTCTGAACTATGTTTCATTAATCTCCTGCTAGTGGTATAGAATAAATGCTGCTGGTGGTATAGAATCTACTAGAACAATGCTGTGGAGCTGACAGCTTTGTCAGTGTCTTGCACCTTTGGCAAAGCAGACACATCTGCTGGCTTTGCCTTTCTGCTCTATAGCATTGTAACTCAGTAGGGGTTTGTATGGCGTCCCCTCCCTCTGGTAAAACATTTTACATACTGAAAAATAAAGCAATGTGAAGGGAAGAACCCTGTTTCTCTGCTAGGCTGTAGGAACATGCTCTCTTAATCTCTAATTTTCAAAAAGGTGAAACTCATTATATTCTAAAGTGAACAGTTCCCTGAAATAACTACTGAAAAGAGGGAGGGTATCCACAGGGACCCCTAGAGAGTGAGTGCAAATGTGCTTTAGTAATTTGCACTGAGGATGGCAGAAACAAGACATTTGTGTTACATATTTCAAGGTGTGTAGTATCCTGTTTCCAGTTTGGAGAGATGAAGCAGACAAGAACATAAAGTCTTTGTGCTGAGTAATACATTTAATAAGATACAGGAAGTTCTGCAGAAAACAGCAAAATATATTAAACTGATTTTAGAGAGGAGTGCAACAAAGACAATGAGGTTTAGCATGGTTAATTTATGGCTCAGGGTTAGAGGAACATTATTTCCCAGTAAAAAGATGTGGAAGACTTAAGCACCAAAACTGGAAGAATTATGAAGCCTTAATTTATTGGAATGCAATTGAGAATGAAGTCACGTCACTGAGGAAAATTGATACTCATTGTCAATGAAAACTCCCTGATATGAATGAACACCACTAGACCAGAAGTGGAAGCAGCCTGTGTCCTCACACTTAAAACCAGAGTGGACAAAATGTTGAATGTTTCAAGAGGGAAGCAGCCTGTGTTGTTGAGGAGATGAAGTAAACACACATTTACATCCTCAGACTCCCGGGTAATGAGGGGTTCCAGAATGACTTGGATTTGTTCTGCTAGGAAGCAGGCAGATGGACTGATCCACTTGAGCTTCTCCTGTAAAGGAAGAAATTTGCTGCAATCTGAGAAAAGCAATTTTCAGCTTTCCAAAATGCAACTCACTCACATAACAAGCTCTCTGCAGAAGCAGCGCCCGTCACACCCAGCGGGTGGCACGGCTTGATTAGCAGGGCCAGGATCCCACCCCCAGTGCTGAGAGCAGAAACAAATCACCTGTACTCTGAATCATCATTATCCTTTTCTTGAGGAACCCACTTCTACTTCCCTCATCTCCACATCCACAGGAAGCACCTGTCAAGTTCATATTTCTTAATTTGGGTCATGAATTTTTATATCCTAAGGCTTTCAGAGGCTCCCGTTTCTGCTGTTGACAGGCTGTCCATCAACACTGCACATTTACAGACAATTTTCCTTTCAGTTTCCTGAGAGGGGAGAAACAAGCCTTGTATTGTTTATCCTGGCTTTTAGACTCACATTCTCCTGCCTTGTTAATTCTATCCTTTCAAATCCCTGAAAATGTTTTTCGTCTTGTCCTTCACCTTGAGGATTGAGCAGTCAGCAGTTTGTACAGCTCAGCAGGCGGGAGTGTTACAGACAACACAGATAAAATCAAAGCTGCTCCTGCCCACCCAGGCCAGCTGCAGGATCTGCAGGGGAAATCCCACCTGTGGGGCAAACCTGGTGGGCTGGGCAGAAGAAACACCTGAAATCTATGGAAACCTTTCTGTTAGTTGAAATGCACAGTCTCCATTCTCTGCTTCACAAACTCAGTATGTCTGATAGAGTTTTTGGAAGGAAAAAAAAAAGAAAATTAAGAGAAAGGTGGGTTACTGAAGAAAACTGGAGAGCTTGGTCATGTCTAAAAGAAAGACATCTAAGCAGATGTCTTCTGTTGATTTAAAGAGCATCTCAGTCCAACTAGTGACCAGCAACAGTTCCAAACTTGCCAACAGCCACATTTGGCATCAGCTCAGCACAGGGACAGAGGACCTGGCTCGGCTCAGGCACGTGTGGCACAACTGTTGTCATGGACCAAGGGAAATGCAACGGTTTGTAACCCTCAGAGGGGATTTTACAGCAGTACCACAGAACTATAAACCAGTGAGAGGAGAAGCATATTTCATACATATGTCATATATGTGTGAAATACTTACCTTTCATATTTCTGATTGCTCAAAAAATTATTATTTTGATGCTGTTTCTTTGTTCAAATAATCACATACAAATTACTAAAGAACCAAAGCCTGAAGAATTTGGGATCAAAATGTAGTCACTCGAATGTCTTGGCCTTGCTTACGTTGGCAAAAACTTGTCAGGACCACATAAGATACATATTTAAGCCAGTAATAACTGAAGTGTTACCCTTGCAGAGCCATATACCAGAAGGCTGCTTCTCTGTTGGTAAATAAGACCTTATATTAACAGCTTAGAATTTTGCTGTTCCCTGACTTTTTGCTGATATTTAGGAAAAGTAATAGTAACACTGGCTAAATCAGACATCAAAATTGTGCAATTACTTTCATGGTATATATATTAAATGTCTCCTTCTCTGGAGCCATGATCTCAGCCTGGATCATTAAATAAGGGAGTTGGTTTAATGTAAGCCAACAAATCGCAATAAATCTTGATGTTTCCATGACGGCAAATATGCTTATCAGACCTTATTTTTACATTCTAAAAGATCAAGAGTGAGCACAAACCCTTTTCCCCCTCTTTCATAATTAATTCCAAATGTCAGTTGATCTACTAACATAATTTTAATTGCCAAATTTCTAAAGTAGTGTTGCCTTTTTGTTTCTAGATATCAACCAAACAGAATAATGAAAAAACGGATGCCTTGATATGATTAAATATGATCTGCCTGCTTCCAAACCTCTCTCTCTAGTTTATGTCTTTCAAGTGAGTTGATGACAAGGAGCATTCTGACTGGTTCTACATAAAAGGGGAAAGGTGCAACATGAAAAGTTTCAATCTTTAACTTCTGGGGTAGAAGGTGGAAGTACATTATGATGGACACTGTTGAATTGTGGCATATATACTTACCTTGGCAACCATTATTTGTATATTTTAGTTTATTTCAGAAAGAAGCAAAGGTGTGGGAACTGTAAATAATGTCATGCTAATATTCCAGCCAGCACAGGCAGCAGTTGTTGCCACTTCAAGACACATTACTTTTTACCCCTGATCACTGTCTTGTTCTGTTAATTAATTTTAAGCAGTTTGCTTACTAACCACACATGGAGGTGATGCTGAGCAATCTCAGCAATTCTGTTGGGCTTGTGGTTTTGAGTGGCAAATATGTTTTGTTCTTCCTGTGACAGATGGATGACTTCGTTAATAGAGGAAGCTGTCACAGAGAAATTACACATATAGACTTCATTTACATTTTTAAAGTACAAGCTATATGGGTGCAATGTATCTTTTCAGCTCTTCAGCTATTAAATTGTTTGGTGGAAAGAGCTTGACTTAGTCTTGGCTCAGTTCTACTCAGTACCTAAATGAACAATTATCAGAAGCCCCCAAGAAATTGCTCCAACGTTGGCCCCATTGTTTATTTCTTCAGTGGAAAAGTGTGGCCTGCAAGAGCAAGCTGACCCAGATAAAGATCTTCTCCAGGTTGAAACTGAAATTTGATAATGAAAACTTGCACCATCATGAGCCAAGGTCACTATAATTGTGTAAGTCTACTATTTTAGCAGCTGAAGAGTCCACATGATTAACGTATTTATAGCTTTGTATTAATTCAGAACCACTTATTCCAGAGTCTCCATGGAATTTTATAAACACAGCCAAGGAGACACCAATCCTGAGTGCAGTATGGAACGAGCTGGCTTTCATAAGTCAGCTCCTGGTGCTGGGCTGCTCCCTGTGCCTGCAGCTCCTTACCCAGGCACTGAGTGGGGTGGGGAACAAACAAACTTAGGAACAGCACAGTAATGCACTGTGTAACCCTGTTGTTTGCATGGCTGTGGCCACCAATGAGCCACAGGTTGTGTGCTGAGTCTGCAAGGCCTCAGGGCTGAGCTGTGACAGCCTTGATTGGTCTGGGCTTTATTGACCTGCCTGCAGCTTTGTTTGAATTAACTGCAACAGCAGTTTTTCTTCTACCAGGTGGTTATGGCTAAATTCTTTTACTTTGCTTATCACTGCAATGATGCTGCTGTAGTTCTACACTCTAACGACAGATTTGGGCTGGTGCATTGGCTGAGGCCTGGAGAGCATCACAGCAGAGGAATATTGGCATGGGGAAAGAGATGGAGCACAGGCTTCACATCCATTCTGAGTTAAAGAAACAACTGGAGCTGGACAAAGCTGGGGTTGGGGATAACAAAGACAACAAAGAAATAGTTTCTAGCATATTTAAAAGGTGCTGTACATGGCAAATGCAGGTGGAATGTAGAGGTGCAGAGTAATTAAGAAAGGACAAAGGTATAAATAGGTTAACAACCCTATCAAAATGAACCCAAATGGGTCTTAGAGTAACTCAAAATTAGCATGAACATGATAGTCCTCCTGGGGCAGCATTCCAGACACGAGTGACCTGCAGCAGCCCCACCAGGATGACAGCACAGACCAGAGCCCTGAGGAGCAGGGGAAGGGACGATCAGGGAGTAGGGTAGAACATAGGAAAAGCACTTTTAACTTTTTATTATTAGCATTGAATTTTTTTGTGCTTCTTTCTGTAATAATTATGTCTGGGCTGATGGAACAGACTGCAAGTACAGGAAGGAAGAGGATCAAACACACCAGGAGAAGTCCAGTCTCCTGCTGCCAGGAAGAAGATTCTGACAAAGCAGGGACAGATACTTCTGATGAAAAATGTCATCCGTTTTGTTGTTGGTTTTGATCCTGATACCCTCCTTGCTGTGGAAAAGCTGCCTGTGGGTTTTTCCTGCCTAAGAACAGTGACATTTGATGTGAAATCTTTCTGGAACTGAAACTGGGCATATGCATAAGGCTGTTGGTAAATACCATTCTTCAACATTTAAATGGTGCTGTAGCTCTAATTTGGAGACTTTAGCTGAGTGCAGCCAACACCATCCTTATCAAAGAAACAAGAAAACACCTGAGTCCTGCCTCCAACCAAGCATTTTACAACAAAAGCTCTTTTTCTTTGGCTTGAATCTAGATATATCTACTCGAGTCATATTCTACTCTGCTACTGCCTCTAGGTTTAACAGGAATAAAAAATTACGACTGTGACAGTCAGTATGACCAGACTGCTAAACAGAAACACAGAATTTCATTTGTGTGCTCATCATTATTTAAACCACCAATATTAAAATTTTGTTTTACCATAACATATTTTTCTTTGAGTTGGGTCCCACATAATTTCATTCTCTGGTTATTGAATTGTTTCAGTGACAACAAAACCATAATTTTCTTAAGGGGGTCAGTGTGTATGTGGGAAACAAAGCACTCATCAGTGGGGACTGCTCTTGGTATCCATTTGTGTCTTGGTTCCCTGAGTCACTGTTATGAGGCATTTCCAGGGAGCTGATACTCATGTTTTAAACCACCTTTTTTTCTACCACTTATAAGCATGTCTGTCCCAGAAATCATTCCGTGGCTGTTGCTGCTGCATCCTTCAGGGACAAAATGTTCTAAAGAGCTAATGTTGCTCTTTCATTAAGAAGCCTATTCAGAACCACAGAGAGTGATTTTGACAGTGCAATTGGTAGTTGCTCTAGGGCAGGAGCTTGACAGAAGTCCTATTTTAAGCTAAATGAATGTATTCTGTTTATTTAAAGAAGCAGAGTCAGTTACAGATTTTGGTGTGCATGCACAAGTGTGTACCTGTGCATCTTCTGTGCTCTGCCTTTCCAGATTGCAGAAAATAATTCTGCCTTGATACATAAAAAAAAATATTGTTGTTTCTGGACAGCCCTGGCATGAAGATTAAGAAAGAAATAGGAAAAGAAAAAGAAAAAAAATAAGAGGAAAATGGGAAAGGGAAAGAGAAAAGGAAAAAGAAAAAAGGTAAAGGAAAAAAAGGATTCCTACAAACTTGAGATCAGTCATTTCACTCTGAGTGTCTCATGTTTTTCTAGCATGAACACATTTTGCTTTTTCATAAAGAATCATAGAATCATTTAGGTTGCAAAGACCTCTAAGATCATTGAGTCCAACTATTAACTCAGCACTGCCACGCCCATCACTAAGCCACGTTCCCAAGTGCCACATCTACACATCTTTTGAATCCCTTCAGGGAGAGTGGTAACTCCAGCACTTCCCTAGGCAGCCTGTTCCAATGCCAGACCATCCTCTTGGTGAAGAAATTTTTCCTAATATCCCATCAAAACCTCCCCTGGACCAACTTGAGGCCATTTCCGTTTGTCACCTGGGAGAAGGACCAACCCCCACCCATATGTTTTTTTGGGTCCAAGTGTGAGTGGAGACAGAAGGACATTTAGTGGATAAGGGAAGTTAAAGTGATGGGCATTATGGTTCAGAGTAACAGAGGAGAGAAACTGCTTGCAAAGATGAACAAAGGTATAGTTTCACGTCATGATTCTTCAAAGCTGGTTTTTAAAAGGTTCATATCCTCAGCTACTGGGCATCATGTTCTATAAACAACATTACAGTGATCATTGCACCACAGCCCAAAAAGTTCAGCCAGCACAGCTGAAGGTTATAAACTGCTGCATGAAGGTGGAAACTTGAACCAGAGCGTGAATGGGCAGCACAGTTCTGCTTGTCCTCTTGAAGCAGAACTGGAAAGGGCAGCAGCCTCTGAGATGGATGCTCGTGTGCCTGAACCGTGGTCTGGGGAGCTGGAAGATCACATATCTGTTCCTGCCCCTGCTGCATGACCCATCACCTCTGTCACTATAGCAGGAGAGAAATACTACCAAAAGTATTTCTTCAGAAGGGTGTAGTTCAGTGTCATTAATGCAAGTGTAATGGAAGATGGTATAAAGACACAGCGTTGTTATCAGTCCCTCTCATCTTTACAAGTGTCACTGCACAGGTAATTGCAGCCTTTCAAAATTAGATCTCCTGGTAGTGCTACCACACACATATGCTTGTGTCTTAGCAAAATGTTCTTTGCAAGGGCTTTGGAGATCAAAGACAGTCTGAGCTTGATTGGAAACCAATTATCTACTGATCTGTGGACCTTTGAGAACTAACAGGATTGTTACTTCCTTTATCCTTTGATCCTCAAAATGAGCAATATAAAGATAAGGAAAATCCAAACAAAAGAACAGATGTACCAAGAAGAAGGGAAAGGGAGAGCAAGAATGTGCCTATAGGTTAGTTGGATGAGTTTAAGAAAAATTTCTGAAAATCAGGTTTCTGTACTGGAAAACTCCCACAAACTACAGGCATAAGCAATATATCTTCCAGCTCAGTATCTCTGTAACTCAGAATAACACCTAAACACAGAGCTCCAATATGGAATACCAATGGATAGCCATAGGAAGAATATTTTTTTGCTCCATATGCAACTAGAATTACAGAATTACTTGCGCAGTTGATGGTACTCAAGGTAATTTCTCCAGCAGTACATTGCTGTACCTCAGACTGTACTGCCTAATTTCTTTAGCCTTTCTCCTATGCTTTTCCTTGTTTGGCTACATTTTCCAGGAAGAATCCAATGCCTACAAGTGTGCTTTATGGCTCCAGCTCTAACATTTCCAGTGCTGTCTGCAGTCTGAGCCAAGGAAAGCAGATGCAGATCCATCCACTCCTGTGGCATTTCACCCACTTCTATGGCCCTGTTACTTTAATTTTAGTTTCACTGTCTGGGGTCAGTCCTTGTACAGAGACAATTAACACTGAGCATCTGAAATCTGATAGGGATTTAAAGCAACGGGTGAGTGGTTGCCACCTGGTGTGAGGAGGAGGAAGGAGGGGGAGGATGAATGAGCTGGCCCTTTTCCTTTTCCATCCGGCGCACATTAGTGGATCAATGACTGAAATGGATGAGGGTGCTGCTGGAGTGTCACAGCACTGTAATGATGTAGCTGCTATTAATGGCTAGAGCTCCAGCCCGGAAATCATAGATTAAGAAATGGAAAAAAATATTTCTCAGGGTTCTGAATTGGTGATTTGAGGATTGCAATTTAGTGCTTGCTATCATATTTCATAAAATGGCTACTGTGCACATTTTCAGGAGTTCACTTGTTAGTTAGGGAAGGAATAAAGTCAATAAAGTGTGTTTGATCACAATTCTTCTTCCATTCCCCATCTAAGATACAACCCACAGCAATAGTGGCTTTCCTTTAAATTATGGTTCATGCTTTTCAGCAGATCTCTTTGCAGTGGTGAAATGTACCTTCAGCCCTCTGGCTGTCTGGATTTAGAGCAGATATACTAAATACTGTAGTTTATATAGCCTGTGAAGTCAGCATATTTCAAGGTCAAATTCCTGTTTCACTAAAATCACTGGCAAACCCATGATTGTCTTCAGGCAGCCGGGATCTAGACACAGTGAAAAACCCCACAACTGATCAAAGCAACCCAAAAATCTCACAGCAAAAGCACCTCATCATGCAAAATTGTTGAAAAGGACAAATCTGCTGTTCTCAGCTAAGTCTGTGACCCAAGGGAGGCTGTACCCTTCTACTGGCAGTTTGACCAATACCAGGATCCAAAAGGATTTTATCCATATTGACTTTCTTTGGGCTTCCCTTCTCCTACAGCAATTACACAGGTCAGAGGGGAGAGTGTGAAGGGAGGGAGTTCAGCTCCCTCCTTACTAAAAGTGATGCAAAGCAACGTCCTCTGATTCCGAGCCTCTAAAAAGTGAATGCATGGAATTTTATAAGAAAGATGTCTGTAAGAGCACTGTTTCCACTCACACCCTTCAGGCTAACCTACTTTCTGCTACTTGCTTTGAGGCTTTTCCCTTTGTCCCTGCCAGGGGTGGCTGCTGGAGTTGCGACTGAGGCTACGGCTGCCCTTTCTGAAGGCAGAGAAGGGGAAGGCATCCTGCATGGACTGGGTGAAACAACCGACCAGATCCCTCAGGGGTTAAGAGCTGGTCCTGAAAAGCAGGTCCTACCTGAAATTCGCCGAGGTCAGACCTGCCAAATGAGGGGAACTCTGCCCTTCACATGTTGGGGCACCCTCTGGTCCCCACTCCCAACCCTTTCTGCCTGACAATTTATTCTCCACATCTCTCTCAACGGATCCCAAAAAGGTTTTTCTCTAATTTCACACGCCTAACTTTTTCTCTGTGCTTCCTAAATAGCGAAGGCTGTCTGATAAGGCAGCCTGGGGTGAGCAAGGAGAGAAGGCCATGAGATAAACAACAACGGGTGATCGGGCATAAATATTTCAGATAAATGTGTCATCGTAAAAGGCTTGGCTGCAGCTATTCCTCCTGAGGGGTCAGGTTGCCTGTTCCTCACTCCCCCAGCATCTGCCTCCTTGGCTCCGCGGCGCGGACACATCCAAGCGCGTAATAAATTTCCGCGATGGGCAAAGCAGGAGAGCAAGTATTTGCTTTGCGCTAGTGAAACAGCGATTGTAATTCTGCCCTGTCGCAGCCTAATTAAAGCTTACACAGCCAGTTCATCACCGGTCAGAGGCTGCGAGCCCCGCGGGGCGGGTCTGCCCCGGTTAGACCCAGCCCGACGTGTCCCCGAGCGGGCACCAGCCCTGGGGCACAGCGGGAATCGGCACATCAGCAGCTTGACCCTTTTCTAACAGGCTGTTTATTAGCAAACGGTTCACTGCGACTGGTATTTATCTCAAAATACGCATTACAGAAGCAAATCTGTAACACCGTCCCCTAAGGATCCGGCACAGGGGTCAGTGTGACCTGGGGTTTCAGCTGCGCTGCTCTCCCCTCCATCGCTGCCCGCGGCGTGTCTGTCCCCAGCACAGAGGCAGCAGCAGCGGATGCTGCATTTGCTCCTCACCTCTCCTGCTTCCCAGGCCAGCCACTGCCCTAAACACCTCTGGTACATCCCGCAGAACGGCAGCACTGCTGTTACACTGCAGGACGGGCATTCTGAGCTGAGAGGATGGGAACCTCTTTGCTCGGCTGAATTTTCATGGGAGCTGGAATCTGAGTCTCTTAAGCAGCCTGGTAGTACAAAATACTGTGTTTTAAAGATTGATAAAGAATTTGTGACTTTACTAAAGCCTGTGGGCCTCACCACACAGTATGCACACCTCGAGAATCACACTGGACTCAAATATTATGCCCATAGAACCACTCGAGTTGTATGAGTTAGGATACCTGCCAGTTTGAGAACTCTCTGTGGATGGATTCAAGCAGTGGAACTGCCCTGTAAATAAGAAGGTTGTTTACAGTCCAACTTAACTTCATCTAACATTTATGTTTTCTAAATGTGCACTGAGCAGGATGCCTAGAGAAAAAGAAATGGAGCAGAATCCCAAATTCTGGGTTCATCTGAGGACTTGCAGGTTCCTCTTGTGCCCTTTAGAGCTTAGCCAGCCTCAACCCTGCAGCCTCAAGGCAAAAATCCTCATTGTGCTTCTGGAAGGAAAAATGCTGCCAGAGCCTTGAGGTTCAAAGGCTTTGCTGGTGGAGTGTGGGGCATTTCAGAAAAGCTAAGTGGTAGTCTACTACTACCTGGTAGTAGTGTAAGACTTCGGAGATCAGGAAACATCCAGCTGTGCAGCAGGTGCTGTGATCAAAATTTGAGTCCATATACAATCAACTCAACAAGCTACTGCCCTTCCCTTGAACAGCCTGGGTTCATTGACTGACCATGTCTCCAAGATGGGTCTGATATTGAACACCACAAACCTCTGTCTCAGGTTACACCATTTCTTTAACCACTGTATGGAGGAAAATGCTGGTTAGATTGCCATGCTCATTGATAATTTTTCCTCTGGTTCTGATTATTGAGAATGATACTGCTAATGAGGACATCAGAAAATCAAACACTGAAAAAGATACAATAAAATCCTATTCCAAAAATATTTCCTAATTTCTATTTTTTTCTCTGTCTCTGTAAACTCATCTGATTATATTTTCATTCAAGATATATAATCAACATAATTTTAAACTCCTTTGTGGGAGATAGTTACTTTATATACTGGATGTATTTTGAGAAAATACAGCCAGAATGTGGATTTTCCTTGTCAGGCCCACTGCTTGGAGATAAATTATTCATCTTTGTTTTAACATGGAATTTATTAACTTTTTAATTAATAGTACAGACAACACTGGACAATTATTTTTACTTCTTTTGGCCTTTTTCACTTAGCATGGAAACTGGAAAAATAAAGATAGGCATATTCAAAGAGATTCAACAAAATGTTAGTTCTGACACTATGTAACTCTCAAGGTTGTTTTCATCTCACATAGAAAACAAAAGTAAATCTAGTAGGTATTGCTTGAAAGTGTAAGGGAAGAAGCACAAAACCAACACAGTGGTCACAGCTTCTCATCCTCCAAAGGTCACCTGTGAGGATGTGACACAGTGTCAGATCACCAGGGCAAAAGAAGCTGAAATACAAAAGAAAGTACAGAAAAACAAAAGAAAGAAGACTTGAATAATTCCAGGTCACTCTATTGTGGTCCTCAGAGCATTCAGCTACTCTGTAAATGCTGCTTAATTAAACATACTTAGATTGACAGCAATATTTAATTCCAATTGAATTAAAATGGAATCACTACCTGATTATGAGTATTATTATTAATTAATTTCAGATACTGCAGCAGAAGCAAACTAGGAGTAGGTCTGGATTTACATCCTGATCAAGAATTTATGGTGCAGGTCCAAAAGCATCACGTCAAAGGACATGATTAATTTATTACAAGGTCATGCAGACCTCCACCTCCTTGATTCATGTTGTGTGCTCCCAGTTTTACAGAAGACCTGTGTAAAGGTCAATTGCTCAGTCTGAATGTCATGAAGAATGAGGCAACTATGGTCACCCCTTCAAGTTTTAGCTTCCTAGAGAAATCTGGTAGTACATCAAACTCATATTTATCTTGGCTGCTGTGGGAGGGAAATGCATTCATTTTGGTGCATGGAGCAGTGGCTGGATGGGAAATCTGACATGACTACCAAAATGGACTTATGATCTGTAGCAAATAAAGGTCTGTCAGTCAGGCAAAATGTGAGATTCTGCTAAACCAAATGGGCTTGTTTATCACTGTAATTACATAGCCTTACAATGATAAGGTATTACATCTACATGTCTTACTCTGTGCCAGGAACTGTTCTGCAGCAACCCAGTAAATTTAATTACAAGAAGTAGGAAAAAATTCCTTTATTTCATGATCTATCCACCCCTGCAATGATTACTCTGGGGAAATTCCCACTGAAGCCAAGCAGATGGTTCATACCTTGTTGTACACCCAGCTTATTTTCTTTTAAGCTATGAAGTGGTTTACAATGCCATTTTTCTCTGGAGCTGCCTTGTGTTTGGCAGACTTCTGACTGTGTGTGAATTCCTTTTTATTGTATATGTGAATAAATTCTTGATTTCTTTTTTACCGCAGATAACAAATACCACTTTGTATTTATATAAATAAGGACATGAATCAGACAAGTATCTAGTCCAAACATGCTTTAAACAAGATGACTCCCATTGACTTTGTTACAAGGGAGTCAATAATCAGATTTAATGTCACTGAGCCACATTGTCTCTGGTGCATTTCCACAAACATCTGTACTGAGCTCTTAAACAATTACCTATGGACCAATACCATGTATTTCTGCTTTCTGACCAATCCTTTGCTCCCATTTTGCACAGATATGTAAGTTTGCAGCAAACCTGAGATGTGGGTTTGGTGAGGGAGTTGCTTGCTTTCACTCCAGCATTGATCCTCAGGGCAGGTGAAATCTGTCTGTGATGCTCTCCACGGCAAACTTGTGTCAGAAGCCAGCTCAAGCCCTACTCATTGTTCAGGTGATTCACCCAGGACAGAGGTATGGTGTTGAATTGTTCTCAGCAGAAAGGTAAATTTCTGCTGTTTCTCCTTTCTTCTTATAATCATTGCAGACCAGCAGGGCTCTCAGAAGAAATATCATACAGGTTTTGGAAAAGTGATGAACACTGATGATATCTCTAAGGAAACTTTTCTTCAAGTCAAATCTTTTTAAAACTAGAACTGCCCAGATTAAAGGCTAAACCCAAATTGGCAGGTGCCTGATTGAGGAATAGTATATACTTTATCTGATTTGAGACTATGTAGCTCCAAGGAATTCTTTAAAGAGAGATAAATCATTAATCCCCACAATCAGTTCAGAGCAGCCAGAATAGAAGATAAAGTTCCCATGTCTTTGTGCCACATATACCTCCAGGCATCTTTTAACAGATTTCTCTGCAGTTTGAATTCAGCTCTCTACTTCAGAGTCAGAGACACAGAGGGAAGCTGTGTTTGAAAGCAGACAAAATAGCTGAAAACTCTCAAGAGATATAATTTAAAAGGATGGTGGTTGGGGGGAAATTTATTTGCAAGCATTATGGCGTATTTTTTCTCTGATACCCATTAAGGGTGTACACAATACCTGGATGACTTAACCTGTGACCATTATTTATTGTAACCTCCTTTTTCCCCAGAGTGAATGCCTGGATTGGAATCTTCCATTAATCGCTAAGTGCACTTCTGGGAAGGGTAAATAGAACAGCAAAGGCCTGGATCCTCAGGCAAGAAGCACAGAGCAATCAAAACCAGAGAGTAGAAAAGTGGCTTTAAGTGTCCTCTTTGCTCTCTGAGCCTGGACAGGCTGTATGAGGCTGGCCCCAGTGGAAATGATAAGACCCTGCAGCTTGCTCATTCCTCAGATAGTTTGCTTCAATCTTTCCCTTTTTATTGTGGAGTAAAGAACCCATTTTCAGGCTTTGGGGAGGAACATATTCACCCAGGAATGGCTTCAGCGCAGTGATTGGTGTGGTGCAGTGATTTGCCACACAGTATCTTTGATGCAGAATTACTGTGATGATCAAAGCAAGTTTAATCAGCTCGGTGGTTTGTAAGTGCTTGCAGCCCCTTCTGCCTGCCTGTAAGTGGCCAGGATGTCTCCTTCACTTTGGACAGCAATGATGCAGGGAAAAGCAATAATAGCTCTGTGGCCAGCCTTCCCCCAGGCATGTTTTCACCCTCATCCTTCAATGGGAGGACAGATGCAAATATGAATTACGAGTGGGAGCCATTGCCAACTCTACCCATTGAGGGAACAGCTTCTGAGGGAAGGTCATCCTTTCTATCTGTTTTGTGCCCCATGAAACCTCTGAAACAAGCTCAGAAGATTTTCAGAAACATTTGGAAGCATGTGCATACAAACTGAAGCTCAGCCTACCAGCATCATACAAGGCTGTTTTTCAGCTGTCGACCCCAAACACAAAGCGCAGCTGGTTTTGTAGATATGATGGTGATTCTCTGACACTCAAACATCTCCCTGAGCATCTCATCTGGCTCCACTATCCTTGTATGCTGGTCAGACAATGTGAAGCTTCTTGGGGAAAAAACAAGTGTTCTGTGTTGCTGATTCTCACAATTCCCCCAGTTTTCAATGTTGAAACAGTTGGACTTTGAAGCTAAATACAGATGATGCTTCCAAAGAGGAAAGCAGATCTTTTAGTGTCTGAACCATTAAGCTGTACTTAAAAAGAATGAGGAAAAGGTCTCACAAGTCTTGTTTAATACAAGCTGCAGTTCTAGGCTTCATTCCTCTCCCAGCTGGTATTTCTTGCTCTGCAAAACACAGGGGAAAGCTAAGGCATTATTTAATGGCATTTCTCTGAATAAGAAATCTTTAAACTCTGCTCTGGCACAAGAAGGAAGGGTGGCTGGGGGAGCTGCATGGCTGGTACTTGCCCAGGAGTGTGTACTGTGCAGTCCTGGTAAGGGAAGAGCAGAGAGGCTGCTATTCCATAAATCTGCTTCTGCCATGTCCAAGACAAACCTAATATGAGCTTTATTTTGTAGGATTTAAGTGGGGAAAAACTTTGTCCTTGTTTTCTGCACAAGAGGTAGGCTCCCAGCAGCTGGGGCTGCTGGCCATGGAGCAGTTACAATAACTGTCCCACTATTGCTGAAAAGTAACTTATTAACTGGACTATCAAATCACAGATTTCCTTTAGAGTCCCTCTCTTCCATTGCCAGTATTGAATGGGCAGGTTCCCATATTAACTTTTTGAGATGCTGTCATTTGCAGCAGTTCATCTATTCCAACTCTTTCTCCCTTAAGCTGTTTTGGACTGGAACAACTGTAAGCTCTTTGCAGTTCATTCATGGGGACTCTCACTCTGGCAGAGCATCAGACTGAGCCAGGACAGCCACGGCCATGGGATTTTTTTAAGGACGTTTAGTTCCTGCCATCTGTCTGTTGGCTCAACTCTAAGAAATTTAGATTGTGCTGCCTTCTCAATGTTGTTTTTTCCCCCTTGGACTGCTGTCAGGATATGCAATCTGTCTCTGTGAGTGTTCCAGAGACACTTGAGATGTGATAAAATGCCTCTGACTCTTGCATGTGTTCCTTTATTTCTTGAGTACAGGTGACCATAATGTTGCAGAACCACACACACCACTTGAAAGGCAATGAAGGCAAAGAGGTTCCACACCTTAATGGGACTTGCTGTATTTTAGCAACAGTGTAACAACATTTTCAATTTATTTCCTCATTTTGGCCTTTTAGAGCACGTTGTTTGGTCAAGGTGAGGTGTGAGTTGAGTGACTAGTTTTGTGCTGCCCCTGATCCACTCGGAGGCTTTTTTCATTTCACTCAGCAGTGCAGGCCCCGAGGAGACAGTGGAGGCAGCTGAACTGCTGCTGGGGCCCGCTGGCCTGCATGTGGCATAGTTACACCCCACATTATTCTTCATATTTCTTTTCCCCCAATATGTTTTGGAAGGAGGTGCCATTTCACTGATGCTGTGACATCCCTCCCCTTGAGCCTGGTTTTGCCCACAGTGCTTGACAAACAGCCAGACCATAATAACACCGAAAGACCTCAGAGCCCAGTGCCCTGAGCACCTGATCCACTTTGATGCTGGGCATACGTACATAATCCATGAATGGTTTAAGAGTGGTTTATGAATGATTCCCCTGAGAACAGGAGTTCTCTAGCAGAAGATGGGATCAGAGGACACAAGTCTCCTTGAGTGAGCTGTTCTGTTTTTGTGGAAATTGGGATACATATTTTGTCATCGAGTTTTCACATATGCCTCTTGAGAATGGGACATTGCCAATGATAAATCTGAAGGTACGGTGGAATTTGTATGTTTTGGTAAATAGGTTATGAGCCCATCAACATTCACATTATGATTTCGGACCCTGCTTGAGGGTCCACCTAGGCTTAGATTAGACCTTTCACCTTACAAGGTTGATTTATTTTGAAGACTCTAAAAATATTACATTGATACTGTGTTTCTGGATATAAACCATACAAAAGAGACATTTAGTTTACAGAATGAAACAATAAATATCTAAAAATGTGGGAGTGCAGCTGGTTAATATCTGTGTTCTTGTCTAATTGATAGTTTTTACAAAATACAGTCTTAGCTAGAAAATACAATCACTACTTTAACAAAACACATCCTCACAGTCTTACTTGATTGCAGGGCTCACATTTTATACATATAGCTGAAGTCCAAGTAAATGATCTTTATTTTTAGCTGACTGCAGTGCTTCTGCAGAGAACAATGATAAATCTGCAAGAGACAAAAAATGGATGTTTTCAGTTTCAATAAAAGTTAGTTATTTTTTTAAAGTGAGAATAACAACAAAGAGGCACAAATTAGAGAATGTAGGATTTAGATAAATTTAGGGTTATGACAGTTCTCTTGCCCTCAGCCAGTATAATGAATAATTTAGAGCCAAATTTAGGGGCACTCCAGGACTAAAGTATTACATTATCTAATTTCTGTTGTTACTCTGAAGTGTAAGCAGCAAGCTTATTAAATATGAATGGAGTAATCAGACATATTCTGTGACTCTGTGTGTGAGCTATTCATTAATGATTCACAATGAAGCATCATGAAAGACCAAATAGACTGCACTGGATTTAAAAGTAATACAGGTACTCCAGACACAAAGTAATTTAATGACCTTTCTATGAACAACAGGGCTTAAAGCAAAAGGATACTCAAGCAGAGTATCCTTTTTGAAGCAGTAACTCAAGTGGATCATTTTTGCACATCACTGGTCACCTCTGGATTATCACTTGTCAAAAGAGCCTTGCCATGGTACCCCCATTTGGTGTCTCTTTCCAATGCTCTGTTTATACCCTGGTCGTCACAGCCGCCTCAGCACCAATTCCATCACTGCACGGGATCATTGCTGGAAACTGGATTCTTAGTAGGATAAAGCACATACCTTCAAGCCAAGTTAGCAATTAGGGCATGATTTTGAGCATCCTTTACCTCTCTCTGACTTCAACAGACAGCACTCCTGGGATCAAGTTCTTCAGCTGTGTAAGTGAATACTGTTTCAAAGGGAAATTCTGAGCTAGAAGAAGAAAATACTTTCGCCTTTTTTCAGCTTTCCAAGAAGCAGTTTTCAAAATCTAACAGAGGAAAAGATTCTTTAGTTTACCTTTTAATGTTTGAGATTGGATGCACTGATGCTTGTTTCAGCAGTGGAATGTGAATCCGGATACCAGGAACAGCAATTCCTTCCCTCATCAAACAGTTTAAACAGAGATCCAAATTAAACAGAAACATTTTAAACTGACTGACTTTTTAGGTGTTATCAGTTTTATAGCTCTATCTAACAGAGTCTTTCTTCTAAGCAAAAATATTTTAAACTTCTCATTATCATTTCCCCATAGTGATTACTACAAAACCCAAACTTTCTGTTTGTCCAGCTGTCTAAATAGTATCCATACAAATCCTGCAAGATAAAATAGCCAATGAAAGAATGATAAAAATGCATGAAAACCTGGAAAGATGTCAGAAAACTGACAAATACTCCATTTTACATTCTTATTTCAAAGAAGAGTCTTCCGATATGACAGGCAAAAATATAGACTCAGGGTCATTCAGTGCCCATGATCAAGATATGGGATGGGATAACCCAGACTGAGTGGAATACTGATCTAGGTATGTGTGCTGGTCAAAATATTTATTACTTTGTTCACACAGATATGGTAAATATGGAATATAATTTTAAAGATTGCAAACCAGAATAAAAAAGCAGAACTCAACAACTTTTTGACAAGGTATCTCTAAAATCAGCCTGGCTTCTCTCTGCGATTTTAAGTCCAACTTTATGACACTGAAAAGCAGGCATTATCAATTTAATCTTAGAGTTGGCAATTAGCATCTTTAGAGACTCCAAAGCCTAAACAATTAAAAGATGAATAATTTATGGCAAATGGAACAATTCCTGTCAACAGTATTATAACATGCATTTGAAATATATTTCACTGCCTGGAGCTGCCCGATGATGATTCTGGAGTGCTCATTAGTGATGCAACAGCCCCTGCCCGTGGGCAATGGCTACTTTTGTTTATCTGCACTTCTGAATTAATTGGAACTAATTCATGGTTACTTGAGCTCATTCAGGATGAGAGTCTGCCAATAAAAGAGGGTGGAGGAAGTGTGCTATGGTTGTCCTCATGCCAGCAGGTTCTCTTCCAGTCAAAACGTGCCAGAAGAGCCACAGACTCCTCCGACCTGGGAACAGCAGACACTGCCTCAGCTCCGACTTCCTTCTGGGGACAAGGGGCAGCAAAGTCACACCTTCGACCTCCTTATCGTAGGTAGATGCTGGTCATGTTTACAAGCCTCTCACAGCAAAGTAAGTGTTTAGCTGGGCAGATATTAGGAAGAAGCTGCAAGGGGTGAAGGATCAGGTAGATAGAGGGACAGTTTTTCCTTGAAACAGTTAGAGCCAAAAGGATTGAATATTTCTAGGGAACAAAAACACCAACAAGATGGCTTGGAGAAAACTGCCAGGTTAGTGTTAGGCTGAGAAAGGCCAGTTTGAGCCAGTGTGTGGGATGACTGTTGTGGGGGGTGTCTCCAGTTAGAGGAGAGATTTGTTGATGAGGTCATGTGTAGGTAGTGGTCATCTACTGAATGATCCTGCTCTTGGTAGGAAGAACCTTTGATGCTTAACCATTGCCCTTTGTAAGGTTTCTAGACAGCTCTTCCTCTTCACTGTGAGGAAAGGTATTTCTTCTTAGGAGCATATGGTAGACCAGAGCTTTTAAGCAATTGTTACATTTTGGGCTGTCAGTCCACGACTCTCACGTGGAGTGAACCTTCACCTCTGTGCTTCTTCTCACTGCCTTTTGCAGAAGTGCTTTTCAGTTGGCTCTTCACTTTCTTGTGAGTCACCCAGTACAGCTCTTCTTGAGAAGAGCGTGAAGGCTTGTCAGACTACCAGAAAAGACTTACGAGCAAATAATGATGTGCTATCCTACTTCTGCAGAGAATTATTCTTTCCCCTCATAATGTAATTTGTGTGTTTGTCCCCCTAAAAGCATCCATGAAAGGGGAGATGGAGGATGCAGGGAGAAAGAGAACACCTCTCAGGCCCCAGGCAGCTTCCCTTGCAATACAGAAGTGTCAAGCAGCCAGAAGTGTGGTGAGGGCCTGGGACATTTCCTACCATCCCTCCCCTGCTCTGTTAATGATGCCACATGAACTTACAGGTGCAGGAAGAGGCTCTACAGCTGTGCCCAGAAGGTCAAGCTTTGCACCTCATAAAGAGCTCAAAAAATTAATTGGGTGTTAAGCATTTTGGGAAGGAACATAAAGGACAATAGAAGGTCTTGTCATGCCCTGCTATAAAACCATAGCATGGCCAGATTTGAACTGCTTAGTAAAATAGTGGTCACCCCATATCAAGAAGGATGTTGTAAAATCTAAAAACAGATGGCGAAAATAGAATCATAATGAAGATTATAAGCCAACAAATAGCCTCTGTCCATGGAATGACTAAATAGAAAGCTTCAGAAAGAATTTATAGGATTCTTTGCATTAAGAAGAGACAAATGGGGAAGAGTAAGAGATGATTTAAGGCTTTTCAAATCATGAGAGAGATGGAGGAAGTAAATGTGTGAATTTTTCATTTTCATTGTACTGGAGTTGAGAGGTACTTAGTGCAAGGCAAGGTAGCTCAAAATAAAGGACAAAATAAATAGGACTCCTTCATACAACCTCCAAATAACTTGAGAAAGTCACTGCCACAGAGTAAAAGCTGAATGTACACGTGACTTCAAACCATTAAGCAGATTAGACAACAGCCAGAAGATCCACAGAAAAGGAATAAATATAATGGTCCACATTCCAGCTTCGGCTAAAAATACCTCCAATTGCTGACCATGACAAGCTGAGAAGAGGGAAACTCCTTTCAGTCTTCATCCTTGTTCTTTCCCGAAGGATTTGCCAACACTCCCAGCAGCTGTTCATGCAGAGATGCTCTGCCACCGCTGCACTCACTGCACATTGAATCTGGAAGTGCAAGAGTGTTTTGGCAGAGCAGCTTACATGAGAAAATTACACAACAATTATTTAACTTTCATGTGCATTTAATGGTAGATGTTGAAGGTGGCTTTTTTTTCCCTGGAGGTACAATCTCCTCCTTCCCTCAAATGAATTGCTGAGGAAAAGAGGTCATTTGAGGAGCTCAGGTATGCACTTTTCTGCACATTCATCACAAACTATTAATCTGAGACAATATCTCTGCTCACAAGATGAGAAAGAGTTGCCAAAGGGCTGATAATTAACGTGTATATTATCTGAGTGCTGCAATTGTACAAAGCCAATTGAGGAAATGGGTATAAATTTGAACTACAAGATATAGCTCCATTTTTTTCTCTGTCTCCCAGAATCTCCAAATCAAGATTGAATGTTTTTCAAGAACACACACTCCAGGTCAACTCATTGCTAAATTTACTTTGTAGCTGTGGCATTTAGCAGCTTCTCATCTTTAACAGTGTTTAAGTTCTTTTAACCTTATGTTCTAAATTTAGGGAGGGGCATGTTGGACTTAAATTGTCCATATAAACAATCAGTTATGTGGTGCCTTCTTTCATATATACATCTGGTGAGTTCTTCATCATTCCTAATTACAACAAAGGTTGTTGGAAAATTGCTTCTTTGAAAGAAACTGTAACAAGAAACTGTGTAAATTTAAACAATACCTGAGAATTCCACTGACACTTTTATTAGCAACAAAATCAAAGATCTGGAAAATGTGGTTTGGGGTTTTTTTCCCTTAGCATCGCTGAATCTTCTGATTCCATACCATGCTTAGTCCTCTGTCACAGACAGACCTGGGCACATATCAGAGATTAAAAGTAATTTCCAGATCTGTCATCACTAATGCAGTATGTTTATAAAAGGTCCATAAGGAGCAATTGAAATCACATCTGTATCATATTTTCCTGTAGCTCTACATCTACCAGTGGTCAGGAGAAATTACTGTTTTCTTGTTTAGTTAACTGCCAAACTGCATTTCACATAAAGAAGGAATAGCTAAAAAACATTTGTATCCAACTGTAGTCTGTCCAATTCAGCTCAAATTGACACTATAAATCTGCATTAGATCAGCTCACCAAAACCTCCTCTTGTCTAAACTATTTGCAGTTAAAAAGAATCCCTCTAATGTCAGAGAATCCAGAATAAATGTCCTAAGAAAATATTCCTATAAATAAATAGGTCTAAAGTTAAAATCCAGATTGATGTAAACCTTAAATACTGATCTTCTGGATAAAATGCAAAAAATCTGCTCATGAAATATTTGCAGTTTAGGAATCTTTTCTCAGGAGAATGACTAACAATCATTGCCAAACCTAGGATTAGTTTATTCTGCAGGCAGTTCTACATTTCCCCTGCATGCAGAAGCTAACATTATTTTGCAAAACTGCTGCAGTTCAACAAGATACTGAAGAACCCACCTTTGTTCTGAAGAACCATTCACACATGATGAATTATGTATTTCATGCCCGTCTGAATGGGACCCAATGAACTAACAATTTGATGTTATTTATCTACACCTTATTATCCAAACAGATGGAACAGTTAGAGGAAAAAAAAAAGAATGTATTTCAGACTTTGATAGTTCCTGTTACAGACAAAATCCCTCTAGCTGACAAGGGAGCTGTTTACATGACTATGACCTGAGCTTTCAAACAGCTGCAACTCTTCATTTTACAGGAAGACCATGAGCTGTGATTGACCTCCTTGCAATTGTTTGCTCTGAGTTGGCTACAGATGATAAAGCTGGAATATGAAGTGAGCACAAATACAGAACTGGCCTGTTGCTGCTGAATCTACTTCAAAAGCTGTAATGCAGCCCCATTTTGTTGAGCATTGTGGTCTGTGAGCGTTCCCTCATACAAAGCCAGGCCAAAAGCACACAGAGCAGTGAGCATTTGCTGGAGGAGGTAGAAGGAAGTGTTGCATCTGTTCTGCACAAGCAAGTAGGGATTTCTCCTCTTCTGCAATAGCACTCATCTGCTGTTTGCATGTACAACAGCTACTATCCATTATCTCCTCTGTATAAAGCATAATTGCAGCAGATCCTCAAGGCATTACTTTGTGCAATTCCAGAGACCTGAGTGGAGGATTTGGCCTGCCTTTACTAGACCTGTCATGTTCCTTGCATAAAGCAACGTTGTCCTTTCAGCCATTTACTGAGCCCCTTTATTGAGGTTGCAAATAAAGTCACTAACTCTAATCATGCTTCTGGTTGTTGTGAATCCTGGCTTGGCTAGGAATCGTTGGAGATAAACATCTCATTTCAAATAAGCTACTGAGCAGATGGTAATGACTTTTAATCACAAGCAACACAAGGAAAAGCTGAAATAAAGCCCTTGAGATGAACAGTTTGGTGCATCATTCCCACCATTTTGAATGCTGAATAACCTTGCCCCACAAATAACCTTGCCCCATGTGTGATTTATGTACACATATACTGCCAGCTAACTAAAATACTGACAGACATTAATTGTTTTTTATAATTCTAATTTTGGGCCCTTATCCAGTGCCCACTGAAGTCAAAATAAACATCTTTCTAAGCCTTCAAAGACTCCATCTGCTGCAATAACAAAGTGTTGTGTTTTAATTGCTGATGCAAAAGCTTGGGAGACCTACAAGAACTTCCTTCAATACCAGAAGTGAGACTGAGGGTAGTTTCTTTCTACATCTTTACCTCTGTCCAAAAAAAAAAATAAAGGAAAGCTTTATGTCATTTGTGGAAACAGTGCTGGGGGACAAATACTGCCCTTCAGCTCATGGCTTGCACCTGTGTCAAGTTAATGGCACAATTTTAGACTATTTTCAGCTTAGGTAAGTCCTGAGAAGACAGTACAGGGTTTTTTTTCACACAGCCTGTCTGCCACTGCATTACTGGAAAGTTGAGGTGCTCTTTGCATTAAGGACAACTTCATGTCAAGAGTGGAGTTCTCATTTCTGTATAATCTCCCTCTGATCCTTTGTGACATGTTCACAAGAGCCTGCTAACCCAGTGATATTGCTGGCCACGACAGTGTGACAGGTTTGCATTTCATTCCTTAGGCTGCAATCTCCCTGTTTGGAAGCTTACTAACACCATGTAATGAAGAGTTTTGCTTGAGCCCACGTACAGAGCAATCTGTGTTTAAGCTCTTTTTAGCAGGGAATTGGTGAGAATAGTTTTCAAACAACCTCATTAAACCATGTCTGTGGCAAAAACTCCATCAGAATTTACAACATGCCTTCCACAGCTCTGCTTAATTTCTAACTCTGTAAATCAGCAGGAATTTTCCTGCTGACCTTTTACCCAAACATGGTTTTGCCATTTTATCTCCTGGAGAAGGACTCTGACACCTCACTTCCATGTCCTGCAAAGACAGCCACCTGTACCACTCACTAGGGAATCCATTCTCACAGCTTATGGTAACAGTGAGTATTTCCACAGCCAGATTACAGTTCTGCAGATGAAATCTCAGGAAATAAGGTGTGTGATTAATAATACACACAACAGGTGTGCAGAGGAGGCTGGTCAGCATTGCTGGTGGCAGGAAGCCATTCCCCATCTCATGGATGCAGTGGTGGCAGCTGCAGCTGCTGGGCAAGGTGTGAGCAGGCAGGGAGTGAGACACTGACTCCAGCACAGGCTGAAAACCCACAGAGGAACCTTGATCCTGCTCTGCACAGGGACAACCATTGACTTCAGCAGGAAAATTGGCTTCTCTCAAGCTCTGGGAAGGTCTGGGAATGTGCGTAGCTAGCCATGTATTTTTCCCCCTGTAACAGCATCTGTTCATGGTTTCATCTGCATGCTTTTACAAATGAATAAATGAAATCCATGAATGAAACATCCAGGCTCTCAGTGCCTTGCTCAGATATCTTGGGAATGTTGTCAGAGAAATGAGTCTGTAAAAATCAGGTCTGAAGGGGAAATCCCACACACTGTACTTATAAAAGGAAGTGAGAGATCTAAAAGAAGCCTTCCCAGCACTCTTACTTGACATAAGAAGGCAGGAAGATTAATGGACACAGCGACTAGCCAGCAGAATCTCACAGAATCAGCCAGGTTGGAAAAGACCTCTGAGATCATCGAGGCAAACCTATGACCCAATATCACCATGTCAACTAGACCACGGCACTAAGTGTCACATCCAGTCTTTCCTTAAACATTTCCAAGGATGGTGACTTCACCACCTCCCTGGGCAGCCAATTCCAATATCTAATCACCTTTTTGGTGAAGAAATTCCATCTAATGTCCAACCTGATCCTGCCCTGGTGCAGATTGAGACTATCTCCTCTTGTTCTATCAAATATAATGCTTTCAATTTGGGTCACAAGGTATGATGACACACTGGTTAGTGAACTTTCCCCAGCAATGCCTGCAAGACCCTCTGGTGGAGCCACAGCAGGAGGCATCCCATGGCAGAGACCCCACCAGCCACCTGCTCCCTCCGGCTGCTGTACTGTGTTGGGGGACCCCTCTCTGTCCCCCAGCAGATCCCCTGTGGTGGTACCTCCTTCTCCCCCTGCCAAAGCCCACACTGTGATCTCAGAAATGCTCTGTTTGGTCTTGGCCTTGACAAACAGTACCTGGGCTAAGCTCCTCTTGAGCTTATCAGGATCACTGTCTGCTCCCAGGAACTTGTGCAGTCTAATGAGCTCCTAGTTTTTAACAAACAGCCGTGGAAACTTGTTTTTCTTGCCTGAATAACAAGCCAAGTAGAATAATACATTTGCTATTGAACTTTCAAAGAAAGTTACTGACCCAGATTGTGGCCAGGATGGAAAATCACTATGACTACAGCAAAGTCTCTGGTGACCCTATAAACAGTGGTCCTAAGTGAGACCCTTGAGCTCTCCAGGCCCACAGTGGGCTCTGACCAGCACCTCCCTCTGAGCGAGGCCTCCCAGAGCCAGAGAACTCTCACCTTGGCTGTGCCTTGGTGAGAGGACCATCACCAAGGACAATGACGGAGCCTGGGCTGACACCCTCACTCCTCGAGGCTCAACCCTTCACCTGTTGAGAAGATGCAAAGGCATCCAATGTGAGTATTTCACTGAACTCAAGGAGATTTTTTCACAGGTATATACCTTGCACTGACTCCTTTAAGTCTGTGTGCCCATGGGTGTGAATATGCTGTGGCAAACGTGCTACGCATGTTGCTCTCTTAGCTTCCTAAGTACTTCAGATTTGAAAGTTAGACCTGTGAGTTACTGTTGTGCTTATAATAAATTCTATACCAATCCTTTGTTAAATTGGTTGACTTAAGCTATTGATTAAGTGCTTTAAGTGTTGTTAAACCTTGAGGCCTAAATTGTTGATCAATTCCAGGGCTCATGGGGGGGGCTCATGGCAAGGGGGTCCACTCTGCACCTCGTGACTCCATGGGTCTCCCTTATTCCTCTTTATCCTTACCCTTTCCTATGCTTACCCTTTCCCCCCTGCCCCCAACTGGGTGATTTTTGAAGCTGACTTTGCTTTTAGATGGACTGATTTCAGATTTCAGTCTGCTTTTCCTCTGCACCATTAACCCCTCGGAAGCAGCACAGAGACCCTTCGCCACCGAACTGGGCCGCGTTTGTATCAGATTGGACGATCCCTTCGCCGGGGGCTCTTCAGGCGACCGTAAACCCATCACGGGCGACGGTGCCGGCCCGGACTCCACGTCCCGGCTGTCCCGGCGGGGCTGTGCCTGTCTGTGCCGGGAGCGGGGCCGGGGCTGTGCCGGGATTGAGGCCAGGCCGCTGGGAGCGGGGCTGGGATTGGGGCCGGGCTCCTGGGAGCGGGGCCGGGAGCGGGAGTTGGCCGAGCCGGGAGCGGAGCCGGGCCAGGAGCAGGACTGTGCTGGGACTGCTGCTGGGCCAACGGGCGCGGGGCCGGGCTATGCCGGGGCTGCCGGGAGTGGGGCCGGGCCGGGCCGAGCCGAGGCGGGAGAGGGGCCGGGCAGAGATCGGGCCGCGCTGCCGCGGCATGGCCGCAAGGGAGGCGAGCACCGCGGCCGACAAGCTCTTCTCCCTTAGCGGGCTCTTCGCCGTGTACAAGCCCAAGGGCCGCACCTCGGCCGGCGTGCTCGGCCTGCTGAAGGACAGGCTGCTGGCAGGTGAGCGGCGGCGCGTTCGGGTGTGCGGGGCAGGGCGGCCCGGCCGGGCATGGCGTGGGTGGGTGTCCTGTTTGTGCCATGCCGGCCTGGAACGCCACTGCATCCTCGTCCTCTGCGCTCTGGAAACGGGAGAACTGGGTTTGGTTTGGATTGTTGGGGTTTTTTGGTGGTAATTCGCACTGGGGAATGCAGCCATTCCTGGATGCTTCCGGGTCGCTGCGCCACGGCAGGTTCAGGTTGGGTTTCTTCACAGAAAGGGTGATTAGACATTGGAATGGGGAGTCACCGAGCCTGGAGGTGCCCAAGGAAGGGCTGTCCCGGCGGGGCTCCGTGTTGGGGCTCTGGGACAGGCCCCGGTACCGCCGCAGGCACAGCGGGTGTGACCCCTCATTTGGGATGGGGACGAGACTTTCCCCCGGAGAGCTCCAGCCCTGCGGGGGGGTCTGGCTGGCCTGGAGGGCTCTGTGGTCCCAGCCCTGTGTGCCCCGAAGGTGTCAGCAGCATCTCTGCAGCTCTGGCAGGGCCTTCGCTGCACCCCCACCGCCTCCTGCCACTCCCAAATAGTCACTAAATGCGTGAAAATCAGTGTTTGAAAGTCCTGGACACAGCCTGCAGAAACTGCTTTTTCTGAGTACAGGGAAGCCTGGATGTCAGATAATAGGAAAAAAAATAGGATCATTGGAAAAGTGTGAGGGACTATAGGCTAGATCCCTTTTATAATGGCTGTGGGGATTTGATAATCTAAACCTGGGCTTTTGGTTGCTTGCTGAGGAAGTGAGAACATACTTTCAGACTGGTGAGTGCTTTTTCAGGCTGATTCACTCTGTAGGAAATTATAGGCAGTAGTAAACTCCAGGCAGTCAGTAATAGGACAAGGGGGCACGGGCTTAAGCAATGCCGGGGGAAATTTAAGTTGGATATCAGAAAAAAAATTCTTTACAGGGAGAGTAATCAGGCATTGGAATGGGCTGCCCAGAGAGGGGGTGGATTCCCCATCTCTGGAGTATTTTAAACCGAGATTGGCTGTGGCACTGAGTGCCATGATCTGGTAAAGGGACTGGAGTTGGACCAAGGGTTGGACTTGATGATCTCGGAGGTCTTTTCCAACCCAATCGATTCTATGATTCTGTAGTGTAGGCACAGATGTCCAATTTAGTTTTGTATGAAAAAATCTGATCCCCTAAAGTGCAAAGCATAATGGAGAGATAATAGATATAGATAAGGGAGCTTAGACCATTTTGTCATATTTAATACTAGTAAATAAGGAGCACTGGATCCACAAAATTCCTGGAGTCATCAGCTGCATAGGAGGTTTGGTAGGCTGGGACACTGACACGTTGAAAGCAGCAGTGAACAAGTTCAGTTCTCTGCAAACATGGAAGTAAACACATCCCAATACAAGGCAGTAAATACATCAAGAACTGGTCAGATTGTGTAGCATAAAATTGTGTATAATAGGTTATGTGGGAACTCAGCTGCTGGTTCTTGCATTCTTTTTTAGTGAAACTTCACAAGTGAACCAGGTTTGCAACCAGTATTTTCTGAACATCTGTTTATGAGAGTATGTGATACTTCATTAAAACCTAAGTGAAAATAACTTGGGAATAGATCTAAATGAATCATTGGTCTTCTGCAGTACAGTAATTTCTGCACTACTAATTAATTGTTTAAATATTTGATTTTTTTCCTTTAGCAGTCTGAAAATATGTGCTATTTTTCTTGTGTTCTAAGGTTATCTTATAATGCATCCTTTGAATTTCTATTTGCAGAAGCTGGAGTGCAAACAAATAAGAATAAAAGAAAGCAGGTTTTGAAAATTGGACATGGAGGAACTTTGGACAGTGCTGCAGAAGGAGTTCTGGGTAATGAAAAGCAGAATTACAGTCATCAAAAGATGATTTCAGGAAACATTTTCGTGCCTACTCAAATCAGAGGTGGAGGAACATTTTGGGACCCATGTGGCAGGTTTTGGGGGAAGGGCACATTACTGTGGAAGAGTGATCTGGTTAAACTTTCTTGCATATACTTTTACATGCATGTAACATGTTTCTTAGCAGAAGGCTGTATTCTCCCTTCCTGCCTCCTGCTCCCAAATCCTGAAATAACTTGTGAGGTATTACAGGAAAAGACAGACCCTCGTGTAATGAATTGTAAATTACCTCAGAAATTGATGGCTTTTTTAACTTAAGCTGGGGATTTATAGTCATCATAGTTTGTTGAAGTATTTTGTCTCAAAGTAATGCTTTCCTGGGATTTTGAGGAAGCCTTTAGGGCTGTAATACTTGCCAAATGAAAGATGTATAAGAGCAATTCAGCTGCTGCTTTTCTTGAGGCTCAGCACAGAAACAAAGATATCATCAAAGATATTTTGTCTGTTAATTTTGATAGCAATCCATTTATTGAATTTTTTTGTTTTATTAAAGAACAGGACATGTCAATTGCTGGTGTTTAAAAACTCATCTATGGGTGTGAAAATTCCCACATCATGCTTTGTCACCAGTAGTTTTATTGCTATAAGTAACATGCAAACTACAGCTTTCTTAAATCATGGCCTTGTAGCTCTACTTGGCTTGAAGAAATAACAGCAATACATTTTTGCTGCTGCAAATCAACAGGTACAGCTCTGAGTATACACTGAAGTTAAATGCACTG
Source organism: Pithys albifrons albifrons (assembly GCF_047495875.1). Taxonomy (NCBI): domain Eukaryota; kingdom Metazoa; phylum Chordata; class Aves; order Passeriformes; family Thamnophilidae; genus Pithys; species Pithys albifrons. The sequence goes on along the minus strand of NC_092466.1, from coordinate 8,655,094 downwards.
AGTTGTGATGGATGATTTCTCCCAAAAAGAGTTCAGCTTCAAGGGGAGTTTGGTTGCTCTGACTGTTGCTAGTAGAGGCCTGTAGGCTGGTAATTGTTTCTGTCACTTGTGAACACTGCAAAATGTAACATTCTTGGGCTGGAAGTGAGCACTTGCTTGTTTTGTTCCAATTTCCTATACTGTGTGGCCGCTCAAAGGACAATTCTGTGTGTGTTGCTGAACCAGACTTTTTCCTTTTACACAGATGTTCCCTTTGAACATGCTATTTCTTATTGTGCAAAGTCAACAGAATTGATCCATAGGAAAAGAAAAATCACTTGTGCTTTTTAATTGCTTCTCCTGCTGTTCCGTGGTACCCAACAGTCTGCAGAGCTTTGCCTCTGTGGCATGACAAAAAGTGCTTGGGCCTGATGTGCTTGGCACAGACAAGAGAAGGCATCACCTTAATATACTATAGATCGATTGAAAAACGACGTGGGATCTTTCATTCCACTGCCATACAAAACATATAGGGAAAAATCAATGATGGCCAGATTGGAAAAGGCAAAACTGGAGAGGAGTGGGAATGGAGATGTGCCCAGATTTCTTGTGGGTTTGGGGTATTGAGGAGAGAGGGAGGGACGCAACAGAAACAAGTTATTCAGAGTACGTGTGCTGCTTTTCAGGACGGGGTGGTGGAGCAGAAAGCTTTCTTTCCTCATGGACAGTAGCATAATAGAAGTCTTTATTTTCTGAAACCTTTTTTGATTTATGCTGCTGTTTCCCACATTTTATGTACTGCGTATGTACAATTTTGTTCATGGGAATGAGGGGATACAGAGTCTCTTGGCTTAGTGTGCCCAGCAAAATCAGTGAATTGCTGCCAGTAACTGAGCAGTGCTTTTCATCAAAAATATACCTTTCTATTTCTTTTCTTATTGACAGCAAATGTAGATGAGGAAGGACCTTTGAGATAGAAGTCAGTGATCTATGACATGTGAAAGAAAGGCAAGGTCAAGCCTTAGTGAATATCCCATTTTAGGGCTGTGGTTCCAGTTTGGTGTTGGGTGCTGTATAATGGGAATTGCATTAGGCTTATTTTTATATGGCAGAAATGAATTATGCTTCCATAGTTGAAGAAAAAGTGAAAAAGTATAAAAAGTAAAAATTCAGTTGAACCTTGTTATGTTCAATGTGTTGTGGCAAGTTTAGTTTATGTCACCATTCAGTAGTACATGAGCTCCACAAGATGGTGATTAATAGGGAAAAGTGTGTCTTGTTCACAAAAGCATTCAGTGTCTCTTTAAAATTATTCTATTGAATCTCTTGAAACCTTTCAGCAAACTTCAGCTCAGCTGTTGAAGTGTCAGTGATGTCACTGTGTTGTAAGAGAAGTGCTTGGGTATAAAGTTTTATCTCTGTGCTTATCTCCTTTTCTCAGCCTTCCTGTAGCTCTTTCCTATCTGGCAAATGACAGGAACGGCTCAACTGAAGGAACACAAAAGCACAAGTACAAGGGCATGTGTGACTAAAACCCCTCAGAAATAGGAGGAGAAGTAGTTGAGAGTAGGAAAGAATCTAGTGAGTTCAGAGTTTAAATATGGAGAAGCATTAGAGCACAACTGAAATATTTGGACTCTTAAAAGAAAAAAAGTTCATTGTCAGTTTGATGTTTCTGGTCCTGGCCCCTGGCTAACACAAAGCTAATTTCCTGAAAGCTCCCTCAACTCCTGTAGTTTTATTAAAATCAGGTACATAAGCTGATACGTATTCCATGAGTTGTACACAAAGCTAATTTCCTTCTAAAATTTTCTTTGTATTGCTGCATGTGGAAAAAATCAATAGGAAAGCATTTTAAATGAAAGCACCTTGTAAAAAGCTTTAAAGTGAAATATAAAATGAAGCTCTTTTTCTGTCCCTTTCATTTATGAAAAGCTGATTGCTGCTTTTTGAAATAGTGGTATAAGATTGAAATGACAGTAGTCTGTACATGAACAATAATGGGAAGGTTTGATTATGAAAGGTTTTTTGACTGAGGCAATTGCACCTTTTGATTATTTTATTTACTCACTGTAAGCCTGATAAACAATTTTATTATGGTGTCTGGGCTGTATTACTCTTGGTCACTATCAGCCTTTAGAAGGGCTTTGCTAACAGTGAAGGCTACATTCATTATTAGTGAGCCATAGCCTTCATCAAACCAGAGTGTTAATTGCACTATTCATTTCTTTGGTGATTAGAAGATAAATAAATCTAGGGATTGAATTAAAGTATTTTAACAATTGATGAAGGTTATTTATCTCCTGCTTCAGACTTTTTTTCTTTCACTAGTCCCACGTTTGAACATCAGAGATACTTTCTCAAAATTATTGACTCTCTTCAAGAGAAAAGCAGCAAGGCTGGTGAAGGGACTGGAGCACAAGTGCTGTGGGGAGAGGCCGAGGGAGCTGGGGGTGTTTAGCCTGGAGAAGAGGAGGCTCAGAGGTGACCTCAGCACTGTCTATAACTACCTGAAGGGAAGGTGGGGGTTGGTCTCTTTTCCCAGGCACTCAGCAACAGGACAAGGGGGCACGATGGGCTCAAGCTCTGCCAGGGGAAATTTAAGTTGGACAGCAGAAAAAAAGTCTTTCCAGAGAGAGTGCTCAGGCATTGGAATGGGATGCCCAGAGAGGGGGTGGATTCCCCATCCCTGGAGGTTTTTCAGCTGAGATTGGCCGTGGCACTGAGTGCCATGATCTGGTAAAGGGACTGGAGTTGGACCAAGGGTTGGACTTGATGTTCTCAAAGGTCTTTTCCAACCCAATCCACTCTATGATTCCATATGCTAACAGAGCTTGAAAGGCTCCATTTCTGACTAGCATAATATTTAGTAGTGAATGATGTTGAATGAGGGAACTGCAGGGCTGGTTTTCAAGTAGCATTTCTTCTTCTGTCTCTGCAGTGGTCGGTATTGGAAAAGGAACAAAAATGCTGGGAACTATGTTGACAGGTTCCAAGGTAAGGAATGCGAAATGACTTGTATTAGTGGGTTTTTTTGTTTGTTAGTTTTCTGTTTTCTTACAGTGAAGAGCTGAATCAGCATACAGGTATGTCACCCATTCTGCATATTAGGTTAAATGTGTACTTCAGTTCCTTTCTGCATTTGATACTAAGACTTTTATGTCCAGATTAGTGATTTAAAAATCTTTGTCTTGGTTTTCTACAAGATGTGGGTAAATCCCAAATTCCTGTATTGCAGGAAAATTTCTATACTATTTAATGTATTTAAAAAATTAAAAAGAAAAACTGTGATGGCGAAGACCCTGAAAATGATGGTTTGGGATGTAACTGTGTATGACAGTTCAATTTTTGATAATTTTCCTTATGTATAGATAATTTAATTGTTATTTAGCTTGCAGTAACAGGTGGTCTTCATTTCTTTTCTCTCTTCTTAAATACCACAAGGCCTTAAGAGGCACCTTCTGGAAGTAAGAGTGTTTTGCATTTGTGCTTGTAGCTATCAATGCACATTTCAGCTGCTGAAGGCAGGTGGTCCACAAACACATCAATAGCACGTGGGAGAAGACAAAAGCAGCAAAAGCCCTGTGGCTGCCTGAGATAATCCAGACCAGAGCCTTGACAGATAGAAATCTTGTTCATTTCTGGTTTTGATTAGTTGTATGGTGTCTTTGGTGAGCTCCAGATTGTCTGTGTTACATACATGAAAAAGTGCAAGTACTCCCAAGAGTATTCTACCAGTGTTGATTCCTTATTCCTAAGTAAAATTCTGTGGGTTTAGCCATTGTTTTTACATGAGAAGTCTAGGCAGGAATGACAGATGCAGAAATCAATTAAGCCTTCCAAATTTCATCTCATACTCAGGGAAAGTCAATAGTGGGCTCAGCAAATTGATAGCCTTTATAATACATTTTATTCTGCTATTTTTCCCATTCTCTTCTGATCTGAACACTTGAGCTTTTTACAGCTGCTGAACTGTTAAAGGTAGAATTTGATCTTCGGTTGAACTCAAAGGCAGATAATTTGATGGAAGAGACTACAACAGGATAAAAGGATACAGCTCTAGTGTCTGATCCACAACTCACTGTCCTTAGTGTCAGTCTCTGCACTGGCTGTAATGGTTTTGCATTTTGTTTATGTGACCAGATTTCAGAGGCATCTGTGTTTGAAACCTGCAGGAAGCAGCTGGATTTACAGTAGAAATATAAGCAGTTACCACCTGACATCTCCTTTCAAAGAACTTAAAAGTTAAAAGAAGTCACAGAGTTACTTCAGCTAAATCATAGCTGATTGTGTGAAAATTGGTGATTTAAAAACACATAAAGCAATTGAAGGATCTCTTAAGCTGATGTTCACAGTGGATCAGCTGTGATGGCAGAATTATGCACAGGTTCCTTGATGACTTCACTGTAAAGTCCTGGAGCCATTAGCAGTGTTATCCAGCCAAACCTTGTCCCCAGATTGCTCCAAGTGGCTTAAAGCTGCTACTGAGGAGCAAGGGAGGGGAAAATGGGCAGTGGGGGCAGTCTGAGCTACCCCAGCCAGATCCATCAGCCCTCACCTGGCCTTAGATTGGCGTGGGCTGTGGGCACTTGTTTCAGTGAGGCAAAGTTACATCCTTCAAGAGCTCAGCAGCTCTTCCACTGCAGCTGTTGGTGTGTCCTGCTGTGGCACAGAGTGTGGGGTAGCTGATGTTGGTGCCAGGTGACATGGAGTGGTTGGAATTTTTTTGGAGGTTTTCCTGTCTCTGCCTTCCTATTTTCTATTTATACTTCAATAAATTAAACATGCAAAAAAAAAGGGAGGCTTAAAGAAGTTGGAGTCTCCCACAGCTGTCTACTTATTTGTCTTTTTGACCACACTGACAACAACATCTCATAATGTATCAAGACATAAATCCATTGCTGTCTAAATAGGTTTGAGTATCTTTTGCATCCTGTGCCATGTGCTTGGAGTTTAGCCTTATTTAATTATTTTTTTTTACCATTTTGCATGCTAAAGTGTTTGTTGGAATGTGATGTTTTCTTTGGTTCCTTTTATTACTATGAAGATTCAGATGAACTGTCTGACCCTCTCTGGACAGGATTTACTGTTTGCTTATGGGGATGTATCTTGTAAAGAAACAGTTCACTCTATCATTGTTGGCAGCAGTGGCCAAACGTATGTTACTGCAGTAAACTCCATATGGTGACTCTGCCAGAGATTGGACTACTTCTGATTTTCCCCCCAGACATTGTGTGAAACTTTCCTGACTCTGTGTGGCAGCTCTGAGCATTATCACTTGATGTGCAACTCACACACATGCTACAGGAGTGTTACTCTTCCAGTGTAAACTGACTTCTTCATTGGTTTGACCTCCTTATGAATTACTCAGACCAAATACAAATGTGCAGCCAAGGCCAATACCTGCTCAGTGTTCAGATCTGTCATTGAATTCTTAATATTTATCCAGAAATAAATATATGTACAATCTGGCTTGGGTTTTGTTTGTTTGCTTTATTTTGTTTCAAATGTCCCAAGTGAGATGGAGAAGCTGAATGCTCTTGGACCTGAAATTTAAATAGAGTACTGAATACATGTTCCACAGGAGAATCACTTTTTATTCTTGTTTGCTGGGACTTGGTCTTGCTTGGAATTTTTGCACTGCAGTATTTTGAGAGAATTTATTTTATCATGTTGGCAAAATAAAGATAGGAGAATGAGAAAATATTTCCTGCTTCACCAGTAAAATTAGTATGATGGGGGCGGACCAATTTTTGTTATGGTGAATTGTTTCTGAACACCTCAGTTTCATGGATGACTAGTCTGTCTCAAACACAATGTAGAAGTATGGGGGGGTTGGGGGAAAAAGGGTTTGAAAATGGTAGTTAGCAGCAGTTTCCAAAGTGGGAGTCTGGTTTTAAAACCTCTCATCTACCACAATGACCTACTACATAGAAGCAATGAGAGAAATGATCAGGTACTCATCAGAGAAGAAGGAAGAACAGTAAGCAATGAAATTCTGTATTATTTTAGTACTTTCCATAGGGAGGAGATGTCTCCCCAAACATACTGCCTTTATTTTTAGATGAGATAAAACAGGAGAATTTAAACTTTCACACTCCAGTTCTGTGGTTAATTTGCTTTTTTTTCCAAATGGTAACACCTGGGTTCACCCTAAGAGAATTTTAGTCATACTAGTGTGAACAAAGCCAGAATTTGGCCATCCATCACACTGTTCTTAAAATCACTGCCTCTCAATAAGCAGAAAACACGAGTGTGTTGGTTTTATGTGAGGATGCAACTTCTAGTCATGGTCCACATACAATCTGAATGCCCAAGTGCTCAAGTGATGTGAGGGGAATTGCCTGAGTACTTTGCACTGGTTGCACAGCCTTGAGCAATGACTAGATAGAAAATTCAATCTCAAAAGATGTGGCTTCTCTAGAATGAAAACGTCCAAAAAATCCCCCAAACCGCTGGATAGAGTAAAACCCAAACTCCCAAGTGTTCACAAAGCCTAAAAAGATAAAAAGAGATTATAGACAGAATGAAGATACATCAGTGACTGGTGATGTGACAACTTTTTGTTTATTATAATTGTTGAAATTTGAGTTGTTATGAATCCTGGTTAGAAGGTGAGTGCTAGTACAGTGATTAGGTCTCAAATCTTTCCAGTCACACTTGTGCGGTATGAGACAGGGCTTGGTTCAGATCACTGGGTTCAATTTGGGCAGGAATTGATTGAAATTACTTTAACAGAATTTCTGAAACATATAAGTTACTTTGTTCAGGGGAATTCTGGGATTAGAGTTTGTCTGTTGCAGATTTGTTTCTCTAGATGGATGTCATCAGATGCCAACAAAGTGTCCATAAAGAAGGTTGTTTCTTTAACTCCTGTGATTATCCTCCTGTCCTAAAAATTAGGCTTTAATTTGTATCCCTTAACTTTTCAAACATAAAGCTAGCTTTGCCCATGAATTAATTTTTTTTAATTAAGTCCTTAGCTTCCATCTTTTGGCAATGAGTTCAATGAATTAATAACGCATTAAAAAGCACATCTAGCGGTTCTATAAGGAGCAAAACTAATGAAGCCTTTACTTGTGACTTTGTTTGTTCACACTTCGTTAGGCACCAAAGCCCCATGTGGACTTTTTGGTATCCAGTAGTTCAGTGAGGCTCCCTCTGGACCCTTCTTAGTGGAAGCTGCAATAGATTTATTTCCTCTATCTGTCTGCTTTCAGGAGGTTTATAAGAACTTGGCATCTCCCAGACCTCTGTTCTTGTGCCAGCGTTTGTGTGTTTGCACATTGACATGCACACCATGATGGTGGAAGTGCCGTTTCTTTAGAAATCCCAATTTTCTTTTGAAAAAGCCTCGCTGTGTTTGCTTGGGTTTTTTCTTTTTTTCTCTTTTTTTTTTTCTTTCAATGTATTTTAAAAGCAGTTTGTGCTCTAGTTCATATATTTGAGTTATGATTGCAAGAAAATTGAGTTGACTTTCCTTTTGAAGGATCCTCTTGATGGTGTGTGCTCTTTTAATATTAAAAATTTCTCTAGGCCTGAGCTCTTTGCTTCATCGTGCTTTCTTTTGGACTTGGTAAAACAAAACCCAAGTGCTCATACAGTGCATAGGGATGTGTTCTGTTTTCTTTTTCAGATTCTGATATTTTTAACATTGTCTTGGAAGAGCAGAATTTATGGGCAGTTGTAATAATTTTATTAGACTGATTGGTATAGTATGGAAAACTAGATGTTTGGTTATGCAAGCCCTGTCTCAGATCTAAAACAGAAGCCATGAACTTTAAAACCAAGTTTTAGATTTGCTTAGAGTTTAGTGAACTAGGTATCTTTTAGACCATTTCTGAAAAAAGATGTAGTTAATGCTTGTGAGTGTGGTATATGAACAATTCTGCGTGGGCAGGCAGTTGTACAGGTAAAACCCCCAAGACTGTTCCACAAAGGCTGCATTTTATTGCCTGCTTTAATAAAACAGATTAAGGAAGCAGTTTATCTCCTGAGTTGGGTAGCAAGGATTTGTTCACAAAGGATCAGCCAAGCTCCCAGGCACAAGGTGGAGGGGGACTGTTGTTGCTTGTTTGATGATTCTGCAGATCCCATCTTAGTTGTGCTCATCTGTGGTTTTACCTGGGCCTTTGCTTCCAAGTTGCAATATTGTCTTATCCAGCTGTCTAAATTTGTCTTGGAGGAATCCAAGTAAAAGTGGTTTCTTTGCTCTTTAGCCTTTTCCCTCGGACATTTTTCATCTGCAGCACTTTGTCATTTTCCACTCTGTGGTTTATGCCCTTTTACATTCTCACACCTCTTTGTTTATGGTATCCCATCCAGAATAACTGAGGGTCTGACTACATTTCTCTTTGTATTGAGATGGGAGAGGTAACAAAAAAAGAGTGCAGAATATGACCTGCCCATTTAAACAAAATGCCTTGTAGCTACACAAAGTGTCATTGCTTTGCCTCTGTTCAAGCCCAAAGAAATGATTGTTTCCTTACAGGGGAGGTAGAAGAGGAAAGGAGGAGATGATAAGGTTATCTCCTAGGGGAGGGAGCCTGGTAGATTACAGGTTGTGGCATATGAAGGGGTTAGTGTGAGATAACATAAGAGTGTGCCAGAAATCCAATATCTCTATTGAGCCCGTGGCTTTTTCTGAGCCCAGTGGAGTTATGAATTTTAGTTCCCAGGCTTATTTGGAAAGATGTTTTATAGTTTTCCCTTGAGGAACAGGATTGGCACATTGGAGATGGAGTGATTGTTTTATGGAAGATGTCAACCCACAGGCAGGTGGACGTGTTTCAGCTCTTGTAGAGTAGCTGGGTGAATTCTTGCTGACATGTACTGGTTGCTTAATGTGACCCACTGAGTTACCATTTGGGGCATTAGATGAAATAAAATTATTTTCCTTAAATATAGGTATAGGACAGAGAAGTCTTGACATTTCTGTTACATATTATTAGCTACATTATTGTGCAAACATTCAAGGAATACTTTGTATGTTTGCATAATACAGTGCAAAGATGTCAGTTGTCTATTAATAAAACCTGTCCTACTTAATGTCTGTAACCTGTAACAGCTACATCCAGGTACTCCTATTATAGTTTGGTGGGATTTTTTTTAACCACTATAGAGAAACATTAGCTGAGAAAGTTTTTGCAGAATCAGAACTCCATGTAATTCCATGACCTCTTTCTAGAGCAGAGAATATTTTGGTTCAGAGACCCATCATTGTGTATGTAAACTCAGCACTGGTTTCTGTCCTGTGTGTGTTACTTTACATTATTGACAATGAATTTCTTGTTCCTTGAATGCCTCAATATATTACCTAGAGATCAGTGTCAGTTTATGAGTGTGCACTTGTCACAAGAAAATGCTTACATAAAAGGAAGGCGGGGAAAATGCATGAATGAAGATGGTTTTGATGTGTTTGAGAATGTGTAGAAGGTGTTACCAGAACTTGAAGGGGTGTCTGTACAAAACAAGATGCACTGAGAGAATGTTAAGCCTGTGCAGTGGAGCATGCAGGAATTGGGAAGGGCTAAAATGTTAGGGGGATGAAAGGATCTTACACACTGTCAACATCTTTAATTACCTGTTACTGCAAAACATACGATACATTTTTTAACCTGCTTTTTTTTGATAAGTCATAAGAAGAGAAGAGACTGATTTGAATAGCCCTGCCTGTCCTTCCTGCCCTTCCTAATATCCCCAAAACAAGGTTGTTGTTCAGTGATATAGATCTGTACTGTACTGCAGTGATACTGTTAGTAAGCTGTCTTAACATGCTGTGTATTGCTCAAGTCTCTTTTATGCTCTCCCCAGAGGCCTAAACCATTAATAGCTCAGCTTCATGCTCTATTAATATTCACATTCTTTTTTAAACTGTTGAAAATCTTGAAGAGACTGCACCTATTGTGCTGCTTTTTCCTCAAAAAAAAATGCCAAATATTTTAAGAGCATCCTCTAGTGTGATTTTTCTGTTCTTCCATTTGGGAGGTCAGTGGTGCATTTTTCCCTCCTGACCTTTCTATAATTGTACATATGGCTGTGCTGCGGGTACAGTTCTTGCTTGGATTCATTAAAAAATCAAGGCTACAACTTGGCAAGGTTTTTTTTCATATTCTTAATAAAAATAGCAGAAAATAAAAGATATGATGGCCAATTTAAACTAGCCATTCTCCATTGTTTTGCCTGCTGTTCATGTCTGGTAACTGCGATATGGCCTTAGCTTAGAATTTGCTGCATCTTGGCCTTGGCAATGCCTTTGAATTCACCTGAAGGCTTTCATGTGTTCAATTTTATCTGTGATTTTTTATGTAGGTAAAAAGTCTGATCCCTCCGGAAGGACTTTCTTATATTTCTGAGCAGAGAATTACTATTTCCTGAATGCTCTGTTTCCCAGGTAGAATTTGGAGGTTGTCTTTATTTTGTTGTATCTGTGGTGGGAGTGCTGCAGGACAGTGTGAGGAAACAGGTACTAAAGCTGAGGATGAAATTTAAGAGCCAACCTGAGACATTTTGGGGGGTCAGAGAGGTTTCCACAGAGAGAAGTGCCAGAAGGGTTTGCATAAAGATACTGTGGGTTACAAGCAGCCACTTTTGCACGTTAATCTGCATCCCCTCTTGGATGTCACCAGCCTGTGTTGTGTTTATAAATGATACCCTGGTGCTATCTCAGGTGATGTAGGGGTGGGTCCTGTTACTGCTGGGATTGTTCTCCCACCTGCTCCCTTTCCTGCACTCCCTCTGACACCAAAATTGGAACTTGCTGCAGTTTTTAACTGACACCTCACAGCTTCTCTGAGCTGCAGGTGAAGTATCTTCTGTGGGTTCCTCTGTTACAGGTGGTTCTGGTCCTTCACATGGAAATCTGTGTTTGAAATTGTGCAGAACTTTTAAGTAAGCTGACATAAGAGGTCAGAAAATCCTCTTGGTCCACAAGTAAAGATCAGATAGTTCTTCAGCAATGACAGTACAATTACAGCATCTAGGAGTAAATAAAATCTAGTGTAGACTTAGCACAAAGTCAGCTTTTTCTTTTAGGAGAAGAAAATAAATGGTAGAGAAGTTGCCGTGTTTCTGTGTATCAGGAGGACATGGTTGGTGTTTGATAATTTTGGATTTGCTCTGTCATAAAACATGGAACTCCTCCCTCATCCCACAGTCTTTATTTTGCCCTCTGTGCAACCTGCTTTTTAAGAGATTAGTGCCCTGTGCTTTTAATATATTGGAATCTGCTTAGTGAGAGTGCTTTGTTTTGGAAAATAATTGAAACTATGGTAACCCTTGGGTTTTTTCCCAGCTTATTTGTCTACCTCATGTACTTCTCAGTTTTGGTGGATGATTAGCACACCGGAAACCACTGGTAGCTGCTTCTGTTATACAAACAGCAAAATAAGTTATGTAAATATTACACCCAGAACATGTTATTTGTGCTTCAGAAATCATTAAACACAAACTGAATGTCACTGTAAAACTGGGAGTTTAAAGCCTCTTCATTATCTCAGTGGCCTAAGTCTACAGAGCTGTACGTGCAGATGGGATGGGTTTGGCAGAGGAGCACCAGTTCTGGTCAGTGCTGTGTGCACACTCTGATTTCTGTCAGGTTCTCTACAGCACTTGGTTTTTGTTTATTTGTTTTATGTTCCCTCCAACTTGTTAACCACATGCCGGCATCAGTTTACATAAATTGACTTGCTGTGGAATATGAGCTTTTCATTCCCAGCTTTCAGTCTCTTGCACAGGGGACTGTAGCCTTTTAAAATTTATTTTCGTTTTATACTTCTGTGTTGAGTTGCTGCTGTGATTAGAAAATGGGTCATCCTTGGATGAACTCTTATGAACTGTCTTTTCCAGAGAGCTTGCTTGCCTGGGAAATTCTTGTAGTGGGAGCCATCTTAAAATCTTCCTGACAGCTACTTGTGACCTTGTTTCATAATTACTTGTGTTTCTGTCTAGCTCTTCTAAAGTGTTGCTTCTCCATGTTTAAAAAAACTTTAAAAACATGTTATCATTTAAGATTTCAAATCTGGCTTCTTTCCAAATAAAACCTTGATATATTAACAGTTAAAACTGAGGAGCTCTCTTCCATGATCTGTCTGGCATTTGCACTGATAAGTGGGGCAGACATGCCTGGCAGGCAGCCCAGGGGCTTCAGCCTCCCGGGCCCCCCTGGATGGTTGTGCAGCTAAAAGCTCTGCTGGATGTGCAGCCCCTGGAATGGGAGGGAATTCTTCTTCCTTCTCCTCCTCTTCCTTCTTTCACTGTTAAATATGCATGCTGTAAGGTCTTGCCTTTTTTCTCTCTCTTTTTACAGATATTCTTTGCCTTTCTGTGTTAGTCTACAGATTTCTCTGAGACTGGATATGAAATACAAAAGCCAAATTACAGCTAATTCTCTTACTAAAAAATGATTATAAACATATGGTTTATTTTTTGTGAGAATGTTGACTATGCCCTGTTGTTGTGACTCTCAAACAGAATTCCTCTTCCCAAGATCTGTGAGATTTATTAGAGATTTTGTAATTTGGTTCTTACGGGTTCTTGCAATCCTGTTTTTCCTCCAGTGCTGGCTTTTTATGGCATGTTTCTTTCTGGTCATGGCTGTGGTAACAAATGCACGCCACCCAAGCATCTCACTGCCTGTCTGGTCTTGTTGAGGTTAAACCAGCACAGCCCCAGCCTGTGTGACAGAGTTAGTGCATTATCATGGACAGAGCAGTGGTTTGGCACTGTGAGGTATCTTCTCACTGCTGTGAGTGGTGGAGCTGTTTTACTCAAGGGCTTCTCATCATTTTGCTGCCTTTCGTTTCCATTGCCATGATGTCAGGAAAGTGGTTTTCTGACCAGCGGAGAGACCCAGCCATTCCCTGATGCAGGATGGTTTTGGGAAGGTCTGTGTGTCCTCAGGGTGCTGTTGTACAATCGTGAGGCTCTGCCTCAGGACCCCGCAGACCACCAGTGTAGGCTGGAATTAGTGCATGATGCTGCCGTGTTTGCAAGCCGTGACTGGAAATGCGTGATCTGAGATTAGCTCAGTTGGTTAAAACTTGGTTGTAATAATGCCAAGGTCATGGGTTCAATCCCCTGTGTGGGCCACTGACTTGAGAGTTGAACTCGATGATCCTTGTGGGTCCCTTCCAACTCAGAACAGTCTGTGATTTTGTGATCTTGGCTTTTAAGGTGTTACCCTTGCATGTTGTGGAATCCCACAAGGAAGTTGAGGTGCTGCTTTTAATCTCTAAATGTGTTGGGTTCTGGTCTCTGGAGGTGAGAGGAGGGCAGGGCTGTAGGTGCTGTTGCTTTGGCAGGGTGTTCTTTGAGGAGTGCCAGGATGGGGCTGTTTCTGCACTTGCCAGGCTCTTCCCCTGCCTGCAACACCTACTGCCTTCTTTTTTTGTTTCAGGCTGAGTGGGTTGGAGCAGCGTGGTGTGAGCAGTTGCTGTGTGTTCCTGCAGTGGTTTGTAATTGGAGAGTACAAGAAGAATGCCCCTAGATGTATTTTAGAAAACTGGAAGAAATAAATGATTGCCAGCACAGGTGAGAAGAGGTCGCTGAAGACTTATTAGATGACTCAGAATCCGTTGGGTGCTTCTGAGGGCAGTGTGAGTGAGAGTCTAAAGAGAGTTCGTGCTGAATTTTGACACAAAGGAAGAAGAACAATAGATCAAGTCTGGACTCTCATATTATCTTGTACAAGCTCCAGGTCTTGCACCCTAGCAAAGGGAAAGTAAACTTTATTAAGGGGCTAGTAAGAATTATGATATATAATTGTAGATACTCAAGGGCACTCCAGAGACTGATCATAAAATAACTGTAATTCTTAATTTCCTGACCTGTTATAGCCTTTTTTTTGTGGATTATTGCATTGCTGTCTTGAATATTTTGTGACTTTATAAAGGTTCCTCTAAGGAATGGGAACTTTTAATTTTGTTCTTTTTATAAATTGCATACCTTTTTGCCTTTGTTGCAGAAATTAAGGGGAAGTGTTGAGGTTTGGATTGTGTTGTTCATACAGTTATTATCCCTTTATTGCTGCTAGGTCAAGTATAACGTGTTATTGTAACAGACAGCCTGAAGCAAGACAGCCAAAACCAAAATTAAGGGGAAGAAAGTAATTTAAATGGTACTATTAGTATTTTGATTTGGAAGCATCTGAAGATAGAGTGTGAGATTTCAATTTTTCAGATTTAGATTTTTACTGAAGTGCTAAAATCATTCATCATGTTATTATAATGATGATCTGCTCCCATGTTTTTATTAGCCTCTAGAATAGTTGCTGAATAGTGTATCTTTCTAGCTATGCTATTAAATGTTTGAAACCAGATCATTAAATGTCTTGGAAAGCAGTCAATTTTATGGTCCTAAAAGCATATAATACACTATAAAGTTAATTTAAGTATTTGTTGTGCATCAGCCTTCTTCCTTCTATTTCTTTTTCATGCATTCCTAAACTGTGTAAACTTGAAGAATTTTATTTAAAAATACCTAACTTTGCAGAGTTATCAGGGGATTCAGACGTCTGCAATATTTAGAGAAAAAGTAGCCCAAATGTGGTGTTTAATGTGGTTCAGCCTGGCAGGCAGCTGAACACCACACAGCTGTTTGCTCACTCCCCTCTGAGTGGGATGGGGAGAGGAGCAGAAAAAAAGGTAAAACTCATGGGTTGAGGTAAAGGCAGTTCAGGAAGTAAAGCAAAAGCCACACACACAAGCAAAGCAAACCAAGGAATTAGTTTCCCTCTTCCCATGGGCTGGCAGGTGTTCAGCCATTCCCAGGAAAACTGGTCTCTATCACATGTAATGGTGACTTGGGAAGACAAAGACTCACTCCCTTCCTTCACCTTCCCCACACTTCACACATTTGTGTGTGGCTCAGCTTCACAAATGAAGATTTGGGAAGGGCTGTCCCCACGTGGGTGTGCCCTTCCAACCTGCGCAGTGGATTTTAGGCGAGGCTCAGCGTGCGCAGAACTGGCCCCACCGTTTAAGTCCTGAGGTTCATCTGCCACGGCCGAGCGAGCTTGGACAGTGCCAGTGAAGTCCTCAGGACTAGAACCTACAGCACCCGGCATTTCCCAGGAGGTCTCCCATCCAAGTACTAATCCAGGGCTGACCCTGCTTAGCTTCCGAGATCTGATGGGATCGGATGTCAGGGAGGCATTTAACTGCCATTGCTTTACACATTTACCATGACAGCAAATGGTCTGGAATATCCCTGTGGCCAGTTGGGGCCAGCTGTCCTGGCTGTGTCCCCTCGCAACACTAAGGGCATCCCCAGCATCCTCACTGGTGGGATGAGGAGCAGAAAAAGCCTTGACTTTGTAGGCACTGCTCAGCAGTAATAAAACCATTTGTGTTATCAACACTGTTTTCAGCATAAATCCAAAGCATAATCTCATACTAGATCCTATGAAGACAATTTTCTCTACCTGAGCCAAAACCAGCACAAGAAATAAGTGAAGAATACAGTTATTTTTATACTAAAGTCTGCAATCCACTGCCTTTTGTCTGACTGTTTCTGCTGCTTCCATTTTGTGGCAGTTGCTTGAAGAAATACATTGAAGTGGCAGGTTGTCACATGGAACAAAATCAAGGCATGTCTTAGTAGTCCAGTGTTGTGGGTGTGATTTATGTGCCTACACTGTTATTACTTGAGCTTGTTTGTACTTTGCAAGTACATGAAAAAGGATGCATTGCATCAAAGAGTAAAATGTTAGTGCTTATGCCTGTTTGGATGTGTTCCAATAGAATTTGGTCAATCAGTTTCTAAAAGATACATCCTTGTATGGCTTGGTTTAAATTTTTATTAACTCAGCTGGGGGTAAAGTTAATTGAAACCTTACTGAGATGTGGGCGTGTGGAACACTCTTGATTTTTCTCTCAGACTTTATATTGAAGACTTCTGGACTTGACATAAGGAAGCTGAGGGAAATGGAATGGGGTAGGCAGCGGGTCAAACCACAGATTTTAATCCCTGATGGTATCTCCAAACTTGACCCAGACTCATGTTGGAGAGTGAGTCTTCAGGTGTTGACAGGCTTGTGACCAGACATGGAGCAGCTGGTTCCTGGGGAGTCTCCTGTCAGCTCCAGGAGAGTCTGCCCTGTGCCCACAGCGTGGCAGTTCTTAGGGTGAAAATGTGGAAAAGGAGGGTAGAAGGTGAAACACAGTAAGGACAACAGCTACTGTCCTGGGAACAGGTTACTTCCTTCTTGCAAACCACAGACAAATACACTGAAGAACTTTCCAGAGAAGACCCCTGAAAAACCCTGGAACAGAAATATTCTGAGAACCCATGATAAGCATGAGATGTTACTCAGTGGCCTTGCACTCCTTGAGCTGGCACAAGGTCCTTACCAGATTTCAGGTGTTCAAAACTCCAGCTTTAGGCATATCACTGCATTTCATGGCAGAACTATTGTAATGCCTTGCCTTGGAAGTGAGTGTTTTGCTTTCACAAGTAAGGTCTTTGTGTCCTTTTTTTATGTGCAAAGGAACAGAAAAATTGTCTGTGAAAGGTACTTTATGTGCTTTGCTTCAACAGTGACACACTGCACCCCACAGAGACTTTGATTTTACTGCCCTGTTATTTTCTTCATGGTATTGGTGTATTTGTAGTAAAAATTAGATTCCATGTTGCTTCTTCCTTGGGTTTCTAAATTTGAAATCACAGGGACATGTAATACAGGATTTACTTTTTGTTTAGTTCCATGTCTTTTCATCTTGACTTTCCCTTACCCAAAGGTGCTGGATTGACCACTCAGGTAGTATCCTTCCTGTTCTAATTTTGAAGTAATTGGTAGTTCCAGTCTTTATACTGAAGAAGAAAAGAAACAGCCTTGAAGACCTGACTCACTAATCTCCCTTATTCCTTCCCAGAAGTACACTGCCATTGGAATGCTGGGCAAAGCTACTGATACATTGGATGCTACAGGAAAAGTAACTGAAGAAAAACCTTATGGTAAGCACAAATGTCTCTATACACTTGATGCAATTTGAAGGCATTAATGGTCTGTGTCACAGAAAAGCGGGAGATGTTTGGGACTCTGAATTAAGTTTAAATGTGAAATTAAACTAAGATTATTTCATCTTCGAATTCAGTGCTCGTATAATTCAAACCAGTTTCATGCAATTATGCCCAACGCAAGTGTTCATTTCTGTTGGAAAAAAGCAAACCAGGCACTGGATTAGGAGGGAGAAAATAGAACTGAGCAGGACTGTGTCGTTTTAGATCTTTGATAGGCTGACAAGTGACGTGCTGTGTCCAGTAACATTTTCCTCTCTCAGTTTATAGTCCCAAGAGTGGTTTTTCAGTAAAATCCTTCAAGGCCAGTGGAGGAATAAAGTACTTAGATCTTCCCTCCATGCTACCCCTTTAACTACAGACTGCTCAGCATGGAATGAGAATGGCATAAACCACATTCTGCATATGGTCACCCAGCACATCTTGCTCTTCCTTGCAGCCTGTGTCCTAACATCTTTAATTAATGAAATTTTCTGACCCACAGATCACAGTGCAAGAGTTTGAGGCTTCAGAACTCATCCTGACTGTGGCTTTGCTGAAGTGGACATTCCACAATACCCAGGCTATCTTAGAAACATAGTAAATGTATTTGCCATTAGTTCTCTCACAGCCTGGGTGTAAAAAAAGAAAAACAAAAAAATGGTAACTGGTTGCTTAGCAACTTTACAGGCTCTATGCTGTTTGTGGTACCTGAGAATAGGTACATGAAGTAAATTATCTTTTATTTTAATAACTTGATGAAAAAGCCTGGATTTCCCTTCTAACCCCCAATCTCCTTTCTTTTGGAGTTTTTCTTTTTTACAAGGCAGGCAAGCATGAGGTTCTTGTCCACATGAGCTTGATGGATCATTTTAAATAGTATTGTTTACTAAGTAATGTTGTTCAGAGATGTTGGATCAATTGCTTCTGCTTCAGGATCAAGTTCTAAGGCTCTGGGCTTCTGAAGGACTGAGCATCCACATGGTGTTAAGGTTGCCAGTACTTCATGATGGTTGCAGAGAACACTTTCCTGTGTTTTTGTGGGCACCTCTCAAGGTGGAATGTTGCGGTTCTGCTGCACTACGTGGTATTCATTGTAGATACTTGCTCATATATAAGCTGTGAAATACCATTTTAAGTAGATGCAAATCCTATGATCAGTTAATTAAAAAAATGAAAATGTGTTTCTTGTATTACTAGTTTTACTTTTTTTTTAAGTTGTTTACTCCAGACAGAATTTAGAGTCTTGTTTTCAAGTGCATTTCTCTCACTGACTCTGTTACAATAGTCCTCACCTCTGTACCACCTCCTCTGTTGTGATGGTTTAGCTTTTCTGTTAGAATTTGTGCTTGGGGAGCTTATTTGGGTTAAAAATACCCTTTTTTTTTAGTTGCTTATCATTTTAAATTGAGATCAGTTGCATGATCCAGTTCATTGTGTGGTCTCTTGAAGGGCAGTGTTGGCATTGCTGGGGCAGTCCAGTCTTGGGTGCTGGACAAAGTTTTCTTTTGCTGCAATGGACAGCAGAAAGAAATGCTCATGAAATTGGTCTCTGCTGTTTTCCATGTTGGTGTAAATCAGTCAGATTTGATTTCTTCAGAAGAGAAAGCAGAGAACATGAATACTCCTTTTTCGTTTTCCGTGGTACCTGCATATTCTGTATTTTCTTCCTTCCTTTTTTTGTAATAAGACAGATATTTCTCATCTTCTCTGGTGTCTTCTCCAAAGCAGCTTTATTTTCTGCAGGATAATCTGGATGTCCCACCATCCCTAATCTCTAACCCTAATGGATACTCCAAGAAAAGCCGGATCAGATATTGGAGCTGAATTGCAGTTTTCCTTTGACACCTCCAAGGATCATGGGAGAGGCAGAGCATCTGCCAGGGAGTACAAATCCTGCAGTGCCAGCAGCATCCAGGATTGGGCCTTAATGCAGAGAAAGGGCACTAAAACTGTTTGCAAGTTACCTAAAACTCTTCTTGAATGACTCCATTGGACCCCAAGAGGAAAGTGCCTGCAGGAAGTTGCCAGCTGTCTTAACCATAAGAAAGTGTTACAATTTAGTCCTCAAAGTGTCCCTAGACAGCAGCTTAGGAAGCAAACTGTGCATTTAGTCACAGTGAAGGGATGTACTGAAGAGAGCTCCTTGGTTTTAACCCCTCCTGAACTTCTCATAGTTTTTTGGTTGTTTCTTATCAGATGAGTTTGCATTTCCACATGAAATTAGGTGATGGTTTTGTACTGCTGCCAGGCTATCCGATGCTGACTTTGGAAGCAAGTAGCATTTAGAGTTCCTCTAATGGTTTCTTGAGCATGTTAATGTTTGTAGCCCTTTTTCAGTACTTGTAACTATGCACAGGAATGTGCATTCTGAAACCCACGGCCTCCCAGCTGCCTACAGGCCATATCCAGACATGGAGAACAAAACTAATGAGGATTTCTGAAGATCTCTGCTGATTATGCTGAAATACATGTTTAGTAGAGCTACCTGAGTAATTCAGAAAATATATTCTCAGGACTGTGCTTGTCTGTTTTCAAATAGTTTGTGCTGGGCCAGGTGGAATTGAGATCACCTGCTGTTAGACTGTCGTGGATAATTCTTGTGTTCTGTTTCGGTGCAGTTTGATAACAGGCCTTCAGTGGAGACTTCTTGAGGTTATGGCACAATTGGCACCTTTTGATTTGGTGACTTTTATTTTCCTTCCTTTATAGCAGAAAAAACAGTGAACAGTCACCAGTGTTTGGAAGCACACAACTGTTCTTTGAAATTTTTGCTGTTAGAAGCCAACAGACTTATATTACATGTTTTTAGAAGCATTGGAGGCCAGAAGTTCTGGGTCCTTTGTGATGCTGGTAGATTTGTAAGGAATTGTCCACTGGAAGATGCACAGCCCATGCAGAAATCACGTAATTACACTGCCAGTCTAAGGGCTAAGGAGGAAATGTAGAAATCAGTCTTGAATGGAATGTATTCCAAGTAGTGTCCTCAGAGAGCAGGTACAAGCCTTTTGTGCCAGGTTAAGGCTTTTGTTTTTTCTGGAGACTGGATGGAATTATCCTTTGGGCTAAATCGTGAAAGTCCTCACTGAAATTGTTGTGAATTGGGGTGGCAGCCTCCACCCTCCTCCCTGGCAGGACACAGAGGTGCAGTTTCAGGCCAACTTCCAGCTCCAAGTCATGGTCTGCAGTAGAGCAGGTGAAGGTTTTTGGAATGAGGATCTCAGGAGGAATGGGCTGCTCTCTGTAGCAAAGACAGTGACAGATGTGTCCTGCAGAAATGTCCCTCAACCCTTTACTCTCAGAGAGTGGAGAAGAGAGTCAAACCACATTTTGGGACTTCTGATGCTAATTATGCTGTATGGGTTTGTTAATATTTCATGCTTGATGGAAGGTTGAGTCCAAGTGCTGCCCTCAACTTGCTGACTAGACAAGCTGTTAACATAAACCTGAGCCTGTGGCTGGGTGAGGAAAACCTGTGGGCCAAGGTCGTGGAGGGAAAGAGTTCTGGGCAGCAGGACCTCATTCACCTGTGCTGTGGACGTAATGAGTGGGTGCTGAAATGTGGTGGAAGAGCTGGTTGACATCTCCCTGCAGAATCACGGGTCCAAACTGATGCCTGGGACAAACACGCAGTTTAGAAATCGTGGAATTGTTTGGGAGAAGACTAACTGAGTGCTGGAAGAAAGCTCCACCAGCTTGTGTGTTGTTTCAGGACACAGGAAGAATCCAGTACAATCCATTAAGACAAAGGGAGTGCATACTGGGAAAAAAAAAAGAAAAACACATGTGTTTAGGTCTTCAGAATGTGACACTAGCCAGCTTGTGCCACGATGCATTGCAGAAGACAAATATGATTTATTCTAAATCTTGGCAAACTCATCTGTAAATATTTACTTTGATCACACACCACACAACTTTTGTTTGTTAGTGGCTTAGGGCATCATTCCTCACATGGGGAATTTTCTGTTTTTCTCCCGAGGCAGAGGTTGCCTGTGTCATGAGTGACTTCCTCAGAGGCTGCTGTGGCCTCTGGATCAGGGGACTATGAGATCAGAGCCAGAACTGAACTCAGGCATCTCATTAAATGGCCTTGTCACAAATGCAGTTCATGGGGTGAAAACTGGAAAGAGAACCCCAAGGGATGGTTATGCTTAGTTCTTATATGCTTGAATTCTAACCAGAAGCTTCTGGGGTTCACAAGAAAGCTGATAGGATCATTGTCATGGAGCTGGATCATGCTAACTTGCCACCATGTAATTTTGTTGTGATAATAGAAATTTGTTAAATAAAAACAGAAGATTGAAATAACCATGTAAGAAACTCCTACTATATGATGGATTTTGCTGTTCCCAGCCCGTATTCTGATGTAAATTGGTCTCTCTCAGCATCCTTGACTGAGTTTTGTGCCTTGTGCCTTGCAACCTTGCTGTTAGTAAAACTTCCTGGGACAGCTGCTTGGGCCCAGGGACATACCTGCTCCTGAGGCTGCAGAGTGTGCTCTGCAACAGTGAGGTGCCACAGCACCATCCCCCAAAGCTGCTGTGAAAAGAAATCTCATCCTTTTTACTTACAGCATGAAGTACATCTATTTTGTAAGGTTTGCAATTGAAGGTCTGTTCCAAAATAGGATGAAGGCTCAATAAATAAATTTGGTTGGTTTCTGTTCCAGAATGCTGTTGACTTAGCAGGGTGACAGTAATTGAATATAACTTATGAGAAACAGGACTAGTGAAGCCCTAGACAGTAGAAATGCGCTGAAGTGCATTGTAATCACAGATCTTGTGTTCTCTAAACAGATCAGGGATCAATGTCATTCTGTTAAACAGAGCTTCAAAGGACCTATGCAATCAGCTCCTTAGGTTGTAGCCTTCTAATAAAAGTGGGACCGATGTGTATGTGTACTCTTAAAAGAAAGTAGATTGTCTAAAACAGCTGTCTTTCTTTTACAGGATTTCTTTGGTAAAATGGCCTTACTTAATATATAACTATACCTTGGTGTGCATTTGCAAGTTGTTGTGTGACAGGGAAATTTGATGTGTTGTTCCAGATAAAGTCTTTTTCTTCACTAAAAAATCCCAAACCCCCAATGGTTTTGTTCTCTAATAGTCTGTTGTGTTTTCCCCAGCAGTTTGGTACTCTTAAAGAGAAGTTCCCAAGGTTGGATGAGAATTTTGTTCTTTTTGGTGTTTTAACAAAAATTAGAATATGCGAAATGTTGTAGTTTTTGTATAGTTCCCAAGAAAGATGGATTTGCAGCCCCAAGAGAGGGAAATTGCAAAAGAAAATGGTGTATATGAGAATTTCTGACCTTCTGAAAGTGTCCAGACTGTCTTAATCACCTTGACAGTTTGTTCCACTCTTTCTGTGATAATTCACACTCCTACCTACATTCTGTTTTTTCTCTTTGGTGTTTTTTATGTAAGCTAAAGTCAGATTAGAGGGAACTCTGATTTGTACCTGTTTGCAGAACGTGATTGATGCCACCAGTGCCATATAAATAATCAATACTAACATACTGACTTGTTTTCTTTCTACAGACCAGGTAACAAGAGGAGATCTTGAAAATGTGCTGCAAAAGTTCACAGGGCACATCATGCAAGTCCCTCCACTGTAAGTTCCACAATACTCAGGCACTCTTGTCAGTTATGTTCAGCTGTCAGGACTTGCCAACAGAAGTCACTTCTCTCAGAAATGTTAAGACACATCTTGACAAGAGGATAGAGGCAAAGCAGTCAGGAGTTTGACATTGCAGCTGCAGGTCATGCCCATCTGAAGATTGAGCATAAATGAGGACCTGGAGTCTGTGGGTGTTTTGAGTAAATGTAGAGTAGCAAAAGTCTTAAACAGCTTTGCAGGGCTTGGTGGCTTCTGTCCTATCTCCCAGTTCTACTGACATCTCTGCAGAAGTGCCTTAAATGACTTTGAATTAGTTTTATGAAAAGTTAGTGTGAGTGAGTGACAAGTGACTGAGCTTCTGTAGCTTAGAAAATTTCTTCAGGTCAGGTGAGCCACAGTACCTGGCAATGTGCAGGCACTTGGCTTGTGACAGGTGGCTTTTATGGTGATTTAGGATAATATGCTTTCCTTTGCATTTGCCATGTGTCAGTGACTGGTTCCACTGTGAGGTCTGGAACTCTGTATGTGTTGTGCTTCATGTAACCTATTTCAAATTGCCCTCTATTAATCTGGGCATGATATTTTTTTCATTTTTTTATGGTCATCTTTCTGTCACCACCAAAGTTGGAGCTTTGGATAAAGTCCCAGTGAAATCAGTTTCTTTGGTTCTTTATTGGTTTTCTAAACACCCTGGAACATAACTTGGCAGTTGCTGTTCAGGAAAGGTCCCGGTGTGAGACAAGGAAAGGTGCAATGCAGAGTTACAGGAGTTGCCTGAGCGACTCCCAGTGCTCAGCTCAGCAGAACATGGGAACAGAGTATGCCCTGCAGACTTCTGAGAGACAGGATGTAAGAGGCAGATGCAAGTGCTGTAACCCTGCTAGAAACCCTTTTATTTCATAAACTGCAAATTGAGTGATGAAACACTTTTAAATCTGTACAGCAAGAGATAAATAAATATAGGACCATCTCCTGTTTTCCAGTTTATGTACCAGCTGGTAAATCAGATGATTCTGTGTCCAAGAGATTTCAGAAGCACTCCCTGGGTTTTGTGGGTCTTTTGAGTACTTGGAGAGGAGTAAAATGCTGCTTGAGTCCAATATTAACAGGGTCTGGAGAATGGGAAGCTTGTTCTATTACAGCCATATGACACACATTTTCATACTCTGATCAGCTATTCTGCTTTGAAGAAGAATGGAGAAAGGCTTTCAACTCTGATGAAGAGAGGAGAGGCAGTTGAAGCAAAGCCTGCCCGGCCAGTGAGGGTGTACAGCCTTTCTCTTCAGCAGTTCCAGCCACCTCTGTTCACGCTGGGTAAGGGGCAAAGTTCATTACGCAGAGCGATGCTCCGGCTCCTTAGTGTTTATTTACACTCAGAATGGGACCAACATAGTGAAATGGGTTTCATTTCACTCAGCTACTTATTTTGGTGTGAGCCCATGTGCAGAGACTTTCACTTTGCATTAAAAGCACCATGTTTTGGTTTTAAGATAAGCTGATTATATCTAATCTTTCAGTGAGGGAAAATTCTGAGAGACTGGTCAGGGGATTATTTACATCTGTCCATGTTTGCAACCTCCAGTTCATTCCTTTCTCATGTCTGCCTTACTTCACTTTGCCCATTCTTTTTACACAGATGCCCAGACCTGCTGGCATCTCTTCAGGGCACAGCAAGGACCAGTATCAGTTACTGTCAGACCTCCTCTGGTTGAGGAAGCAGGATCTTACCCTTCCTTCTGTCATACATCAAGAAACTTGGGTGTAGTACATTAAGAATCACATTAGTAAATAAATCAAAAAGACTGTTGTAAATGTTTGCTGCTACTGTAAGGTCAGGATAATGTCTTGCATTGATAGACCTACCTACTTGACCCACAGTCCTCTGGTGGACCAGATGTCATATGATGGACAGGTATGAGTGACAGAGCTCAGTACTTCACCCTTTACTTTTTGGCTGGTGACTCGCAGCTGATCAGTAGCAGAGGGGGAAGGGAAGGACTCAGAAAGCAGAGAAAGTTAAAGGTGAATTTTAAAATTTTATTGGAGCTGCCTGCCTGCTGTATCTTAAAAGCATTGATAGTCAGCTTAGGCTATACTTGAAATAACTTCCCTTCATCATTAGAAATGTGAATCAACCTTCTGAAATACTTAAAACTGAAGCATTTGTTTACATACCACAGCAAGGACTTAAATTCTAGTGAGTTAGTTCAGTTGCCGTTTTATTTGCTTTCCTTCCTGTCTAGCTTAGCAATCTCACCCGCACATATGTTACAGGATGAATAATTGATGTTGCATCCTATAAATATTTTATCACTGGGTTGTTTGCTTAGCACACTTTTACATTTATGTGAGGGCATGGTTTCTATGTAAAGTAGATTTCATGTTGCACTGGCAATTTACCCTGTCACTTTTTAACATTCCAGATGTTGAATGTGGTGGTGGCTTTTATGTCAGGAGCCTGGTCAGTGACATTGGAAAAGGTAGGCATGAAAAAAAAACATGACAATTTAAGGAATGAGTGTGTTGTTTATGGAGAAAAATTTTCATTTTGTATTGTCCCCAGGAACTAGACCTTTGTGTTATTTTGCAGAATTGTAGTGCTATCAGTTGTTTTTATATACTAAGGTAATTTCCTTGAGAGCATGGGGGAACAAAGGCTTGATAATTGCCAGAGGACCTTGGGGGCTGGGGGATAAAACTGGAGCAGGCAATAGCACTGAGCAAGATAATGCAAGGCAAGGTGGGAATTTTTTTTTCCTCCTCCATGTGTTAAAGATTAAGGATGAGAAGAAGAAAGACACTGTCTTTTTAAACATTATTCATCACATTTTGAAAAGAGATAGAACTGAACATTACCATGCACATAATAAACCCTATCTGCTGGAAAGACTTCTACACTGGTGATGGTTTTTCTAGTGTTTTCTTTCTCCTTTGCCTGAACTGTGAACAGTTTTGCTTTCCCACAGGGTTATTTGTCTTGTACTCTGTATCTATCAAATTGCATGATAGAGAATAGATAATCCATTTCAATTTTTTTTTAAATTATACATTTGCAGATCAAAAAAGCAAGTAATGTGGGATAATCCTATGAATTTCAATGTTGTTCTCTCTGCTTAGGCAAGTCAAAGTTTCTGTTGCTGCCTTCTGAGCATACTGGCTTATGTTTTCCCTTTTAATGATAAACCAAGATAAAGTCTGTCTGCAGCTGGTTTCTTTTCAAAAACTGAAAATGCAATGGAAATCTTCCTGCATCAGAAAGGGTGTAAGAAAATATTTTAGTGTATCTGAGCACTTATGAGTCAACTCTGGTTGCTGTTATGTTTTGTAGCCCCTTGCTATGTAGTTATGTCTTGCAGGTATTTATTTAACAGCAGAGTATTTGTATATATTTTTTACTTTTCCTTATCTTAGTTTATATTATTCTGATAGGCAGCACAAGATAAAAATTTCAAAAATTCTTCTTGAAGGCAGAAAGTGCTAAGGACTCAAAATCTGTGGAGAAATAGTTCATAGTCACTTGTGAATTCAGAATGTTCTGCTCACATTTTATGGCATTATTTCCTCTCTTTTCATTCCAATCTAAATCTGGGAAAATTTTTGACAACTTTCTGTCAGATTCTGAACTCATTACTGCATTGGAGATCTACTGAAATCAAAGGACTTCCTTGGCTCAACTTTAAGAAGATAAAAATGAGTGATAAACCTTCGTGAACTTTCTTTCTCAAACAAACCAGAATAAAGTGGAAGGCTACATATAAAAATACATTTAAAGTGAGCGGCAAATGGTTAAACATTTAAAATTTATCCATGCCCTTTTTCCAATTCCTCTCTCTGCTCCTGCAGAACTCTGTACCTGTGCCACTATGCAAGAGCTGACCCGCACCAAGCAGGGGCCGTTCACGCTGGAGGAACACGCCCTGCACGAAGACAGATGGACAATTGATGAGATTGCACGATCCTTAGAGCACTGCACATCTCTGCTCCCCAGGGAGCCATCTCATAAAAAATTGAAGACAGAGCATCCTGGTGAAACTGCTGTGATCTGTGAAGATAAGTGATAAGTTGGGTCAAGGAAAAAGACTGAATGATTGAGATGTTTTAAGATTGGATTGGGATTGTCTCGCCTCCTGTGTAAATCTGCAAGGCTGTAATGGGAGAGTGACAAACTGCGGTGCAAGAAAAATGGTTCTTTTGTTTTCTGAGGCTAGAACATGCACTGAAAATAGTCAGTGCTTGCTGTTTCCTGATGGTTTATTTTCCTTCTTGCACAGTGTCAGTGGGTCTGCCACTGATGCCAAATCTTCATAAACTTTTCAAGAACATTCTGGCTGTAAGATACCTGTTTTTGCTATTTTCTCAATAAAAAAATTATAAACATGAATGTCTGATAAGTGTGCTCTAAAAAAAAAAATCTTTTTTTTCTTTATAGGTGGTAATCAAATCCTGAAGTATAATGGTGACAAAGACTGTCATGGCTTGAAAGACACAGTCATGTGATGTGATGATTTTCTTTCTTGAAGTCCATTTCAGGATATATCCATTTTACCGTAGTTTTTCCTACACAGATTGTTCTTTCAGTCAAATGTTTCCAGAATGCAGTAAATGCAGGTGCTAATACTTGAAGTTAAGGCTGAGATACCAGCATAAATGAATAGTTTTAAGTATAAACGTTCCCCAAAGATCACTGTTTGCTAACAAGTGCTCTGAAGAGCTGTCATGATTACAGGTGTGCATATCTTATTCTGGGCCAGTGTCCCAGTTGGTGACCATCCATAATTTAAAGTGCAGTTAACTGTTATGCCCATCTGAGGGCTTATGGAATTTATTTTTCCCACCTGTGTGTTGCCTGATGGATTCTGCCATGGACTGGGTGAAAGGCCAGTGTGCTTCTGGGCTCTGACTGATTTGATCCTGCCTAGTTTTGTGGGCAACAGAGGGACCCACCATCACAGATTGTTGTTGAAGCCATTTTATTTCACTGGGGGCAGTTCTGTGGTTCATGCAGTCAAGAGAACCTAATTGCATGAATTTTCTCACCGCTGCTTCCCTTGGGATTTTCAAAATGACTAAAAGACAGCGGTTTGAGAATGGTAAAATGCACCCTAGTTATTTTCCATGTGTGTCTTCCTGATGTTCCCAAACAAGTTAGTAGCAGGTCTGTTTTCCTCTTGACGTAGTGAGGATCATGAGGAGTGGTTGCAACAACTGCCTTTGAAGCTGTCACTGAAGGAGGAACAGTCATGGCTGAGACAGTTTTGTTGCTGCTGTCCAAGTCTCTGTGGCTTTGTGTAACTCCTGCACCTCTGGGCTTTGGCTCCTGAGTGTGGAGGATTGACTCTGAGGGACTGAATGCTTCAAAGCCAAGAGTTTGTGCTGATACCAGAGTGTGTCTTTTAGAGAGAGACATAAAAATTTGATTTAATGACCCTCTCAGTAGACTTGCTACTTCCTACTGAAAGTTCTTGGTAGCTAATTACTTCTACTGCTTGAAAGAAACTGTGCTTTATTCCCAGGGTGACTAATCTCCACATGCTGTATTTTGTATCTGTTTATCTGCACCTCAGAGAAAGGTGTGATGTGAAGTGGTCAAGTTCCAACCTTACTTTCAATCTAAGAAATGAAATAACTATTCTGAAGTTTCTCATTACAGCATACCTTTCCAGACATCTGTGGTATTCTTTTTTTGTTTTCTGTGCAATAAGAATCTGCAAGATTAATGAAGGTTTTGTTTAGAGGAAGGATAGAGTTTATATTTTATTGTTCAGTAAACAGTTTTTATTTGTATAATCTTAAAAAGAAATTAAAGGAAATGTTGAAAATACCACAAGCAAACTGGATTGTTAGAGCACTGTAGCAGCAGCATATAAAATGTACAATGTGGGTGAAGTAATTAATGTAAGACATTTTGATTTCAGAGATGGGAGAAAAGCTTGTGTTCAGTAAGGGAACAGTGGGAGACTTTAGTTGTTTCTTTTCGCGGTGGGTTTTCTGGTCCTTTGGGTATACACAGAGAAAAAACAGATTACTTCCTAAAGAAATCAAATAAAGCAGAAAATTTCATTTTCCAGTATACTTATCTTGAATGATCAAAGACTTTAATTGAAACACAGCTTCTCTTATTGTCCAAGTCTGTATTTTCTCAAGAACTGAATTTATGTTATCCCAGTGGTTTTCTAGATTAAGTTCTAATTTTATTTATCTTTCTGTTTTTTAAAAAATAGCACAGTAGATATAGTTCTATTAGTCCACTTCTTTCATCTTCGGGGATTTATTTCTTGAAATATTAGTTCAAATGAGAAGTCTCTATATTAATAGGGTACATTAATATACAGTGGTATAAGTGTCTAACACATTTTTTACCTCATCTTTTTGTCTAATGCTCACCAAGGCTTTCTTGCTATTCCTTGTGGAGCCCCTGATATTTTTATTTTCAAAAGGAGAATTCTATTTTCATTAGCTTTTTGGTTAACTTGCAGCCAGTCTGTTGTAATTATTGCTCGTAGATCTGTGATCTTGAGAAGACAAGATCTGTTCCATAGGTGAGTCACTCGAGAGAAATGAACTGGCAATCAAAAGAAAGCGCCTTGTGGACATCAGCAACTTCTGGTTTAGGCTGCAAGTCCTGATGCATGTGGGAAGCTTAGAGAGAGAAGGAATTCAGCTGTAGACATTTAGGAATCTACACACAGTGTGTGGATGGTGTTTATAAACTGGAGAGATCTCAGTTTATGAATGCAGCTTCCCTCAATCCTTTCATTCTTCTATAGCAAGTGGAGAATCATGGAATCATTCAGGCTGGAAAACACCTTTAAGATCGTCAAGTCTGACCATAAACCCAGCACTGCCAAGTCCACGACTTCATCACCAGCTTTAACTAGACCTTTTTTCCTGGAGTTCCTCTCATCTTCCCCAGTGCATAAGAATTAAATGCAGAATTTGTTTATCTCAAACTAATGACAAACTTCTGCCCATGTAGCTTGTATTGAACTACAGAAGCGGTTTCACTTAGAGGCTGGGCAGCAAGTGCAGGTGGTTGGAGTTGTAGGTGGCACAGCACACAGACCCCTGGCAGGCACAGTGGGTGTTCTTAGAGAACACAGGGTAAAGAGGGCATAAATAACCACTGAGCAGGGTCACCCCCATTCCATTCCTAAACAGCAGAGCTGTCTTTTCAAACATTGAAACTCCTGTGACCACTTCAGTGTTTTTCCTAGGTGCTTGGCCTCACAATGTGCTCTTTCCTAAGTTCCCCTGTGCTTTAATAGTTCTCTCCCCCTTGAACCATTAGTTTCAATGAATAGTAACTGGGAAGCCACAGTAAAGCCTGGGAATAGCTTTTTTAGATATGTTTTAATAAATGTTTAACCCAGTAGCTTGAAACTATCCAGATCTGGAAGTAAGTGTTGTATTCCCATGGGAAACTAGGGAAACAGTAATTTTAACTTCCATGTTCTTATTAACATACACATCCTGAGATACCAGACTTCAGAATTGGGCTGTATACACAAAAAGTGTATTTTTTTTAAGAAGAAAAAAAAATAGCTTCTGGTTACTGACAGTCATGATATTGCAACATTAAAGACTATGTAGAGAGAGAGGAAAAGTGTATATGCAATATTTATGAGACTAGTAGGAGAGTTAGTACTGAGTTCCCAGCTGAAGCAAATGGTGGTTAATAGAAATTTCATGGTAATCTGGCCAGAAAATACGCGTGTCTGTGATCTACCATTTAAAATATATCCATGACACTGATTGAAAGATATGTCTCATTTTAGTGAGTGGTGTTCATGGAGAGGGTCCTGGTACAAAAGCATGTCCTGCTTCTTGGGCTGAACGTTGTCTCCCTCCAGTTTGTCCTTGCTGTCTTTAGCCCACAGTGTGTGGTACCACAGCCTGGCCCTGCCAGCTCCAGTGCTGCTGCTGCTGCTTCAGTGAGGTTGACAGGGGCTTTATAATTTCCCTCCCCCTAATGTCTCTGCCTGGCTGGCTCTCTTTCTTTTGTATGTAAATGGTAGTTTTCATAATGTATTTCTGCTGTCAGTTTCTTGAGCACTTTTTGAATTTTTTAAAGCAAAATCAATAGGATTTTTGTTACTATTCATCAAGTCTTAGCCAAATATTCTAGAAATGCCTTCATCAATAACTAAGCATTTAGCATCTTACCCTGTGGTTCTGTTTTTGATTTTATATGAGTATTAGAAGAAAATAAAACTTCTAATAACTCCCCACATTTTGGGATACTTAGGATTATTTTTATAGTGAATTTACTATTCTGGGCATGAATGGCTCTACGACTTTAATGAGTAGAGTCATGCCATTTGCTTGACAGAGTCAAGGAATGAGTTTGCAATAGTATTAATTATATTACAAAGGCCTTACAGAAACAAAGCAAAAGTGCTTGTGTGTGTATGTGAGTGTGACTGCAATACAACCAGAGGGAAGTCATAGAGACAGGGAATGGATCAGCCAGCCTGGGCAAAGTTATTGTGTCTATTAAAAAGCAGTCATTATTTCTAATAGCTGTGGGTTTAATTTCCTTCTTTGTGAGACCTGATTAAGTAAATCACCAACAGTTAAGAGCATGTCAAGCCAGCAGGTTTATCATCTGGATGCTGCTATCTGCTCTGGGTGGTGAGAGGCTCTGTCTTCTTTTGCTGTCTCTGCAATCCACTGCCGAGATCATACAGGTGTTAAAACAGGAAAGCAAGAAGTTGGTAATTGGGGATGGATAGTTGCAGTGCTCAAGAAAAAAATGGACTGTAATTGCAAGAAGAAAACACTATTTTTTTTCCAATTATGTTTTTGTGAAAGCGTTGGAGACACTGCCAAGGCTCAGAGAAAGTCTTAGCATGGCTGCCTGAGAAACACCTAACATTTTTGTTATTGGTGTGAGTGTCTGGGGCTTTAATCCTCTTCCCTCTCTAGCTCAAAGAAGTGGGTTAAATCAAAGCTGCAGCCTCTCCCTGACTTTTCCATGTCACATTGCTCTGTGTGTTGTGGATGCTGAAACCATCCTGTGCTCAAACTCTGGGCTGTAAGAGGGATTGTGTGGCTTGCCCAAGAAGTTAACAGTAACAGGATGAGGAGGACGAGAAATGAGGCAGTGGAAATTTAGTATAAACACTCAATAGCTTTCTTTTTACCAGACATATTCATCTTAGGTTGATGAAGACCAGCCTTTCCACTGTGCATCCCATTGCCTTATCTACTGAGACAGTTTGTTCTAAAACTCTCATATCCTCTCTTGAATCCCTTTCCACGTTCATGTGAGCCTTGGGATAGTGTGGAGCAAAGATGCTGTGTATTTTCTGTGAGTACAGGAAAGCTGGCAACAAAGTAGAACTGAAAAGAATGAGGTGTGTCTGGTCCATTTCTCACTGTGACCCTTTCCTAACAAAACCGGAGTTCTGAATGCTTCAGTACCATTTCTGTGGTACATGGGATTATTTTAGATATTTCAGAATTAAGTACTTCAAAGTCAAATTTGCAGCTGAGTGCATGCATTAGAAACAAAATGCATCATTTCACAGATGTCACGTTACTCTTATGGCTTCAGAACACAATTTTACAGCTTAAAAGGAGGGGGGTTGAAAAGGAATGGCAAGAGGTAAATGCATAGTCATTACATTTTTAAAGTAGATGAGCTTATTTTAGGTAATTATGTAAGGAAATACATCAAGTGTTCTAATGGAGAAAAGGTAAAGAGAAAGAACACAATTTTCCCTACATTTCTGTTTCCTTTAGCAGATAAAACAATTAGCTTAAATACACTATTTCAGAGCTTAAGAAGCTTTTATGTGGAAATGCATGAGAGGTTGTTACTGTGTGCTCATGTGAAAAAAGGCATTTATTTTCACTTCAGCAATTGATAGTCTTCTGTGATGCCCTTGAAAAGGCAGCATTTTGTTTGGCTTATGTAGAATTGCGGTAAGTCTTTAGCATAACTTACTTTGTGAGTGGTGTGTTCATAGTAAATCATTCCTGCAGCTGGCTGTCCTAGGGATCAACAAAACCATTTCAAGTTCTGCAGGTCCACGGTACCTATTCCCAGTGTAAATGGAACATTGTGTACAAACACTAAATATATTTAGAAAACAAGATTAATTCTAGTAATCTTTGCTATGCAGATTGCTCTTTTAGTAAAATACTGAGTGGCTGCTGCTTTGCTGCACTGCTTTGTATAAAGCTTCTTCTTACTTTAGCCTTTAATTTGACAAAGGGCACTGGCAGACTCTGTTGATTTCTTGTCCAGGTGATTCATTTCATCGAGCTGCTGCATACACAGAGACATTACTGGCTTTAATCTCTGTATTTACTAGTTATGATTTCCAAGGACTGTGCTCTGCATCTCTGCCAGAGACTGCCCTGGCAGCGCTGGCTGAGAGAAGTGTGTGTTCACCTCATCTGTCCCAGTCAGAGACTGGTGTGTTTATTTCCTGGTGCAAATAAACTGGGCTTTTAGGAGAAGACCATACGTCTCATTCTGTTGCTCTGATAACCTCCAGCAAAAGGTAGAGGGAGCAACAGAGGATAGTAATGTTCCAGTAATCCTCCCTCCAAGTGAGAATAGGTGGGAAGTGTCAGTGAGGTGTGTGGGTACAGAGCCAACTTAAAAGCATGGGATTATTTCTTTTGACCTCAGTGAGAGGACTCCTGCCCTGTTTCACTAAATTATGTAAGCTATTACTCACTGAATTCAGGCCTTGTGTGTTTCATTTTCACCTATCATGTTTTTGTTCTTTTTTTATTTTAGTAATGCAAACTGATGGTTTGAAAAATTGTATTACTTTTTTACAGGAAAAAAGACAGAGTAAAATAAATATTAATGGTGTGGCACAACACTTGGACTTGTTGCATGTCTAATGAATATGTAAGAGTTCTATTTTCTACTTAAACACACAAAAATTGTCAGAATAAAATTAGGGTTATTTTTAAAAAAATGTGTTTATCTAGGAAATTAATTTCTCTAGGGAGTGCTGTTAAAGGCTGTGCAGAGTGGAAAAACCTATTTGAGTGTGTTGGTGATCTGTTGATCTGTTTCTAGAGTTAGGAACTTGTAATTTTATTGAATTGTATACCATATCCCTGAAGCAGTTTTATCTGTTTTACTTTACCATAGGTGTTTATTACTGGAAAGAGCATAGTCATACAATCCAAGCTGGTATTCAGCCATTCCTTTCTATTGGTGGAAATAGAGGTCACACGTCCCCACTGTATCCCCTGCACTAACAAATCCAAGCTGGTCTGTCACAATTTTATAGAAGCAACCCAGAAATAAGCCATCATGCCACAGAGAAGGTAGGGTATGATTAGGTTGTCAGGAGATGAAATTTGTCTGGAGGCAAAGCATGTTTCGTGGGTGCAAAGAAAGACAAAACAGCAGGGTAGCCTTTCCCATGAATCTGCAATTTGATCCTGAACATGCCACACCAAGGAGTTTTTCCAAGGAAGGGCATCATTTAGAAGAGCACCCAGCTGTTAGATCACAGGAGTAAAGCTCCCACCATTTTTCTGTGCATCAAAATAATTGGTTGAACTCTCCACCTCTCCTTTGTTAAAGGAGCTCTTTGAATCTGTTTCACTCTCGCATTCCAAGGCTGTTTTTCAAGCCCTTCAGTCAGCTCTTGAAATTCCTGCAGTTTTCCATGACTGTATACACACCAGATGTGGCTCAGAGAGTACCTCTGACACTCCCTTTTCATTTTCTTAGGTTGTTTAGTTTGGAAAAAGAATAAGATGGAATGCTTGACAGCATCTCCTCTGTTACAGGCACAGACTTTTTGCGTTGTGCCTGTTGTGTGAGGTGAACCTGGCAATAGGAGAGGGCACTCCATGGTTGAATCTCTACAAGAAAAACATACCTTTTTCCTATCACTTCTGGAACATGTGCATGCTTAGTTTTTTTGGAGTTGGACAGCTTTTCCCAAGCTCTTCTGCTCCTTGGTACCCAAGAATCATTTATCCCTCACTGCAGCAATCCACAGGTCTCATAACAGGCCCAAGGCTATAAAGCAGAGTTACAATCTGGGGATGTTGCTGACTGTGGTCTGGAAGAGAGGGAAAAAAATTAGCCAGGAGCAAGTAATTGTTGAGTGGCAGAAACAACTGAGACTTCTTGGTAAATCAAGAGAAATAGCTGGTGTCTGGTGACACTGGTGTGGTAAAAGGCTGGAAAAATGTCCTTCGGCTTTCTAAGGTGTTTTTATAGCACCTAAATTTGTTCTTAGAAAAGGGTTTTACTGATACCCAGCCAAACAGTTGCAGGTTTTGGGAAGCTCAGTTGATACAGAATTTGTTTATTTTCTGGCAAACTTCTCTGTACCTGTAAATTCCTAAGTAAAATGTAGTAGGCAGAAATTCAAACTTACATGTGCATCTTTTCCAGTGCCCTTCCCAAGGACCCTGTGGGTGTCCTGGTGCTCCTTTCTGTGGGGTGCAGAGTAATTGCTCAGGAAGGCACAGGTGTTTTAAGGGAAGAGAGTGGCTGTGAAGAAAAAGAAATCTTCAGCCTCCATGTTAGTGTATTTAATCCTTCAGGGAGAAAAATGTCTTTTAATGTTTGGAGGTAAGGTCAACCCAGTGACTCTTTTATATATAACCCAAGTCACAGACTTCATCTTCCTTTCTGGAGATTTATTTGACCCAGAGAGACCAGTGAGGAGCTGTAGCCAAGGGAAGAAAACACTTTGTTTCTTAAAATTGATAAAATACCAGGTATGTGCCCACAATGGAAGAAATTTTAGGCTAAGATTACCTGAATTCATTTGCATAAAGGAATAAGAAACTTTCTGACGTGTTGGCTTATTTTGTTTCCCAGGATGATCTCTCACTATGGGGGTTTGCTTTATTGCAATAATTATAATTTGACCTCATTGCTGTTTGCATCCCAGTGTATGGCTTGGTTCTCACCTCTAAAATGTACTACCTGTTCTGGCTCCAGCATGAGCATCTGACCTGAGGAACTGAACTGTAAATACAGAGAGCTTCAACCAGGCCCTGCTGCTCTTATTATTTTGATGAGTATGAAATTTCTTAAGAAGAAAATGAGTATTGAGAATTATTTGAAAGAGGAAAAAATATTTGTATTTTGAAATATTTTCTTTGGAAAACAAACCTGCCAGTAATCTCTCAGGGTTAGCAGGGAACTTTTCCAAAGCATGGGTTAATGTCTGTTTAGAGGGGAGGATTCTTAGACAAGCCATTGTCTAAGAATATTCTGGTCAGTGGGTTCAATGAGCTCCTGGCCTTGGGCCAGCTCGGGGGTCATTCCCAGCAGCATCCTGGTGAGTCACCAGTATTTAATTCAAGTTTGTGTTTCTGTCATGCCTAGTTGCTCAGTGTGTTGGCTGCTCTGTCAAAGTTACAGCCTGATGCATCAAAGCTTGAAAGCTGCCACACAGCTGGCTGAGTCTGACTGATCAAAATTAACTCCTGTAGGAAAGATGCATCTTATCAAAGAGCCCAAGATGGACTAGGCATAGCCTATGCAGGAGAAAACGTCAGCAGAAGGAAAAGAATTTCTTTTTTTTTGCTTTAAAAATCTATTTTGTTAGAATTTATTTGTTCAGCCTTACACAAATCTATGCAGTCTATTGCAGACTGAAGGTAGAATAAAAAGAAACTGCAAATTCACAGAAATTCTCCAGGTCAAAACTCTTATTGCTAATTGCAGAAGCAAAGAGTAGAATCAGGACTGTTGAATCATGGTCACAAGGATGTCAAGCAGGGGTTTAAGGCAATTATTGAGGCATTTAGTTCACTTAGAATAGGATCTGGCATGTGAATGTGAGACAGCATTAATGTGAAACATTAGTGATCTTTCCCAGACATTGCATGGATCAGGGCAGACAATGTTTTACCTCTCCATATGTTTCCCACTTTAAATAGAAAGTGAGGCAAATCAGGAGGAAAGGAAATACATATCCATGTTCATGGATGTGAACTCTTAACAGCAATTAAGATCAACAGATTTCTTGGTCTGAGATTAGCAATTACCTGGATCATGGCTCTTCTCACCAAACTGAAATTCTGCTCACAATATAAATTAGGGTTCATAGACATATGATTATTGAAAATATATAAGCTGATCTCAGTGCAGGAAAGGCATAAAATCTATAAAACTATTTTAAAAATATTTTGGGAAGTAGTTTTATGTGCCTTAAAACCTCCAGCTTGCATGTGATAAAGCCGCTTGATCAAAACAACACACTTTTCAGAACGTGCAACCTGCTGTGCTCCCCTTGCCCCTCAACTGATTGTAAAATACGTGCTTGTCCCATCTTGTAATTAGATCAGTTTTAACCAGTTCTGCTCACAATTTTCTGTGGAATGTCCAAATATTTCTCTTGATTTCACTGACATTACTCCAAATTTACATTGGTGTGATGTAGAGCAGAAATCTGCCCTGGAGAATGTAGAACCCCAGAGGCATTCACTAAAGCCAATTTTTAATAATAATAAAAAAGATGTTACAGTTGAATGTCATTTATCATTGTCTCCCATTTGCTTGTACCTAGTTATAAAGGAGGAATGCAAGAAAGCTCTGCCATTAGCTGCTCGTTCAAAACTAGCTCAAAAAGAAAGCCCAGAGCCTCCAGGAGTTTCTTTCCAGCAGTGGGCTGATCTCTGCAGTTCGCTGTTCAGAGTTACTTTAAATCAGCCTGTCCTTTGGCTTTGCTGGTTGCCAGAACCTGTTATCTGCAATCCTGTTTAACTGGCAACTTTAAAATGTGTTTGAGAATGTTATTTTCTAAAGCAGAGTGCTTTCTGAGAAGGGTTTTGCACTTTAACAAGTTGTCTTCTGGTGCAGTGAACACTGATCCTTGTCCTGTTTTCGGTAAAGGTAAAGGTAAAGGTAACATGGAAAGGCTCTGGCATTCTTTAAATGTTCCAGCTGAATATCCTTTTATGTTTCTGTGGTCAAAAATGCAGATGACATTTCAAAGTCTGTCTTTTATTGTTTTCTTCAAAGGTACTTGCTAAGGAGCAAATAATTCTCTAAGCAATTTCTTTTTCTCTGCACTTCTAAAGGAGTTCAGGCACAAGGGCTGTTCTTTTGTAATGTCACATATTTGTATTAGACCTCTTACCTGGGGATATAAAAATAATTTGCAAATGTTAATTAAGGGTTCCACTCCAGTCAAGTGGTAAGTCATAAACAGATTTTCTGTGGGGAAAAGTGAGCTAGGAGATGGCAGATGAGCAGTACAGGGTCCTGGCACTAAGGCAGGTTACCTCTATATGACCTACTTAACCTCGCCTGACTGCTCTGTGACTTTGCCCTCCCGTTACCTGCCTCTTTGCTCTGAAGTGATTTATGGCAAAAATAGCTTCCCATTCTGGACAAAAAAAGCCCCTGTTTCATTTTGGGGTTTAGGTACACAGCAATGGCTTTATGCTCATGGATTCACTGTGGTGTAGCTGCTGCTAGAGCTGCGAGAAGGAGCAGCTCTTGGGCTGGCAAAGCTCAGGCTGAGCTTTAAGTTCCGTTAGCTGTGCAAAGGCTGCGGTGGGATGAGCTGTGCCAGTGCTCCCTCTCTGCTCTGCCATGGTGAGGTCTGCCCTGCTCAGCCCTGGAAGCCTGCACAGCCTTTCTGTTTCTGCAGGGCAGCTGTGCCAGGCCAGTGCTGAGCACCCCTTGGCTGTGGGCAGCTGGGCTGAGGTGCCCTCACTCTGCAGCTGCAGAGACCAGGAGAGCCTTCCTGCAGCTGGTGCAAACCCGGCTCCTCCAGTCCCGCCTCTGGTTTGTGTCCTGGCGAGCTGCTCGGCAGTTATCGTGCCTAATGAGCGCTGAAAAATGGCCCACTTACACTGCTCTGCTTTTCAGCAGACTGAGGAAAAGCTTATAATCAGCCTGTGATTAGCAGGTAGTGAATTTTGCTGAGCAGTGAGGAAGGATAGTGTGTTATTTAAAAGAGCAGAGTCTCATACCTGCAATAGCAGCTCTGCAGCATGGGCTGCCTTAGCAGACACTGTAGGCAGTGGAAACTCCAAGCTGCAGGTGTCTGGGGAGGCAGGTTTCGAGGCTGGGAATACACTGAGCAATTCCCATCCCTGAAGAGGAAACAGGGATGAGTTCCGTGCCCCAGCCCTTGCTTGTGCTGCCCTTGCTACCCTGACAGAGTGGCTTGTCCACAGCCCTACCATCACCTGCTTTGTATGGAATGTGGAAGAAGACCCATAGGAGCTGGTGTGCCCTGGAGCATCAGGCTTGGTAGGAAAAGGTTGAGAAATTCTGGAAATGTACTGGTGATGAAGAGTAAACCTCGGAGCTGTTCCATCAGCAGCTGCAACTATCACTCATCACAATATGGAGCTGAAACTTCAGGGCTGGAGGTTTGTTCTTTGGTCCTAATCATCCTCATGGATGGTTTCTGCTGGGATCTGACCTGGACACCCCTATGACTTTCTGCTACCTTCTCCCTACCACAGACAAGACATTTAAGGCTTGGAATAAATTTATGTATTATCCTGGGGGGAAAGCCGGAATTCCTTCTAGGTTCACTGCCAGGTTGCAGGATTGTGTCTTCTGTTAGGAAGACTTAATTTAGACTCTACAAATGATAT
Organism: Pithys albifrons albifrons; assembly: GCF_047495875.1. Lineage (NCBI taxonomy): Eukaryota > Metazoa > Chordata > Aves > Passeriformes > Thamnophilidae > Pithys > Pithys albifrons. The sequence continues at coordinate 8,615,938 of NC_092466.1, read as the reverse complement.
CTGCAAGCAGAGGTAACAGGTCAGTCTAGCTGAGAGCTCTCTTAGTTCAGGCCCCCTTGCCCCCTGTGCAGTGCCAGGGCTGGTGGCTGTTGCAAGGTTACACTTGGTTTCAGGCCAGTGCAGGGGGATGTCCAATAGTGGAGGAACTGCAGAAAATAAAACTTGGATTTTTTGCATGATTCTGATTTCTGAGTTGTATTACACGAGGCTCAGGTGATGAGTCTTGATTTTCTGAGAGATAAATTGTTTGGTTTTCATTTTATGTTATTGGAACACAGTGAGGCTAAGGGAGTTTGTGCCTCTTTGTAGATAGTCAGAAAGTGGAGATGCTGACCATCAATTGTACCTAACAGAACCATCCCAGGGAAATCTCTTCTGTCACTAACTGCTATGAACTGGCCTAGTTTCCTCCCAGCAGCTGCACAGCATGGCACCAGCACTGTAATTCAAGTCTAAATTTATGAATGTCTGCTAAAGTGCGAGTTGCACTCCTATGCACTGCTTGTTCTCAAACATGTTAAAGCAGTCAGAAAATAAAGGAGTGGATGGAAAGAAGGCACAGTACTGTAATAATAATCTTGGAAAGCACATTTTCCCTTGTAGTCGTCTGAGAAAAACGTGTTAAAAGATTCTGCAAGAATGCAGAAAGCTTGTGGCAGTAGTACATGGCTCAGAAATTTTCGAGGGGGAACGTTCATCTGTGAAGGCATTGCCTGCTTCTCACTCAGAAGGGCTGTGAGCTCAGCTCCAGCAGCAAAAAGTAATCAGTTCTGTGCTGCTTCTGTATTCGGAATTGTAGTTGAAACCATCAATAACCTGGGGTGCAAAGACAATGAAGGGCTTCAAGCGGTCAAGAAGAAAAAGCTTTCTGGATGCTTTTGAAAATCCCAGACATTAGCATCACAATCCTTTTACTGTCTGTTCCCAGGCACCAATTATAGCTAACCTGCTTTGGCAGTAACTATCTTTGACCCTTCCAGGGTGAATTCTGTCCCAGGGTTTGCCCCCCTCCCCCCAGCACATTTCCTGGTGACCTCTGTAGTGGCAGTGTTAGTTCCCTACCTCAGCATTTTCTGTTTATGGTTTGTAGCTCTATGCTTTCTACTTCACCCCACTCTACTGTTTCTAAACACATTCTTTCTTTTTTTGTTTCTTTAATTTTCTTTCCATCTTTGGGGGTTTTGTTGTTGTTGTTGCTGCAGTAAGAGCCCAAACAGCTGGATTCCCCCTTTCCTCCATCTCTTTGTATTGCATACTTTTCCTTACACCTTAATGAGCACCAAACTCCCTAGGTATTCCTGTACAATCTAGGATAATCAACAGGGATTCCCCAACATTTTCTTAAATTATACTGCCCTTAACTTGATTATTTTCAACTTTATCATTGGCGCAAAAAAGACAAATAGGAGTTGTGATAAGCAAACAGAGAGACATTCTATGTCAAAGAAGCTGAAACTTGGCTGATGAAGGGTAGAAGGAAAGATGCGGCCCAGAGTGGTGGGTGGTGGAAATTTCCTTTTAAAACTTTGTGCTGAATCACAGCACTCCAGTCCCTGAGGAGTTAAAAGTAATAATATGGGTTGAAGAGGAACATATATTCTTAGAGGTGTCTTCCAATACATACTCACACTACCTGGGAAAATAGGAGAATGACAACAAGGCAATATTCTCTATTCAAAGTGATTTTCCCCCCTGGTTCTTTATAAATGCCTCTCAGTATTCATGAGCCTTTTTGACTTACCCTTACCTATGATCTGATAACCTTAAGAGCCCACTGTAGACCAAAATGCCAAAGTATTAGATGCTGGATAAGCTCAGACCAGAGGTGCAGTCCCTGTCCCAGAGGACTCACAGGGTGATAGGAACAGGATGAGCCTTTGGGGTGAACAGGAGTGGGAAAAGCTCACAGCAGTAAGGTCACAGAAAGGGACTTCAGGGTCTAGATGAGCATGGGAGTACTGTTTCTTAAAGGCAATACTTATAAAGTAACTTGCAAGATATGGCTGTGGCCTGGGTGACTATAACACCCACCAGAAGGAGAGGAACTGACTCATGGTAATGAATGTCTACCAGGAAGGCAGTGGTGGGCACTGGGAAGAGGAGAGGAACCTGTGGGAAGGGGCTGTGAGTGGGAAATGCTGCACTCCAGTTAGTCAGAAGGCATTGCTATATCTGATGCACTGCTGGGCTGCGACGTTGCTTGAATAAGGGAGAGAGATTCCCTTCTCTAGTGTAGACTTGAGTCATTAACAGAAAGAATTTGTGTTTTTTTCAGACAGGACTACCCAGAGATAAAGCATTGCAGGACATAGGGGCCATAAATAGCATCTTACAGTGACCCTCTTCTCACTTTACCTCCCTTTCAGACCTGGAGAGAAAGGTGAGAATCCTACAGAAAATGTGCTGAAGGAGCAATTATAGAAATACTATTTCCTCTTTTCTTTTTTTTTTTCATTTCTGTAAATTTGGTTTTTTTTCAGTTCTCTCTTTCAAAATCAATACTTTTCAGGTGTCCCTGTTTCCTTCTAATCGCTATTGCTTGTGAGCTCTTCCTTTTCCTTGTTCCCTCTCCATCATCTATCTCTTTCCAGTCTCGCTTTTGCATCTTTGAATCACTTTCTGAGAGTTTTATCTGTGTCTTTTCCCTACCTGCAGACTGGAGGAGGTAGGGGCAGTTTTCCTGAAGTGAGAGAAATGTCTGTGGGCATGTACCTTAACTCTGTGAAAAGCAGAAGAAATGGAGTTGTCATTTGTGAGGCTCCTCGGCTCGACTCATGCACGGCAGTTTGCCATGGAAGGGTGTTACAGAGAGCTGTGCTCTCAAATTCTGAGTTAGAGATGTCAGCAGTGGTTACCAGGGAAACTTCTAAAATTACGCTGGCAATGTCTCTGCTCAAATACTGGATCAAATCTTGGGGAAATGGCATCAAGTGAACAGGCATAGAGAGATCGGGAAAGTGTGTAAGACTCAGGGATGCTTTAACTCCAAGTAAAAAAAATCCTTAAAATGCTGATGCAAGGTGTCTAGTTCTGCAGACCTAAACCAGGGAAACAGCATGAATGAAGTAAAAAGCAGTGGTTCTGTTAAAATTTCATGGAGGCAGTAGTTTTAACAGGTTTATATTTGTTAACCTCCATTTTGGGTTTTCTTTTTCAATGTTAAGAATAGAAGAGTTGCTTCTAACAGGTAATACACGAAAATTGTAACTTATTACTAGAAATTAATGGGAGAAGATACTGTGCACTCTTCCACCCCTGAACCCCCAAACAAGGTAAGAGTGTAGACATGTATCATGCATATTTAAATACATGCAAATCAGAAAGAACACTTGGGATTCAAGGAAATGTCAGAAACGTGTAAAAGACAAAGTTTCAATTGCACTTGAACGTGTTTTTTACCCAAATACTATAATATCTTTACTGGCTGAGCAGGTCTGAGCCTAAAGCTACTGGAGATGGGAACAATATTTTAATCATTACCTATTTTCCCTGTCCTGGTTCTCTTTTTTGTTTACTCATTGGAGGATTGTGAAAGATCATTTAATGGGCTTGGTAGTCTTGGATCTGACCTGACACAGCTGGGCTTATGTCCAAACATCTGTCCTTCCTGGAGCTGTCAGCCCATTGCTCCCTGTTGTCCTGTGCTTGTGTACCTAGTGCCATAAGGGAATTTTTCCATGGCTGGACTTGGGGTACAAACAATATTTCCCACATGTCTAAGTGGACATTCTTGATTATTATCTTCACACAAGAAGCCTCTGCTTTAAAATATTTCATAATATTTTCTAAATTAGGTATTTGTGTGTATAAAGCAACTTTGCTTTCAAAATACATTGTCTGGCCAGGTAAGCCACATATTTGTTATCTGATAACAAATGTTGCTGGACCAGCCTCTTGATTCTGTAACATTGTGAAAAGTACAGTTGCATTTTAATACACATTAAAAATATCTCAGATGGCTTGGTGCTGACTGCAGAGAGCTGAAGTACTAACAGGCTGATTTTTACCCCTTCCATGCAAGTGCTCTGAGAACTGAACCTAAATACAAGAGGAATGTACAGGGGAATATGGTGCATACACATCTAGTGACAGACAAGGGCCCAGCTCCAGAACTTGGTGACATGCTGCTGTCAGAAGCTGATTGCTATGCTGAATTCAAACCATGACGAGTGTGAGTAATTAATCACTGTATGATTAATCAAAAGTTCATCGTGCTCTGGATGTTATGCATGAAACAAGAAGTGCCTTAAGTAGCAAATTCTCTTGGGGTTGTAAGGAAGTTATTCTGGCTGCTGCAGCATGAGGAGCAGCAATGCTGCTGCAGGGAAGGGGTGGATGTCTGCCCTGGCTGACAGTGCTGCTGCAGGAGGAGGTGGAGTTTTGCTTGATGTGGATGCCCTGATATAGGAGGGTGACTTTTCTTCTAACACTTGGTGATATTTGAAGATAATATCCCCTCAAAAATAATTAAAAAAGGTCAGGCTGTGTTTTAATTTCACCTGCACAAAAATTTTGCGTTGTAGGTTTTGGTGTGACAGGACCTGCAGGCAGAGAATGTTCATGCAAGTCTGATCGTGAAGAGCTGGTGGGAGGGGAGCTTTGAAGGTGAATGCTGAGGTACAGGGAAAGTAGCTGGTTGTTGTAGGAGCAACTTCAGGAGTATGTGTTGACCTCTTGATACTGTTATTGTGCTTCCTATTGTTTAACCAGGAATAAATTTTTTATTCTCGATGTGAGAAGATGGTGTCCTGAAAACCTCAGCATTTTGAGTCACGGCCGTGCTGAAGGGGGTGTTACAGTATTTTTTTCCTTTGTGTTGCAGAAAGCTACTAATGATGCAGCAGCTCCCTTCCTGAGGAGCAGAGCTGACACACAGATCAGCACTTCTGAGAAGCTGTGGGAACATTTAATGAGATGTACAGCAGCTGAACCGACCACAGCCTGACAGCCCGTGGGGAAGGGGCAGCTCACTGAGCCCCTTTGGGTGGCTGGTGGTTTGCTGGGTGGGAGTAGGCAGAGCTGCCCATCACTGTGTGACTTCACTCCATACTTTCTTGGCCCGCCATTGCCCATGCTGTCTCCTTGCTTAGGTGTGGGGTAAAAACAGTGAAAGTGAAACAGTCCTTTTCCTCTGAGAAGCAAAATGGTGCCATAGAAAGAGAAATGGAGAACGTTTTTCCCAGCTCCCCAGAAAACCCTGAAGGAGCCAGAGAGGTGTTCAGCATCATGAGCATTTTTTTCTCACTCATAAACTGTGTTTTAGGTACTCACAAGCTACATTTTTGTTATAGTTATTTGCAGTACTCTAGTGTAGACAATAAACACACAAAGCTATTTTATGAAACCTTGAAGTTCTTAATTTAAATCCTACTTCTGTTCTTTAATCTTCACAAAAATATGGAGAACAACTGAAAAAAAAGTGTGTAAGTATATTACAAGATATTCCTGTTTCTTTAGGGTAATGTTTAATGATCAGCCAGTGACTGAGTTTACATACATTAAATATTTATTTTTCTTCTGTAGAGCTGAATGGGGAACTGTGCTCACATTCCTGCCAGATCACTAATTGGGGAACTGCGGCTGCTCAGGGTATTTCTGAGGCAGCAGTTCTAGCTGTGGCACTTGTCTCATTAAGGATTTTCCTGTTGGTATTCCACAAGTCACGAATTCTCCAGCTGGAGCTGGGGCTTTGATAAATTGTCATTTCATATGCTTGAAATGTAACTTTATTGCCTCCGAGTAATAAAAAGTGTCAGTTTGCCTTTTTTTTTTTTTTTACATTTTTGCAGCACAAATTACTGCTCGTTTTCAGTGTTTGCAAAATCATGATTTAGTTGAAATCAGTGGGTTTCTACGAGTTGATGTGACTGCAGAAACAGGGCTGTACACACGTGGGACGTGTGTGATTTCTTCCTGCTTCTCTGTTTCTTTACTCTCTGTGCTCAGGTTTCTGGTGGGAGGCTTTTCTCAGACCTCTTGTACCAGGACCTGTTTCCTGGCAGGCACAAAGTAGCCCTGGCTTTTCTTCTGGGGAACAACAACCAGGTGGGGACTGGCAGCCATAGGAATGAATCCTTTCTGCCTCCTGTTGCTGAGGGCTCTGATGCCAGCACCAATCTTCATTTCCACCTCACCCATCCTTGATGTATTTCTGGGCACTTCTCTGTGCTGGGTTGAATTCTGCTCTCCACCACTGAGGGTAACAGCATCAGCATTTAAGGCAGTACTCAGCATTTGTTAGGGAGGGTAGATTGAAGCTGTAGTAGCTGATCCTACTGAAGTTGTATTTTAGGTCATCCCATGTACTCTCTGGGCTTCTTTTCCCCCCTGCAGGACATGGATTCCCTTCCAAGCTGCTTTCTTATGCCTGCCCTAGGCCCAGGTGTGATGCTGGCAGCTTCATGTGCTTTGCTGTGCTCTGCTTTCCGCACTCTCTCGTTTATCTTTACCAAGATAGCCCTCCTGAGGAACTCTCCTCTTTGTCAGAGCTGAGCTGCTGCATCAGTGTAGCCCAGAAATGAGCTGAGCTTGCACAGGGTGAGCAGGGAAGGATCTTCCTGCCCAGGAGGATTTGGGCTCAGTGAATGAGTCACACGTTTCTTCTTCTCAGGAGACCCATTTTATCTAATGTTTATTTTATGTCCTGCCTGAGCCTCATTTTAGGAGGCTAAGAAATACCTTAACTCTTTCATCAGCTTTTAGGTGGAAAATAATATTCAGTATGGGTGCTAAATCTCCCACTTGTTTGCCAAAAGTCCCAAGATACTGAAATACTTCACTCTTCAGAGAAGAATATTTATTTATACTCTGTTACCTTTAAGTTGGCACCGTTTGCTGCTCTGAATTTTATAGCCTAAATACCACTTTAAAAATGAAGCTAATGCAGAGTTCTTTAAAAGATTTTTCCCTAATGGAATTTAAATATAGATAATGGAACACATGACATGCAAAGCCTTTTTCTGATTGTTATTGTTGTGGTTTGGTTAATTTTAATTGTTTGCTTAGTAATGACTGGCTCTTTCTCTTGGCACTTTAATGATATTTATACACAGAGCACCCTAAGGAGGTGTAATAGCCAAAATATTTGATGTTACAAAGGGTCAAAGCTGAAATTCTAAGAGCTCAGTTTAGAGTTATGTTAATGAAATCCACAGTTGATCATTTCTAAGGTCACATTGTGCAGGTTTATTATCTCATGGCAGCCATGAGCAGTCTATTTAATGACTACCACCTCTGTATGGAGAAAAAAAAAATCCACACAGTTTCTTTGGCACTTTCATCTTTAAAAATGTTTAATATTTATGCTATCAAAGTGAAAACTTCCTTAAGGTAATGACAACTGAAATAATTCACAATATACCTGCAAGAGGGAAGCTGTCAGCCTGGTGGCCTCCTTTGGAGTGTTGCTTCCTCCCCAACCTGCCCATCCCCCTGCTTCTGTCTTGATTTATCTGCCTTGAAGCTTTTATCTCATATGAATCTCTCTTCTGCCTGCAAGGTTTTATATAATATTTTCTTTATGAAAGGTTGTTTGTAGGCTGAGGGGAGTTTGCTACAGCTAAAAAATTATTCTTAATCTGAGCCAATAAAGCAATCCAGTGTTGGAGTGTCAGCCTTGAAAGCCGGATTTTTCCTCTGTAACTACATCCACTTAGATACTGTAGTGTGTGCTCTTCCACTATTGTATTTATTTATGAAATGTTGCAGTACAGGAGGTTCAAACCTCTAAATAAACCAAATCATATGTTGTTGCTTTGATTAGTTTGTAAGATCATTTTCAGTGTGGTAAGATCTGTACAGAGGAAGTCCAGTCTCAGTGAGTTCTCTTCACAATAACCTACTGAATCAATAGTTTCTATAAATAGTTTTAAAGCTAAAGCACACATTCATGGATCTGCTGTCACTAGCCAGGGGGTTTCGATGCCTAAATTATGAAATGGATGTCACATAAAGGGATTTTTTGAGTAGAGACTGATCTCAATGAAGGTGCCTAAAGGAAAGTTGTGGACTGTTTCTGCAGAGTATTCTTTTTTCTCTTCAGATATTAAATACATTCTCTGAGCTTGAGTAGTTGATTTGTTTTGGTTGAATCTGGTGATTTTATGCTGATTTATGTATCTAAATTTGGTGTTAACTGATGGAACAGACAGATTTATCATTGCTTGACACACGTAGATGAATAGATACAGATACATACAATAAAATTAACCAGTAATGGATTAACACAATGCTGCATACTGAAAAATCATACATAAACCCGTGGAAGTCCCTAAACAAAACGTTTAAGGGCAGAGATCAAACCTGTCCTCAGCTCTGCCATGATGTCCAGGTGCCAACAGGGCCAGTTTTACAGTAGCTAAGAAAGTAACACCACTGCCAATGTGATTTTTTTTACTGCATGAATGAATCAGAAAAAGACTTATTTCAATGGGCTTTGTTTTAACTTCTGAATTCTTTTTTTTTTCTTAGCATTTCAGTCCTTTATTTGCTAAAGCCCATGGGTATCAGATGGATATCATGCTGAGTTCCAGCGAGGATTACCAACCTGATTGACAAGACAGTGGAGTTAATACAAAATGCACATTGTAGTGTGTTTTCAAAATGCAGGCAGCAGGTGATGTTTCAGCTCCTGCAGCAGCATTGCCAGTGGGGAGAGTTTATTTATTTGAGTTTAGACCAACAAGTACAGAAACAGAGAGCTGAGGCCAGACAGCTTGCCAGTCTTCTTCCCTTTATCAGCTTGACTAGCCCTCGTTTATAAAACTTCCCATTGAAGAAAAAGCAAACCCTGAAGAGCCCCACCATGTTTTGTATTTGAGCAATGTGCATTTGGACAAGTGTTCACAGGGAGCTCTGACAGTTTTCTCAGCCAGGAGGTGGTTCCTATGCAGAAGGCTGGAAACCTGAGTGCAAAATGGGCCCCTATCCCTTCAGTAAAGTTGGTGTACTTGGTAACTAATACCTGAAAGACAAGATGTACTGATTCTACTCTGCAAAGAGGAGATGAAATGTATGTTATAAAATCTCTGAATTCTACTGCTTCTAGGAAACCTAACATTTTGCCTGGTTCTTGCATCCTAAAGCAGGTACCTCTCCCAAATAGAATAGCTTTCCTTTTTCCTAGAAATATTTACCACTTAGGGTGCTTGTTGTTTTGGAGGAAGAGTGTCATTTTATTCTTTGTGGCTTTCAGAAAAGGTAATACTTCCAGTAGATTAAATCCACTTTTTCCTCCTTTTGTTATTTTAATGCTTTGTCAGGAAATGTTAATGCTTAATGTTTTTGCCTGTTTCGTCAGAGGTCAGAAATACATGAGTTTCCTTCTGCTCTATTTTTAGAACTTATTTTTGTATCCCCTGTGTATTATCTCAAATTATGGCACATAATTTTCATTCTGTTTTTGGCTTATGCTCTTCCTGAAAGCCATGTTCTGTTCTGCACGTTGCTCTCTAATCTTCTTAAGTCATCATTTCACTTGCACTGCAAATAGAAATCCATTTGTGTAATTAATGATTTTGTTATTACAGGAACGTGGGGTTTTTTCTCTTTAATTTCTCTTATGCACAGCCATCAAACATTCCATCTTTAGCCCAGAGCTATCCAGCATAGTGTGTTTAGGAGCCTGTGCCTTATTGGAGACAAAGTTGAGGCTTTCAGGTAAAAGGCTACATTTTTGACCTGATAATTGTGAGAAAGACTCTTCTGAAAGTGGAAATCAAGCAGCTGAGCAATATCTTCTCAAGTCAATGTCTCTGAAAGAGCATGAGTTTCCCAGTTTCATTACTTCTATTTAGGAGTTAATCCCCAAATCTAACATACAGACCAGCAATCTATTAAGTCTCTTCTTACAAGTGTAGGAAAGTGTTAAGATGCAGAACTCACAAATGAAGGGAAGGAGTGCAGAGGGAACCAGGGACTCCCTTGTGAAAGAAAAAGAGAAGATGTGGAAGAGACTCCAGGAGACAAACAGTAATGATAGCAGTGATCCCAAAAAGAAGCAGATTTTAAAAAGAAATTAAATTTAATTATGCTTGTGAGAACAGACCAGTGGAAAACTCTCACCCTCAGGATGTGCTCAAAACTAAGAAAGTATCTCTGAAGGGTTGTTTACATCGGACTTTCACTCTTCATGGCAGTATTTTCCTGACCAGAGAGCAGGTTTTGCTGCTGGCAAATGACCCTACAGCACTGTCAGTTCTTACTGTGACACATGGACTTCCACCAAATATGGAATCTTTGGTGGAATAACCAGCTGCACTATTTAATAAGAAGGAGCAAGTACAGTCTCTACCTCAAGTTTTTTCTGCTTTAACTATAGCTAAAGCCGTCTAGAATGTCCCTAAAGTAAGGTGGGAAAAGATTAAAGTAATTCCAGCTTTACTCTAAAACTGTTCCTTGATAGGCTTTCATTTCCAGCAAGATGGGAAAACTCTCCTTACTCCTTTTTAAGCAGTCAAGTGGTTTCAAGAAATACAATTTTGAACTCTCTGCCTGCTGTAAGGAAATTGTATCTGTGGTTTTCTCTTGTGTCGGTCCCAGAACTGATTGAAATGCATGCATTTGTCAGTGCATTGATATTTAATTTCTTTAGAGTCCCCTTACCTGAATTTAATATTTTGTATTAAAAAGGAATTACCCCCAGCCCTTCATTATAATGAAAAACCAGAAACCGAGAGATGTCAGACACTGAGGTAACCATATTCTTTTATGACCCTCTCTTGCCCTTTACAAAAGCCAGCTTAAGTTGGTTAGAACTGCCTGTGATTGCTCATCTTTTCTACTCATTACTTCATGCATACACATAGCAGAAGAAAAGTCTTGTGCCAAAGAAGATTAATGAAAATCTACATTACACTTCATTCAAAGCATCTGCCTGCTTTGGAAGTCATGCACTGGCACACATACTAATTAGAGCAGAACAAAATGTGCCTTTTTTTATTCTTTTGGGGAAGAAATTGAAAACCAAGAAGCTATTTTCTTCCTAATTTTTTTAAATGGTCACACCAGCTGTGCAGATTAAATACCTCATATGCAACATGCATTTTGTAACTGAGACTGCTGCAAGGGTTAAATTAATAATTCTTCTTTTTCAGAAAAAAGCACAACATAACAATCATCCTTGAAAAGGGAGAAATCTGCTTTTCTACAAATGAAAAAGTCAAAATGATCACAAGAAATGTATCTGCACCCTGGAAGAATCCACTGATGCTCTTGTGCATAGTGCTACATCCTGGCTGCTGACTAAGAGCGAAAACAGATGGTATATTATGACTAATTTTTATAGTGGGAATGAAGCACAGGTAATGGCATGCCTATTAGCAGAGAGGGCTGTTGAGGAATTTCCTGAAATTGTGGAATGAGGTGTGCAGTAATATGTGCTCATTCTGGGCAGATTTTGCTGCCTCGTGGCTAGGAGGGAACACATGGAGGGAAGGCAGTTGGAGGGAGGATGCTCTGCCAGGGCAGGTGTTGCACTGGGACCAACATTCCCGGGCCCTTTGCTTGCTGTTGGGTGCATGTTCCTCTCAGAGCCAGGGGCAATCCAGCAGCTCAGCCCTACAGTTCTCCTGGCCATGGCCCTGGGAGATCCTGTGCTACAGGCACCAAGATCCAGCAGGCGCAGCTGAGTTGATACAATGGAGCATTCCCAAGGGGAAGTTAGCAGAGTCCCTTGGAATTTATCTCATCCAGTTATGCTGCCAGGTAGGAATGGCCAAGAGTCATCAAGGAAAGGATTGCATGTGACAGAGAGAAAAGAGCTGATTCTAGGCAGGCATTTTAACATTCAGGAGAAAATTTGGGGGAAAAAAATTGACCACCAAATATATACATTAAAAGTAAAAATAAAATTAATAAAAAAACAGTAAAGAAGTAGCATTATTGCACTTTCAGATATCCACTTTCAGAAGATGGATGTGCTTGAAAGAAAGAAACCTTTATGGATCTCTTCATCTGGCTTGCCACATGACAGAATAGCATCCTTCAGTCTGTCAAGTTGTTGCCATCAAAAGGCTATGAAATTCAATGAAATGTGTTCTTTATACATTATTCAGTGTAGCTTTCCAGTTGCATACTTTGTAAATAGTATTTTTAGGGGTTTTGAAATGAAGAGAAGACAGGGGCTGGCCACTTTTCATTAGATTAACTTAAGTTTTCAGCAGAACACAAAATAGCCATCCAGTGCTATATAAAATGGGATAGTGCATGAGGAACACAATCACCCATTTTTCCTTAGTGTATGGCTACAGAAAAAGATCCTTCTGTCAGTGAAATGTAGATGGAGTGAAAAATCAGAGTACATTAGCTATGTGGCTCCAATTTTGTATGTAAATTGCCTTCCCACAGCCTCTCAGTATTAATGCTTTGGTGACAAGCAAAGAATGTAATTCTGTTTTGAGCTTTTTATCTGATGATAAGTCTCTGTTCTCACTGCTCCCTAACTTGTCACCACTGTGGTGAGATCAATTGCATCTGAAGTGCTTTAAGTCATAAGATATTTAGCATATATTCATTAAAATTCCTTATTTTCCTTCATTAATATTTTTAAAATAACTCCCTAAGGTTTTGGGTTCCCCTCGGTGTTAAAGCTAATTTTCAAGGACTTGTTTCAATAAATGTTTGGAAATATTTGCTTAACATTAATCTTTTTGTCAGGGGGAGATGATTGCTCTTCTCCAGTTCTGTTGAACTTGCATGCTCAAGGAGGCATCCAGCAGACAGTGTCACAGTTCAGTAAATTGGCCCGCAAGATTTTACAATGGAAAACTAGAATTGATTCTGCCTCAAAAATTCCTGACATAGATATCTGTCTTGGCTTAGAAAACCTGGAGCCAGAAAATAAAAACCTGAGGGCCTGGATTGTCCATCTTAGTGAAGTCAAGTCAGAGAAATGTTAATATTGATAGCCATGAAGGAATGTGGGCAAGAGCAGTAAATGCCAGGGAATGTCACAAGGTGTTTGAGGTAGAACAAATCATTATACTGGCTTGAGTGCTGATAAATAGCCACTTGCCCCAAGGCTGGAAATTAAACATTTTTTAATGATTAAAACACTTTGGCTTTGCAAATGGATTTATAATGGCAGCAGGAGGAGCAAACTGCCCTGGCAGATGTCAGACTGGCTGAGGGTGAATTGACAGTGGGAATGTTTGGGCATTTCTCCTGCCATTGCAGGCAGTTCAGGGACACAAGAGCCCTGCCCAGTGCTCAGTTTGGATCTCCTGTAACTGTCCAAATCAAAGCTTTGTGCTGGAGGAGGCAGGCTCTGAATTTTGGTAATGTGGTATTTACAGAGTTATGGTTCTGTCACAAACTGTCTTCTGTCTTACAGTAGAAAGGGGGAAAGAAGGAAAAAAGGTTTGTTTTTTCATAACTGCCAACACAAGAATTTTAAAATGATGCAAAATAATTTATAACTTCCTTCAACATATTTTCGTTTCCTCAGCTGCCACTTCCCTACAATACAAATAAACTGTCCCAGTAACCCTGCTGGTAACCAGCACTATGGTGATGCATGATCAAAATGTGCTTCAGTGTAAGGAGAGAGACACCTGACTGAGACATGTTCAGGTGAAAGTTTAGTGTTTCTTTTAATGGTGCTCAAGCATTTGAAGTAAGAAACTGCACTGAAGGGATGTCTTGACAACAGCATCTTTGACTGCTGTGTTGCTTGCATGGGCTTGGAGGCAGCCACTCTCTCAGGATGAAAAATCAGATTTTGTTGTGTTTAGAAAGAGACACTTATAAGGGTCTTTAGAGTGTGGTGTGGATTTAGCCTGTCCCCATCCTCCCCCATATGATGTCATGAAACACAATGAAATTTATGAATAAACAAGTATGGCATCAAATTGAAAACCAGTGCATAGTCCAATGAGAGAACAAAGGCATTTCTGGATCAGGGTCTGTTATGAGGTCTATGAATGTAAGAAGGTGTTACTTTATGAATGTGCATTATTTACAGTGATAGTGAGTAAAGAAGTTGGAATGGGCTGACAAAGATAGTTCCTTCAGAACTGGAAACCAACATTCTGTCACAGCAGGTACAGGATGAGAGAGATGTAGCAGAGCACTGAACTCTGATATTATCTTCTGTATTAAACTCTCACACTGCAATGGGGACAGGAACACAAGGAATACCACAGAAGTGCCTGAGAGTAAGTGAGCAGAGAAATCATTTAACAGAACTAGGAGTGGCATGGACTGTATATAATGCTAATAGTGTGTATTAGGTTGTGCTCTCTTCTCCTTCTCTTTTTATTTTGATCATTATAAACAAATTCCTAAAATTCCTATCACTTAATTGTCTCTTACGCTGAATCTCTTATTAAACTGGTCTCATACACCCTTTATTCCTTCTGATCTATTAAGATGGCTTGGCATACTGTTATAATCAAACTTTGAGATGCTGGAAATATAAAAAATTATTTCCTTTTTAAAAGGGGATGTGTTTTTTTGTTGTTGGTTGTTGTTTGTTTTGATTTTGGTTGGTGAGTTATTGTTGTTTACTTTTCTCTTTCACTTCCTTGTGGTTCTGGGGATGGGAACAGGCAGATGCCAAGCCATAGGTTCAACAGGACATATTTCTCAATTCGTGTTTTAACTTGCATGCCAAAGAGCCTTGGGGCAACTGCAGTTTGGACCCTCTGGGATCCTTAGCATTGCCCAGGATAAGCAGTGTTCCAGCCATGCACGTGGTTTCAGAAAAGACTGAAGTTGCTGCAACAACTCAGAAACAAGTGTGTTTGCCAAAGCCTGCTCCGATGTGTCAGGCAAAGACAGCCTAGAATTAGACAAATCTGAAGAACTTAGGCCTGTAAACCTGCAGGAGGCTGCTTAGGATAACAAGTAAATCCAGATTTAAATATTTAAACTGCTAAGTATCAAAAAATAAATGCGTAATTTTGGAGCCCTGCAGAGCTGTTTGTCAGTCTGTGTGCAAGGTGAGGTCAGGTAAGTTGTGCCACCACATTTCCTCTGCACTTTCACTGCAATATTTCACTTCTGTCAAAATCAATTGTGAAGTGTTCATTTAATTGTCTCAGTTACTGATGCAAATACATATAGAATTCCTCTCCTCACTGGAAAGGCAATCTGGGAGAAAAGCAAAGGTGCTTTTAGTTTCTGCATGTTAAGAAATGCTCTGAAAAGTCTGTGGGATTTATTAAAAGTTATGGTTCTAACTGTGAAATAACATGAATGTGTCAAGCTTGCTTGCTTAGGAAATGCTGGGAGCATAACTGTGGAAGTCTTACCATAGATGTGTCTCTGTGTTTCATGTATGGACAGTTGTTTTTGGAGAAAACAAGTTCTGATGGAGCTCTTCACTGGAAACACCATGTTTGGACGAGTCTTTGTATTTTCTGGTGTCCTTTCTTACATGCCAATTGCCTTCCATACAAACCAGCTGACTTGGCTTTGGCTGAGAGCAGGAGAGTGGTCAGAAATACAATTCTGCTCCAGAAATGGACAGTGCCCTTCAGCTTCAAGTTTGGCCTCAAATTCTCACATTTCTTAGTGTGTGAGTTAAGTGGGCATTGCAGGCTTAAAACTTATTGGTTAATTGGGGGGGGGGGGGGGGTCTGTTTGTTTGTTTTATTTAAATAATGGCCTAAATGCTACTATAAGCCTTCAATCACAGACATAATGTCACCTTATAGTGCAGTCAAATGAATGCAATGACCAGGAAAGCCTAGTCCCTCTGATTTAATAAAATGGTGCTATATCTGGCAGAAGGTGTAAAATTGCTTCCTATTTATCCACACCCCTGCTGAGACTAAAATTAACCTAAAGAGGTGCTTGATGGCACCCACTAAGCCATCATATTAATTAAACAGCTTTATAACATTTACTTTCTGGGAAAGCACCTTTTATTTTTCATTAATTCTTTTATTTGACACTGTAGAAATTACATGTACTAATAACTGTTATGTCACCAGTGACTCTCAACACTTTTTTGGGAAACAGCTCCCACACTGTTCTTGGCTACACACACACACACACACACACACACACACACACACATATATATATACACATATATATATCTTTTCAAGAAAGTGGTGCTGGCAAAACATCTCCTGCAATCACAGGCACTGACAGCTGAGGCAGCCTGGAAATGCCAGTTAATTTGGCCATTACAAATTTTATACTGAATTTTGTCTCCTCTTCAGGGGAGTTGCAGGGATAAATTGGAACAGAGGAAAAGTCTGATGGAGGACATGATAAGGGTCTGCTCATAAGAATTCAAGCATGGAAAAAGCATCCAGCTAAATATAGTGATAAAAGAAATTAATATTAAGTTTATGCTTATGTTTTCATTTCTTTCAGTATGACTTTGCCTGAAGATTTCACAGGTACCAAGTACATCCTATCCCCTCTGGAGCCTGCAGGGCAGAGAGGCAGCAGAGGAGCAGAGAATAATAACCAGGTCTCTTGCCTCATAGTCCCATATTTGCATTAACATTCTTCTTGTTCTTCTTGTATGTCGTAGTGACACTGGTGCTGCTCTGCATGCATGAGAAAAAATGAGATTTGTGACAGGAGGGTAAAGCTCAGCAAAGGATTGTACCAACATGGATGGGCTGGGTAAGAATCTGCACAGGTACAGGAACATTTGCAGAGATCTGGTTCCCCATTTTTACCATTAGATTTTAAGTGGAACAGACGAACCTGGCTGTGGAAAAGTTTCAATTTACTTTCTCTCTCTTCATATATATACTTGAAGTTGCTGGTTTTCTTCCTGGGTAAAGATGCCATACTCGTGTTTCCAGACCTTTTACAGTGCAAATTCCCTAGTGCTTCCTTTGAACCATTTCAGTAACACCCATGGCTATGGATACGCCCTTGGAGAGAAGCCTGAGGAGTGCACACGCCTTTTCCTTACATGACCACATCTTTCCTAGCAATATCCATCTTTTTTTTTCCTGCTTTGCTTCGTACAAGTAAGCAAGAAGTAATTTCCCTTTTTCTTTTTTTTTTTAACTTTGTTGCTCACAACTAGCCCATTTTTTTTACACACGGTTCTTAAAGCTATCCCCATTTTATTTGAAAGTGTGATTTACCAAAGGGATGGGCTCCATACTTTCATTCCCTCATCCACTGAAATGGCATCATACTCCTGTCAAAAGGTGTAGGAGGTTCATGCTGTCATATTGGATTCAGGGAAAATGTCCAGGTCAGCTCCAGAAACACAGAGCTGGGCAGTGAGAAGGACCACAGCTGTCCCTCCACTGGGCACAAAGGGATCACTCCCATCCAGTACAGGATTCCAAGAGGAAAACATTCCAAAGGCTAATCCTCAGGTGCTTGCTAGTGCCAGCACAAGGAATCTCTTTCAGAAACAACACTATGCATTCCTGGAGGTAACAAAACCATCTGTATGCATTCTTAGAATTCAGTCCCTGCAGTGCGGCTGAAGCCTCCTCTATAAAGGAAATAGCAAGTCTGATTTGGGAAAGAAACCAGAAGAAATATCTACTACTGATAAGGTGTTATTGAAAGCAAAGCCCAGGATCCCATGCCAGTTGGCATGCTGAATTATGGACCAGATTTTCATCAAGAGGATCTGGAGCATTATGAAAAGCAATGCAGGAACATCTACTTGAGTTAACTAATGATCTAAATATTTGTATTAAAAAGGTTCTCAGCTGCAGTTACTAAGTCTGTCCTGCCCACCCTTAACTCCTTTCCCTGGCTTGGATCCCCAAAACCGGAGCATTGTAAACTTGGTGAAAAATACCACATTACTCTACATACATTTAAAAAGAAATATATTACTAACGTTTCAGAAATGATGAACAGGTGAATTCACACTAATTGCCTGTTACATCATAACTTGCATTTACAGATTCCCACTGTGACACAAAAACTGAAAGTATTTTTCCTTCAGCTGGTTAATGTATTCAGAGTCTTTTAACTATGGCTGGAAGTGATGAAAACATGTCATTTTTTTGACATGTATTCTCAACCAAGAAATCTTTACTTGTCTTTTGCAAGTACAATAGACTGTCTATAATAATATCTTGCTCTAGCTGTGGTAGTATTGAAGCAGATGCTCATGTTAGTCATAAACTCTTGCACATATTAATATGCCTCAGATATACCAATATATCATTGAAGGCAATGAGAGTTTTCATGGCAGAGATACACTCAAACATGAAGTGGGGCTGCATTATCCAGCCCCTTGTGTCAAGATCTGACCCCAAGGCAGAATGTAAAATACTCCCAGAGATTGTAGCAAAAGGAAATTGCAAAATTTATCTAAAGCATATTTGTAGGTAGCACTCATGGTACATTTGGGAATGACTACCACATGAACTTCAGTTTCTCTGGGCTGTGAAATTTGTTCTGGGTTATTAACATTTATTTATTTATTTGTTTTTTTTTTCTGGACAAAAATTAGTTTTTCCCTTCTTTTGTTTTGTTTAAGTTTAAATGGAAACAAACAACAAAAGAAGGACTCATCAGAAGTTGTTATTTTGTGTACCATTTCAAATCCTTACATTACAATTCTATAGCTGTTCATAAGGTCAGCTGGAGCACTTACTTATTTTAGAAGTTATGACTAATTTGGGCACTGTATTTGCATTGAAAATGAGCAAAATATAAAGATAAATAGCAATAAGGGAATGGATTTGTACACTAGCACACAAATGTTGGAGGCATAGGAGCAGATCCCTGTGGTAATCCCAACTCTCCCTGATTTTAGGTGTGACAGCCCACACCTGTGCTGCCCCATCCCTTCCAGGTGCTGCTGCATTCCAGCTGCCCTGTGATCTGTTCTTCAAACCCTGCCCAGCACACTGAGCTCCCTGGGGCACCTCAGCACCATCCTGCATCCCCACCCGAAGCACAACCTCTCTGTGCCCAAAAACCCCAGGAATGTGAATACTGAGAGGGTGTTGGTGAAATGCTGGGAATAGCCTTAAAAGAAGGTTTATTATTGCAGCAGAGAAAATTGCTTTTGAAGCATTTTTTTGGCACACACAGCTTCAGGTCAGTTGTGGTTATGGGTGGCCAAAGCTTAGACTGTGTATTTTCAATTATTTGCCTCGGTTGTGTGTGACATAGATGGAAGGGAATTAGTTTAGTCCCTGTATGGTAAAATGATTATTTCAGGTATTGTCACTTTATCTTTCTCCTGTGAGCATGGATTTACATATCTACAGAAAGAGCAGGGGAGAATTATGATTTCTAGAAATGTTCACCTTCCAGCTGAAACTGCAGTGAAATGATTAAATTCATCTTAAAATAGGGCTTTTCAGAAAGTAAGCTGACAGAATGGAGAGGGTTCACTACAGGGCTACAAAAATGATTCAAGGTTTGGAAAACCTGCCACATATTTAGAGGCTTGATTAGCTTGCTCTTCTTTAAGAGAAAATTACGAAGTGATATGATCAGCCTACAAACACTTGTTTTGTCTTTCCTAGTGACAGCTCCTTTCTGTCTTACACAAAAGCATAAGAATATCCAGCCAAACTGCTCAATGCTTAAAAATGAGAAAAAATATTTCTAATTAGATAGATAGATAGATAGATAGATAGATAGATAGATAGATAGATAGATAGAGGGATGGATAACTGGCCAAACCCAGCATAGATACTTGAAATCTTTAATTCAAGACCATTGACTTCCTAGGAGGAACTTGGCTTGCCCACAGCTTGAGCAGGACTAAAGGACATTCACCACCAAGGACATCTGAAAGATAAGTCTGAAGGAGGATGTTTGATGACAACTATTCTTTCTGCCCTTGTAATCTGTGACTGTGTGTAAGGGAGATAGATAGGTAGTAGAGAACAGAGGTTATTTGGAATAGGCCCTATTTTACAGCCTACTAAAGGCTTCAAGGCCAAAGTGAATACCATAATAATGGCAATTAAGGTAGAGCTGACTATCTTTCCAGGTTAGGCTTTTGAGCTAATCATGCAAAGGTCATTATTAATGCCACTCAAGCACAGCAGAACATGAAAAACCACCTCTAAACCACCTCTGACAAAAATGGGTTGCAAGTGTTATCTTTCTCCCTAGTCAATTAAAAAGGTTTTCTATATATTTTTTTTTTTAATCACAGTTTGTTTGTTTTTTGTTCATTTGTTTTTTTGTTTTGTTTGATTTTTGGTTTTTTTGTAAAGAAGAGCTGCTTTAGAAAATAAGACTCTTTCCTACAGATCTAAAGTATTTGACTGGAATTTCAGGTGTACAAATAGAAATTACTTGAAATTGTATCAATTAAAAAATATGGTACAGTGAAGTCTATTTAACTTTCAGAAAAGTAAATAAATACTGGTGAGATAAAGATATGCTGCCTCAGTAGGCAGCAAGACAGAGAAAGAAACAGAATAATTTTGGAAGTATGTTGCATAGAATGAGTAGATAAAATATGAAGTATAGCATAAAGTGTGATTGTTTAAAAAAGGAAGCCAATTATACTTCTGTTTTGAAATACAAATCTTGCAATCTGATTCACAGCTTTGCTACCCACTGTTCTGTGCAGCTCGCACAATTCTTGATGAAAAGAAATATTTCCTTTGTTCCTTGTAGAGAAGCTGTTTCTATTCAATTACACAGCAAAAGTTTTAATTATTAAACCTTTGCATAATTTCCTGCCCCTCACTAGCCCTCCACCTCTTCTCCATCATTAGGGAGCAGCCACCGTTTGAATGTGCGTTGGCAGAGCAGGACCTGCATTGTCAGGGCTGAGGATGAGCTGGTGCTGCGTCTCCGCCAGGAACACGCTGCCAATTAATTTTAGGGAAGAGCCAGCTTACAGCAAACATCTCTTTTAATGGTGACAGACTTAGTTAGGAGAGGGAGATAATAAATCTTATAGAAACATGGAGCAGACCAAATTGTTGAAGGAGAAATCGCTCCTGTCAGGCGCTAAGAAATTTGGTGACAACGCAAAAATCTCCAAACCCTGGAAGGTTTTATCCATCTCTTGAATAATAGTTTTTTGCATTTTTAGAGCATTTCATGTCTTCAAGATGCAGAACAGATGTTGCTTAATTCTGCAGGTCAGCATTATCTCAGCTTTACAGATGGGCAAGGAGTACAGAGAGGTTGAATGATTTGTCTCAGTCCAGAGTGTGAATCAATGTCAGAACCAGGAATAGGATTCAGAAGTGCTTGGGAGTACATGCACAGCCTGAAACCACTCAACCACTCTATGCTCATCATAAGAAATGGAAATTAATTTTTAATATTCCTGTTTCTAAAGTGGGATTTTGGATTTCAGAAAAATGAAATATTTATTTCATTATGTATTACTTCATTAGCCTATAATTTATACCAGATAGATTTATTTGCTTATTTCTCCACGATAATTATATAGTCCTTGTTGATCTAATGGTTTTGTGATTTTAAGTAGTGTATCCATCTGCCCAAAGAAACAGCATTACTTGCCTGTTGTGTACTTAGGAACAGACTTGAATGGTATGCACATAAAAATCTTATGGAGCTACAATATTAAAATGAAAGGGTTATCCTTCTCCTAAATGCAGGTTAAATATACTAAATTAATTTGCATCTTCTTCAGTTTTCTAGGGAAATTTAATCCCCTGATATTTATCAGGCTGGCAGCATCAGAGTTCTCTATTTACTTAAAATATTGAGTATTTAAACTGCTGATATGAAGTAATGATACCAGTGGATTTCAAAGAGTGTAAAAACATTAATCATTTTGTCTTTGGGAGGCAAAACCCCCACCCAGTGCCTCTGGCTGGCTGGTCACTGAGTCCTGTGCACAGGACAGGGACTGGCACTGACTGGGAGAGACAACATTCAGGACTGAGACAATCATGAGAGGTTTTCCCTTAATCCCAGTAATCTCCTTTTGCTTCAGAACCTCATGAATTACTTTACTGCTGTAACTTATGGTACTGAAGCCTCTGCAGACATGGCATCACCAGAAATGTAAGTTTAAAATTCTAATAGTTTTGCCTAGTCAGCCTCAAAATGAATATATTTCCATCACTCAGGTTTTTTTTAACCAGAAGTATCCCTTCCCAGAGCCACATGGCTCCTACTTTTTCTGTGCAGAAATTAGTCCCAACGTCCTTGACCAACAAGTCAAAGACTCCTCTTGTTTCACAGACCAGTCTTGGTTCCTCAACATTTTTTTCCTTGGTGAAAATCAGATTAAACTGCATCTTCTTTTGTATGACTAATATATAGGAAACTGTGGAAACTGTGGCATTGAACATAGAAAGCCTAAAAAGTATCCTGAACTTTCCACAAACGAGCATTGCATTTTCAGCTAAATTGAAAAAAAACAAGTTATGCATTAGTATATGTTTCATTCCTGCATTATTTTGTTGATGATAAATCTGAGGAATCTTATGGGTGCATTCAGCCAGAAAGTCAAAGGGAGGGTCTTGCTGAGTATTTCTGAATAAATGTGTCCTTTAAAGGTTAAGTATGAAGGAAAGGATGTAACGTTTTTGTTCAATTACATTAATGTTTTAAAGGCAGCATTCCTGTCATATAGTTCAAGCCAAATAACATAGAAAAAGACAAGGATGGAGAGGGGAGGAGTGACCCAGGGGAACTGAGACTCTATAGATGTCTAGGAAAAAACACAACAGCAGAAAGAGTGAATGGACTAAACTGTGAATGGAGTTATTGGTTGTGATCCTGCTTTTGCTTCTTCTTTCTCTTCCAGTTCCAAATTAGACTTTTTCCATCTGGGAGCACACTCATTGGCCTCCCCTGCTCGTCAAATCTCTGCTTTGCATTGCAAGGATCAGAGCTAATTACCGAAGCAAGAGACTTTCCTCTGTTCCCCTCCCCTGCCCTCCCGCCGGGCTCTGCTCCTCTCCAGCCAGCCCCTGCACACACACGGGCAGGGACCTGGCCAGCAATGCTGCCAAGAGAAGAGTTTAAAAGGGAGAAAAGCAATGCAGATGGCTAAGAACTACCTGTCAAGGATTCCCAGGGTGCTGGCAGATTAGTGATGCTATTTATGGCTGCAATAGATGCAACTCTATTCTCCACAGGACTTGATGGGGACAAGATATTGCTCCGGGGTGAGTGGTAAGGAAGGGAGTTCCCCTTTTCCTTCACCTATTAGATGGAAGATAGGGGGGACACATTTAAAGCCAAAACCTGGAGAAATCAAGCTGCTTGTGGAAGTCAATATTTTCTTCACTTCACATGATCTTCTATTTCTCTTATATTATGTTAGATATATTTTTTCCTTTTTCTTGTATTAAAGGCCATCCTATTGCAGCTGTTTTGACAGTCATGTATTTCTTGTTTATAGTACAATCTGACTGACAATGAGGCAGGGAACCGTGATTTGAACTGCTCATTGTAACTGGCCTGACAATAATCTCTTCCTCATTTATAGTGCAGTTTGATTGACAATAAGTCAGGGAATTGGCAGCTGGTTAGGGTTTTTTTCCTTTGAATGAATATTTCTATCTCAGACAAGACATCTATTCCTAAATAGTTTGGCAGATAACTTGTACATAATTCTGGAAGGGTGCTATTCCTCAGCATCCTTTTAAAATAATATTGTTCTTTGGATTTGTACCAATTTCACTTTTAAGATGATGGCTTTCTTTCTTTCTTCTCTGCCAGTTGTGTCTCTCTATTTTTCATCAGTGTTATTAAAGCATTGTAGAATTACAATTTATATGTTAGTAACTGTTATATTTGCTCTTGACAATTTTTCTTCTTAACAAGTATGAGAAAAGCTATTATATGCCTTGAAAAGCAAGGTACATGTACTATAATTAGGAGGTTTGGGGAATTCTTTTCAGTGGTTGCTGCTTGTTGTTGACTGTAGTCAGTCACTTTCAGGATATTTTTATTTTTGTAGAGGAGGAATTTTGTCTGTTGTGGATAAGTATCATCTCTAAAGAAATAGACTTTCTCTGACACTTGGCACACTACAGCCTTCCCCTAGTGAGTCTTGAAGCCAAAACTGGCACAGTTTGTGGTGATATAATAGCAAAGGGGTAGTTTGCAGTGACCTTCTTCAAAACTTGGCCAGGAATCAATGCCAGAATGCTCCATGAAACATACCCTGGAATAACAACCTGTCAGGATGCCTAATGCATCTGTACCTTCCCTGCAACGTTCAAAGGTGGAGGAAAGCCAGAACATGGAAAACAGATCCTAAAAAGCATTTTTATTTAGAAAACAAACAAACCAACAAACCTAACAAAGACATATATGCATATTTCTGCTGCTGTGCAGTTCCAGTCTGATCTTTGGGTGCTCTCAATTGGATATACTTCAGGAGTGCAGCCTCAGTGGAGGCGGGTTGAAGGCAAGGGAGAAGGTCCATGGGCAGGAAATCAATAGTGGTGCAATTCCCAGGATGAGGCAGCAGATTCTGCAGCCACTTATAAGTCCATTATTCATATCAGCTCCAATGTCCATGGTTATAAAGGACATATTCTTCATACCCCCTACATACCCACACAAGATGTGTTTAATACAGCTACAGAGAAAGACTCATTTATATTTTCATGGAGCACCCATGAATTTTTTAACTGGAAGGATATGATCTCTTCATAGTTTAAATCTCCCATTTTCACATGCAAATATTTAGCACACAAATATCGGAAAGATTTTCTCTAGTCACTGAGTAAATACTCTGCTCAGAAATAGTTTCAGAATTCTTCATAAAGAATCCAGTCAGCTACATCATTTAAATATGCTTGAGGGACTGAAGACTGAACAAGCAAAAGCATAAATTGCACTTGAGCTACTGAGGAACAAAAAGTAGAGCAGGTATGTTTGTATCTCTGCTTGTTACTAAAGGATGAAAGGGTAAAGCAAAACTTTAAATTGGTACTGGAAAGACATTAGATTGCAGAATTCTGATGCAAAAATATTCAGTAAAAGAAGAAGCCTAAAATGAGACCTAAAGGCACAAAGCCAGAAGACTGAAATGTAAAGTTTGTTCATAATGGAGAGAAAAATATTTATTCCTTGTTTTCTATTCCAAATAAATTTCTTCCTCATGCTTTAATCTCATGCTGCTGTTTATCTCAACCTGTGACTTGGCTTATTCCCTCTTCTCTTCTAAAAAGCATGAGGCTAGTGGTGCATTTAATCAGCCTCTTTCCTAGATGATGCCAAATAGGGAGCATATTCCCATCCAACACTTGAGCTGGTGAATTCCCCCAGTTAAATACCACCATTTTGAACAGGGAAGATTAACACAATAAAAAAATCAAAGGGAACAGAATTAAATTTCAAAGCTACTCAAGGCTAACGCAGCAGTGCTGAGCTCTGTACTCACACAGGGAGCTGCTGGCCTCAGGCAGGCTAAAAGAAACGTGTTTTACATCTGGATCAGAGTTAGAAAAATCTTAGTACTGCTATCATTGCTTGTTTTCTTTTTTTCCTGAACAAATGGCAAAGAATATAGCAGCCACCATTGCTATAGTGTGGATTTCAGAGAACACAGTGGCTGTGTTTTCTCACTCCCCTTCACTTTTGCCACTATTTGGCACTCAGAGTTTGATATCCACTTTCATCTCTTGCCATGAGCTACTGGTGGGCTGTTTGGGGCACAGTAGTAGCCAGCTATGGAGCAGAAGCAGACATGGCTATTCACCTTTCCAGGTCCTTTGAAAGTGGTTCCTATTCCATGACTAGGAGCTGAAACAGCTGTTTCCATGAGCTGGAAAACAGAGGCATCTATGAACTCTGTCTTGTTTTCTTTCTGGGGTGCCCTAAGCTACGCTTTCAGTAGGAGTAAAATTCCAAACATTTTATTAATTATGGATCTCTCCATTAAAAAATAGAAAAATAGACCATTTTCTTCTCTGGTGAACTATAATGGAAGACTAGTGCAGGAAAGAAAGATATGAGACCAAAATTAGAAGCCCTTAATTTTTGGAATTATGAACTCTCTTCAAGGTGACTGTATGAATCAGGAAAAGAAAAATGAAAGCCATGGACAGACTGCAGAAGGAAAACATGGAAACTCAGCTTCCCTATTCAGTAGGGTATTCCCAGGGAACGCTGCTTAAAGTAAATATGCACAGACATCAGCAAAATACACTATTTTTGTTGTCATCTCTCTAAGAAACTGCCAAACTGCTTCCTCTGATTTATTACATTTATTACCATTCAGTCACTAAAGAGTACCACAGGTAACATTTTTCTTTTTTCCCCTTATTTCCAATTATCATGTCCAAGTTCTATGTTCATAGTTTTAAATAATAAGGAAATTCTTGTCTATGTGAAAACCTTTTCTCTTATCTTTATGTTACCTCAAATACAGATTCTCACCTGCTTGTGTTTTGTCTCATGTAATACAGCCCAGATAGTACAATACTTGGGAGACAAGTTTTTAATTGGTCATGACCATTTTTTATATCAATGTTTCTCTTTTAAGGAGGAAAAGAATGCAGCTGAACAGAAAGAGACAATTTTCACTCTTTCCACCACTACTGGTAAAATGTGCTCATGTTATATGATGGAGAGAATTGGCTTTCAGCTCTGATAAGTTATAAATAGAAGGCGTTGTCATTGTCTAGCAGTTCTCCTGCAAATGAGCTGAGTAGATTCATAAAATATTGGCATTAAAAATTCATTTTCAGTTAAATCTTAGAGCAGCTGATGAAATATTTCTATGGCAGTCCTGTCAGCTCATGCTGCAAGTAGTTACCTCTCCTGCTTGGGGTTTTTTCTTTTGTTTTCTTTTTCCTTGGTTGTTTGATTTTGGTTTTTTTAAGCAAAAAAAACCCCTACCCCAGACCCAAAATACCTGAGCCTGGGGAGAGTGTGACAATTTCCTGTGCTCAGAATTACAGTTATAGAATGGTTTGGGTTGGAAAAGACCTTTAAAGGTCATCTTGTCCAACTCCCCCTGCAATGAGCAGGGACATCTTCAACTGGGAACAGGCTGCTCAGAGCCGTGTCCAACCTGACCTTTAATGTTTCCAGGGGCAGGGCACCCACCACCTCTTTGGGCAGCCCAGGCAGTGTTTCATCACCCACACTGCAAAACAATGTCTCCTTGTATCTAGTCTGAATCGACCTTCTTTTATTTTAAAACCATTACCCCTCGTCCTATTCTTACGGGCCGTGCTGAAAAGTCTGTCCCCAGAGAGTTTTTCAAGTTACCTGAGGTGGAGATTTCTCCAGACCTGCCAGTCACAGAGATCCTGTTGCTTTTGAGTGTCCACCCCAATCTCAGGTACCCAAACACCAGACATGGTATGGAAGCAGCAAGGGAGATGGGCCTGGGAGATGGTTTGTCCAAGCTGCTCCAGACCTGTGGCTGTGTTGGAGGTTGAGGCTCCCTGAGATGGGCACGTGCACTGCCCTTCTGTGCACAAAGAGGTGAGTGGCATGTAAAAATGTTCTGGGAGTTTGTTAATACCCTTAATGAGGCATTAGCTTTATTTTATGTAAAGTGCAATGTGTGTCATTGGTATTTCAGGGATAGATAATTGAAAATGTAACAGTAATTTACCACTGTAACATCAGCTAAACTGTCTCTGTTTGGATTTTAATTCTTCTCTAGCTAAGGCATGACAGCAATGAAGATTAAAGGTTTTTTTACTTCTCTTTAAGATCTCAGCAAACTGCAGATTTGAAACACAGAAAGAGATTGACCTTCATATTAACCTGAATTTCTTTTCCTGTTTCTTCTTGAACATATTTTATTCTCTTTATGCACAGTGGGGCTCTTTTTTCATGTGCTTCACTGTTGAACAAAATGCCAAAAAGATGGAGTGTGCACTTTTACATCAAAGAAATGATGAGACCATAAAAACTCATTTCCCCTGTGACTTCTTAAATTGTTGCTAAGGAATTGCATGCGATTTTTGAAACAATGTGTCCCTTTAAATTCTGTTTTCTTATTTATCTTAAACCAGAAAGCCACCATTCATGTAGATCATGATCCAAAGGCCACTGAAGTCAAGAAAAGATTTTTAGTTACTGTAGTGTTAGGACAGATTTTTCAAATATTTCACTATGTAAAGTACAGGACTGACAGTTTTAAAAGGAACTGGTTATCTAGAGGGAAAAAGCATGCCTGGTGTATTTTGTTTATTCAGCTAGAAAAATTTTGCCTTCACATGGGCAAGAATTAAGTGAATTCCCTTCTTACAGCACAGAATGGATCTGACAAGGACAAGAAAGGTCAAGCGGTAGTTATATTCAGAGTTCCAAACCAGCAAAAATATTGATTTACTTCAGTTTTTCTCATATATAAAGGTGATGCGAGGCAGAAACAAACAGTAACAAAATCCACAATATAAACTCTGCTGGAGGGAAACTTCTCCAGTTCTACAGGACGGTTTTGGATAATCCCTCAGTGCTGGGATGAATGATTTGTTACTGCTTCAGTCCAGGAAGTTGCTAGAAATGGTCTTGATTGGAATGAAAAGGCATTGTAAAGCAATTAAATTCTGACTATTAAGAAAGCTCCCACAGAGTGCATTAATTTTTAAAAGTAGACACAGACTGCATTTAGTAGCTGTATAACTGTGGCTTATACTGAAATATGGAAAAATGCTGCAGCAAGTCTACACTGAAGTAAATATTCCTTATCAGTTTCCAGAAAGAGGTCATGAAGTTCTAATTCAGAAAAGCTGTTAAGCATACGATGATCTTTCTTTCATTTTAACTAAATATAAATTAAACAAACAGCTAAGCCCTTTGCTTAATAAGGAGTAATTTAAATATCTGCTTATAGCCCACATTCAGTTTTCATTGATTTACCATTCCTCTGAATTGGAGCCTTAATCCCTTGAATTGTTATGTTATTCTTTGGATCTAGAATTCAGAAAATTACACTTTTCTCATGGGCACAAGGCAGCCTTGTGAAAGAAAACCATGGTGTGTATCCATATGCCTTTCCAAGACCCAAGTCTTCTGTTCTCTTGAGTTTATAGTTTGTTTCTCACTTCCAAGGCAAGTAGAAACTTAAGCAGGGAATGTTACAACTTCTCACAATAGTGATTGCTTACTATTCCAGTTAAAAAAAAATACAGTGCTGGAAAAGATTCTAAAGATACTTCTCTGTACAGGTCTCTACCTCTGATGGTGCCCAACCACTCGCTCTCTTCCCTCCTTCTGCCCTCCTGTTACACCCATACCCAGTCCCTGGTTGGCCAGTCCCTAGAAATGCCTACAAAGAGACAGTCTCTGATATGATTCCCTGCTAGGATAGCACAGCCATAGAAAAACATTGCTCCCAGTAAAACATGCTTCCCTGTTTTTAGAATGCTGGGGTGAGCCAAGAGTCCTGTCAAAGCCTTTTGAAGGCATCAAGCCAGTTCCTCAGATTCCATTGTTTATAATCTCACTTAGGTTATTTCCCAACAACTTGGAAAATGTGTGAGTGTTTTTGTAGCTGAAACAAGTTTGTCCAGCGCCAAAGTGAGAATATGGGGTAGTTACAAAACAAGGTTATCCAGCAGGACTGGCAGCTTTAGGACTGAGTGACTGAATGGTTCCAGCAATTCTATCACTGAAGGTACTTCAACAATCTTCAGAATCACAGAGGGGCTTTAGTTTGAGGGGTTTTGAGCTTTTTTTTTTTTTTTTGTCTTTTTCCTGGTCACGTGGTACTGAGCCAGGTTTTGTTCCACACTACTGGTTCCAAAACTGCCAGTGCAGCATAGGCAGGAATATGGGATGAGAGAATCACAAAGGGATAAGTGGGCAGATTTGCTTCAAGCTCCTGGTTGCAGAGTTCCTTGTGCTCAGCAATTATTCTCTGGTATGTAGAAAGGAAAAGTACAACTGTACAGGTAATTGGTTAAAAAGACCTCCTTGTAAACTGCACCAAAAGTGGATATTTTATACTATTACTTAAAACTCAGAACATTATAACTGTGGTTTCAAATCCGAAGAAAGCAGGTACCCATTTCCAACACTTATATATAATATGTTCCCATGCTAGATAATGCAGAGGATGGAAGGTCACTGGTTCCAGTGTGCTTGGAAACAGAAAAAAGCAGTTTGGAAGGCAAAAAGCAACCTTCAGAAGATCCAGAGTTCATTTTTAAACCAGTAGGTTGCACTTAATATCCCACCTTGATATTTTCCCTTTGCCATCAGAAACAAATATATATAGCAAGTTCACACCTTCTAATCTAAGAAATATTGACAACCCTTACATGTTAAAAACCTGCTTGCAAACAGCTGAACTCTTCAAGCTAATTTCAGTACAGAGGTTTTTCTAAGTTTTTTTTAAAATTTATTGAAAATAATGGTGGTTTCTGCCTGATGAAATCTTTGGCAATTTTGTAATGTGTAATAAAATAATCACTATCACTGGGTTTCCTACCAATTTTTCATCACAACTAATTTTTGTGGTTGAAATATTTCAATAAATATGGGTTGGGGTTCTTTTCAAGCTAAAAAATTACTTTGAAGAAGAGGGAAAAGATGAACTTTCTGCACTGATATTGAAAAAAATTGTTCTACTGTTTGCAAAGGGCACCAGTGCCTTTTGATTAAAACTAAGAGTGAAAAATCTGACTCTACTTTGAGAACCTTAGAGGCAAAACTCCTCCAGTGAGCCAGAGAATGAAAAGAGAGTCAGGTAGCAGTGTGAGCTCCTGCATAGTCTCAAAAATGTGCTGCTCTGGAAGAGCAGTTTCTACCAGTGTCAGGGCATTTCTCTGCAAACATTCCTGGTGCCCAGCTACTTATCTGTTATCTTTTGGTTTTTGATGTCCAGCACAAATTAAATTGAATGCTAAATTCAATGGCCAACAAACAACTGCTAAAAATCTGTCTTGAAACAGGAGCATGGAACAGAGGGTAACCCCATGTGCAGTTACTGGGCTGATGAGATGAGGATAAAAACCAGAACGAGATGTTGTGCTGTCTTTTTGGAAGGCAGAACCCTGTTTTTCTTTACTTGTGTCCCCCAGATTGTCATTGGCTTTTGCAACTCTACAAGGGAAGCACTTCTGTCTCTGCTGTGATGCAGTGGGAGGGGTTCTCAAGGCCTCTGCTTGTACTTACATTGCACTCCCTGACACATCTTTCTCTTGAGGACACATTTACTTGAGCAGAACTGAATCTCTGGGGATGCAACAGAGCTAGAAAAGACAAGAATGTTGCTGACCTCAACCAAGACTTGCAATAAGCTTAGTGGAGCAATTTGTTTTCATCTTGCTACCTGTTTTCATTCCAAACGGGTGCTAAAATGTGGAGTTACATAGTTCGTATTTTAGAACTTGCCCATAAGACTCACAATAAAGGAACAGCACAACTGAGATGAGGAGGAATGGTGAGAATGGTAAGGAAATAATTATGGTAATCACAGCTTTAAACTGGAAAAGGAGAGGGTTAGATTAGATGTTAGGAAGAAATTCTTTCCTGTGAGGTGGAGAGGCACTGAAACAGTTCCCCAGGGGAGCTGGGGGTGCCCCAGCCCTGGCAGTGTTCAAGGCTGGGTTGGATGGGACTTTGAGCAGCCTGGTCTGTGAAAGGTGCCCCAGCCCCTGTCAGGGGGGTTGGAACAAGATGGTTTTTTAAAGTCCCTTCCAGCCCAAACCATTCTATGATTCTATGATTCTGTTGAGACTTTCAGTAACATTATTTCTTTCATACTTGGCCATTTAGTTGAAAATGAGACCAATCCTTACTTTGCAGGGCTGCAGATTTTGATATTCACTAAAAAAAAAGAAGTCTATACAGTCACCATGTCCTGAATATCTTCATAAAAGGAGTATTTTCAAGAACATTTCAAGATGATGCTCTAAAAAATGCAACATCAGAAAGAACTGAAGAGTATTTGCATAGAAATGATCACAGTCATTCATGGTGGCCTAATTTGTGCCTATGTTTTATGTTTAGGATGTTTGTGAAAATTCCAGGGCTGATTACTATATTCATTTCATGAAAATACTAGAAATGTACTGATTTAGTGCATTACTCTCTTCAACCAGTCATAAGAAAGGATTTATCTGAGTTATCCAGCGGTAAAAATTATATTGCTCAATTTCTTCATCTTTAGTGCATGTGGTAACACAGGAAAAACACTTTGCAAAGTGCTTTATGTCAAGGGAATTCCAGGGCACAGCAAAGGAGTGCACTTTGAAATAATGAAGAACATCATTTGGGGCTGTTCACAAAAGAAATACTTGGTGTGTTTATGAATGTTTAAGTCTGTTACTCGGTTATGTGCTAGTAAATTATGCAGATATATATAGAGAGAGCATTCTCAACACTGAGGAAGAAGCTGTTATGACTCTCAGGACATGTTATAACTGGACAAGAATCTTTACCAGGGTTGCTTTTACCATCAAAGAAATTAAAAAAAAAAAGTGTAAGAAAACAGATAAAGGGAAAAGGAAAGTTAAATAATAAATTTAATTTTGCCTTAGCATCAGTTCCCTTTCAGAACAAAGGAATACCTCTCAAAGTGGCTTTTGGAACAGAGTTGTGAGAGATGTTAGAGACCAGTCAGAGGTCTACCAAATCTGATCTCTGAAGAAAGACTGTGTGAACTGGGACTCTTTGAGATTAAAAAAGAGAAAGCTGGGGCTAGGTGACCTCCCTTCCAGCTTTATATTTCCGTGGAAATAAAAGGAACTGAAGGAGAGTCACTGCATCCAAAGACATAATCCTGTCTTTCAGGAAATAAAAATTACTTCATATAAAAGTTGAACTGTCACCTATCCTACAGACTTACATAAAGAAATCAGGGGACATTGGTGTCCTTTTACTCCCAGAATAAGCAGGAAAGGGACTTGCATGGGATAGCAGGATTTCATTTATATGCAGGAGAGTGGGGTGTTGAATAAATTCTTACTAGACTGCTCTTTGTCTATTGTTTTATTGTTTTGTTAATATTTCCTATGTAAATATTTATCTAACAGGTCAGATGATACTTCTTACTGTGTAAACAGTAAATACTACTTTTATTTTACTTCAAAACGGTAAACAAAGAACCAATTTTTAACAGTTGGTGGTAAATGTGTTTACAAATACCATCCCAAAGAGCACCTGGCCACCTCAGCAGGCCCTGACAGCCCAGCTTTCCAGCAAGAGTGCCCAGCAATAATATACATGAAGCACAGGCCATATGGCCATATACTTTTCACTGGTGTTAGGATTTATGAAATCATCTTTATAAGATGGAAATGACTCTTGCAAACCATCAGATAAAAGGTGGAGGAAAGTGAGCCCATTCAAAATGGGTATAACCTAAGTGGGAATTTCCCTGTTCACTGTTTTCCAAAGAGTCTCTATGATAACATTCACAGGTCCTTTTTTTGGCTTAGCTTATAGGAGTGCACAGAGGTGTCTTCTCTTTTTTGGGTGGCAGAGGGTTTCGCAGACAGGCTGTGGTGAGAACAGGTAGGCAGAGGAGGGAGGAAACGGGTAGAAGAAAGGGTGCATTGCAAAGGTTGTTTTAAGCTTTGAAATTAAAGGCAGATAAACGGAATTTGTGCCCTGCCCGTTTAGAAAATCTGTGGTAGTATCAAGTGTAAGACTCAAACCTCTAGTTTAGTGTTTCTGCTGCGGTTGTTCAGAACCAGTCCTGTTTATCATCCCTGACAGTGCTTCTGTATGTAGGTTGCTGCTCTCCCTCGGTGCTTTCAATCTGTTCAATGCAATGAGGAGTTAGCAGTATAGAAGGTTTTAAATTGATGCTTTTTCAGATTGTGTGTGCTTTTGGTTTATTCTTTTTGATACAGCAGGAACACTGAGCATGTGAAATTGTTAATATTTTCAGTTGTTTAGATGAAGAAACATTCCAAATGTTACTGGATCTATTTCTGAGAAATTCTAGTAATGTGCTTCATCTTCCAGACAATAGCTGCAGAGACTTGTATAAATCTGACACATTTGTTCTTGTATATTTTTTCTTCATTTTATTCTTGAGATTCGGCTTGGGAAGAAGTTGTTTTAAAAATTCATTATTATTTGATTGCGAGTTGGATGCCAGCCAACTAAATTTTTGGATTTGAAAGAAAATGCAGCCTCAGCTTCTCTGGAACTATAATGGAATGAAACCCTCCAAGCACTCATTAAAAGGGCTTCTGCCGTCGAGCAAAATTAGATGAGGTGTAAATCACTGAACTACCATATGTGGGTTGAAATGGAATATTTAATTCTGTAGAATCCAAACCCAAGGCTAAAGGAAATTTAACTACACCAGCACAATATTTTGATGATGGAAGAAGTAATGCCATTTTAGAGGTTTTATGTTAGATGTTTAATTTTAAAAAATGTTTATTGAGGGAATCTCCATTCATATCCACATTGTTATCTGGGATATAGGCAAATGCTTGAGGAATTCTGCTGAAAGTACAGTAATGACTTTTCTCCACTGAAGAGTTTCTAAGGGCTGTAAAGATATTACTGGAAAATGCTGATTGTAGAAACATGGTCATAATTATTTCTTCATTTAGCTTCCTCCTGATAATTTTGTGCCCCTTGATACCGCCCATATCAGGGCAAGTTTGCTATTGCTCCTCAGTTGTGAAGGATGGTACTGGTTCCATTGTGGATGTAGAAGGGATCAGGAGCTATGAAACACTCCTGCCTTTGATTTTCTTTGTATTCAAAATGTGGATGAAAAGTTATAGTTTTTTTCAATAACAGTGGCAATGTAAGTAAATATTTATATCAGTGTTCTATCCATGGACCCTTGTTGGAATTGGGGCTACTTTATGTTGATGCCATGCAAGTTTCAAAGAAAAAAAATGCCCATTCATGGCTCTATTTGAATTCTAGTTTTATGAGGTTACACAAGGGGTTTATAAGTTTTTACAGTAATTTATCAGGCTGTGATTCAGCCTTTAACTGCACTTTTGAGAATAAAGATGAGATGGTGTTGTTTTATCATTATTATTTTCTAGATGCCTTTATGAAAGCAGGCAAAGATTAATTTCACATGCAGCAAAAGTGTAACTGCACCAACATGAAAATGAGTTTCAACACAAAAACATATTCATTTGCTTGTTTATTCTGCACATAAGAATGGGATAGTTCTGTAAGAAATACACTTCCCTTTGATGGGATGGATGGAGGAATAGACTTTGAGAACTATTTGTTTGTCTCTTCATGCCGGACAAGGTAGGACTCATGAATTGCATTTTAAGAGGAATCACTTTGAAGACAAGGGAGAGATCATGTGAGAAAACTGGCATTTGAGGAAATCTTGTGCATGGTTTCAAAGTTATTAAGAATAAAGACATCCTTCAGAAAAGGAATGAGCTTTGAAAGACTCAGGATGTGCAACACTGTGCTGGGAATAAGGAAGAGATTTGGTTCCTCCACATTGTTCTCTGGAGTGGGGAAATGGAGCAGTGGGAGTGTGTTGGGATCAAAGGATGGTTGGTAATTTATTTTGTGTCCTTTTCTACAGCTACTTTGATATCCAATATAAGCTGAAATGAATAATGTTCATTTCTTGAAGGAAAATATGGTGCATTTGAAAACCAGTGTTCAAATGAGCAATAATCCAGTCTGGCTTCCTTTGTGTTATCCAAAGCAGCAGAGTCTTCAGCTTTAGAGATAAGGGTAGGAAGACTGCTTAATTTCAGAGGTTTTCACTTTTATCTTAGACTGGGAAATCTGAATACTTTAATGGGTTTAGGTTTTTAATTTAATTCCAGGTTGCTCATCATTTCACCTTTCAGCTGGGCTATAGAGATAATTCAATCATATTTCCCTTGACAAGTCATCTGAATTACACTTATATTTCTCTGCAGATGTGAAATTTAGCTGCCATAATAGAGAGTGTGACAGATACTTTTGCCTTCCCTCCCTCTTTTTCCCTTAATTTAAGGACTGTTCTGGTCTTGCTTCATAATGCAGATGTCCTCTGACACAGCCACATTAAAGACAGTCCTTGTATAAAACATGAAGTGGTATTTTTGCATAGACACAATGTCAAAAGTTTTGGTAGTAAGGCCAGAGAGCAGTCATTAGGCAAGAAAAGCATCAGATGCAAAACAAGTATTTTCTGGAGGTTTGGGGAGTGTGTGCTCTGTTTTTGCCCAGAGTTCAAACAGTGTACTCATCTGTTTACATAATTTTTCCCTTCCATAATTGTTTTTCAAAAAGACTCCTCCTAATTCTTTTCCAGGGCTGTCCTTGCTATCCAGCATATAATCAGAGTTTAGCTTCTCATGCAAACACTTGAACGTGGAGGAGGATTCTCTGCTCTGATTCTTGAAACAATATGGATGATCAGGACAAAAAGTCAAGGTAATAATTTCTTAATGTTTTTACTGTTAGACTTTACAATTTAGTTTTGTATGTGAAATGTGTTCTCTTGAAGGTACCCCAAACAGGCATGGCACAGGTCTGGGTGAATGCAAGCTAAAGCCAATGGCACAACATTGCCATGCTCAGGTAAGGGCTCTCTTTTTAATGTTCTTATTTTTGAGGTCACTAAACATGAATTTTTTTTATCTCCAATATTCATTTCATCACCTCTGTTTTCATGCCATCTCTGAAGGTCAAGGCAGCACGAGCTGCTCAGCACACACAGGGCTTTGCTGGATTTAGAACTCCTCAGGTGTGAACTGTCACCATCATTCCTCAGAGATCTCTGCATCCTTTCCTAGAGGCAGCTCACTGTACTAACAGTGTTTTCTTCTAGTTAAGAGGCAAACAGGCACATAAAATAGTTTTCCCTCAAGACCCAGACTGTAATTCCCAAGTTTATTCTCTTTAATTGTAGACCACACAAACTCGTAGGAGCTCAGGGTCTAAACCGACCCTTCCCATGATGTGCTCTTGTTCTGCAGGTATAGTTTGGACATTGATGTTTGCACAAAATACTCCCAGGAAACATCCACACTGTCTGCTATTTATAAAATTGGCATTCATTTTATATTTGGCAGGTGCTCATGCACAACCTTGGACACCCAACAACCTGCTTATTTGAGGCACTACTGGTGCCTTGTGGAAAGTTGTCCCTTTCAGCAGGGGAAGTAACACCTAGAACTTTCTACTTCATGAAGGTAGATTCTAAAATAAGGTGTGTATGTAGCTGAGGGTATGTGAATTAAAAGAAAAAAAAATGTTTATAATGTTAAATGTTAAAACTCTGCTACCATTTATTATGAGTGTACACATTCACATTCATGTGTGTGCACATCTATGCTAACATTTTAATATTAGCTTAAAACTTCATAACTTACCTTGTCGTAGCTTTTCAGCCTGAAACTTATATAGACAAAGTTTATGATGAAATATTTCTGCTGGTGTAATTAGGCATTTGAATTATTTAAATGGATGGAAAGCAACTCAGACCAAATTATGATTTTTCTCACTTTGTTTTTTTTTGGTAAACAACAAAGCAATCTTCGCCCCTAGGCTAAAAAAATGAGGGGAAGGAGAAAAATACAGAAGCACAATATAGAGTAAACCTGCTTATATTGCTGTGTAAAAAACTATTGTGAAGTAAGAATATTTTGCAACAAAATTTTTTCCATAAGATTTTATTAAACCTTCCTTTTCTCAGGCTTCCACATAGCCTGAAGCTATTTTTCTTCATGCCATAGCAACACTGTTTGTAGTTAGAGGCAGAACCCATCCAGAGTGTTACCATTCAGTGTGTGGCTCTCTTGATACTGATACACAGGCAATAACGGGGGTTTTCAGCAGTGATGAAGCCACAGATAAGCTCCATGAGACATAGTTGAAAATCATATTTCATAATCTTGTTTTGCACATAATTTTAATATTTGACAGGCCCACGTGCAGCTCTGACAGAAGGACACTGTGACACATGGCACAGATTTCAGGGGGCCACATGCACCTCTCATCCTGTGAGTCTGGTGGACAGGCAAAGTCACTGGGGCTGGGGAAGGCACTGGAGGAAATCAAACTCCACCATCTGCCTTGGCTTCGAGATTGGGAAATTGCTTTTAGAGGAATTCAAGAGGTACAGCATCATTATGAGATGGAGAATTTAGAGAGGAAAATGGATCAAAAGCAACTGACAAACCATTGTAATGTGGTATAATCCCTGTGGATAATAGCAGTCTTCTGCTACAAACCAATATAGAAGTCACTACTATTTCAAGCACTGATCTGTCCCATTTGAACTGAATATGAACATCATCATGCCACTTGTGACTTATTCTGTGCTTCAGCATTTTTTCATTTTAATCTAGCTTACTTGTGCAATTTCTTTATATTTATCATTGTAATATGTAATTTTTTACATATTTGATGATTTTTTTTTAGGTTTTCAGATTGTTAAAGAATTCCTGATGCAATCATGTTAATTTTTGATGTACTTCTAATCTTTCCTCCATGTTAGGATAATTTGCAGTCCTGTCTTTATCTCTTACACTCCTTTTTTCCTTATCACTTCTCTGATACTTGCATTTCCCTGAGCTATTTGAAGTCCATTACCCTTATTTTGTTAGTTGCAATTTAAAAGAAGAATGGAAAAACTTACCATTTTTATGATCTTTTGCACTTGAATTAACTTCCACTTTAAGATTCTCCACCACTTCTCCCTAAAGAACTGGAATTACATCTAAAATAGCTACTTTCTGTGTAATTTCCTCCACTTCATGAAATAAAAAAGCAGTCCCTGGCACATTTGAAAAATTGAATAGACAGCTATGTCCTGCCTTACTGCTTTCTCTAGAAGAGCCTCAGATAGTTGTATTCTCATCCCCCTGGAGAATGTATTCCCATTTCCATGAGGTCTTGACATGTAGGTCTTTCCAGCTTCTGCCCTTCAGGTACCTCTAATAGCTCCTTACTGAAAAAGCCCCCTGATCAGAAAAATCTTTGGTTTAAACCTGTCATTATGGGCACTTTTTCTTTCCCCTATTTCAACTGGTGTTCAACACATCTTCCTGTCACTTTACAAGCCATGACACTTGATTCCTCCTGTGGCCATTCTTCTGGAACATGCTGTGCCCTTCTCTAACCACATTCCCTTATTGCTGTTTACCCAGCCAGACCTCTGCAATGCCACTCCCTGGGGCACTGAGACCAGCACTGCCATCTCAAACTACAGTGTTTACTGTGTCCATTCTTGGCACCTCAGCTCAGAAAGTACATCGAGGAGCTGGAGGGGGTCCAGGGAAGGGCAACAGAGCTGGTGAAAGGCACACATCCTATGAGGAGCAGCTGCGGGTGTTCAGCCTGCAGAAGAGGAGGCTCAGGGGTGACCTTATCACTCTCTACAACTCCCTGACAGGAGAGTGTAGCGAGTGGGTCTTGGCCTCTCTCCCAGGTAACAAGGGGCAGGATGAGAGGAAATGGCCTCAAGCTGACTCGGGGCAGGGAGGGGGGTAGGTTGGACATCAAGAAGAAATTCATCACCGAAAGGGAGATTAGACATTGGAATGGGATGCCCATGGGAGCACTGGAGTCCTTGTCCCTGGTGGTGTTCAAGGAAAGACTGGATGTGGCACTTGTTGCTGTGGTTTAGTTGACCTGGTGGTGTTCAGTCACAGCCTGGACTCAACCTCAGAGGTTTTTTCCAACCTCATTCATTTCATGATTCGGTCTGGGTGTCTGTACTCCAGGTGTTAGATAACTCACTTTGCATTCTCCTTTGCTTAAAAACTTTCCCATTCTCTCCTCCCCTCCTTGGCTTTGACTGTACACATTCTGAATCCACAACCTGAAACAAAACAAGGAGTAAAACCTGCAGATTTTTTTTCAGTGGCACCTTTTAAAACTAGTTGAAAGCCTTGCTCATGAAGAGCCATTTGCCAGGCTGCTGAGAAGGTTTTCCTCAGCAGGGAGCCTCACCCACAGCCCTCCTGTGCCCTGCTCTGCTGCAGAGAGACCTCTCCATGGCACAGCCTGAGCCTCAGCCCTGGCTGAGGGCATGGGTAAGGTTGGCACCTCCACCTGTGCCGACACCTCCACCTGCAGCTTCTTTAGCCTCACCCCTGCAGGAAAACCAGTGCTCAAGACTACAAACAAGAGATGCCACATGGATCTTTTTGTGGCAATAAATCTTGCTATGTCAGAGAAATATAGCAATGCTCAATACTTATTATTTCTACCATTATCTGAAAATGAGGAAATGAATGTCTTTAGCAATTAAATAACTGCTTATGTGCTTGAAAAAATACTATATTTATACAAGAGAGTTATTTCTTCAAATTACTGACAATAGTTGCATTGAATGAACACAATATGCTAGTTACATTCCTGGCATATAATGTCTGTTTCGACATTAATACTGAGAGAAAATTTAATCTACTCAATTCTTTTGACATCTAGTAGAAAAGACAGATCAATACATGCACAGCCTCTCATTTTTGCCAATTTTATGCAAATCAAATGGCAAAAAAAAAGCATAATTTTATTCCATTATTCCATTATGCCTAGTACAATTATTGTTTCACTGTCCTTGTTGCAGCCCATTTCATGTGCTTGTTTTTCCATTTTTCACAAGTGTCACTTTCCAAAGCTTAATAGTACAACTACTCAAGTATTGAACTTAAAAAAAGGAAGAAGTAATTATTTAAACAAATTTTAAAGGCTAAAACAGGAAAATTGAGTGGGTTCCAAAAGGAGCAACTGGAAAGGAAAATTGGTTCTAGGAAAAGCAAGTAATTTCATTACAGTGTTAAAAAATACTGAAAAATTAAGTATGAAGAAGTTACCAAGATAGACATTATTAGAAGTCTTTTTAAAAGAAAGGTAAAAATCCCACATGAGATTACACTGAGACAGAATGACTCAGGTTAGGCAATATTACTCCAGAGGAGCAGAACCATGATACAAAGATGAAAATTGTATTAATCAAAATACTGATTATACTGCTGATTTCACAGTTACCCAACATTTTACTTTTTGTTGTTTTTTATTTTTTCGAAAGAGATGAAATTTGTCAGTCTGACCATGAGAACTGAGAAAAGTAATACTTTGATAGTCTTTGAAGAACTTTTGTAGGACTTGCAAAGCTCTTGGGGAAAGTATAATCTGATGAGGAAGAACTAGTAAGCCACCAATAATAAATGCATTCTTCCTAAGCCTTGCAAACTAAAAAATAGCAGATAGGAGAAAACTGGAGTGTAAGGTTTATTTTTATTTCCAAAATATTTTAGTAAGGCTTTTTCAAACATCATTCAGCAAATGAGCCAGGAAAAAAATGTGGACAGCTCTGCTAAATTCCAAAGGAGGAGTGTAAATCCCAGTAAGGTCAATGGAATTTCATTATAGTCTAATAAGTTTTTCAGCATTTCGCTCAAACTTATGAATAAAAAGAACAAATACAGAAATAAAGGCAACAGAAGAATCCCTAAGATCATTTCCTGATTTAAAGAAGAATGAGACAAAATAACTCAAAGTAAATGCTTTCTCAGCTAGAAAAAGTCTAATAGCAGTGTCCCTTTGGGTTCATTAAAGGGTATTGGGTAAATTCAGTATACCTACTAATGATGTGTAAGGAAGGTTGAACTGTCAGATGGAGCTTTGCTGACAATGAAAAAATGCTCCAGCTTAGGCAAGATTAAGCAGGATTGTGAAAAACTCCAGAAGGAATAGCAGGGAAAATGAAAGGCAGTAGAAGGGATGCAGGAAAATACTCAGCAGAAGGGACATTTGCAGTGGGAAATGTCAGTGCAGGATGCATCAAGGTTTCAGCATGGCATACAATTACACATCTATTCAGTAGAAAGGCTTCTCAAAGGTTAGTATTTTAAAAAATAAAAGGTTCATACTAAGAATCAAGATAAATGTCAGCAGATTATTCAATCATAAATGAAAATGCTATCAGATTGGGTATTTACTTTTTAGCATGTGTACAGAGAGTATACAGAAAAACATAGTAGGATTTTATTTTCTAGTTCAGTAGACTTTTATTTGAAGTAAACAGGTGCTTCAAATAATGACAATGTCATTATCAGTGCTGATAGAACTTGGTATCCTCTGGTCTCTGTTTTTCTGAAGTGTCTTTCACCTTTAAACGGCCCTGAATCCAACTTGTAATTTACTCTGTTTTTATTAATCCACAGTCCACAACTTAAATACAAGAGAGTAGAAATGTCATTATTTTTTTTTCATGAAAAAATTCTGCAAAGGAACAAACATTTCAGTAAAATCTGTTTTTCTTTGTGAAAGAGACTTTACACCTCAGCTTGTGCACATGCATACAGAATGCAGAAATGACTAACTTCTTTTTTTCTCCAGATATTGTTTTTTTAGAAAATAGCATAAACATTAACTTGTTTTGCAGATCTTTCTGAGGTTGGTAAGCTTCCTACAGAACCCACAATCTTTATTGTATGGCAGGTTGCTTCTTAGAGATGATGGCAACAAATGCTACTTGCTGCTGTAGCTATGGGCATTAAGAAAGGTAAGACTTGTGTGCTGGTTTAAAGGTAAACCAGCACAAGAAATGGCCCCAGGGATTACTAGTCAGAATTACAATTTCCAAAAAAAAAATTACAATAAATACAACAATACAGAGAAAAACCAGGTTTAACACACAAAATCAGATGTATAACTCAGCACCCTGGCACGGTGTTCATTAGCCCTGCACCACAGAGGTGAGAATGATGGTTCCAAGTCTGTCAAAATAATGATTGCCGTCTTGTCAAGAGCAGCAGTCACAGTTCTGCTGAGATTTTGATCCCTCTCTGAATCCAACGAGGGGTACCAAAAGTCCCCAAACCCAAGATTATATATTCTCAGGTTCAGATGGGAATGCCCAGTAACTCCCCTAGGGTGGGGAGTGTCACAATGGGTTATTTAACTGTGAGTCATGAGATGTTTTTGGAATCTTTGATGGTCTAAGTCAATGCAGCTGCCTATCATGCCAGTCCCTAATGTGCTGTTAGCAGACATGACCCCTCAGGCTGTGTGGAAGGTCCCTGGAGGGGAGTTATCACACCTGAGTCACTGGTGTGAAGACAGAAACACTCCCCTGTCTCCCAGGGTTCTTTAACACCCAGCTTGTAGCCTGAGGTATCAGGTGTGCCCTGGGCAGCTGCTGCAAATGATCCTATTAACAGTTCATCAGAAATTACATACAGGGTGTAGAACACACAGTTTTGGTTATACCCACACAGTGGTAAACTGGTTCCGGTTTCTGTAACTAGGACAACTTGTTATCAAGGTTTCACTTTAAAAGTGTATTACTGAATTTTCTGTGAAGTTCATTTCTTTTTAAATTTAGAAAAAAAATGAGTAGGCAAAGGAAGGTTTATATTTTTAATCGTATAAAATTTATAGTTCCCAAGAGCTGATTTACTGATGAGACAATATGAACAGAAAATTGTAACAAGCTCAGTAAGAATTCTGTGCACTGTTCTGGAGTGTTAAGCTAGGGCAGCTGCTGAAGCTTTCCAATCACTTTGCAGCTATTCCCTCCACTACAGCTGCCTACATGCCAGTCCTACCAGTATGTCATAAGGCCAACTCAGACCTATACATCCCTGTCCAGAAGCAGTGCAGAGCTTGGCCTCTTTTCCTTAATGAGTCTGATAATATCTGTCCCAAGGAGAAAAGAAAGGGCATAGAAATCATTTGTTACCCCAAAGGTAATAATTTTCTCCCTCTTCTCTTCAGCTGCTTATATTGATCCTCTCAACATCACTGCAAAAACACATCTACACTGGAGACTGTAAATAGGAAGAAGGTGTCTGCAGCAGGGCTGGTTGGTATCAGCCTGGAGGGGAGGGCTGGCAGAGCAGGGAGGGGTGCACATGTGCGTACATGGAGGGTAGGAATGACAGGATGGTTTCTGCTCTATTCTTGTCCTCAGAGTCTTGTAGAAATTCTGAGCAGCTGAAGAAATCCGTGTTTGAGGGCTGTTTGGCTTTATCCACTCTACCCTGTCTCATAACAGCAACCATAGAGAATTTAAATACACTTTAAGCTGTTTTAGTGAAGGAGCATGAACATATCAGCATTTTTTCTCCTTGCATATTAGTGCCTAGCTTTTGATAGTAACAGCCTAGAAGACTTATACTTTTTTTTTTTGTTGTTGTTTTTTTGCTTTCCCACTACAATGGACATATTCTTGGAAGGTTTTGTTGACATAACTTTCTACATCACTGCTCTAATTTTTAATCACATTATCTATTTTTATTCAGTAATTTAAAACTTTTGATAAGTTGTTTAAATTCTTTTAAGTTCTAAATCTACCCAAGATGGTTTAGTACATAAGGTCTTTAAAAGTGTAAACAATTTCTGTGTCAAAACCCAAAAGGATGAAAGGTGTAAAATGTTACACTTGCAAGAAAAGTGGAACTTGGAGATACGCATGTAAAGATGACAGAATTGACAGATCTGATTCCTCTCAGCCAGATTTCTTAACTTCATCCGACATCAAAAAATCCTCTTCAAATCAGCACAGAAGACAAACAGAATTGGCCTTTGTACATCATTAATTTCCTGGATTTCTGAGGAATACAGCAGACAAAAGCTTTGCATTCCTCTGTTTTCATAGTGTGTTATTTTTTTCAGGAGACAGTGGAGCAATGTTTCTTCCTTGATGTTCTAAATCTAGAAACCTTTATAGTTGTGTTTATGTTTTTATTTATGGTTGTTTATGCAGTAAAAGTACTACCATGCTATTTTCTGCAACTTTATAACCACCTCAGTCCTTTTCTGTTGGCCTATTTATGTTGTTTGGGTTTTTTCTTAAGTCTCACAGAATTACTAAAGAGCTATTTAAGTTTGCCCAACATAAATGTGTATTTCTTTTGTTATGTTGTTGTTTTGGTTTTGTGTTTTTGAATAGGTATCTTCCCTGGCAAAGGGT
Organism: Pithys albifrons albifrons; assembly: GCF_047495875.1. Classification (NCBI taxonomy): domain Eukaryota; kingdom Metazoa; phylum Chordata; class Aves; order Passeriformes; family Thamnophilidae; genus Pithys; species Pithys albifrons. Next base: position 8,571,282 of record NC_092466.1, on the reverse strand, counting down.
TATCGAGGTCCTAGCTTTGCTGTGAATGGTAATTTCAGAAATTTTGAATATTAATTTCAAATGTTTTCAAAAATTTGGCTGTCTTCTTTGGATTTTAAACAAAATCTCCCTTCAGTCTCAGAAAAAAGATGATTCTAACTTTGGAACTTTTTTGGTTGGTTTAAAGGAATGGAGAAAGTGGAGGAGGAATGTATGCACAACTATTGTTTAAAGTGTTTCTGTGTTAAAGAGTATTCTTGCACTGACATTGTGTCTTGGACTGTGATCTCCTTTTAACTGCATTTCTGGTCCCATAATGGCATTTAACAGAGGACAGTTGTTCAGCAGCCTTAATCACATGTGATATTGTACAATTAGCAGACTGTTCGACAAAAGCTTCAGCCTCAGCTTTTTATCATAAAATATAAAGCAGCAACACAATTTCCATTTCCCTTCTTTGCATGAATTCACCAAGTCATTACCAAACACATACAAAGAGATGCCTAATAGCTAAGAAATGTGTCTGATGCAGGACAATGAAAGGATCTATCTCAGCTCTGTTAGGAAGACAATGTACAATGTGCTCCTGGACTGAGAGCAGCTTTTGGACCTCCTGACATTCTCTTGAATTAAATTGGAAAAATAATTTTTCACCTGTTTTCCCCACACGCTTGTATGTGTTCCCTCTACCAAGACTGTAAGCTCCTTAAGGCACAGACTGTGTTTGTATCATGTTTGACTTTGACATCCTGATCTGGGTTGGACTCTTTTTTTCACACAAAGCACAAATAGTTCTGTACTACTGATTGAGTTTGAGTTTTGGGGAATTCAGATTAAGGTTTATTGGTGTGCCTAGGAAAGCAGGTTAAACACAAACAATTCCTATGTACTCCAAGGGTAAGAACTTCAGAACCTGAAGAGTGGTCAATTTGGATCTGATTCTAGACTCTAACAGGGGTCACTTTGGACTTGTCTATTTTGAGATGGTACCAGGAGATGAAATTTAATCCCCCTTCTTCATCTCTTTGGAACAGAGACAAGTCATAAATTCCCAATTTCAGGGTGAGGAGAGTGTTTCAGAGGGTTTGACTGACTGTAAAACATAAACAGTTTATAGTAGATTTGGAAAAGATGGACTGTGTATCGAACACTTTTCAGGAAAACAAACAAACAGACCAAAAAGCATTTTAGGCAACTTTATTACAAGGATTGCTTTTGCACTGTTCTGTTTACAAAGCCAAGAACTTTTGTGCCTACTCATCATGCTGTAAGCAGAAGGCCAGGTCTTGATTTGAACCGTAAAACGAGAAGATGCAGTGAACTTTCAGAAGGTGAGGTTCTCAAAACGAGCTGTAACATCTCCGCTAGTACCACCCGGGACGAGTTCAGAGCAAACCGCCTCTGAGCTTTGCAGGACCTGAGGAACACATCGGGGCAGCGCGGCCCGGTGAAGAGGACCCAAGGCAGGAGTCCGGGGGGGGGGGGGGAAACCAGAGCCTTCGGTGGGGCGGATCGGGGCCGGGGTTCGCCAGTGCCGCTCCCCGCGATGGAGCGCCGGGCGGGGCTGGGCCGCCCCCGCCGGGCCCCCGAGGTGCGGGCGGGGCCGCACAAAGCCGCGGAGGCTCCGCTGCCGCTCCATCTCCGCCTACCCGTGTTTTCCGGAGCGCGGCACGGGTGTCCGCGGCGGCTCCGCACCGGGCCCCGCTCCATCTCCCCCGCCCGTGCTTTCTGGAGCGGGGCACAGGGGTGTCCCGGGGGCGCCGTGCGCGGTCCCCACTCCCGCGCCGGACCTCCCTTTCCCAGCGAGGGACGGATCCAAGCGGAGCGAGGGGCGGGAGGCGGCTCCGAGCGGGGATGACAATTAGCCTTTAAAAATGGCTGCTTGGGAGCTGTCAGCTGGGACGCGGAGGGGCTGCTAACCCTCCTCTCCTGCCGCCCGCCTCCCTCCCCCGCAAGGCTAATAGCGGAGCGGGGGAGAGCAACGCTCCGGCCCTTTCCCCGCCCCGCCGGAGCGCGATGCCATAGCGGCTCCGGGGCCCGGCCGCCCTCACTTCCCAGCTGGCTGCCTGGCGAGAGGCCGGCGTTCCCCGCCTCCCTGCCCGCGCCGCCGCTGCGTGTGTGCCGCGGGCACCGGGACCACAAAGGCGGAGCGGCGGCCGCGGGATAGATACATGGTCCAGGGCGGTGCGTGCGCGCCGCGGCGGGGCATCTCTGGCGAGGAGAAAACACAAGGTCAAGAGGCAGCTCTCCTCCTCCTCCATGGAAGAAGACGGGAGCGATGAGCCCTGAGGAGGACGAAGAAGAGCAGGCGCGGATGGCTGAGCGCTGCCGGGCTTCCCCTCGGGATTGACGGGGGCGCGAAGAGCTGAAGGGGCCGGAGGAGGCAGCGCTGGGGTCGGGAGGGAGGGAGGGAGGAGAGGAAGGCGAGGAGGGAGCGGGGGGTTTGAATCTCCCTGGCTGGATTATCTGCCCTCAGGGGAAGCTGCCATCGCTGCCCGGCGCCGGCCCGCGGCCAAGATGGACCTGGGCAGCGCCGCCCGGAGAGCCGGAGCTGCCCCCGCGGCCCCGGGCGCCTGCAGACCTTTCCCCTCCGCCTGCTGCTGCTGCTTCGCCTCGCTCCTGGATGTGAACAGCTGGCTGCTCTTCTACGGCTTCCTCTACCTGGCTCTTTATGCCCAGGTGTCCCAGTCCAAGTCCTGCGACAAAATCTCCTGCTTCTCGGGTCATTGTGTCAACTCCACCTGTGTCTGCGACCAGGGCTGGGTGGGAGACCAGTGCCAACACTGCCAGGGCAGGTTCAAGTAAGTCTCCGCTTATTACGATTTTCTTCTTCTCATCCCTACGCCCTTTCCCTGTCACTTTCACTTGCCTGTTTTTCCTTTTTGTTTTCACTGTGTTTGCTATGATGTTATGTGTGGTGGAAGTATAAGGCAGAAGTTAAGGGTGAAATAGGCTCCCCCACCTCTTAAGAACACAGGACAGTCTTCCGAAGGAAAACTGTACCTGCTAACTTACCGCCGAAAATAGGCTGCTCCACTTCGTGGGAACTGAGAGACAGGGAGAAATCGGCCTGAAGCTGTGTCGCTGCTGTCCCTTCTGGAAGTGTCATGGAAATGACATGTGCACTTCATGGGGCTGCCCAGGGAGCAAAAAACTAGTAGTGGATTTTAATGACTTTGTCCTTCTGAAGAGTGAAGGTGTTTAGCTCGTTCCAGCCCTCCTTTCTTTGAAGTGCTCGAGCTAAGTGAGTATTAGTTGCATTCAGCACGACCGAAGTGCAGCTGAGCGAAATGTACATCCCTAAGGACAAGGTGTGCAGGAGAGAGTGTTAAATGTAAACCCAGAACATATTTTTGCAAAGGAGCGAATGCTCAGTAAAGCTTGAACTACCTTCTCAGTCGTAAAAGTGGATGTGATACCAAGTCATTGATCAGGGAGAAGGAAGCACACCCTGACATTTGCTTTTCTATATGTAGTGGGAAAGAAGACTTAATTTATAGGGCTGTCACTTTCCTCCCGCCCCCTTTGGTATCAGGGTAAAGACTGGCTATGAAGAATACTGCTCACTCTTATTTCACTATATAATCTTGGACAGGACATCTCATTTCATTCCCTTGCAAAACACTCCTTAAAAGCAAGAACTCTATTTGTTAAATGTGTTGACATACATAGCTGGAAAATGTTCTAATATCTGACTAATAATGGTACCTTGGTGAGGCTACATCTTAGGGAATTCAAATCTTTGGAAAATTACTTTTTATAGGTTAAATATCAATAATTGTCTATTTTGTAACTGTGTTCATTATCAGTTTTCTCTCTGGAATACTGAAATGAAGCCCGATCATTTACATATCTTTTAAACATTTGGTACAAAGTCAGTTATTCCTAAATAAATAGAAAGGTAAATCCAGTGACTTGTTAGCTTGGGAAGGAGTAGCTGAAGTCAGACATGTTGGCTGAAGTAATGTAAACACTGCAGAAAAATGAACAATTCTCTGATAATATTTGGATAATACTCCATCGGTAGGATTGTAACTCAGATATGAAGGTAATGCAAGGCAAATATAATACATCTTTTCTACACGTGAACTTGATAATAAGGCTTTAAAGTTGGTCTTTTGTTGCCTGTGTGTATTGGTGATTTGGGGTTTGTCCTGCTCTGTGCTGTGGAACAATAAGCTCATTGCAGAGGGATGGAGAGTGAGCAGAGGAGGCCCGGGTGAATCTGCTCTGTGTGTAGATCTGCAGAGTTATAATTTCCTTGCTTTAAAGAGATTACTTGTATCCTTTATCTTGGCGCCACTCACAACAGACCTTAATAATGCAAGGACCAGAGCAAATTGTAATTTTTTCAATATCAAATCTTGTTTTGAACTAATATATTCTCTGAATGGTTACTGGAGCCTTTATCCCATCCTTACAGGTGTTATCTTGCTTATCTGTTAAAACATTTACGTTTCTTGACATTAGATGTGTCTGTCAAGTGAAGAAGCATAGTGGTTATATTTTCCCTTCTGGTAGAAAGTTAATAATCCATCCCCACCTAGAGGAAGCTCTGCCTGAATGTTGGAAGGGCACCTCTTCTGAGCTGAGCTAACACAGTGGTTAATCGATGTGCTGTTAGAAGTTTTGGTGAAATCAGAATAGATTTCCCATTAACTCCTCTGTATTCTTTCATGCTTGGCTTTAGAAATGACAGTGATTTTGATCACAAAAGTAGTTGGAGATCTGTTTGTTTGGTTTTTTTTCTGAGGATACTTTCATAACAGTATCTCCAATAGCTCATCTTTATTCTTGGAAGCAAAGTATACTCTGCAATAAAAATAAGCATTCTAAGATTTAAAGCTTCTCAAGCCCCGCGAGTTGGGGATGGAGTGAAATGTGTTAAACGTGTCTTACAATACAAGCAGCAGTTCGGAGTGGTTGCATTTTGAACCCTGAAAATTCAAATGGGTGTTGAATGGGTGATGAGTCAAGCTCTATGTATTTCCATCCAAAGAGTTGGAAAAAAGAATGTCAGTGTGCCTGATGTCTTGGTGACTGAAGACCTTTCTGACCTCTGTGGGAACTGATGGCTTTAGCTATTATCGTGCATATTGTTTCGGTCTGAAGCTGAGTATCTGCCTCACCTTAAGTAGCCACGGCTGGACTTTTGCAGCAGTTTGGCGAGTTCTGCTGGATGGACATCACTTCTGTACCAGTTGTTTCTGTCAGTAAGAGTTATTATGGGCATTGTTTCAGAATGACAGAAATTGAAAAGTGTGTTTGTGTTAGGACTGCATTAACAGCCAGTTCGCGGGTTGTAGACACGATCTGTACAAATGTTAATGGGCCCTTGTTTATTACTCTAAACATTTACACTGTTTCGAAGTTGCAGCTGTTTGAAGTGCCTGCGCGTGTCTCTGTTACCCAAGATTGTAATTGTACTTTTAATGACCTAACTGGACATGTGTAAAACCTGTCACTACGTTATTTGAAGAAACAGGGTTTCAAGGATAGGCTTAAAACACTTTAAAATAAAAGGGTCTCTCCTTTTTTTTTGCGTGTAAGAGAAGTAAGATTATTTTTACTCTCTGTGATTGAGTGACTTGAATTAGCAAGCACCAGAAGCCTTATTGTAAGAGGAGAAATACTTGCCTGAGGGTAACTTGGGACCATTAATTCTTTGGTAAGAGATGTGGAGTGTTTTTGGCTTTGTTTTGTTTCTTTTTTTAGACTGAGAAATAATAACATAGCAGAGAGACATCAGAAATAGTTGATCAATCTTCGTAAGCAAGTGCCAAAATTAATTGGCAATACTATGGTAACCTTGCCTTTTCTCTGTAGCAGAACTACTGAGTAGCTGCTTTGCAAATGTTGCTCTGGACTGGATGAAAGAAGGCTGGATGGGGGATAAAATGAGCAAAAATGAGTTGTCTGGCACCATTTTAACATTTTCTTTCTCTTGTTTACCAACTCTTTGTATTGTGAAGCATGTAAACTCATTACAGAAATTGAGATGTTACTGCTATCTATCTATCTATCTATCTATCTATCTATCTATCTATCTATCTTCAAACCAAAATAAAAGAGGGAAAGTTAGTTATCAAAAGAGAGGGGAAAGGAATTCTGCCAGGTGAAGCATAAGAAAACCAATGGGTGAGCAGGTTCTGTTTTTATGGCAGGGAGTTTCAAGAAGCAGAGTTCCCAAGATGCAAAAAACCACAAGCATGAAAAGACAGTGTGCAGTTTTGTTTTGCTAGGTTGATTTATTAAGGAAGCAAAGCTTTTAATGCTGTATCTACCACCCTTTCTTCCCCTCTCCTGTCTGTACCTTTGAATTTGTTGGGCAGTTGCAGTTTTCATGCTGATAGGAGTTTTGGCAGAAGGGAGAGGGAAGAGCTGCCTAAGTCAGTTGTGTTATGCGACTCCAGGGAATTAAGGGACACAAACATTATGAATGGCCCAACTACAGGAAAAAGTGCTGTCACAGCTTCTGTGTATTTAGATGTCAAAGTCAACAGTCTTGGATGCAGCAATACAGGGAAACAGTTTCATTAGTTTTGCTACTCACGAAATGACTTCTTAGAAGGAAAAACCCCCCAGCCTCCAGGTTGGAGCAAAAAGTTTCCTTTTCTTTGTCTCCACTTTGAACACTGATGTGTGGAATGGCATTAGAGAAAAATATGTGCATAAAATTGTTCTTCCTCCTAAGTTTATTAGTACCTGAATGACAAGAAATATCCCTTCTTCTAAAATGCTGCCTTTGAAAAATTGTGTCTTCAGATGCTCATTGTTGTTTATTTGATAACTGTGAGTCCCACTTGGCATGTGTAATGAAGCAGATTGTTCAGGAGAGGTGAGCACCTTTGAGGACCTGCACCTCAATTAATCTGCTTTACCTGGTCCTAGATATCTAGTTATGGTGAGAGTAAGAACAAAGGGATCTGTTTGATTATTAAACCATGTCTCCAGATGTTCTTCTTGCAATTTTAATTACCTTCTACTTTTTCTTAATTTCTATAGATCCTATAAAAGATTTGGTGTTCTTCAAGGACAAAACAATTTCCAAGCACAAACACATTCACAACTTAAATGTCAGAGTATCAAATTTTGTTATTCCAGGCAAAATCCCTATTTCTATCTAAAACTCTGAATTCTGCTGTCTGCAGAATGACTCATGCAAGGAAAGTGTCCTTAAATTGCAGATTTTAAATGAATGATAATGTTGTGTAAGGAGAGATATTTAGAAAAAAGTTAGCTTTATCTGCAGCCAATTGAAGCTCATGCTGCTGTGAAAAGGGGTAACTTCATGCTTCTCTTTGATTACATCTTTCTGCTTCTTATGTAAGCATTAATATTCCTGCTGAGATTTGAAAAGTATCAACAGGAACATATCTCCCCACCTCCCAGCCAACTTTTTTTGAAACTAGCTCAGTTTCCTCGAATTACTTCACTTGCATAAGTCTCCTGCTGATCCAAAGGAGTTGGCAGCATGAGCAGGTGGAGGAAGGAAAAGAAAATTGTTAGTTTTAGAACTGGTACAGACTGAGTTTTCCACAGCTTTAATGTAAAACAACATCACCATTAAACTGCTGCAGCTTTTATTCTGGGATGACTCAGGATTTCACCCTTCATAAGGTGCAAAACTGCCTTTGTCATTGGCATGACCTGTATGTGAGCCAAGACATAATTATTCTTATTGACATCAGTGGAATTGCATGTGAGATTTTGCACCTGCAAATTGCCTTTTTATAACTCAATGTGTGAATGCTAATAAAATTAAACTAGTGGGAAAAAGAGCAGTGATTATGATTTTATCCTTAAAAAATGTGATCTTGGAGTTGATTTTAGCAGTGATGCTCTGAAATATCTTTCTTTCAAAGTGAGTTATTCTCTCTGTATTAAAATTTTAAAATACAGTTTGTATAATAAAGAGATTTTGAATTTTTAAGGAATAAATTCTTTATTCAAGTCTGGTTTTGAAATGTGGAAGTGTAAGCCTTATGTCCATACTAAACTCTTCCTGCACACTAAACAATCTGCAGTGGAAACTGCTTTTCTGAAAGGAAAGCAGTCTTTTTGCAAACCTTAAAATATTAGTTTTATTATAATGTATTTTTGTTGTTGCTTGATATTCCCTACCTGAAAGTATTTAAGTTGGAAAAGACACTTAAAATAACATAGTTCAACAACTGTCCTAACACTCAGCCCACCATTAAAACATTTTAGGGTTTTTTTATTGGTTTTTGTAAACAAGACCAGAAACAAACTCTGCCTGTTCCTGCTGCTTGCCTTCTGCAGGCTGTAGGGTAACTGAATTAAGTGTTGTTTGAGTGGAACATGTGCTTTAGAAAGCATCTCTCCATTGTGAAACCACTTCCATTGGCTCAAAGTTCATTATAGACTTTGAAAAGTCCTCCATTGCTTAGGCAGCATCGCAGTTTTTCTATACCCAATAGCAACAAAAGCATAATCCCCCTAAACCACAAAACCTACCCTACCTTATTTTTTGTCTGTTTTAGTTACCCTGTTTTCTCATGTTCTGAGACAGGCCTTCATTGCAGAACCTTTAGTGAGGGAGGTCTTTGTTCCCTGTGTAGGTGGACATATGGTCACCTTTTCCTCACTGAGAATGGAGAGGAATGTTTTTTGAGTCATCTCCATATCAACCAACCTTTTCCATCCTTGATTGCTTTCTTGGTTTATGGCCTTCTCTATTTTATCAGTGCTCTTGAGCTATGAGTGCCAGAACTGGATGTTTGTCTTTTGGTAGTGCTTTAGCTGGTGAGATGTAGGCACAGAGTGGCTTCGCCCTCGTTGCTGGGTGTCCTGCTGTGTGCAGCTGCAGAGTGTGCTGCTCAGCTCAGCACTGTGCTGCCAGCTCACACCAGGGTTTGCTGCTTCATAAGTCTTCTTGGAGTTGCTGGATCCTCAGTACCAAGGGCTGGCTATTGTCAAACTACTCTGAGAACTGAACGCAGCCTCCCCTGTCCAGTGATACTTGGTGATGGGTCTCCAAACATGTATGTGATATGTGGGATGGAGCTATACCCTTGTAAAAACCCCTCTGTCCCCATCAGGCAGCAGATAATTAACTATGTACAGTGTCCCTTCCTGTGTGTAAGTCTGGGAGCACTTATAAGAGTGAAGCCAAATGCAAGTTAGTCAAAGGGTTTGTAGGTTCTGGAGTCTGGTTGTTTGCAGGCTTGACAGTTCCATACTTGGGCAAGAAAATGTGGGAACAGCTGGCTGGCGCCCCTGCCATCCCTTCAGACAGCAGCAAAGGCTGGTGGCCATTGCTTTGGGTGTGCAAAAAGCTCAGCTGTATCCATGTGGGCTATTGATTTAAGAGCTGAACTCAAAGATCCTTGTGGGTCCCTTCCAACTCAGAATAGTCTGTGATTCTGTGAGTGCATGCTTGCCTAGCCATAAATGATACACAAATGCCTGTACAGGGTAGAACATTTAATATTTATTATGTTTTAAATTTAATCAGGCAAATAAATAGTCTTGCCTTGTGTTTCTCCACTTTCTCTAATCAAAAAGAAGGCCTGGATATCATGTTTGGAATGGCATTTACCATAGTTCATGTCATCTTTTTAAAATGAGTATGAATAGTTTTTGAGGGATCAGTCTATCACACTGTAATAGAAATTGATTTAATTGTATCAAAATGAAGGCAGAAAAGGTAGGAGGTAATATGAGGCACTACAGGAATATCCTTGGGATATTCTTACACATACTAACAAATGTTTGTGAAAAAAGACCTTACTTTAAAACACTGCTACACAGACAGTAAAAATGCACTGGAAAACTCATGCATTATTGAAGAATAATGATCTGTCAATGCCTCTGAAGTTCTTTAGTATCTGCATAGTCTAGATTTGGAAAACATGCTACAAAGCTCATGTAAGGAGGAATAAAGAATGATGATATGATACCTGAAAACATGGGGCACTGCAGTGAATGGCATCTGTGAACAGTAATAAAGGAAAACCAGGAAACTGTAGGCAAAGGAGATGTTTTCATGTGAGGTGGATGAGCAGTGGGAGTTTGCCAACCAGTGTTAGAGGTTGCCCTTTATATTCTTTAAAAACCTACTGAGTGGATTAGCAGTGGCACTGATTTCAGAGCTCCATGTGGATCCAGACCCTATTGAGAAATGGTGGAACACAGTTTGTTACTTGGTGTTCATTTACAAGCTGCAAGAACTGCCTTTGGCTTTGAAGTTTACTTAACACAAAACCCCAAAGCTTTTAAGACCTCTAAAAAGTAATTTAGTTAGGTAAATAGCTTAAACTTTCTGTTAATGCAACAGCATTTTTCAAAAAATGCATTCCACTATAAAATTTCTTCCAAAATCTGGGCTTATGTTACTCATCTGTAAGAAATGGATTCTGGGATCTGTTTGAATCAGTATTTTTATATTCCTTAGCTAAGATGGAAATGTGCTACTACCATCATCTGATGGCAAAGGCCCAGTCTGTTCATGCTAGTGATGTTTGGAAACAAGCCAGCTGTAGAGTATTTCCAAGTTTTAAGCAGCACATACCTGATAATCATGATTCAGGCAGGGAATTTTGAATCCAGGATATTCTAGGATTACCTGGCAACGGAACAAATGCTGAATTACTTAAAGATTGGATGCAGACTTGTAAAATGACACTCAATATCTACATTTTCTTATGGATTTCTTCCATAATTTATGTGCTTCAGTGTCTTGTCTGTAAAAAGGATATAACACTTCCTGTTTAAAGAATTGAGGTGACCTATGACTGTAATCTTGAGGCACAACTAATAAGTTAAAATAAAACCTTAGTGGCTGCATTTCTTCCTGGAAGGTGAAGAACACTATGGCATGAAGTACTGTTGCCCACACATGAGTAAAATCACTGCCTCATTAGGTCAGGTGAACCAAAAACTTGCAGTCTGTATTATTGCAGAAGAATATTCTCTTATTCAGGAGACTCCGTGATAAAAATAGTGCATTGGCTGTTGCTGGTAAGATTTTGTTTCAGAAGTAAGACCTATAAAAACCTAACCCCTAACCTTGGATTAAAACTTACAAACAAAGTACTGTGATATGTTGTAGCACTTAATGGATATTTTGAAGAGTTACTGCTCCACTTGTGGCAATAGAGTGTTCTGTATGAGTCATTATATTCCTCTGCCAGTATCAAAGAGTCATGGATCCCTAATTTGTAGGTTGACTGTGTTAATATTATTACAGAACTGTGAAACTGGATTCACAGTCTTAAAATGTAGATTTTTTTATTGTGGATGTGCACTTTTATGCACAGGTTTATGTTTGTTACCATGTGCTTGAGTTTTTAGCTAGTTCTCTGTTACCTTGAATGCTAATAACTTGCCTCCAATACAAAAATAGGTCATGTTGAGTATGGTTTGGGACTGAAGAACAGTCAGAAGTGTCACAAAAGGACCAGATTTTAACTGTGTACATTACCAACTGTGGCAGTAAAATGTGAGCAGCAGTGATTTTGGTCAGAGCCCTGGGAGGAGAGCTGGGGATAGTTATGTCTCTAAATATGCTGGTGAGCTTTACAGAAACTTTGTTCAAGGTATAAGTTAACCATGAGGCATTGTGGAAAGGAAGACAAATGGGCTTCATTGATTGCCACCCACAATCTGAGGACAGAGATAAATTAGTCAGGAAAATACCTTGCTAGTCATGCTGCAGTTTAAAATACTTTCCTTTTTGTAATGGATAGAAGTGACTTGAGTATGGCAAGTTTAATTTTCTTGTTAATGCATCTCAGCTTTCAAAACTCAAGAAAACTTTGATGCATTCTGACTTGTGCAAAGGAAGACTTTGATAGTTCCATCTTTATTAGTAAAACTGAAATGCTGATTAATCCAGCTGTAGGATAATTTGCACCCTTAATTGTTCTTTTTTTAATCTTTAGTGTAAGAGTGTGCATATGTAAAAGTATATATTTCTCAAAAGGGAAATCCAATCCAAACCAAATGCAAAATAGCCCAAAATTGTGTTTGTGTGCAAGGCCAGTTGATGCAGCTGCTTTGGAGGATGCCTGATAATCAAATGAGGGTGTGGTATATGCAAGTACCAAAGCAGTTATGGGGAAGAGGGACATGAACTGTGTGTTTCATAGCAAGTATCACATGGCTGCTTTAATGAAGCTGCTTTTGTAGTTCTCTCGTTGTCAGCACATCTGCTTTGTTTGCTGCCTAAGTCAGCTGAGGCTTTTCCAATAGGTAACTTAAGACAAAACCTTGAACAGGAGCTGGAAGGTGGTCCTGAAAAATGAAAAATACTGGACAAACAAATGGCTGCTTTTGAAAAAATAGATTTGCACTTGTGTGACAGTTGTAATATCATGTTAAGACCAGTTTGTTAGAAAATATTTTTGCAGATGTTTTCAAAACCCCAGTGCTGATATAAGTATTAAATTCAGAACATGTGTGTTTAAGATCCATTCCCCCAGTCTGCCAGTATTTGTGGTAGTGTAGTACTTTGCAGGAATGAGCATCTATTTCAAACTAGAAGTGGCACCATTTTTGGAGAGATTTTAATTTCCTAACTGCTTGTACTGTTTTAACTTTCACAGGGCAAACCTCCCCAATCTGTATTCAAGGAAGTGTTTACCTCTGCACATCTGTATGTCACTCTCTATCTGGGTGTCTTATTTAAGCACTGGTAGCCAGTTGTCACAGTGGCCTTGAGATACACACATTTATTTTTTGAGCTGTTTCACACATAGGAAACCTGAAGTTGTGCTGTTGTCTAATGTAACATAACAAACAAGTGACTGAATTGAAATGGAAGCTTGGGAGTAAATACAATTTTCTGTAATTTTATCTCTGTCCCATTTTGGGGAGACTGAATTGTCTTCAATTTATATGTTCTTTTTCTGCAAATATACAATATAGATTGAAGTTCTTTATTTTCTCAGAGACCTTTACAGTGTAACATAATTGGATGCAGGAGAGAATATGAAGTTATTGTGTCTGTTATTCAGGTATGGATACGGAACTGGGGAGTTTTGCAAAGATATTTTACGCTGTTACAAACACAGACTGCATGTCATTCAATGAGTATATGGGGGGCCTCTCTTAATGCAGGTGTAAATACCAAAATAGGTTAGAGGTGGATGAATATTTACAGAATTGATCTTGAAAGGTGGACCCAGCACATGAAAGCTGGACTGAGGTTGTAGTTGATCTATTTTTTTTTTGTTCAGGAAGGTGGGAGTGGTGGTGGAGACAAGGAATAAGCAAATCACAGCTTAATATAGTGAGTTCACAAAAGGTGTTCATTAACAGGAACAATGCTGAATTACTTTATTTTCAATTTTATATACATCCTTGAAGTGTACTTACTCTATCTGGGATTTGTGTGCATTCAGAAATCAGTTCTCTAACATATATCTCTGAAGTGACAGATATCTGAATGTAAGCTGAATATTCCTTTAAAGTTAGACTTAGGTTTTCTAATTTAGATTGACTGCAATTCTAGGTAGCAATTGGACTGGAAAGCAGAGCCAGTGTCTGTTAGCTTCTCTTGGAATGATGTATGCTTGCAAGGTTACACTGAAATGGAATTTGAGAACATCTTCCTCTGACTTTTTCCTTTGAGTTGTCTCGGTAGTTTTGAGGTCATGCTCAATAAAGATCTTATAAAGCCTTACCTATTATTCATAAAAAAACCCTGTGGTTGAAGTTCATGTCTACTAAAGGACATTCTTTCTAAAGAGTATTATCAGTTCTTTTTGACACATCAAGTGTAGCTCTTCAGTCACTATTTTTTATATCATCCTGATAATTGTGTCCTTTTATTTCCAACTTTTAAAGAAAGCTGAAGCAGATGAAGGACATGCTTAGTGTTAGTCCTTACTTGTGAATACAGCAATTGAGATTTAATCTCTTTCTGTGATGACCAAGGAGGGCATTGTGCAATGGGTAATGTTCTAGTTTAGGTTGTAATTTTGCAATCTGCAAGTTTCCTATTGCCTTCATGTAATTCACTGGATATGGAGGTAAATTATTGTGCTCCAAGGCTGGGAGAAACAAAACTAAAATATGCTAATTTTGGTGAGTATGTGCGTAGGTGCACATAATCTTTAGTGGAAGAAATATTCTTTGTTGTTCTCATAGTTATGCCATAGCAGGCTTAGACTTCAGTGTATCATATCTCTTATTCTGGTGCTACTTGAAGGATTTCTTTTTTCAATAAAAGATTATTTGATGAAGAAAATATACAATTTTTTAAAAAAGCAGCAACTTTTGGGTTTTTCATTCCTTTTGAGAACTTTTTTCCTTTTTTAATTGGTATTTTGTTTGTTTGTTTTTAACACACCAGAAGTATTTAGGAGTCTGGTTCAGTTGGTGTTGAACTATAAGATAAAACATTATGCAAACTCATCCTCAGTATATCATCTATTTAGCAAATATTTGTGTCCCAATAATATAGTTTAAATGATAGGATGTCCTCATTTTGTGCTTCTGTTTTTAAGGACACCTGATCACCCTGGTTGAATTCTCCATTCTTTGCATATTACATTCCTCTTGGTAGGATGTACTCACCTCATAGTTAGGATTATTCTAGTCTAAAAGATTTTGTCATTGCTTCCATAGAAGAGTGGAAAATGCTGTGAAAAATCTGTATGGAAAGGCCTGTGAGCCTGCCAACGATGGCTCTGAAGGGAATTCCAGAACTGAGATCAGCAGGTTTGTGTGTGAATGTTGCTGTGCAGGAAAAGCTGCATGTTCTGGTCAGCACCAAGCACAACATGTTTCTTTTTTGTGCGAATGCTCGACAGTGTGTGCTGGTGATGTTGTTATAGGCTGCTTGAATCTGACCTGTTTGCTGCTGTGAATCTTGAGGGGGGAGTTTTTCATAACAGGTATGAGAATTTTGGAGGATATTGGTAGGATCATAGAATGGTTTGGGCTGGAAAGGACCTTAAGGATCATCCAGCTCCAACCTCCCACCATGGGCAGGGACACCTCCCACCAGAGCAGGTTTCTCAGAGCCCCATCCAGCCCGGCCTTGAGCACGTTCAGAGGAGGGGAGTCACAACCTTTCTGGGCAACAATTGCCTGTATTTAAGACTATCAGAAGTGGTTTTAGGGCTTTTTTTCCCCTCTTAATGTTGAATTGTACTTAGTCTGGTTTCACATGTGCAGTTCTTCAGGGCTTTGTGTGTGTATTTGTGACTCTTAAATTATTGGCTCAAGCAGCAAAGAGAGAATTGCATAGCTGTGTGTATATGCCTGATGCCTGCAGATCAGAAACACTGTATTTTTGCTCATCTAATTAACCATGTTGAGGTTTTGGGAGGGGGAAAGAGACTTCTTGAGAAAGTAATTTTCAGAAGGTTTATAGATAATGAACTTAGTTCAGAGGGTCCATGTACTTGCAGAAGTATTTGCTTGGGGCAGGATTTGAAAGAAACATTCTCTAAGGAGGTCACTCTGTGCAAAGTAAGGAGTGTTGTAGAAACAGGTGAAATTTGAGGACATCCACGAAATAAAATTTGGGGATTGTAGTTGATTCAAGATGGGAAACATCTCTTGATTTTGGGCACAGATTCACTTTTATGAAGGCATACACCATCACGGACTTATCTATAGTTGTAGGAAAAAAATTAATACAAATATTTTATTAATAACTTAATCATCAATAAAACATTTGACATTAATATATAGAGAAATAAAATGACATTAAATTTATATTTTTTCAATTAAATTAATATTTATGGTATAACAAGGAATAATAAGGCTGTTCAAAATTTTGCATTTGCAAGTAGACTTCTGGCCTGACTCAATTGCTGGAGTCTTAAGATGATATAATTAATCTCTTTCACCTAATGAACTGTTGGGGACAGTATTTATCTTCCTGGTACATTTAGAATCAAGCTGTTAAGATGTTGTCTCATGCTAAGAATGTCTTCATTATACAAACAGTCCTCCTAGGTATGAATTTAATTACATTAGTATGGCACTCAGAAGGGAAAATAATTATTAACACTCTGCTTTTAGTTAGGGTTGTGGTTTGAAATATTTTCCTTGAATTAGAGATGTCCAAGGTAATGTTCTCCTTAGGCATGTTTTATGCATGGGAAGAAAGGGAAATGCTTTTGTTCAAGTAGAATTCCCTATCCTCTCTTAAAATATTTTTAACTTATGCTCGTCAGAGGCTTCTTGAGAAAAGGAAGAGTTGCTATTGTGAAATTTCTGTGAGCTTTGCTGTGTTTGGATGAAGAACAGAAATTAGAATTTTATTATGGAACAAAATGGGCAGTTGAAAAATACAACAACTGGACTACAGTGTGTGACCATTATTTTGGAGTAGTTGGGTTTTGAATTTATGCTGTAGAGCACAGAAGGAAAAATGTTCAGGGTGAATGTTGGTTTTTGATGTACAGTTTTATGCTGAGGGAGAAGAGGAAAGAAATTGAGTGAGTGTGGGGGTTTTCTGTACAATTAATATAAAATGTGAGTATTTGATTCTGTGCCTGTCTAAGCCTGTTTCTGTTGCTTCATTGAACTAATGAAGCATCTTATTAATTCTCTTTCAGATTCCAGTAAACCTCCAGTGTCTACATTACTCAGTAGTGGTATCTATTTGTCAGGAATGTCTGAAGTTATTGCTGTCATGGGAGACACTTATTTCTCAACCAGTATTTTCTGTTATTGGTACCAGACATAACTCGATGTTCTAGGAATTGAGCAATAGTATTTTGTAAGTGTTCAAAAATGTTATCAAGGTACATTTATTTTCTGATTTAGAGATACCAGGACCATATCTGAAGCAGAATTCTGTTCTTTGTGTCATCTGGACTGGATTTGCAGGATTGCATGAGCAGAAAGACCTTTTGTATTTGATAATTTGGCAAATGCATCTGATCAAGTATCAGCAGTTAAAGCATCAAACCAAGATGTTTTCAATTATACATAGAGGGCCATTTCTGGTTGAAATGTGTAGTCACTGAACATCTTCCAAGGATTTCAAGGGTTTTTTGCATTGAGGGATGAAAATAACAAAGCAAACAGGTAGAAAAGTGATGTTTATGAAGACCAACAGATTTGAACAGCTTTCCTTTGTTATCTATAAATTTATACTTTGGGTTCTGCTGTCTCTATTCTGGAACTGCCATTTTTAGCAGGAGTCTTCACTCTAAGGAGCCTCATTGTGTTTGGAAGAATTCCATTGAGGGGGATTGCTCTGTCCAGCTCCAAGATTGAGGGAGGGTCTTTGCAAGAGTCCTGTGACCCTCCAGCACTTCAGTCAGCCTTTCAGAGGGATAGACTTTCCCCATCTGGGCCTCAGAAAAAGCTGTAGTTCGTTTTCTTCTGGACAAAAAGCCTCAGGCAGGGCTTTACATGTGCTGGTGTTATATTGTTCCCATACACAACAGTTTTACACTTGAGGCATCATATACAGCCCAGGCTGCAGTGGCTGAAACTCAGTCTGCATTAATTCCCTGCTCCCTGTTATTATTCTTAGAAGAACAGCTTTATTCTGTGTAACCTGTGGGTGATTTACATGTAGAGCTTTATTCACTTGCCTAACATGCCTCTGGATAAATGCTGAATTTCTCACAGAAACAGAGAAGTTTGCATGTTTTCCAGTAGTTTATTTATCTTTTCCTACATGTTTGACTGGATATTCAAAGCAGTGTATCAAACTCCTGTGAACTGTTAATAGCTGGATTATATTAGAATCTGACTGTTCAAAGTGGAGCCTGAGAGAGTGGGGTGATCTGGGTGAATTAAAGCTCAGTATTTGATGCTAAATTCTGGTTTGTTTCTTCCTGAGATATCAAATCTTAGGGAAAAGCAATTTTAAAGCAAATAAGTGTCCAACAATCAATAGATATGAGATCATCATGGAATTAGGGGGAAAAAAGTTTAAAACAATCAATCAAAAAGCTCCCCTGCAAAATAGTAATCAAATTGATTTTTTTAAAGCTCTGAAGTGAGTATTTAGTGATTGTACCTATTTAAAAACTGCCATGTGATGGTTTGAGAATTTCATTTTATGAGAAATGCCTTAGAGGTTTTCTTATGGCCTTTACAATAAATTATGTGCTCTCTTTTCCTATCTCTCTTACTGCTGTGTAAATCAGCAGAGAAATTATGAATTTGTTTTGCATTGCTGTGTTGCACATTTGCTGATGAAAGAGCTTATCATATCATAAATAGATTTAATTGCACAATCTAATGGGAGAGAGGAGGTGGACTGAACAAAGGGAGGAAACATCAATAACACCAGAAATTAACAGATGAGAGGAGTCAAAGTTTTGTTACTAAACTATAGCAGAAATTCAGTGCTCATGAAATGCAGAAACAAAGAGTTATTTTGTTTTTCCTTTACCTTAAATAATAATTCTAAATGACAACTTATACATAAGGAAAAATGTATAAATTGCAGAAGACATGGCAGCACTCTCCATAGCAGAGCTAAAACTTTACTGAGCTATGAGTTCATTTCTTGCCTCAACTACTGCAATTTTGTGTTTTGACATGTCTCCAGTGTCTATAAGTGCAGAAATAAAAGGCCTTGCTTTGTTTATAACTTGGATTTCCATCAGCTGCCAGTGAATCTTATCTGAGGACTCCTGCTAACCTCAGTTCCCTCCTAAGAGGGAGGAAAAGAGACTGTGGAGACCCACACGAGGTCTATTTTAATTTCAGTTCCTCACAATTTAGGAGGTTGGCAGTAATCTTTAGATTATTTCTAACCTCTCATCCTGGAGCTACAAGTCTTGTGTGTGTTGGTTGGTCGGTTGGTTTAATTAATTAATTAACTAACCAACTAACTAATGAAGTTCTGTGATACTGGAATGTCCTCACTCTTGGATAAAAGTTTACAGGTATGAAACCCCAGCTCACTGATAATGGTCCTTCTCCACCAGTGCAGGGTAGTTTGAGCAAACTGGTAGGTTTAAGTATTGACTGAACTATTATTGTAGGTTTAAGATAAAACTAACTACTTAAATTATCAATAGGAGAAAATAAGTAGGATTTGAAAAGTATGTTTCCAATTTATAATGCTCCAGTTATCAGCAAAGTTAAGGTAATTTCTTTTCTTAGATTCCTTTTCTTCTCTAGTTGAACATTGCAGTTGCCTGAAACTTCTGAATAGTTTTAATCCTGACCAACAGGGTAAGGAGGTAACTCTGAGCCTTATGGAGGAGGGAGCAGGGAGTTCTAACTTACCAAAAAAACCCCTCCAAAACAAAAAAACCCAACAACACTGAGAGTGAAAATTAGATACTAGAACTGTGAAGCTTGAATGAACATAAATGTTGAAGATTCTTTTATTTTTCTATTATGTTTCATCCTTCCTAGGACATTATTGGACCTTGCATTAGAGATTTTAAATAGCTATTATTGTTGTATTTGTTGTTGAATAAATGACAATTATTGGCTCTTCTGGTATGTTAATTTATAGTTGTCATTTGCAGAGTATTGTAATTTTCTGCTATATAAATGTGAGCTTTTAAAATTACAATATTCTTTTGCCTCAAGTTGTGGATTTTTATTTTAACATGAAACTTCTTGATGATTATATTTTTTTGTATGTATGTATGTATTTATTTTTTTTCAAGGGCTTTAATTTCTTTCTGCTGGCTTGCCTGCCTCCCCCATTCTGGCAAATTGGGATTAATTAAGAAGGTGGGCAAGTTGGGATTAATTAAAAAGGCATGCCTGTAAAGCAACAGGGATTTGTACTAGTTGAAATGTGAAGTCTTGCATAGAAAAGCAAAATATTTCTAAAGCAGATAGATCTGCTTATATGTGTGAGTGTTTGTATCTCCCTGTATATCTATGTGTGTATATAAAAATATACTTGAAAATAGAATTTTCCAGAGTGTAAGGGAAAGTACAGATTCTGTGCTGTTGGTATTTGACTTGAAGCAGCTGCACAAGGACTGCAAACTTTCTCTCTTACCTGGGTTTGGTGCCTCTAATCATTGTGCTGCTGAATGGCAGTGGGAATGAGGAGTAGGGAGAGTTTCATCATCTCTGCCCCAGCATTTCTCTGAGCTGTGTTCCCAGAGTGCCAATCAAGATCTCCAAGGAGTTAGGTAGGGAGATTCATATGTCTGTGTAGATGTGACATCCAACTTCATCCCAGAGACTGCCCCTTGTATGAGTCCATGAAGGCTCATGAGTCCGTGAGCTGCCCAGGAGTTCCCAAGCTGCAGTGTGGGAAAAATTGAGGTGGCTGTGAAGAACAGCTGTGGGCAGGACTGGACAGCAAGGCTAAGCATTTTGAGGTGCATTTTAGGCTTGAATACTGCTCTTACCCTGCTTCAGTCTACAAGCTACTCTCATCCCTCCAGTTTTTAGTCTGATTTTACCAGCCAGAGTGATTAAAATTGTTGGCTGGTGACATCTCTGCAGGGGGTTCATCTCTTCCCTAGTTTTTCTTCTCTGCTCCCCATCCCTTCAGGATTATTACAGTAGTCCATGTATGCTATTTTAGGGGCAAAGGCACCTGTTGTTTGCAGGGATCTAAACATTTTGTGAAAACATAACATAATGCTTTTGTTTGCTTTTAATTATTGAATTAGAATGAGTTCCCGGCTACCTATATTATACTCAGGGTCTGTTTGTCAGGGAGGGGGTATTATGTGTTTAAGAAAATAAATAAAGGACAAAACCCCACCTCAAACTCCTGCAATCACCTCTGTTTGAAACTTGGGCAGGTGTTTCTTAAAAGCATGGCTTTGTATACAAGATTTAAATAAAAGGATGTTTATTAAACTCTTTCTGCTGTACTCCCCAACTCTGTGGAATGAAATGGCAGTATTGTGTAACTAAATATGCCACAAATGCATTCAAAGCTTCTGGAATCTCACATTTCTGACTATCTGAATTTACACTGTTACTCTAAATTTGTTCATGCAGTCTCTGATACATGCCTATTTTTGTGTGCATGGTCACTTAGCCAGATGAGCTGTTTTCTCTACATTTACTTTTCCTTTTCCTATTTTTACGTACAGAGTGCCATATTTTTACCTCTTACTTCATTCTGCTGGGATAAGCAAGTGTCTTCTTACTAGGCTCTTACTGCTTTTAGTCCTTCAAGCAGCATTCTCTGTTCATGCTGCAGTTTAATCTTCGCTATTCTATTCCCTGGATGTGGCTTTGCTGTCTCCTGTGCTGTGATGCTGTTTCTGCCTCACTGCTCTGGAAATGCCACATCTGGATCGCTGCCTGATCCCTGGAAATCCCACACTGCAGGATCATTTCTCTCTTTCTGGAAGTGTTCCATTGGTAGCATATAGTCATTCTGCTGCTGTTTGAATTATTTCCTTCTACAGTGGACTAGTTAAAATTATTCCCCTGATTTCTAAGTGCACAACTTTACAGACTAAATTACTAAATTTAATCTCTGTTTTATTAGTCCAGCATTGACATTACCAAGTTTTTATGTGGGATAGATTTATCTCTAATAGAATGAACAACTTCATGCCATCAATAAATTAAATCGACACATTTGTGCCATCATTATTCAGGATACTTTTAAGGCCAACTTTCGGCTGCCTCTGCTGCCCAGTGTTATTCCCCACGCAAGTTAGATTTTTTTTCTTATGGACAGCCTGTTGGTCACATTTCTATCTGACTCGTTACTTCCATTATGGTTTTCATATTAACTTGGTCTCCAGCTTTAAATAATTGCACAGCTTATTATGGAGCCTTCTTATAATGACAATTTTCTTTATAGTTCCTTTATCAAAGATAGTGGGTCATGTTAATAAATTAATGATGCATTTTATTCTGCTTTCCCCTCACATCCATATTTTTAGATTAAATTAAGAGTATAGAATAATGAGAAGCTAAACTAATAGGTTCTATTAATTCTGAGTAATTCTTCCTTTTTTTTTTTTTTGCATTAAATTCCAGTATAATATTTGCTAGAATATGACAAATGCTATAATTTAATACATTTAATAAAGTGCCTACTGCTTAACTTACAACTTAATGTATTGGTTCTATTTTTTCCCCAGGGCTCTAGTGTAGAGATTCGTGACTCTGTAGGGCAATAAGTTCTTTGAATTTTGCTACTAGTAAAAATATGGTATTATCCAACTCTATACACTTCATTCCATGAGTTGTCTTGCTTTAGCAAGGTGATACTTTACATCATCACCCTGAGTGAAAGCCTTCAAATATTTTCTTTGTTATCTTTAATTTCTGTTGCCTCATGCTTCCTGATGTTTTTGCCATTTGTTTGGCTAGTTTGTAGTTTTATATATATGTATACACATAGGTGTATATATATATATATATATGTGCATTCATGCAAAGACATGATCTAACAAATTTCCTTAGCTAAGAACATTATTATTTTTCTTGAAATTTGTTCCTGAACTGGTTGTTCTAGTTTATTGTAGTATTATACTACTTGTATTATGTATTGTACTTGCATTATTATAGTATTATACTACTTGTAGTACTATACTATTGTGGTATTATACTACTCTAGTATTACACATTACAGCTCAGATGCTTTGGTTTTGTGGTTGATTGCCTTGTCTTGTATATACATTCCTTAAAAAAATACAGTGGAATTAGAACAAGTGGTATTACTGACCAAGTTACGAATTATAATCACATTATCTCAGTTTGTCTTTAAGATGTAATTAGATATTAAGTAATCTAAGGCTTGTTTAGAATTCTTAGTTATTTTAGCCTCACTTGGAGTCTGGGCAGTATTTTAATTTTAACTTGTATTTCCACCTCATAAAGCAATTTTCATGTTGGCTCTAAGGTAAATAGCAGCAGATTAATCTCCCTTGCTTCATAAAGTTCAACTATTTAGAAAAGAAAATGAATTCTGCTGAATAGTACTGGAAATGCACGTGTTCCATATTGCTTCCTTATTTGTTTTCTGTCAATTATCTTAATTATTAATTGCATAAAGGAAACTCTGAAATCCTTCATTGTTTCCATGAACAGTGGCTGTCACTGAGAGCACGTTCTAACTGGCAATAACAAAGAAATAATATCTCATAACAAGTTTATGATCCCATGAAATATATTTTGCAAAGTAGTTTGTAAAGATAAATTGTTTCAGTGCTTCTCTAGTTATTAAAGGTAACAATTTAATCAATGACTAATCATCTCAGATTACAACTGGAGTGCTAATGAGTATGTGCAGCTGCTTTGGCTTTTCTATTATGTCCATATGGATACTCAAATTGATACTAGTACATAATGCATGTATATAATAGTCCTGCATCTTCTATGTTCTTTTTTCCCTGTAGTAGAAATGTAGTCACTGATGAAAAATTTAAATGTAAATATCTAAGACTTAAGCATCATACATCCTGGCTTAAAATGTGCTAATTAGTACCTTTGGTACTTAGAGTAATTATGCAATTTGCCTGGTATGAAAAGCCTTGGTGCTCTTCTATGCTCCAGTAATGGCCTTATTGTTAAATACTCAATGCACCTGGTGCATCTGATTTAGTACCTCTGGTTGATATGGTGTCAAAATAAGTGCTGGAATTGTGTGGTGAAAAAAGATTTATGATGAATTATATGACTTTTACCAAATCCCTCCCTTAACACCAATAATGCTTATACAGGAGAAGGTATTAAATCATGTGTGTATCCAACAGTGTCGTTCACAGGCACCTGATTGTCATGAACATCACTCTCTAGAAAATACATAAATGAACCAAAAAAACAAAAAAGGAAAAATATGGGAAACTTCCAATATATATAAATTACTAAAACATGTTTCTTCCCCTCCTCAGGCATATATTGTCTGCTTAGTAGCTTAAATTCCCTTCTGAAGATCGATGCTTACTGTTATAATTGTCTTTATTTGCAGTTGAGCTAACCACTTCAGAGACAAGTCATTCAGCTACCTTTCCTCAGTTGTCTCAGTTGTTACCTAAAGGATCCCTCTTCACTCTTTTGGCATGTGCAAAGTTAGTTTTGTGTTTATACCACTCTTCTCTAATGAGTGCTAAAAACACTAATGAGGAAAATGTTCAGAACTGCAGCTTAAAAGCATTGAAAGCCTCCCACCAGGTTTCTGAAGCTGGGCTTGCCCTGTGGTGCCTGTAAAACCCAATCCTGTATCCCTGCAGGCCCACGCCAGAGGGAACACGCTCAGGGCATTTCTTGGGATGAGGGGAAGGAAGAGTAGCTGTGCACGTGCATGGTGAGTTACAGGGAATATGTATTGAGGCTGGTGTTCTGTGGATTGTCTGCACAGGAAAAACTCACTTTGGCAAGCACCTGCCACACTTGGGCCTCTTCCACACAGAGATCTTAGCCTGAATATGATTCTAAAGTGAGATTTTATTATATGAGGTGTGGATGCATTCTGCTGTGAATTAATTTTTTTATCATCGATATATGATTAAAACAATAGTACAGTATTTATACCTTCTTTGTAACTCTTGCAGATTTATACCAAAGCAACTGATATGAGAGCTATGTCCATTTTTAAGCTTAGTAAAATTTTTAGATCCATTCAAGTTTTTATGATAGCACAAGGCATGTATTGACATTCAAGAAATATGAGTAAATACTTCCTTAAAGCTCACTTATCAACAGAAAGCTTTTCAAAGCAGCCCTGTCATTTTAAATTCCCTAAAAGTATCATATGTAAAATGATACACGTGTGCTATATAATCCCATCTTTAGGAAATGGATTTGCAGCCTAAGAACTTCTATGAATTGGAACACTTGGATCCTTAGGCTTAATCAAGAAAAAGCATTTTAAAACTTAAAGGGATTAAAAAATTGTATTCCTAGTGATTTTGTAAGCAAAGATTTAGCTCATTTTGTGACTAAAGGCAAAAGCCGATATTAGGCTGGCAATTCCCAAACTCCAGGCTGAAGAAACAGCCTCAGTCTTGTATATTCGGGAAACCTTTAGATGGAATTTAAAGCGTAGCTATTTTATTAAGCTTGTTATTTGAAGGAGAGAAAATGAGACAAAATCAAACTGCACCAGAGTGTCTTTGTTGGTCAGAAGATGAAGCAAGTTTATTGTTGCTGTGGATCTGACTCCACATTCCCCAAGGTGCTTGACAGGAGGGTACAGCTTGTGCCATGCTGGGCACTCAGAGCACATGTCTGGCTTGCATTTACAAGAGAAAAATCAAGGAAAAAGGGGCTCTGCTGTGTCTTTGATTGTCTGGGAGGCAGAGATGGTGCAAAATAACCTCTGTAGAAGACTGTGCCTTGTTCTGCCTCTGTTGGCTGGTTGTGTCTCATAACAGCCTGAGCTGTATCTGGTGCCTATTTTTGAAGGGAGTGCATATGTTAAAGTATAAATGCAGGTGTGGATTTTATGAACAATAGACGAAAGACAGCGAATTCATAGATGAAAGTAAAACTCCACAAGCACATGGTTTAGGTACTTTATTGGCTTTAATTTACATATTGACCCAAACAAACCTACCACATGTTTTGATGAACACTTGTTCCCCTTTCATTTTTCCCCCTAAATAATTCGTTTATCAAAATAGTTATATTTTTAAATCCTAACTCTTAAACTTTTTTGCTCCTTAAGCAGTGAATGAAGCTTTCTAATTGTATAGTTTGAGATGCTGTAAATTTTCCTCTCTTTGGAATTTCTGTGGCTATTTTTTCTTTTTGGTAAAGAGTATACACCCATGGAGGTGTGTTAGAGGCTTTTTTTCCAGTTTTGAATAAAGCTTATTTTGGGGATGATTCAACAAGCCCCTTGGCTGTTTTTAGGCTGTTGATAAATAACCCTCAGCTTCCTTACTAAAAAACAACCCAGGCTGGAATTAGTTTGAATTTTGCTTTAACGATAACATGTTCCAGTTTAATGACCTACTAACAGTTCTGTGCACAGTGTTGTCCTCAGAGAGCTGAGGTCAGGAGTGATTGAAGCTCAGATTAGTGTTTTAAGAGCAGCTTCTGGTGACTAATCAAAGGCAAAAAGATAAAAAAAAAAGCTGCTTTGACTGTGGGGTGAATGCTTAGAAATGTATCCAGAAGCATATCCTGAAAAGAGATTTGATATGTTTTATAGCTGAATGTCCTGGAATATTGGCCTTTCTGCTCTTGAACATTCCCTTCCCCCCAGCTCTTAATCTCTTCTGCTGTTTTCAGCATTGCTGAGCAGATGCTTATGCCAGATAAGATGGAACAGAAGAGTAGCAATATCAGAAGCCCTGTCAGAAACCGAGGCTCAGCCGTGGTCGTAGTAATGTAGATTTTCCCCTGAAACAGCACTGAGTGCTTTTTGTCTGTAACTCTACTCGCACTTGTTTCATTTGTAACATCTTTGATTCTGGCCAGACCTTGCAGTTGAAAGAAGGGTGTGTTATATATTGCAACAGTGTTGAAAACATTTATGGTCACTGCAAGTTTAAGGGAAGTTGTTTCTTTTCCTGTGACTTACTGCTGGTATTAAGCTGTTAAGCTTGCATGAATTCAACTTTGGAATTATTTTCTTTACAAGAGGATATTTATTTATTTATTGACTGATTGATTGATTTGTATTGATAAGCATAGAATCGATTTTGATTGTCTAACGTTGATGAGATGGGAACTTTAGAGTCACAATGTGAGATAGTGGCACAACTGCCAAATTCTAGTCCACAAACTGAGAACTGAATAAAAGTAAGGTTAAGACTTTTGTTGTTGTGAGGGGTTTCTTTCAGTCTGGATTCTGAACCAGTTTTGAAGTTCTCGATGAATGCTGCTTTCAGACCATGCCAGTAACACAGAGTCTTTCAATAAATATTTAATGAGTTTTCTCCAATAAAAATTAAGAATTTGTTGGACTTTGTGTGGTTTTCTAGGATTTAGAAGCAGGATTGATTTTGTTAGTTTTCATATCTACTCACTTATTTTTACTTATAGGGAAACTTTCTGAAAAGCAAAACCAAGCTTCCAAAACATTGAAAAATAAATTATCTTTACTCCCAATTAAAAATGAACAACAACAAAAAATGTTCCACAGAATATGGTGAGTTGGAAGGGACCCACAAGGGTCATCTCCAGTAGTCACACCCTGTGCCTGAGAGTGTTGTCCAAACACTTCTTGAGCTCTGTCAGCCCTGGGGCTGTGCCCACTGCCCGGGGGAGCCTGTTCAGAGCCACACACCCTCTGGGGAAGAGCCTTCTTGTAATACCGAGCCTGAACTTCCCCTGACACAACTTCAGGCCATTCCCTGTTTTAATTGATTTATTGATTTTATAGAAGGTACTTCTTATGTCAGTGAGTGTCTGTTGTTTGGGATAGTGGACTGGAAAGGTGCTAAAGAAACCATCTAGTAGAGCAGGTAAGGTCATGTAAGCAAGGAAAGTAAATTTTATTTAAACAAATTAATTGTCATCCTAACTGTAATAATATTTTCCTTCAGCTGAATAAATTCCTTTCAGATGTCTGTCTCTTCTGTATGCAAAACAGTGCATTTTTTTCTGAATTTACTATGTATTCCAGTTTTGTTTAGGCCAATCAAATGAAACAATTGTTAACTCTGTATTTGTTGTATCTTCCAAAGGGCTTTATGTAGGAATTCTGCCATTGCCAGGAAATTTATTCTGCAGAGTGTTCAGTGGCTTGTTGAGTGAGGTGATACTTGATGGCATGTTTGCAAACAACATAGGTACCTCTGGTGAGCAATTCTGTTTCAGTCTGTAGTTGCTGAGAGTGGGGGAAGCTTGTCCCAGAGCCTGGCCCGTGGAGGGTGAGCTCCTGGTACTTCTGTGTCATACAGTTCAGGGAGAAGGGGCAGCATCAACTCATCCTTCTCATCTTCCTAACCATTCAGCTGCATTGGAACAATTCTCTACTCTAGTGCATTTTGCTACCTGAATCATCACTTTTCTAAGCCTTGGGGTCACTGCTTTTTCCTGACCCTATTTCAGAGTAATGGCTTGCCTTCTCATTTCTGTTCCTTTTCTTATTTCCAACAGCCTAATTCACTGATTTTAGACTTCACTGTATGGCTTTGTTGATTCCTGCTGGATTTTTAACACTAAGCTGTGTATCAGTAGCTCCTTTCTGCGTACAAGTATAATTTCTGTTTATACTGTCTTGATGAAGAGTGGTTCCTTGTGTCTAATCCATTCTGCTTTGTGTTTGAACTGGGTGGGAATAGACAAGTAGCAGCTCTGAAAGCTTTTTATAGCTTAAGTTAGATCACCAGCCTCTGAGAGCTTGTTACTTAGGAGCAATCATAAGAATTTCTGCTCATGAATGGTGGTCCCACACTTTCTATAACCTCTCACTGATGGGACAGGGTGGCTGTGTCTCCCACATGCCTTGCTATATCCCTGTAAGTATAACATGAACAGGCTCCTAAGAGTTCTGCTCATGTAGGTGTGTGTGTAATTGTATTCTGAAAGGCAAAGTGGGGCACTCCAGGCGATGTTCTCCCTTTATGAGAGATGAGAGACAATACCCCAGGATCAGTTTTCATATGTTCTCTTTCCCTGTTCCTATCTCCATCTGTCTTTTAATCAACTGGCTGATACTGATGAGTACCTTGGCAAGACAGAGCAGAAGGGTTTTGAAAGTCTCAGCAGAAACTTTTATGTCTTTGTTCAGTGCATTGACAGTGTTCTTATCAAGTCTGGATTTGGAGGGACCAGGTTTTTTGTTGTATTTTTTATTCCTAGCTGAAAGAAATTATGTAAAAAAGTTTTTTGGTTCAATGCCCGTGTGATGAATAAACCTGTGGAGTGTTACATTGAAAAACTTCAGAGTCATATCTTTCATAATTATACTAATATGGTGCCTCATTTCAATCCTAAGCCCATGTAAGCCTCTGTAAATGGAATAACATGCAGTGCCAGATAAATTTTCTCATTAGAAGTACAGAAATGCACATACATGTGTCAGTTTACAGAATGCAACCTGTTAATTTTCCTGGATGTGCCTTTTTTGCTGCAAAGCTTTAAAAATGTATGTGCCACCTTTCAAAGATTCCCATTAGTTTTGTGTTGTATATTGGTAGTCTAGTCTTTACTAGTTTATGCTTCATTGCAAATAAAAAAACCAACAATGAGGTAAGAGAAATATTACAAAAATGAAACTATCATCATTTAAATAACATTATTAAATTTTGTCTTATAACCCTTTGTGTTTCTGCAGACAGTAACAATAACAGTATTACATTCTCCTACAATCCCCCCAAATTGCTCTGCTCTGTAGTGCAGACTAAGACTTGCTTCAAAAGGGTCTAGGATCATATGGTTTTGAGGCTGTTAGAATATTTCACACCACCAGCTTTGGAGAAGCAAAACCATTGCATTAATAGATCTTCTGTTAATAGTTCAGTAAATGGGAAGTTGTGTTTAGCTCAGGAACTGATGGATACGAGGTACAGTTCTGTGCTGCCCTGTCTTCTAAAATGTCTCATCACTATCTGCAAGTTGTTCTTGGTGTTTCATTTCAGTTGAGAGCATATGAGCTCAAAGCTAAAATTGCTAAGAAATTCTGTTTGATATTTTAAACTAGGCTTCAGTGTTTCCTTAATTCTGGTTG
This sequence comes from Pithys albifrons albifrons, assembly GCF_047495875.1. Lineage (NCBI taxonomy): Eukaryota > Metazoa > Chordata > Aves > Passeriformes > Thamnophilidae > Pithys > Pithys albifrons. Next base: position 8,541,830 of record NC_092466.1, on the reverse strand, counting down.
TGCAATACAGAGCAAATAAAATGTTAGAAATACCCTCTCCCCACTAAACCCAAAAAACCTACTCACACAAACACAAAACCCCCCAAATCCCTCTCCCAATATATGAAATGTTTGATTCTGTGAAACGGGCAGCTGGAGTAATTAGGACTCAATATTATATACATTCATTCTTATACCTCTTCATCTGCTTCTAGAGGGAGTATTGGAACTTGCTAATGGTGTTATGACTTACCCATGATTTATAAAGTCAAGCAGAAAATATGAGTGAAATGGCACCTGCCGCAGAGTGAAATGTGTTCTAAAATTACACCTTTTTGTTACTAATAGGAACCTTTCATATTCCCAAACAAGAATGCTTTGTATGACCCTGGAGACATGAATGCCATTATTCCATTTCTTTACAGCAAACAGAGGGATGTGCTTTGTATTTAAGGCGAACTTGTAATGTCCTAATAAGATAATTGCTATAGCCGGAGAAGTCCAAAGTGATTATCTGTGTAATTATCTGAAAGACAGTACTTGAAACCTAGTCAGTAACCAGCCCTTTGAATTTATTAATCAATTAAGTTTTTAAAAGAACTATTATCTCTTCTTATCTCAACATTTGTGCTGAGGTTGTGTTCGAGGCTGGGAGCCTCTCATGAAGCTGCATGTGTGCTGAAGGGAAGGGGGAGAGAGGAGGAGGGACTTGCTGTGATGTATATAACGAAATGCTGAAAATGGAACAAATCATAAATGCTATAAAATGAAACAAAATTCAGTTATTGTAGTCTTAGGGAAGGATGCTAAGAGGTAATGATATTTTTGCTTTCCTTTGGAAAGTATGTGTGTGTCAAAGTTTAGTGCATTTGGATAATTTCAGAACTAGTATAGCCAGTGGGTGCTGGTACTTGCAGCCCTCTGGTATGAGGTAGTTTCCTGCCATGAGAATTCTGCCTTTAACAAACATAAAATGTGATGGTTAGATATTAATCAATCCAAATGACTGAAAAGCAGGAATAGGAGCTTCTTGGTGAGCATAGGTTTTATCAGAAACCTGATTTAACTACTCCAGGAGGAATTGAGAAGTAGGTGACACACTGGATTTAGAGCATTTGGCTGTTACCTCAGGAAGCTTAAGTTAAAGCCCTGAACTAGGTCACAAGTGAAAAAGAGATTTATGGTGATGTACAGTGAAAAATTGGCACAGTGCATTACCTTGTTGCCAAGCACCTCAGTCTGCATTGTCTATATCCCTTGTGCCCCACATTTTAAGATACTAAAGCATGTTTGATTAATTATAGAAGTCTTATCAAATGCACATATATGACAGTATCTAAATATAAAAATACATGTTTAAAGTATATACAAATACATAAAAATTCAGAAGTAACTTTATTCTTCACTCATGTAAGTCTTGTGATTAGATCAAAACCTGTAGACAATCTTACTTTAAGGTAGAAACTACATGGATTGAAATCAGTTCAAAGGTAAGGAAAGTAGACAGAGCAAGAGACCCTCTTGGCTTACTACAAGATTTTGAGCCTGCTGAAAACTGGAAGAGAAGTGTCCCAGAAATGGAAAAGCAAACAAACACCTCCGAAGGACTGCAAGGGCCTTTCCAGGGGGTGCAGAGAAAACCAAAACCTCAGCTTCAATTGAAATTGGCCAGAGGTATCAAAAACCGCAAGAAAAAGGTTATTCAGAAGCAAAAGCAAAAAAAAGCAGAAGCAAACCAAACCCATTTTTCTGCTGTTGACAGGAGAGGTGCATTAGCCCCCAACAGTGTGGAAAGGCAGAGGTTCTCAACACTTGGGGCACTTGTGTCTTTACTGGCACTGTTGGGCCCTGGGAACAGAAATCCAGGCTGATGCACACACAGACCCACTGTCTGCAAAGGGAGGGCTGGTGTGTGAGCTGTGACAGAGCTGAGCCCTGCAAAGCCATGGGCACGGGCAAGAGCCACCCCAGGGTGTTACAGAAAGTGCCATCACTGTGAGACTGTGCTCCGTAAGCTTTGAGAAATGGAAATCAAGGGTCATTCCAGAGGGCTGGGAGAAAGCTGCTGGTAACAGGCTGCAAGAAGGGCTTAAAGGATCCAGGAAATGAAATGATAAGCACAGCAGTGCTACTGCTGTCTGTGGGAATCTTATGGAATAAATCAAGTCAGATGAAGGACATGAGTGGGAAAAGCCAGCACAGATTCACCAAGGGCAAACTGTGCTTGGCAAACCTGGTTGCCTTCTGTGACAACTAATCTGCTTGGTGGATGTGGGGTGAGTGTTGAATGTTGTCTACCTGAATTTTGCCAAGGCTTTTGGTATGGTTCCCATGCCTTCTTGGGACAGAAAAGGATGCCCTGTGGTCTGGACAAGTGACCTGTGCAGTGGGTGGGGCACCGACTGAGCAGTTGTGTGCAAACAGCTCGTTTTCAGACTCATACCCGGGGATCAATATTGGGCCCAGTGTGGGTTCTTAACAAGTGACCTGGAAGATGGGATCAAGTGTGCCCTGACAGAGCTCAGAGGTGAACAAAATAAAGCTGGAACATGCACTTAACCGGGTTACTTTTGGAAGTGGAGGTCTGGATTGTGGAAAATAAAGCCTACCAAAAAGAGCTCTAGCTATTACAGAAGCTTAAACTATAAATTTCTTTTGTTTGTTTGTTTTGAGCACTAGGAATAGCATAAGGATAATTTGTTACTTTGGGTGATCTTAAAGTAACATTATATCTGAAGGTACAGAACTTTTCTAAATGATATAATAACGGTATTAATGAGATAGGAAAAAAGAAAGTTATAGGGCCATTTCAGTCTGGTGGAATGTGATTTTTTTTAATATCTTAATTATCTTGGCAACATTTGGCCATAAAAATAGCTCTTGGCTGAAGTGAGCATTGTAAAATGTTAGAGCACTGGGGTGTCTCCTTGCTTCCTGACAGATTCTTTTCTAATTCCTGTTTGCTTCTAATAGTAGCTGTCTGGATGGATACATGAGGAAACTTTGGGACTACTGTTATTATTCATTTGAATCAAGACTGAATTGTCAGAATTTTGATTATTTCAAACCTTACTCTTTTTCTGAGAAAACCACGGTATGAAACTGAGTGCAAGAAGTTCAGTCAGTGAAGTGGGTAGATGGTCTGCCTTGTACTCAAACCAGCATTAATTTTCATACAGTTTGACCTTTTGAATTTTATACCTAAAGTAATATTTGCAGCCATACTTAAACAAAAAGGTGATAGAGGGAAATATATGATGTCTTGTGTTTGTATCAAATGCCAACTTGATTTTCTATCAATTTTAGCCATTGTGGCAGGCCTATTTATAGGCAGAATTTTGGATGCCATCTGTGAACCAGCCTGGGCATTTCTAACAGAGTACATGCCTGTCCCATAGGATTTTGTCCAACCATGATATTAAAGTAGTAAATATCAAATGTCTGTAGTACTCCAGGTAAGAAGTGAAGACACATTTCTTTCCCTTCATTTCTTTTCACTAAGTTTTTTCCAGGTCAGTGGAGGATATTGTGCTATTTGTGGTATCTTTTAAAAGGCACTGATTTCCAAGTTGAGATGGAGGACCATGGCCACCTGGAAAATATTGGCAAGATTTGAACTGTTAATTGGTGTAGCAATTCTGGAGAAAATACAGAGTTCCCTGTGAACTCTGTGGATTGACTCAACTCCACTCAATTTTATAGAAACTTTCCATTAATATTACGTGTAAATCCATCTGTGTAAAACTAGGTAGCAAAAAACTTTTAGTTGTTGATAACTTCTAAATGTTTGGAGGTGATCCAGTACTTAGGAGCTTCAGTTTCTTAAAATGTAACAAAACAGCCTCCTCCTTCTCCCCCCAAAATAAAGATTTCCACTTAGGGAGTATTTTCTGGGTTCAGGTTAAGCCTCAGCAAAACATGTCAACCATTTTTCAGTAAAATATGTGTACCTGCATAGCTGTAGGTTCTTAAAAAAATGGCACCTTGTCCTGAATTGCTTGAATGACTTGCATTATAATACACAACATAAATGCAACTGTCATGATGGGATCACGTGTGCACTTGGGGTTTAATATTTACGAGCACTGACTTCATGTTAGTGCTTTGAAAGATGAATAATGAATATAAATAATATTCAGAAACTGTTGACATCGTTAAGTAATAGAAGAATGGCTGTTAAGGAAAATGTAAGAGTTTCATTGAATGACTTTATCACAAATATATGCAAATGGAATTTCTTCTTTTCCCATGGAGGTCATTGATTTTTTAAGTAGAGTTTCTCACTGTGCAGTGTGGCCAGAAGCTACTATCTTTTTAAGTGAATGCTTATAGCAGAGAAATAAAAATAGATTTTCCTACTGAAAAAGGGATTATAAATGAAACTTTGCATGCAGCAAGTTCCAGCTCATGCAAGCTGCATTGATCCCATACAATACTGCCTGAAAAAAGTCCCACTGACAGAATTGGATTCGAATTTCTACACTTGATCGGACATAATTAACCTCAGTAAGATGAACTGGAGTATTACCATTTAGTCCTGTGGAGGAAGGCAACAGTCTCAGGGAATTACAGGTTGTACACAAATCAGCATAAAGGCAGTTGTTCTGTCACTTGCATTCAAAAAAGTGGCTACATTATGGATATTGTATAATTTTCTGGTTGCTGTGCTGGTCAGACCACAGCTGGAGTAGTGGGTATCATTCTGAGATACAGATGGATTGGAAAAGTTCTACAGGAGGGAAGTGTAGAAAATGACACCTGAGGAATGCTGGATTAAATTACTTTATTAGAGAAGAAAAGCCTGAAGATAGATGTTTGTAAAACATAGGCAGAAAGAGGAAGACAATTACCTGAATTCCAGGTCTGTGCTCAGGAAATAACCTGTTTAAGTAAGGAAAAAAGGTAAGTTAGACATTCAGAAAAAACTTTCTAAGTATAAGGATAGGTCAGTACTAAAATAGTCTGCCTAAGAAGATTGTAGAGTTCTTTCTCTGGAATTACTAAAATCAGATTAGACAAATAACTGAGAAGAAAGATTTCAATATGGTTGTGAAAGGTGTTAGGGCATGTTGTTAATTGAATGGCAATTTAAGACGTTTTGGGTAAAATAAAAAAGTCAAGCCTCACCTTGTGAGGAGATAGAAGACAATCCTTAAGTACTCTCAGACAGTATTTTTACAGTAATTTTAGTTTAAAATACTAATTTACAATAATAACAAATATTGGGATCAGCTTTAATATTATTACTCTCCTTTTATCTTCTGTGCCTGATTCACCTACCAGGTCTTCATAAGGCTGTGCCCACATTCTCTTATTTCAAGCCACTTTGTGGATTCCCTCACAGTCACATGTTCAGGTATCCTGTTCCAGACAACCTGTCCTGGTCTGTGTTCTGGGAATTTACATAATATTGTGCAGCCTAAGGAAGGGAACAGATTTCTTTTATGTAAGTGAGAATACTTTGTATAAGTAAGATGCTGTGTAAGTTTGTACTTTGAAAGGAACATCTTCTATGCATCATCCTTTCTGTTGTTATTGGGACTATCACAAAAATATGCTATAAAATAACACCTTTGTCAGAAACAGTGAATGAGGCAACAAAACAGATTTCAGAGCAAACCTTAAATTAATATTTTGCACCAATCAAATTTTATATCCCAGATAACTTAGGGTTTGGTTTTTGTGCCTTTTATCTTCTTTTTTATTATTAAAAAGTAGATTTGTGTCACACAATGTTAAGTTTCTTGAAATACAGAATATATTCTTATGGGGAAAAATATATTATTATATTCTAGTCCTCATTTTACTTTTCTGGGATTTTTCGATTGTTTCGAAGCAAAGTTTTGTTTAAAATAATTTAGAAGGATGGGCTCATTACTTGAATTAATCAGTAGGGACACTTTAGAAAGGAAACTGTTACTTGGTCAGTGAATAGTGAGACCTATTTAAGAGCCTGCCTGTGATTAGTTGGCATGTGAGAAGTTGTCGTGAATGTCCTTAATGTGTTTCTAAATATAATTCTTCTATTAATGCAAAGCAGTTTGTAACAAGTATAGGAGTGTGATTGGCATATGCAAATATTTACTTAATGTATTAAATATTTATTCGTCTTGATTAGTCATTGAAGAAAATTTAGAACTACAGTATGTTCAGTATATTCCCTTTTTGTACATGTTGTGAAAAAAATTAACCAACAGCAAGTTCTGCAATAAATGTGGATATACAGAAAAATCAAATGCAAAGTCTTTGGATTTTTGTCAGGTGCTTGTCAGTACTTCATGCCTGCAAAATAAAAGTCTGGCTTTGTGGGTTTTTCATGTTGTTTTTCAGATCTTCCTTTGAAAAAAGTACTAGAAAGCCTTCTTAGTCTATCACTTAATATTAAGGTATGAGAAATGGCCTCTCCATCACTGCTGCCTCTCTCCTGATATCACAGTGCTCACTGATTTGGGTTTGTGCTGTCAGGTGGGCTGAATCTTTTTTGCCTTCCTGCCTAATGTATTCAGCTGATCTCATCTCAGACAGGAGCAGGCTCTTCCCTGCTGTAAGTGTTAGGCACAGGAGCTCAAGCTGGAAAGGTTGCCAGTACTTCTATTTAAGAAGAAATGGAGCTTATAACTTTGAAGCACAGTTATTGAATTTTATTTCTTTTTAATAAAACACATTTTCATAAAAGATGAAAAGGAGATGGAGCAAAATGTTTCAACAATGGAGAGAATAGCTCTTGACTGACAAATACTGATATTGAGATGAATCCATATCGCAAAATATGCTCTGTATCTTATATTCAGATATATCTGAAGTAGGAACTGCAAAGTAATCCAGCTTTTCATAAAATTCTCAATAGAAATGTGACACTAAATACTATAAAGATAAGTGAGGGTCTTCATAACCCTTTCTTTTATTTAATAGTGAATATTTGTAATATTACGAATGTGCCTTATGCTTTATTTCTCTTAACATAACTGTGTTATAGATCAGACCTCTGTCCATCTGTTTTGTGGATATTCATGTTCTGCTGATGACAGAAAATACCCAATGGCTTCTTTGGTTTGAATTAGTGCCCCTCTCTGAAAGATTTGATGATGCTATTTTTTACAGGAAGACACAGGAGATGACAAGACTGAGTTTTTCACAGATCTATAAATATTACAGCCAAGAAGGGCCATTTTAATAATCTGCTCTGATGTCTTTATATATTGCAGAGCACAGACTTCATGTGACTACTCCTTCATTTTGGACCAGTAATTTCTGACTGAACTAGAACATGCCTTTCTCTTTTCCTGAGATGCATCAGCCTTGATTTAGAGCCTCGTGGTTTGGTTGCCCAGTGCTGGCTTTAGCCCTTTCATTTTTGGTGTATCTGTCTGCTGTATGAAACACCTTATAGTGCCATGAGGTCTTACTGACTGATTGGCCTGGGATTGGCCTGAGCTGCTCCTGGTGCTCCTGGATGCCTTTAACTCTGCTGTGCAGCACCCTGACTTCTTTCTGTTATTTAGTAGATCTGTTTTACAGTGTACAGAAACAGGAAATGTTCTCTTGGCTTGCTCCCTCTAATTCTTTATAGGTTTTGATTATAACCCTGACAACTAAAAAAAAAATATTGTTGTGCTTATGAAAGCTGGGGTGCAATTTAAAAAGGCAATGTACAACATGAGCTGCTCCCTGCACATTCTGTTTAGAGAGCTGGAGTCTTGCTGGGATAAACTTGTGGTGCCACACAAATTGTTCTGTCCTCCTCCCATCACTGAGGCTCTCTGAGCAGAGAGCAGGATGCAGCATCCAGGCATCGTTCTGGCTCTTCCACTTCTGTGGCTAAGTGGGTGTACTCATGTTGACTCACCTGGGTTTTGGTTATTTGACAGAATCACTGCTACTCACAGAGGAAAACTCTGCCCATGGACACCTGGCTTTATATGATAGGGAATATTGACCTTGATTTGAAAACAGGTTACAGGAAAGTAGTCCTGCTTATCTTTATGTTATTTATGGGATTTGGTATTTGATAACATTTGGAAAGAAAAATAATACAGAGAAGTTCTTGCTATGACTCAAGAAACTGAAAATAATTCCCTTCTGTCTTGCTATATGTTTATTTTAAATAGAACAGCCCCTTATCTTACAATGTTCCACAACCATTATTGCAAAGTTGTGCTCTTAGTTATTTACTTTTTCCAGCAAAGTGCAATAGCTGCTTCAAAGGCTATCTACTCTTCCAAAAGAAACTATTTATCAAAAAATTATCAGCTTAGGAGACAAGGGAAATTATTTGTACTTTACTGGTGCCAAAGGGCTGATCTAATAAAAACAACTTGTGTAAGTCACCTCCATTGCATTATACAGCTACTAAGAAGGCAATGGTCATGACTGCAAATGAATACTAGTGATATTTCACACTTCTTCCAGGAAAATAAATGTTCTGTCTCTTGCTAAGTAAGTCTTTACTTCTGTATATAAATCAAGTGTTAGCATTACATATATTTTTTTGAAACTTATGTGTTACTGCCTTTTAATAAAACCCCCCCAAAACTTCAGTCTAGCATAGACTCAAGCAGAGGATCTGCTCCTGTAATCAGCTTTGCTGAGGTTCTGTGAGAGGCTGAACACCAACAGAAGCTTCATTTCACAATCAGTGACATGCAGCTTAGACATGTAACTTATAGGTTGGTGTTCAGTTCAGCATTGTCCAATCAATGTAATTACTATGTAAAGAAACCAGAAATAGCTCTGAAAAAGACCTATTTCTCATGTATAGAAGCAACATTTAGGTGAAATTGAAATTTCTCAATAAAAATAAATATCATAAACTTAAACTCTGTGTGTGTCTTTTGCTTTCTTCAAGCAAAAGTGTTCTTGGCCATACCCTCATTCACACGAGAGCACCAGGCCAGGAGTGTGAGTAACAGGAGCTGCCACAGAGCTTCTCTCATAAATTATTCTTTCTTGCTCTCTTGTTTTTATTTCATTTCCACATGTTTATAATTTTGTTTGGATCTCTGTTAATAGGCATGCAATTAGTGTTTGGTATGAGTTCCAGTGTAAATAATTTGCAGTAGATGTGGTAATGAATATTTTCACAACTGGTGTATATGGCTTCAAAGACAGTGGGATAACAGATCCTGAATTCCTGCCCAGCCAGACTCCTGATGGGAAATGGATGGGAAAATGGAGGTGTGACCTGGTCAGCTTATTCAGCCTTGCCTCTGACTTAGACCTAGTCTATTGATTTATTTTAAAGAGTGAAATAAAACAGAAAAAAAATCCCCTGCTTTTTAATTCTTTAACACTATAGTGAAAAAATGAGCATTTCTGAGTCAGTATTTATGTTTATTATTATTGTTGTAACAGTTTAAGGAGTAGGATGGTTAGTTTTGCCAGAGGAGTGAGGCCACCAGAGATGTGTGTTAAGGCCTGAACTATAGAAGATAATCATAAAGGATACAGAAAAGGAGGTGGATTAGGGAAGTTACAGATAATAAGCTCATTCATAAAGCTTTTATGTTAACAGATTATTGAATTTCATCTGCTGTTTTATCACTGCATAGATTAATGCAATGTAATATATATGAATGGATGAAAAATCTTTTTCTACATTAAATGAATTTCTATATGTGAATATTGAGCTATCTATTATCACTCAGAAAAAAAGGTTGTAGCAGCTATTCCTGTTTAAAATGTCAGAATAGTGTTGTTGAAAGAGCAAATAAAATCTTAAAGGGAATAGAGAATAAAATGGAAATAATATTGCTACTGTACAGATTCGTGGCTCACTTGCATCTTGAATACAATATGCTGATCTCTGTGTTGCATCTCAGATGGCTGTGGGAGAAAATATAGGCAGTGAGCAAGGATTTCTGAGGCTGAGAAAGGCTCAGTGGGGGAAAGGAGGGAAACAACACAGCTCATTACATTTGGAGTGGGATAAAGCATGTGAACAGGGTACAGTTGTTCAACTCCTCATGCAATATCAGACCTAAGCATGTCAGATGAAACCAAGAGGGAGGCTCAGGACAAGAACAGTTGAGAGGTCTCATATACATGTGGAAATCATTCCTTCAGGCTGTTAAGATGCTGCAATTTTGTATGAGGTGACTCCTGGGACAAATGTGAACCCAAAGGTTCAGGCTCTGGCTGAGGATGTTCCTGAGCTGCAGGTCATGGCAGGGGGTGTGATGCTGAGTGGAGTATCTACAGGGATTTCAATTCTTTCCTGGGTACCCACTGTAGGGCACTGTGAAGAGACAGGTGCTGACTGGGAATAAGAGAGGAACGGGCTGACAGAGATGCCTATTTAGATTTACGCCTTAATTTTTCTTGATCTAGAACACTTTTCCCAAGGCTGCTGTTGTCTACTTTCAGAATTAAGTTGTAAAGCAATGGGAAAGTAAACAAACAATTCAAATCAAAATAATCTTAAATAAAACCCCTTTACATTGGCTTGGATCCATTTTGTGTAAGGGATGATTTAAATTATTTGCTACTGAATTAGAATAAATAGAAGTCTTGTGATTGCCTAGGGAGGAAAGCAGATCAATGATACAGAATAATCAGAATCAAGTTTTTATGAATACAGTGTGACAAGAAATATGAAGAGTGACTTGACTGTTTTCCCTGCCCCCAATTTTCTTTCCACCCAGACAAATTCTGTTGGCATGTTGATGATGTGTGTTCTGTTGTGTTGTCTCTGGTTTATTACAGCACTGTTTTTCCTCTTGTAGGTTAACGGAACCTTCTGGATATTTAACAGATGGACCTATAAATTATAAATATAAAACTAAATGCACATGGTTAATTGAAGGATAGTAAGTATTTATTTTCACAGCTTAAATTTTCTGATAGTTTGGTACTGTGTGTTCTAGAAATCCAAGGAACTCCTTAAGTAGAAACTGCATCTGGATTCAATATAAACAGTTTTGGCCTTTAGGTAGTTTGGTTTTTTTCTTGTTTAGTTGTTATAAAGAAGGCGGGGGGGGGGGGGGGGAATGGTAGGATTTTCAGGATTGCTTGGGGTTGGCTGAATGCCATTCCCATTCACGTTGCTGGCAAAAGCCAGGCTGACACTGGAATTTGGCCAGTGCTGCAGGCTCTCAAAACACAATGATAAATTTGTGGCACGTTTGGGTACCTTTACATAAGTTCCAAATGTGGTTACAGAATCCCACTTTTTAACTCATTATCTTACTAATCTTATTTAACTCAGATCAGTGATAAATCATGAATGGCCTCAAGTACAGAATGCTGATTCAGTTACATGTTGCTCAAAAGTTACTGCTTCTACAAAGTATTTTCTTTTGCATTCCAGCATTCCTCATGTACTTAATTTTAAAACAATTTTGTGCCCACAGTTTAGATGTCTCATGTCTTTTTGCTATTTTTTCAGTTTGTGCAGCACAGAAACACACAGAGATGCCCAAAGGGATAATGAGACACATGCATTAGTGTGGCTAACTGTTGAAAGCACAAAGTGATTGCATTTGAGTGTGACTTTTCCCCCCCCCAGATATGGGTCAGGATTTCGCTGACTCTACTTCTGAGTTCCTCGAACATTCTAGAAGAAAATTAACCCATTCTGTTGTTCTGTGTTGTCATGATCTCAATTAACTTAGGTGTCACAGCAGTTCATTAATGATGTATCTGATCTCATTCTTGTCTGCTCACATGCAGATAGTAATTTAAGCACAAGAGTGATGAAGTTATGGGTAGTTTGCAAAATTATTTCAATAGAAGCTCCACTATCCAGATGACCAGGCTACAGCTGAGTATCTTTGTGCCATAGATAGACTTCTCTTTCCACCCAAGGTGGCTCAGGAGTGTGTGCACTGCACTGCTCTGCTCAAGTGGGAACAGCCCTCAGGAGCACAGGCAAACTGTGCTGTGAAGCTGCTCTTCACTCCATCCCTCCTGTTCCCAGGAGCTGGGAGTGGGCAGCTGGAGGGCACAACGTGCTGCACAGTGTGGGCAAGAGGAAAGCACCAGGAGCAGAGTGCAGGATGGCAACACACAGGGAAGTCTCAAATGGTTAAAATACTCTGCCTTCAGAACAAAGAGTTCTCTCCAAAGGATCTGTCACAAATCCCCCACCTTTTCCAAACTGACAATTTGCACTCAAGCCTGTCAGGAGAGGGGAGAGATAAAGGAAAATAATCATTATGCTTCATGGAATGTATATTGGTAGTTTTGCAATATATGAAAATTCCCCTTTGAGAAGGTTTACAGATCCATTTGAACCTCAGCCAAAAACTGGAATAATTTGGCTCCCAGGTGTTGAGCGAGGGCAGAGGGCAGTCACTTGCACCAACATTGCTTGATATTCTAGATTTTTGTTTTAAGAATTTTATTTTCAATAACTAATATAATACTGGCATGAGAATGTGTGGGTGATTTTATCTTGAAAGATCCTTTAAACTTCATAGTCCTGATGTTGTAAAGTAAAGCCATTATGTTAAAATGGGATATTTTAATTGCTCTAAATTTGTGGTTCTGGATATTGGTAAAATCTGGTGATTTTAAGTCTCTTCTTAACTTTAGGGATTATTAGACTTGGACTGGATATGTTATTTTAAAATTTTCTAAGATAAGTGAAATATTTGCTTGCCCTGACTTGTTATCTAACACCTTGAAATCTTTAGTTACTGCTCAAAATGTTTTATTAGAGATATGCTGGCATGATCAATTTTACTGTAAGTTCTTTATCTTCTGAGCTCAATACTTCTGTAAAGATGTTTTACACCAATGTTCCTTTTTTTTTTCCAGCCCCAATGCGATACTAAGATTAAGATTTAATCACTTTGCCACAGAATGTAGCTGGGACCATATGTATGTATATGATGGAGATTCAATATATGCACCTTTAATAGCTGTATTTAGGTGAGTGTATTTATTCATCTTTCAGTCCAAGTCGTCATGTATGAGCATTTTTAGTTACTGGGGAAAGAATAACATTAGAGGCACTAATATATTAACTAGCTTGCTCGGTTTTGTTAATATTATGGGAACTTGTGTGTGAAATTGCATTAGACTGAACCCCAAACCCTTACATCTTTGGTTAGGTGATCAGAGAATAAATCCATTATGTGGCTTGTACTTACTCCTGACATTACATGGAGTGTTAATTTTTGTACACAGGCATTTTTCTTGGAAACCCCTTCCTTACCTTGCAGAGGCATGGGCAAATTTTATACACGTTTTATGATTTGTTTTTTTAAAAGAAGTTTTCAAATTATATTTCTGTATTGTCTTGCTTATATAGTTAACCACCAGAACAGCTAACTCCCACCTTCCTTTTTTCCTCCTCTCCTCTCCCAAGGATTCCTTAAAATAATTTTCCCTGTTTTCTTTTCCAGTGGTCTGATAGTCCCTGAAGTGCGTGGAAATGAAACTGTTCCTGAAGTAGTTACCACGTCAGGCTATGCATTGCTTCACTTTTTTAGTGATGCTGCTTATAACCTAACGGGATTTAACATTTTTTATTCGTGAGTATTTTTTTAATATGTCATTACTTTGGGTTTTTCAGCAGCGTAATGGTTATACTTAGTGGTATGTTTACAAAAGCAGGGAGCCAGGGTTGTAATAGATGATTAAGGTACAAGTCAGGGGAAAAAAATCCCAAAGATGAGTATATTGTTTTGAGTGGAGCCACGTGGCCATTCCAAGAGTATGTTATTCCTATGCCATATGGAACTAAAATGTATCCCTTCCAGTGTTTATCCAACACATGTAGTTGTCATATGGAATGGAAAGGAGATTATATCTGCTGTCGTGTCAGCTCCCTTCTCCTGAACTTGGATCATCTGTTGCTTGATTTTTCTTGCTGAATATACTTCTATTGCTTTTGAAACCTACACTGAAATTCTACTTTGTTTTTGTGCCACACACAAAGATTTTCTTCCATTTCTTCTCTACTTCTCAGGTACTTTCCTGTCCTGTTTTCCATCTCAGTCTGAATTCTGCCTTCGTAGTTTCTTATCTCCACTGTCTCTCTTTCAGTTCCTCTGATTGCAAACTCTAATCTGATATAACTATGCTTTTGTCCAGTCTCCTTTTCTGTGTCAGCAGCTCTAAAGATGCATTCAGTGGATCTGAGCCTTTTCTTTCTTTTTGTATCAGCTGTTGATTTCAGCTTCTGTCTTGCTTGGGACATGCTTGTGACACAAAATGCAGCATTTCTTCACACTGGAGGCTTGAACTAAGAGGGATTGCTTGGTCCTGTTGGACCTATTTCTTCATGTGATAGTTTTTCCATGACTGAAGATACACCTGTTCCTTCCTCTCAGTTCTTTCAGATCTGAAATACCAGTTATTGAGATGTGGTGGCCAGCACTGCATTTCTTATGTGGAAGTAAATGTAATATTTTTGTAAGATTCTATATTAATTTAAAATTCCTATTTGTGCTTCTGACCATGGCTTTGCTCTTGGCAGAGGTACTTGTTAAATTGTCCGTGGAAAGACTGTTCCTGTAATTTGTGGTGCCCTGCCTACCTTTGATCAGATAATAAATAGCCAATCAGGGTTTGGGAAACCTCACTGAACATATTGCATTGGAAATGGCAGTCCAGAAGATTGAGTATTTTTAATTTTTGTCAGTTGACATCAGTAAAATGCAATCACCTGGCTGACTTCTCTACTGTAATTAGATACATTTTTCAGTTAGTCCTGAAGCTTTTATTGCACTTTTTTTTACTTGACTTGGGAGCAAATGGCAATATGACATGGCATTCTTAAGGAATGAGAGTATGTGCTCTGCGTTCTTTCATTACTTGATAATGTGGTGCATGCTGCATATCATTGCCTAATTTTTTTGGAAGACTTAAAATAAATGAAAAAAACATGTCAGTTTTTAATTCCATAACATATGTAGCCCATGAAATTTTATACTCTGATCTTGTGCTTCTTCTATTGCAATGGATACTTTTAAAATCTATTTTTTTTTTTTAATGAGCCAACAGTAACGCTTTTTATGATAAAGAAGTACCTATATTTACTTTTTATGACTACATTAACTTTGTTTCTGTCACTGATCTATTGCACTCTGCTTCTGTTTCCCTCTTTCTTCCCTGGTTTTCCACTTCATCTTGATGGACTGCTTGTAGTCCTTTCTTTTGGGGAAGACAGAAGCACAAAATCTGTGACTAAATTGCCATGCCAGTTGCAAACAACGGTAGTTACTCCAGAACAGTTTGAGTAAATTTTATGTTCCTTCAAGTCAGGCAACTTGCTACCAGCTTTGCTGATCCAGTTTTTCTCATTCCATTTGAATCCTTAATGAACCTGTTGGAGTGGGAATTGTTCTATTTTCAAGGTGGTATCTCTCTTGCTGGAAGAACTGAACTGTTCTCCTTCCTGCAGAAATGGAGGGACAGGTTCCTCACAGCTGCAAAGCACAACAATTAATGCCATCAATGGTTTTATGCCATGTGTGTTACCAGGAAAAACCCCCAGGGTGTTTGCAGTTCAGATGTGGAATTTTCTCTTTTGGTAATGTAACAGAATCACTCCTTTGAGATGGGAGTGTCTAGAAAACAAAAGCTTGTCTTCTGACTGCCCTGCCACAACTACATTTTGTCAAGGGCCAGCCTCAATTCTTTGCTAACTTTAAACAACTCCATTCAGAAAGAGCAAGGAAGGCTGTGAACAGTATCCATCACTGACATCTACAGGGTGTGGTCTGGGTTATCATCTGGGGTTAGTAGTAAGAGTTTATTCTGAGTTCTAACCCAACCCTTTGCTGTGAGTCATCAAAAAGGCTTCAAATCCTTTTTGGACTTCAGCAGACACTACCTGGGACTGTGTTCATGGAAACTCTTGGACCACGTGCTTCAATGTCCTCCATCTCCCTTCATTTCCAAGGAATTGCCTGCATTTTTGGCAGGCTTAATTTTTTGAATACTTTGCTTAATTTTGCAGACCAGTTGCCTGTGATCTCAGTGTTTGGTGGGTGTATCACAAACACTGACTCCCATAACGGTCAGAGACTTCTTTCAGCCGAAGCTTTGCTGCTTTTGCACCTCAGCCTGTGGAGTTGAAGAGGCAGTGTTAAGGTGGCTCTGTTATTAAGGATTCAAAGCATGAAGTGCTGCCTGTAAATCGTTTGGGATGTTAGCCTGGTATTTTTCCTCACTTGGTTCTCCCTGTTTTACACCCTCAGAGGTTGGACACACTGTTCATGGCATGGGCCAAAGCCACACCCTTTAACTTATGCCCATGGTGGAGAGTCTAAGCTCAGTCACTTCCAGTGTGGTTGATCCTAGAGATAAGAAGCATTTGAAGGGCTTGATTAGAGTGCTGGTACCGAAACACAGGAAAATATGGGTGTGATCTGCCCAGTCCTGTCCTGTCCTTCTGCTCAATGTCAATACTTGTTACAGGGCAAGGTATTTGTGAGCCTGGCTGCATCACAGCCTTTGTGTGTAAGCCTTGATAAACACCTTTTGAACTCATTGACCTGTAAAATCATCATTAGATTTCTGTTTTATCAGTAAGTAGAAATTTTCCATGGTAAAAGATACTTTATCTAACGAATAGTGTTGAAATACTGCCAGATAAAACCACTGTCATCAGCTCTTGGCTCATTACTTTTATGTCTTTTTTTTTTCCAGAATTAATTCTTGTCCTAATAACTGCTCAGATCATGGGAAATGTACAACCAGTGTGTCTGTCCCAAGCCGGGTGTACTGTGAGTGTGACAAGTACTGGAAAGGAGAAGCCTGTGATATTCCATATTGTAAAGCCAACTGTGGCAGTCCAGACCATGGGTACTGTGATTTGACAGGAGAGAAGCTGTGTGTGTGCAATGATAGCTGGCAAGGTAAGGTTTTGTTATGTGGAATCAAGTTAATCTAATAAAAAACCTGCTTTTATTGTATCCTATGTAGGATGGACATTAGCATCTCCTCAAAGAATAAACATAGATGAAATACTAATTTCTGAAATAGTTTTTAATGTGAATATAGATATAGGCAATTTAATGGCATAAAAGGCTCACAGCTTTGATGTTTTCTATCTGAAAGTACTGCAGAAATATGTGACCTGAACTTTCTTGTGTTGGGCATTCATCTATTTGGATCATTAATGTGAAAAAAATAATGACTAATTACTGGAGAGTTGTGAGCACTTCTGAAGACTAAATTCCTCCAAAGCCCAATTTTCTATTCTATTTTTTGGTGTCTAGATTGATTTGATTTTCTTCCCCCCTCTTTCATTGTCACAACATCTCATCATATTTTCAGTGCTTCCTGAAGTCAGACTCCACTGCCTGGCTTTGGTTGGGTGTTATTTGTTTGGGCCTCTCAGTGAAAAGGGAAGGTGAACTGCTTTGTTACAACACTACGAGAGTTGTGTGTGGACATGTGCTGTGGGCTGATGGATGTACTCTAAGGTTGTGCTGCAGTTCTACTGCCAGTACCATAAATAATTGTTTCTCATTACAGGTGCATTATTTAAGATCCTAAATGTTTAATTCACTGACTATAATTATGCTAGATGTTTGTGAATATTTTGTTTTTATCCTTTACTACTTCTATTACGAGTCTCAGTTGGATTATTTTTCTTTGCATTGCAATTGCCATTCTACTCTTAACAGAAACACTAAAATACCTCCAGATTACTTAGCTGGTCTGCCCTCTTCCCATGGCTTCCTGCCTCTGCTTCTCTTCTATTGCTGTTTCTTTTTACATGTCAAAGGAAATGACTTTTTTACTCCTATTAGTTGGCACATGAATTACTCCAAAGACATGATGAGATTTAATACATTTATCTTCTTAATAATTAATGAGTTGTTCATTAAAAGGCAGTCAGTACACCCACAGAAAGGAAGTGGTTTAGGAATATGGTCATTGACTGGAAACAGTGTAGTCTTGTTACAAGTCCCTTAGAACCTTCTAGGATTGTAGTGCCCAAAAAGATCCGGAGAACTTAATCTCTCTAAGGAAGCTGTGAGTGGGATTTGCAGCAGGAGTATCACCCTTTTATTTGTGCATGGATCCCTTGCAGTTTCAGATCCCTGTGTACAAAATGGGGAAGTGTCACAAATCTTTGGAAATTATTTTTAGGCTATGCCTTCAGTTACAGTGCTATAAACTTCATTGAAGGTTTTGAACACAAGGTAAAGTTGAAAGTCTAATTTCCACTGTTAGTACCTTCCTTTCACCTAGTATTTTTGCACATACTACCTTCTCACTCTTTCCTCCAGTGTATGGGATTATTCACTGTTCCTTGGATTTTAACTGAACCTTCATAGATATAATTTTTTTAAAATTATTCTGTCATAGATGAGCTGGCTTGGATTCACAATTGTATTTCCTTACTTAATACAAAACAATACCAAACTTTCCTTAAGCTCTCTGAGAGCCAACTTGCTCCTCCATTCCATGTCTTCATTTATTTGCACATATATTTTCTATGACTTCTGCACTGATAGTATCTTCTGGGTAGGTTATTTTCAGTGGTGGAATCATAAATGTCTCTACTTATTTTACTGGTCTTACTGTCTGACAAGCTTTTCTATGCTTAGTAATTTAAAGCCAGGGACTGAAGGGTCTTGTTCTCTGTGATTTTCAAGAGAGTTTTGGTTTGGTTTTCATACCCACTCACCCCTCCCCTTTTTTCGAGTATATTTAGTGCCTGTATTGTAAAAACATACATCTTAGAGCTTCGTTGATTGGGATGTATAATAATTAAAATCTACGGTTCAGAACATATACCCTGAAAATTCCTATATTACAGCTTGGGTTTGTTTTTCTTTTACAATGGTGACATCTTGTGGATAATGTGGAAGGAGCAGCTCTGAAGAGCATTTCCCATTTAAGACAAGTATTCTGAGAAAAGAGAACACTGGATTTTTTGGGATAGAATAATTGTTTCAGTAAAAAGTAGGGTCCTCTCGCTATTGGATATGTTTTGTGGAATGTAGTACAAGGATCTTGTAGATACTTGCAGCTGGCTGATGGTCTTACCAATATAGAATAAAGCCATGGGAATGATAACTTTTAGATTTGGAAAGTAAACAATTTTTATAATTTTTATTATTAACAGGCATTGCATTTAGCAGAAATCTACTTGTTAAATGTAGTGGAGATTTTTAGATCATGTGAAATGTTTCTGAGAAAGTAGGTCTCATATAGGAAGAAAATTTAGTATTTACATGAAATGCAGTTAATTTAAACTATTCAGGCAACATAAGGAAGGTTGAAGTTCTTGCTAAGAGTGATTCTTTTATGAATATGACATCATATTACACTGTCTTATTATTGGCTAATCTGTCTTGATATTATATATTATATAACAGAATATGTTAATTCCTGCTGTTACAGGCTGTGGATCTTATTGGGGGAAGATAAAAACATGCCTTAAAACTATGGACTTTTCTTTGCTAGGCACAGGTAAAAGAGAAATGGGGACTTGGCTGAGGCAAAAGTGGTGGCTTTTGCACTAACTGACCCATTTAAGAAGTTTATAGAAAGATGCTTTTGCTGAATGTGTGTTCATAGCCAGCAAATTCTCTTTGGTACCAGGAGCACAGTGTCTGGGATGGTCTCAGGCTGTAAAGGAGCAAAAAGTTTTCCAAACAGCTGAAACCTCTGTAGCAGGTGTAAAATTCAGGATGGCTGAAAGGATTGTAAACAATTCCTTAGTTTTAAGGTTAAGTGGACTCTTTGAACAGGCTGAAAACATCACTAACTACTGGGTGTAAACAGGGGAAAAAGAGAGTTCAAGGCTCTCTTGAACTTTAGAGAAACTTTACTGATACTTTGATCACTGAACATCAGTACTGCAAGCAAAACAGGAATCTGCTAGGGAGGAGTTACAGAGTGTGTTTATATTAGTCTTTAAGAGCATGAGCAAATCTGATCCTTCCTGTCCATTGTGTTTTGGATGGCATCCTGAGATTGTATGAAAACAGAGAACTGCCCTCCTTGTAGAAGAAGCTGCACCAGAAGATGAGCTCTAGGGTTGCACACAAACAGGAATTCAACCCTACTGCAAAGTTAAAATACCAATAAAAATTCTGGAATGTGTATAGTTAGTTGGTTCTCCCTATAGATCTGCCCCTGGGTGATAGAGATGTAGTGGAAGAGCAGATTCTGAAATTAAACTAATTAACTTTGAAATAAGTCCATTAGCAATTCAGGCGGCTTGAATTTTGTAACATCTCTCTAGGGAAAAATGAGCCTTTATGTAAGGGGAAGAGTGAACAATGAAAGTATAAAAGGGGCTGTGACTACTGCAGTGTAAAATCAGTCTTTTGCATTACTTGCTGTTATGGCATCTATTCTAACAACATGTGAGTATGGACTGGATTTGGACCAAGGGTTGGACTTGATGATCTCAGAGGTCTTTTCCAACCCAATTGATTCTATGACTCTGTGGCCAGAATGACTATGGCAATGTGTGTCTATGCACGACTTAGGTTATCCTGAAAGGACTAATTAGAGTTGAATTTGTTCCCCTAGCTGCAGTGAAAGGCTTTGAGGTCATATTCCCTTGTTTGGCTTTACTCCTCAGTGCTGAGGTTTAGCAAAGCTTGGCTTCTGCTGTGCTGGCTTATCTGGCTTATTGAAACCAGTGGAGAAGGTTTGAGGTGGGAGCTCAGGCAGCAGCAGCTGAAATGCAGCCCTGGAAAGAGCTTGTGCCAAATGCTTAGAGGTCTCAAATCTGAGATTTTGGCCTGTTGTGCCTGGATATTCTTGAACAGAGAGCCCCAAAGTGTCTGTTTTCAGAGAAGAGGACACTTGATGTAACAGCTGCTTTGGACAGAGGTGTTTTTGGAGGGAAAAACAAAGTAGAAAGAGGTGTCTTATAAATGAGGTGTCTTATGCCCCATGATAATGCCCTCTTTGTCACAATTTTACTTCCACGTTGTCTCTCAGTCAAATATAAATTCAGTCAAGAGAAACTGCAGTTTTA
The DNA here is from genome assembly GCF_047495875.1 of Pithys albifrons albifrons. Taxonomy (NCBI): domain Eukaryota; kingdom Metazoa; phylum Chordata; class Aves; order Passeriformes; family Thamnophilidae; genus Pithys; species Pithys albifrons. Next base: position 8,520,946 of record NC_092466.1, on the reverse strand, counting down.
CAGTCTGGGGGATGTCCTCTTGTGTATATATATACACATATATCTCTATGGTACAGATGCACATAAAAGCACAAACCCAAGGAGTCCTTTCCTCCCCCAGTTTTAGGTTAAAATCCAGTTTCTGTACTCCATATTTGCAGAGTTTTTAAATGTTTATCATAGAAAGGAGTTGCCTAAGAAAATATTGCATGTAAATGGAATTGGTAGGAAGGAGTTGTCTTATAATGGACAATTATTTCATATATATTGGAAATATTCTTTAGTTTTATCTTCACATGGACTTCAACAATTTGTAGAGCATCCTTGGAGGACTTTGTGCAATTTGTAAACAAAATATAACTATAATAATTAGAAAATTATTGTCCGAAAATTATGTGTGAGAAAATCAAGTATTTTTATTTCAAGAGAATGAATGTCACAGGTAAATGAAGAGCCAAATGCAGCTTTAAAAACCTTTATGGTGTCATTTGACAATTAGTGAATGCAAATTTAGCAGAATTCGTCTAATTTGTTTCAATAAATGACTGCATTAAAGTGGTTGATAATACTCTGTATATCTAATTAGGCTGAGATTTAGGATGGGATTCCCCTGCTATTTGTGAGTTTTAATGCAAAATGTAAATATTTATTTAAAATGCATGTAGTAAATGTGGTGAGATAGAACATGCAAACACTTGATTAAACTAGGGATTCCATGAAATACTCTCCTGAATACAAGGAGAGAGAGAGAGTGCTGATCTCCTTGATAAGGAAAGGTACAAAATTCTCTTCATTACCTGTAGCACCTTCATTTAAGACTAGGAAAGAAGTGATTCGTGCAGGTCAAAACTTGTTAGGCTGATTTCAGAAGTGTGTAAAAGTTCTAGACTATAACTTGAGAAAGGAAATAAACAAAGTTATGCTGTGATTGAATAGTGAAACCATTGAATTGTGAATTTACCAATGTAGTTCATGCTAAAATAGTCTGTAAGAAAAGTGACAGGAAATTGCAATATATTTTATCTGCATCTCAGCATTTGCTGACAGGAAATCATTGAAACTGAAGAAGGCAACAAATATGTAAGGAAACAGTAAAAGGAACTCAGCTTCTTGACTGTGAAATGTGAGAGGGTGTGCTGAACAAGTAACTTAGGATGGAAAGAGATCAGTACTCCTTAAGGTCTGATCTTGGGACTGATACGGCTACATAATTTTTATAGTCTACTTAGAAAACTGCTAATAAAATCTGGTACTAGAAAGGTGAAAGTTACTTTAAGTCTGAAGGAAACCATAATATATTGCAAAAAAGGCTTTGAGTAAGTAATGTGTGGGATATAATTACCTCACTATAAAATGTAAATGAATACATTTAGAGAGTAAGAATATAAAAAAAATGTTTAATAATATTGGATTGAAGTGTGGAAGGTGACATGGGAGAAAACTTGCCTATCTCAATTAGAACCTGAGCTAGTCAATATTATTAATTTTGTATACATACTATAGGCTGTAAAGTGTCAAGTGCACTAATAGGATGATCAGTCAGAAAGCTGAGTTAAAGATATGAAAACATTAGTAGTTTGCTTCATGGTTTCTTTACTACAGGTTTTTGAATACAATTAGCAACAGACTCAGGGAGGACAATTAGGATGGTCAGGGCTATGAAAGGTACTAACAGAGCATGATTTCTTTAAACCAGTAAAGTGAAGGATGGGAGGGAGGAGTGTTGCTGTTTATAAACATTTGTGGGGTGTATAGACAGACCAACTCTTCAAGTTCAGTGGTATCAATATTGATTGATAGAAGAGAAATTGGGATCAACTGGCCATCAGTACATCATTTGAAAACCGCAAGGAGGCTTTTGACTTAGAGCTGTGAAGTTTTCTAGAAGTTGTTAGGAGAGATATTAGGTCTTGATATCCTGTTGACATTTGCATGGAGTCTCAGAATGTCTGGTCCAATGGGTATTGTGAGCTACTGTTAATCTGAAAATTCCTGTTTCTTTTAGAGTGAAAGAAGCAAAGCACATTTTTATTTAAGATGACAATCTCATGCAAAGTCTACCAAAGAATATACTTGCCATGAAAGACTAGGAAAGCTTTCCATGCAATGTGCTTCTAGTAAACACTGCTGGGACACCAGGCCTTGTTCTTCTGTACCAGCCTTGCTGGGCTTGTGTGTGAGTGGCAGAAATAATTGCATCCTGTTTGCATGTTGTGGAGCTGTGCAGTGGCACTGGAGAGATACAAGGATGCACCTCCAATTAGAAATGCCTGTGTGTCATTCCAGAACAACATTTTCCTGTCATCTACATGAAAATACAAAGCTGATATAAGTTTTCCTTAAGGAAGGTGATTTACCTTTGGGGAATTTTTCTGCTCCAGTTCCAGCAGTGAAAGTCTCTGGTGCGGGGAGTGTGACTGCCAGAGTGGGAACATTCCTTAACATACTGCTTGGCAAAACTTCTTATAAAATTTCTATTGAAAGCATATTATTATATATTCTCTTATCCCAAAAAATATTTTTTTCATAATCTCAAATTCATCATCATATGAAGATTTTATTGGATACCTGAAAAAACTGGTATTGGGTTTTTATTTGCGGCGGCAGAAAAATTGTGTTGAAGCAATAATTCTCAACTTGAATGTTCTAACATCAAACAAATACAGAATAAACAGCAAATACTTCATTTAATTGATTTGATTAGACTGTATGAAAAAGAAGACTGTGAAATTTATATTCAACACATCAATGCTTTCGGTTTTTTTTTTTTTCTGTGATCCTAAAGGAAAAGATTAGGTTTGAAGACAGGAGATGATGTTTAGTGATTAGACGGAAAATTGATCTTATGACTTAAACTCCTGGAATGGATTGTTACTTTGGCTTTTCATGAAACTCCTCAATAAACAGAAATTAGATTCTTTCTCATGTGTTGTGTGGATAAATCACTTTTTTAAACCTATAGAATTTCTTTCTACCTTAGAGGATAACGTAATTGACTTCCAGTTCAGGTTTATAAAGTTGTTTGCTTTTTTTTTAAAGCCTCCCCCCTCAGTGGTTTGACTGACACGTTAGGAAGATAAGAAAGAAATTCAATTTTAAATAAATGGAGAAAAATCATATTTGCATAGAATATAGCAAAACATATTTTTCATTATCTTTGTTCAGCAGCTGTAGTGCTCTCTGTTGCACAAAAGACACGTATTTAGTGAATGGGATGTTTCTGAAGAGAAAATGTATTTATGCTGAGATAATGGTATATGTATTCAAGGAGGAAAATCTATAAATGATTTTTATAAGTCCTACATTTACCTTGCTTTTATAAGACCTACATTTACCTTGCTTTTATAAAGCAAAGCCACACAAAAGCATTTGCTTTTTAAATGATGTTTTGTTAAAAGCCACTATTATTGTATTGTTTTGCATTTTTGCAACTGTTATGTTCCACTTTTGTACCGATTGATACATAATGTGGCACATCCTTGCCCAAGGCAGGGGCTTGGAGCTAAAAGATCTTTGAGGTCCCTTCCGACCGAAGCCTTTCTGTGATTCTGTGGTACACGGTGTTTCTCCTTTCCGTCTCACCTTTCCTGTCATTCAGGGTTGACCAGCGACAAAGCCCTGGGGCTGGAAGGGAGTGATCTCTGACCTTCTTTCCGTCGCCGGTCTGCTTAACAGTATTGTTAATATTTTTGCTTTGTTAGCTTAGTATAAGAGGTTTTGCTTGTCTTCGTTTTATTGCGGTCAGTGCCATCTCCCTGTACCTGGACGTGCCGCAGGGATTTTTGCAGCTCCCTCTCCAGGAGCGAACATTCCCATCGCTTGGCATAGGAGAGTTGCTGTGCTCTGTGCCCTGGTGGCCACCAGGGGTCACTGTTGGCCGCGACATCGCAGCGCAGGAAGGGTCGCGATAGTGACAGCGCAAATGCTGCTCCGCTTCTGACTTGAGGCACCGTCATTTTTAAGCCCTTCCCTGATCAAAGAATACTTAATCAATTGTTTATTTTAAACCCCTTTTTAGATTCAAATGAAGTGTTTCCTCCGGTGATTTACCAAATCACAATTTACTGAGGTTACAACTCTATTACAGTATCAATTATTAATGCTTAAGAAATAATATACTGAATTGTTCATACTCTCATTAGACCTCATTCAAATACCATTAATCTTTTCTGAGTAGAAGGTATAATGAACTGTGGGAATTGAGTGTCTCCATCTTTTAGTGAAGGGAAGGTAATTTGGATACAAGTGGACATCATTCTTCTGCAGGGTTCTAGGAAAAGCTGACAGCTGCTTAGGTGCACTTTGGCTGCCTGGCTTTTGTGTGTAAGGAGTCACTGTAGCAAGTTGCCCCCAAAATTACAATAAACATTGGAAAATCTAGTCTCCCTGCACTCCTGCCCATACGATAATATGTTTTAAAATTATGATCTTTATGTACATTATTTATTTACCTTGCTTAGTAAACTTAAGCAGGTCTCTTCTAAATGCATGTCTGGTCTCCCCTTGACACAGTGTAAGTCTTTGCATCCAAAGCACCCTTTGCCAGGGGAGCATCCTTGCCAAGGAGATCTGATACTTTCTGCATGAAGAACTGTCTCCTCTTGTTTGTTTTGAACATGGCCTCTTCAAGATGCATTTGATGAATCTTGGCTCTTTGTATTCAGGGAGACTGTCTACCCTCTCTGAGTCACTTATTTTATAGACATTTATTATTCACTTCCAAATTTTCTTTCTTATTTTTTCCAAGGGAAAAAATCAGTAGTTCAAAGGAATTTGATGGCTTCTGTAGCTGGAACACCCATATTACTCTTCTGTAAACAGTGCACAGCTCTAATCTGTCATCTTTTTCAGCAGGACACACTATTTTGTAAGGATACACAAACCACAGATTTATGCAGTGGGGTAACAGCATTGTCCTCTCTGACATGAGTTGTTATTTTCAGCATTGCTGAGTGGTGATGTAATATTTTCATGAGCTCTCCTAAGATGATCCTGAAATGTAGCTTACTTAGTGTTCAGTTTGACTAGGTTGAATTTTGTGTATTATTTTATTCTTTGGTCACATGGTCAGACAAGAACTTGTTCTGTGGTTCTTCAGCGTCTGATCTGACTCTCTGTGCCCTCCAGTAGTTGCCTTTAGCAGGAAGCTTTCCTCACTGTGCATCCTCTTTTGGGATCATTAATGTTGTACAACATCTGTATGCCATCCCCAATGGCAAAACTTTAAATTCCATGATTGATAATGCTTAAAGTGGAGCACACTGGTGTCCTAAAAATTCAGTGTTCCCCCGCTAGAAATAAAGGCAGTCAATAATAGTGCACAGGCACCAACAAGAGACAAATAGTGCATGTCTGCCTTTTGGTTTTTGGGTTTTTTTTGGTAGCAAATTTCTGTATATTTTCAGTTTTTAAATAACAAGATCTAGAGCATAAACTAATGATGAAAACATCGGAACAAATAAAAAAATGAATTTTTACTGTTCATGATTTTAGTAGTCCTATAACTAAAAAATTAAGCATTTTGTTGCTTTTCCTTTCTTAACAAAAAATGATTGGTTGAAATACATTTGAAAATAACATACAGTTATTTGTTTGATGGCTTTGTAGAATGATCTATAAAATGTTACAAAATCTAAATATTCAAATTATTCTTTTGATAAAGTGTTTATAGTGTATTTTCCACTTGAAAAATGATGCAGAATGGCCCTGGTAAAGGGCAAATTTTTACTTCTGAGTTTTAATATAATGTAATATATATTGTAACTTAATTTATGTAATGTTTTTTTGCTTTGATATAACTTACTCTGGTTCAAATACAGTATAGTTTTTCTCCAGAGGTAACATTCAGTCCACATATTCTGCTACAACTTTTAGACTCAAGTGATAGGTCATCTAAAATTGTGATGTATTGTGCCTTTCTTTCAATTTGTGACTCATACAATCTGTTTTCTGAGAAGAGTGCAGAAATAGGTTGTTATTACTTGAGCTAATCTAATGCTTTCAATTTGACTGACATCCCATGTTGTCAATTTTTTCATTGAGCATCTGTTAAACATAAAAGTCTATACCATATTTCATCAGAATGAGCAATCCTGACATCTGTAATTAAGCCTCCCCTGTTTCTGCTTTATTGGCTTGAACGTTCCTGTCTAACAGATTGTACAAATTGCGCATTTGTTTCCCAAACAGGCCCAGATTGTTCCCTGAATGTCCCCTCCACGGAGTCCTACTGGATCCTGCCGAACGTGAAGCCGTTCAGCCCGGCCGTGGGCCGCGCCTCCCACAAGGCTGTGCTGCACGGCAAGTTCATGTGGGTCATTGGGGGATACGCCTTCAACTACAGTTCCTTCCAAATGGTTCTGAAGTAAGTCATTTCTGCTTTGTCACATCCTTTCTCATGTGGCTTAGGGACACACATCTTACCAGGGAGGCAGCTTCTGTCTTATAATTCAATGGAAGGGTTGATATGTTTTTAGATTCTTTATTAATGGTCTTATTTTCTGCTTGTAACTGTCTTATGATGACAGAAAGGGAAAATATGGGCACTATCAAACTCCGTGGGATATTAATGTGTAAGTCTTTCAGTTTTGTGAAAAACTGCAAAACATAAGAAGGTTTGTGGTGGCAAAACATTGAGAGAAATCCATGTGCTGATATTTGCAAAAGGTTATCTTCATTATTCAAGTTAATTTCTGATTATGGGAGACTTGTATTTCGTGCATGCACTCAGCCTGTTGGTGCCGTGCCAACAGGGTTAGGCAGGTCACCTGCATTTCACTGCTTTATATTTATGACAGTTTGCATGTCTGTGTGTCTGACCACATACTGAAACCGAGTGGAAGCAGCCATAAATATTGCCTAGCTGATTCAGATGGTAACTTGTGTGTATGTATAAATGTGGTAAATGCAAGTGTTAGGATATGCTTATTAGCATGTTTACTTTGTTTTTGTCTACTTCTTGTTTTCTTCCACCCATTTACAATCATCCAAAACAAATCCCAACTTCTTTGTTGTTTTTCTTTTCCACTTCTGTCATTTAGTTTTTTACCTCTCTTCTGTCTTGTTGTGTGTTAATGCATTAGTGGAATAATTGTTAATTAAAATGTAATGGAACTTAAAATCAACTACATAGCTAAGAGGATGCTCAGCAGTCAATCTGCAAAGTAGGGCAAAAACACATAGCATGAGCAGTTCAGTGGGGTGAGTTTTTTGCACATCTGATAACAGTGGGATCAGCAGCCCAGTTTCAGCTTTCTTATAAGTCTGGGGATTTTTATTAGTCTTCCTTTTTCTGGGTTTGTTGATGGGTTACTTAAAGAGCTGCTCCTGTTTTGCTTGATGAACGTGTAGTACACTATCACAAGTTAGTGCACAGTTGTGATAATTAACAGAGATCGTGTTACTGCTGCTGACAAGCCACCATATGACAGGTAACCAGACTTGACCAAGTCTGCCAGACAAGTTAGTTTGGACATACAAGCCCCTCTATTTCTCTGCAGATGAAAAATGTTTACTTTTCTCTTTCTCTTCTAGCTACAATTTGGAAAGCAGTATATGGAATGTAGTACCTGTATCCAAAGGGCCACTCCAGAGATATGGACACACTCTTGCTTTATATCAGGTATGGACTTTTCAGTGTTCTATATAATCAATTTGTTTGTGTGTGCTGTCATTGATCTTAAAATGACTCCCCATGAACATAGATTTTTGAAGAGAATTTAATTTCTAATCCCTAAAAATTTTGTATTCGTGTTTTCTCCAGTACTTAGAGATGTATTGCACAATTTTTGATAAAGAAATTGTGCAATAGATCTAAGTCACTTAGCTGAGCATGACCCCTCAGAGCTAACCCTGCCAGGTGTGTGTGTGATAAAATGGGGATTGTGGGCAGTGCTTTTGCTGACCAGGCACCATCCCCAGGGGCTGAGCCCAGTGGGCAGATCCAAGTGCTGGTTTCAGGTTCCTTTGGCCACCCCAAGACACAGCAAGCGATGACCCAGGTCCAGGAATATTCAGGGAATGTGGTTGGGAGCACAGGGATACAGGACTGGAGAGAAGGCTGCAACATCTGCCTGAGGGGGCCTTCGGGGAGACAAGTTACACATGATGACAAACTTGTTAACTGTGACAGAGAAGTACAGACTTTGTACCACAAATTTTCTTTTGTTTGCATACAACACCCCCAGCACGGAAGGACAAAAAGGATTCCATCAGGTCAGACCAGAGGGTTCATCTTTCCTGGTAACATGTCTTGAGAACTGGGTAACAGTGAATGCCTAGGGAAGAATATAAGGAAAAATGACAGGAACATATAGCAGCTTCCTCAGAATACTGTCCTAGTTTGCAGCTGGGATTTCCTAAAATAGGGTAGTACTTTAGTGAAAATATATGAATACATGCTTTTTATTTTTTTCCAAATTTTTGGACCTTATATTTATTTTTACGTTGATGTCATCCCAGACCTAAGAATTCCAGTGTAATTTTTTCAGAAATACCACCTTTTTGAGTACTGGTACTAGCTGGTTTAATTTTGATAATCCCCACTTTTTATTCTCCATCTTCTTTCTCTGTAATACTTGTGATTTTCTTTAAGTCCATCACATCCTCCCTATCATCTCTTTTTCAAGCTAAAAATTCCTTGTGTTTTTAATAATCCTTGTAAGGAAGATATTTCATGCCTTGGATAACATTGTGTCTTACCTCTATGTCTTCTAATTCTGTTATATCCCTTCTGAGATAGGGGAAATGACAGTCTTTAGTGTATTCTTACCTCAGATGTTGACATTATAGAATTGCAGTCTAAATTTTCCTATTAACTCTTTAGGGTATTTTAGCTTTCTGAAAATCTGCTATTGGCTTTAAACTGGTACTTTCACAGAACTGTCAGTGATAACCTCAAGTTCTCATTCAGGTCAATTCAAAACCCATCCCTGGATGTACAGACTTAAAATTGTTTTTTCCCACATGCATTTTTTCATACTTATGAAAAATGAACATTTATTTACCCTTGTCTTTGGTCTTGTATTGCACATTCAGATTCTTCTGCAATTCTTTGCTTCTGACCATTGTCTCAGCTGTTTTGAGTAACACTGAATTGTCAAAAAGTATTGCTGTTTCTCCTCTCACACCCCTGCCAACTTGTTTTTCAGTATGTTGAACACACAAATCCCAGTTGCAGATCTCTGTGGGCCATCCCTAATGACTCTTATTCATTTAAGAACTGCTTTTTTCCTCCAACTTTATTGATTTACTTACCCTGGTGTTATCTGCCTTGCTTCTCCCCGAGCATCTTAGTTTCTTTAGGGGATGAGTAACATTGCAAAGCATCTTTTGGAAATTCTAGGCAAATGTGTCAAGTTGACCTTGACACGTTTCCTTCAGCAAAAGCCAACGATTTGCAAGATGTAACTTCCCTTTTCACAAGTTCATAGAATTTTCTTCAGTCTGTTTTATTCACTGAATTCTGTCCTTTCTGCCTCTTCCTTATCAGTCTTCTGGTATGGACATGTTTTTAAGCAGGAATGTACACACTACAGTCAAAGGTCAGCTGTTCTATTCTTAAATTACTTCAGAACTGCTCCTGGTGCCTTCTTTTTTTCCCAGTTTGGTTCCCCCCCACTATTTTAACCTTCTGTTTTTAATTTTTGCTATGGAAATATCTGTAAAATCTACCATGAAGGACTCATGTGGGGAAGTTAACATAATTTTATTGCTGTGGCTTTATCTCGTCCTTCAGACTGTCTGTTGGCACCACAAAGTATCTCGTTGGCTGTATTGCTAATGCATTGAAAAATGATGCATTAGTACTTTATATATAAATTCTGAGAGCAGCTCATTAAGGTGTCTCATAGCTTGCCTTTATGTGTGTTTCTGTTTGAATCTGTTGGAATTTTTGAACGTTTATTTTGAAAAATCTTGATTTCTTCTAATTCTGCACTATCCTTCTCCTAAGTTAAGCTTTATTTATTTTGTTCTTTATAATGAAAAATTTTGTTTTCTTTTTTAAATAGGAAGCATTCCTGTGATCTGAGCAGATGTCCTTAAAATGTCTTCATATTGTCATTAAAGATTTTTACCCTTTTAGTTGTACATTTTAGCTTCTTTTTCTGTTGTGTCTTCCCTTTATACAGCATGGCCTGGGAAGTTAAGCAGAATTGAAGGCGTGGGTGGATATTTTATTTTGTTTTGTTTTCCTGACATCTGTTGTTCTTCCAGAGATGTTGAATCTGTACTTGGCATGTTTAATATTGTAGAGGTGTTTTCAGCAGTAACACCAACTACATCCTGTAGATGCCCCAACATCAACTCACAAATTGCTTTTCTTGTCAGTTCCCTGATTCATTACTAATGTATTATCTGTTCCTTGAAAGGTCACATCTTTCTGACCAGTATCTTTGGTTATTACAGTTCTTGTAAAATGTGGACCTTTGGGTTGAAAAACATTCAAGTAATGTATCACTTAGCAGTTCAGAATAAAGGCTTAAAATATCATTTAACCTTTTTATTTGATGGAGCTAATACTTTCTTAAGACATTCCAGACTAAAGGGTAACTATTTGAGAATTGGTTTTACCAGCAAATATTAAATATAATAGAGCTGTGTTAATTCAGAAATCTCTTTGGACCTGTGAGGAAATGTTGCTCTTGCTGATAATAATAAAAGCCATAAGCAAGTGTGTAGCAAAGATGCTGTTGTTGAAGACACATGTTAATTATCCATTAGTATTCACTAATAATGAAGTAATGAAATAATTAACTAATATACTTATTGTACTAATGACTATGTCAAATGTCAAAAGTTACATGGGCCAAAAGGAGCTGATCATGCAAGATGAAGAAATTTCTAGAGGAAAAAGTACATCCTTCTGCATTAAGTTCTGAAATTACCTTGTTAGGATAAACTTTTGATGTTTTTAACTTTTCAGATCTCTGGTCCCTTGAAAAACCAGAAAAATAGTTTTGAATGAAGAGTAGTAGAACACAACACCTAGAGATGGCAGCTCTGAGCTGCGTTTGGAGCTGTGTACTAGTAATTGTGTAACATTTCCTTTATGGCTTAGAGAAAAAAATATCCACAAAGAAGAAATTAGATTAAGTTTTTGACTTGATCTCCTGAGATTTCAAAGCCTGGTGCTAGGCTGGAGTGAGAGTGCAGAGCCTGATTGTGGTGCAAGGTGAAAACTGAAACCCTGTGATTGTGGAGAATGAATGAAAGAAGTTACTGTGCCCATTTCCCTCAGAAAGCTTCTTTAGTTAAAACTGAAGTACCGTTCTTTATTCTGAAGAAAAAAATCAGAAGACTTCCACTGATGTGTGGTTATAAGTGACTCAGGCTTTTTATGAAGTTGTAGAGGAGTGAGTATTGAAGTGCTCTTGCTTTTGGACCAACTAAACTCTTAGGCTGTATTACATTCAGCGCTTCTTTGGGCTGGTTATTGGAAAGGTGTTACTTATCTCTGTTTGCAATTGGTTCTGCTGTATCCCAGAAATTGCGTCTAATTCCAGGCATCTGGACACTGAAAAGATCAACACTTTGAACTAATTTGTGTCAGAAATAGGATTATAAAGAGAGTGGAGGAAATGACTTGTGAGGTTTTTGAAGTAAGCACAAACAGCTTTGCTGGACTGACTAGGTAGGGAGTTGGAGAGTAAATTGCAAAATATTAATTCCCTGGAATCAAGTAGAGAGGGAGTTGCCTACAAGGTGTGGATGTGGTCACTGTTGGAGGTTTACTCAGCAGTGACTTTGTGGTTGTATCACAGAATTTGGCCTTGTAATTAAACTGTTCCTGCTTGTCCCAAGGCAGTGGAAGGAAGACTGGGTTTTGAGATTTGTCTCCTTTGAGGCTGCCAATAGCAATGAGGCAGGTAGGCAGTAGTAACGTATGCAACGTATGGCCAAACTTCGAGAACGAAGATTTGGGCAGGGCTGTCCCCACGTGGGTGTGCCCTTCCAGCCTGCACAGTGGATTTTAGGTGAGGCTCAGCGTGCGCAGAACTGGCCCCACCATTTAAGTTCTGAGGTTCATCTGCCACGGCCGAGCGAGCTTGGACAGTGCCAGTGAAGTCCTCAGGACTAGAACCTACAGCACCCGGCATTTCCCAGGAGGTCTCCCATCCAAGTACTAATCCGGGGCTGACCCTGCTTAGCTTCCGAGATCTGACGGGATCGAATGTCAGGAGGCAGTAGTAGTAGTAATAAAGATATTTTACAGTATACAGACCATTTTATACATGCTGAATTAAATGAAACTCATTGAAGTTTTATGAAGGTTATTTCCGCTTTTAAAACTTAATTATTAAGAAAGGGTAATTGCTTTTATTCCTTTCCCAAATAATTGGTATTGATGTTGAGTCTGTATATATCTTCTGGTATTTTTTATTAGTTTTATCAAAAGCTAGCATCAGCAAAGCAAAAGAAAGTAAAAACTTTTCCTCCTTTAATATGAGCGAGATAAAATCTTTCACCGATTGGTTTACTGTTATTCTTTTAATGCCAGTTTTGTTGGCTGTTGTAGTATAACTGGAACAGCACTAGGAAAGTAGAAGTATTTTCCCCCTGTTCTATTAGTAGGTGTTAGTAGGTTGTACCACCAATTTGCACAGTTTTATTGTTTTATGACTTTTAATTACATCTTATGCACAACTTGCTTTCTAATTCTGATTTACAGAGCTCACAAATATGAGGAGGGAAGATGAGCTGTCATACACTTTTTGCATGTAGTTGGATAAAAGCCTATTCAGAGTTCCCTTCCATTAAGTGGACCTAATTTATCAAGAAATTGGTTCTTTCTGTAGAAGTGCATTATCTTTCATTTGTTGTTACAAAATTTTATTCCAATTGGTTTGAGAGTGAAGTCCAAGTATAGTCAGCTTAATTAAAACTTTAAGTATACCCAGCAACCATGTGGAAAACTGCAAATAATGAAGAAATAAGGTGGCAGCACTCCTGGTTCAGTTAACCTTCTGACATACAAATTGCTGCAGTATGTGCAGTCTTGAACTTGATCCTGGTCCTGCTGGGAACTTGGGTTATAATATGCTTCTCATGTAGCTGGTCAGGTTTTTGTTCAGTGAGGAAATAGTTTCACAATAAGTTAAGCTTAATAAGTCAGACTGCAGGAGGAAGAGTAAAGTGAAGATTGTTTTCCAGTCCATCAGTCCTGATCTAATGGGAGGATTATGGGATCAAGTAGTAATGGAATTAATTTTTTTCTTTTGATATAACATATAAAATGTTCTTGATATTGTTACCATATTAAAGGAGAGAACAGTTTGGGGAAAGGTAGAGGAGGTATTAGACAGTCCTAACCAGGTGGTACATGTTGAATGCAGAAAACAGGGTTGTGATAGATGACTTATTGCCAGAGGATATTTTTTGGGACTTACTTATATTTTGCTTAGAAAAAAACCTGAGAAATTTCTCTATGATGTACAGGCTTGACTAAACTCTTAGAAATTTCAGATGAAAATATAGAGAACAAGTCCTGTTAATTTACATCAACTTAATTTATATACTAATGTGTGGATACAGTCTATGAGAGAAAAAAGATTAATAGTCTCGTTTCAAGAAAAGAGGGAATGACTGTTCATGTGGTTTGTGAGTAGCATTTCTTTGGCCAATTCTTCAAGAACAGCTTGGATTTATATAAGAATTAAGAATGAAAACTCATTTGTGTGTAGCCATGATACAGTTAAGAAATACAAAATGAAAATCATGTGGTTATTTTAATGTGATTAATTTGCTTCCAATTCATTAGAAAAGGATTACCCCTTTGTTGCATTTTCTTTATACATTTTTTAGTGGTAACTACCAGATAAGATTCTTTTGGAATGCAGGCAGGATTTGCATAACAGTGTGCCATTGCCAGGTACAGTCAGAGCAGCTGATAAGTATTATTCTTTTAGGGAAAGAGAACACTTGTAAAGTCTAAGGAATGAAAATACAAGAAGTTTTAGAAGACTTGAATTACTGCATTTATATGAAATACAAAATCAATGTTAACCCTGAGATATAGTGGGAGAAGACAACCGGTCCAAGGTCAAAGGAACTAATGATTTTGGCTGCCTGTTTGTTCAGGTTCAGTGTGAAGGATGTACCAGAGTTACTCTGCTTTGCTGTACAGTCTATTGATTGGGACTGAACAGACAAGTGGATGCTCCTCCTTGCTCCTTCGGTGATCTCCTTGAGAATCCTCCTTGCTCTGTTTCATTTTTTTCTCACTGTAAAAGGCTCTTCTGTCAAGGGATTTGAAGACTTGTTAAACCATTATGCAAAATCAAGGTGATACTGTTGGGGCATGATTTTTCAGGAATTACAAGTACATGGCCTTGGAAATCAGGAACATGAGACAGCTGAAACAAAGTGTCCTGGATCACTGGCCATTTTTGCAAATTTTTATTGTTTTACCTCTATTAGAAATAAATATTCATTTACTTTCTGAGAAGTCTGTGAGTTACTTTTTCCAGTTTTTAAGAGTTTCAAATGCAAAAATTGCCATATTTTCTAATGGTTACTCACAGATAAATGCACAGTGTAAGGTTTTATTCTCTCTGAGGCTTCTAAAAGAGTTTTGCTCTCAAATTACAGAGTTCAGATTGCTAAACCAATTGTCATTTGTTTATCAGAACTTTATATTTTTCTTATGTCATCTGCGCCAGTTTAGTCACACTAAATAAGAATGTTTTCAGATTTTGTTGTTGTTGTTTTTAAGAGAAGTATTTTTACTTTTACAATTTGGATATTGTTCATGGTCACCCAATGGATTATTTTTTGTTGTTGCCTGTAATATAAAATTAAATAAGAGGCTCTCTAAAGTTGGGCCTGCATTAAGAATTTGTTTTTCACAAACTCACAAAGATAGTTGAGGTTTGAAGGGACCTTTGGAGACCATCTTGACCAACCTCTCTGCTCAAAGCAGGGTCAACTACACAGGTTGTTCCACACATACTCCAGCTGGGTTTTGAATAACTCCAAGGTTATTCAATTCCACAGGATCTCTGAGCAACCTGTTCCAGTCTTGACCAACCCTATTAAAAAACAAGAAATGTTTTTTGTTACATTTAAATTGAATTTCTTGTAATTGTTTGTGTCCATCACCTTTGGTCTGTTTACGGGGAAACTCTGAAGAATCTGACTCTCTCTTATTTACCCTCTCCCACCAGGCATTTAATTTTATTTGAATTATTTGGTTATTTAACAAACATACTCTCCAAAGATGATGATGACATCAATAAGATGAAGAAATTAAGAGGAACTCTACTGCTGTAAATTGTATTGATCCCCCCAGCAGGCATTCAAATTATGACAATTTGCTTTTTCTCTTGTATTTGAATTATTCTCTTGGCCTTATCTTGGCTGGTTGAAATGTGTATGTCAATCATCACTCTATAAGAGAAATACTAGATCAAATGAATATTTTCTTCCTCTCTTGAGAAATGTGATTTAACTATTTTGTTCAAATCCTGCCCTTTATCTTGCCATTCCTGTCCTCAGCTGCCATCCTCTCTGCCCACATTGCACAGGCAAATATTTACAGGTCATAGATCTTTGTCACCTTTCTTTATCATTATGATTCATCAAAAAATTCCACTGTAGTAGTTTTCTCAGGGGAAAAAATGTGATTTGAGAGAATGGAAACACTTATTGGAAAGTTTTGGTTCCATTGAAGGTAACAGAAGCTCCATTGCCAAGGCACAAACTGATGGGATTGTAGGTGGGAATGTCATCTCTCAGGGAACTGTCTGCCTGCTCAGTTTACAGGAAGAAATTTCTCATTTTTGTTGGAATTCCCCACTGAGCAGGAATTCTGAATGTAATTTTATATACTTTGATTTGCATATGATGAAATTTATATGACATCTTCATTTAAAACCCACAAGGTCTTTATAGGTTTCTGTAACTTCTTAGATGGTGTTATTGATGTATGTAGTATATCTAAAATAATCAAGGTTAATTTGTTGAGTAAATGCTCAACTTTACTGTCTGCCACTCTGATTGAAGGTGTTGCTTTTGACATGTGGTATCAAAACTGAATGTGTTGGAGGCCTTGTGTCCTCTCTGTGCTTATCTGCCTGTTGTTTTGTTCTCTCTTCTTTGGCCAAATCTGCCTCTTGGCCTTCCCTCTCTTTTAGGCCCAGCAGTACAATTTTTAAGATCTTTCACCTGGGCAAGATTCTTCACACTTTTTCTGCACTAATTTTAGATAGAATCTCAATTTTATTGTTGTTTTTATTTTACTTTGCAGCCCTGTTGTGTTACACAATCTTAATATAAACAAATATCTACTACGCATAATTAATTTAAAGGTCAGCAGTGTTTGTATATTAGCACTCTTTAAACTCCATGTCTTGTGTATTGTGTCTGCCAGAAAGCCTCACCTTTAGTGTATACCTTCATTTATACCCAGTTTATAAGTGTTTTATAAAGGTAGTGTAAGTTTATAAGGGGATTCCTTTTCTATCACAACCTTTGGGGTGTTTAGGACCATTTGCATTTGTATCCTCTCGATAATCCCTTCCTGATAAGGCTTTTCAAATAAACATCTCTCTCTATGTGCTGAGGATGTTGAGTTTTGTCCTGTATAACTGTGCTGGTAACATTTGTTAATTTTAGGTCTGTGTTTTTCCTACTGACTTTGATCTCTCAGTCAATTTTTTTTCATGTTCAGAGATCATCACTAGCTTTTAAAGTATTTTTCCACAGCACTGGGATATTCTTAATCTCATATATAGCCCTTAGCAAAACTTAGTTAAATGTTTTTGTGGTTGATAAAGCACTTGTCATGACTTTCTTTTCTTTTTCTCTGTGAATATTCTCGTGTATAGGATCTGCTGTGTCACTTACAGAGATTGCTGCTCACAGAAGTGTTCTTTTATCTGAACTTTGAATCTTTTAAGCAAAACTGTGAGGAGGAGTTTCTTATTGTCAGCAGTCTGAGTAATTGTTTCAAAAGTTCACAGCTTTTTAGGTTACCTTTTCTTTTTAAAGTGTCTTTCCTCAGCATCAGAAATATTTTTTTTAGATGCACTTATACACACCAGGAACTCCTTAATTAGCTCCTTCTTTTACATGTAGTCAGAGATTTGCATTTAAAAATAAGTAGTCTACTATTTTAGTGATGCTGATTTAACTTTTGAGATCTATGTAGTGGTGTAATGAATAAGCCATAGAGGATACTTTCAAGAAGAATATTTGTTCAAGCCATTCCTTTGGATCAGTGCACAGCCTCCTTCAGCTTTCGTGGGTCTTTGTCAAGCTCTTTGGAATGTTTTATCTCAGAGGAAAGGAATATGGGTTCAGAGATGTTTTATCTCATAGGAAAGGAATATGGGTTCAGAGATATATCTCTCTAATCCTACTGCAAATTCCTACTGAAGGATGTGAACATCTTTTGTTCAAATACCACCAGTCCAAACTAATTGGTAACACAGAGTATCCCTTCTTAGGAATGATTTCAATTCCAAATGGAGAAATGTTCACTGGCCTCAAGTAAAAAATAGTTCAAAATCTTGCAGAAATTTCAAGTGTACTCTTGACAGTCAGACATTTTGGTCAGTCATTTGCTGACTAATGTCTCTGAGTAATGAGGAAGCTTTTCTTACTGTTCTGGGCTCTGTTACCATCAGCCACAGGAATATGGACAGCATCATAACCCTTGCAAGCCTTTGTTTTGCTGGATTAAATAGACTGTCATTCCACTGATCACCAGGATTTGACATACCTGCCTGTTCATCATCACTCAAGAGTTCATCTTTGTTGATGTGCATGATGATAATGCAATGCAGTTTACATTTCTTTTTAGATCCCATCAGTTCAATAAATCTGAAATTTCTGGATGATTGATAACAACTTCTTAGGCAGTGTCTATCTTTCAGCCTCTTTTTCTGATGCTCAGTATCATGCCAAGACAAATGTGCAAACCTGCAGCTTCCTTTTTATTTATTATTTTATTTTATTTTTAATTTAAACCTAGTAAGACCGCATTTAGGGTAAGCCCCAGAGTATTACATGGCAGTATGCAGAAGGCAAGTGCCAACTGTGCAAACACCATGCAAATGGGATTTGGTTCTGTTGTGTCCTAGCAAAGACTAAGGATCATTCTCAGAACCAGAGACAGTATTTTCCTGCCAAATATAAACTGTCCTTGGGCAACTCTGTGAAGCCAGCAAGCTAGAATTTGTTCTCTGACTTTGGATTCCTTGGTTTGCAACTCTAGACAAAGTGACATTTAGTAGGATTTGCTTTCAGTCAATATTTAAGTAAATCATTCCTTACTTTCCAGAACAGATGGCATTGCTCTTTGAGGTATATGGTTCACGATGACTGTAAAATCTCTTTTGCATCCCTTAGGAAGAACTGAAAGGGTTTGATTTTAGCAAATGTGCTCGAGAGGGTTGCCAACTGCATCCTGGTCTGCAGCAAAAGCAGTGTGGCCAGCAGGTCAAGGGAGGGGATTCTGCTCCTGTGCTCCTCTCCTGTGGGTCCCACCTGGAGCACTGTGTCCACATCTGGGGCTCCCAGCTTAGGAAGCACATGGTCCTGTTGGAGTGAGGCCAGAGGACTGAGCGAGCAGAGGTCTGGAGCACCTCTCTCCAAGAGGGCAGGCTGAGTGAGTTGGGGCTGTTCAGCCTGGAGAAGAGAAGGCTCTGGAGAGACCTTATCACACCTTCCTGTACCTGAAAGGGCTCCAAGAAAGCTGCAGAGGGAGCTTTTAGAAGGGCATGGAGTGTTGAGACAAGGGGGAATGGCTTTAAACTGTTCTTTCCTGTGTGGGTGGTCAGGCCCTGGCACAGGTTGCCCAGAGAAGCTGTGGATGCCTCATCCATGGAAGTGCTCCAGGCCACGTTGGATGGGGCTTGGAGCAACCTGGAATAGTGGAAGGTGTCCCTGTCCATGGCAAGGGGGTTGGAACAACATGGTCTTTAAGGTCTCTTCCAACCCATACACACATTGTCCCTTTTCTTTGGGTTCTGATGGCTGTGAATTTTCTCAGGACTGAAGTTACTTTGCTGTCAAGAGGATGTGCTCTCTTGTGCACATGCTGATGGAAATCCCCATAGACTCTGTGTGGAAAATCCCATTTTATTTTTGTGAACTGTTCCTTAAGAAAACAATGTAATATCCTTTCTGTTTAGCTTTTTTAAAATAGAATGCTGCCGTATGAATTAGGAGAGGCATGTAATTAAAGGTTTTCTGGTTGAAGTAATCTGTTTGAGATTCATTTTGGTGTCATTTTCATGGCTGGGTTTATTTTTCAGAGAAATAGACTCCTTATCATTGTTGGTTTAGTTTAAATATCATTGTCTGGGATTAGTGTCTGATATCGAGCTGGCTAATGTAAGATTAAATGTGAAGATTTAAATCAGATTGCTCAGTTATGAAATATTGCACAGCACAGGAGCTTGCAGTTCAGATGTTATCTCTGGGTAATCCATTATTTACTTTCTCCTCTCTCCCTCCCAATTTTTACAGGAAGACATCTACATGTATGGAGGCAAAATCGAAACCAATAATGGCAATGTTACGGATGAGCTGTGGATTTTCAACATCCACAGCCAAACGTGGAGCAGCAGAACTCCTGCAGTGCTTGTGCATGGCCAGCAATATGCTGTGGAGGGGCACTCAGCACACATAGTGGAGCTGGACAGCAGAGATGTGGTTATGATTATAATTTTTGGATATTCCTCCATATATGGTTACACAAGCATCGTGCAAGAATATTACATCAGTGAGTCCAATGACTTTTATCATGTACTGATAAAGCACTATTTTTTAAAGTCAGTATCACTCCTATTTTCAGAGAGGAAAAGATGTATTTTACAAAATAAATAAAGCATCCTCATTTCCTCTTCAAATTATGTAGAGCAGATCTCTTGTTGAGCAATAGCATTTCATACGTGTTTGCACCAAGACTTTTTCTATGTGTTGTTGTGTATATGGTTGTGATACACTCAAGGGGATAAAAATTGAAACCAGAATTGCTATGCAGTGGTCATTTTTGTGATGAAAGTCAGCTTTTGAACACAGACTTACTGTTTTTACCACACAGTAGAAGAGCAAAACCATCAGTAATTTTGTTATTTCAAAGGTTCTTTAATGTTACTATTTTTCCTTGAGATTTCCTTTTTTAATATCACAGCTTAGTTCGTCATTGTAGAAAGGGTTCTCTCTGCAGTGTGTACATGTTGCCATTAGAGGAAATAATTAGAAATGAAACTATTTTTCTATAAATAATCTGCCCTGTCTGGGTTTCCCCTTGTAAACTGCAAGCTGTTCCAAGGTGTGATTTTATACTCCAGAATTAAATAAACCAAGAGAAATCTTTTTATCATATACATGGTACACCTAAGATATTATTTCTATGGAATAAGCTTGAAAATCTACACCTTCTGAAACATTTGAAAGA